>NC_079890.1:34077297-34824136 GCF_024868665.1 Triplophysa rosa
AGACTGGGAGACAGACAGGACAAGGCAAAACAAAGAAAACAAAATCAAGGGCAGACAAGACACAATAACAACAGGACTAGGGTGGGACATCAAAAATAACAAACAAGGGAGGGGGGGGGTGGGGCCAAACAAGGGCCCATAGGGGGCAGTCCATGGGGGTGGGGAGAAGTCCCAGTCCCCGGCTGCGCTCGAGGGTGCGGAGTCCTGGGGGACTTAGGGGGAGTCCTGGGGGGGACAGTCTTTGGCCCTGGGAGTTTCCCAGGGGTCGGCTTGGCCGGCTGGACAGGGCTTGACGCCGGCTGGAAGGCCGGCTGGACAGGGCTTGACGCCGGCTGGAAGGCCGGCTGGACCACCGGCTGGGACGCCGGCTGGACCACCGGACTGGACGCCGGCTGGACCACCGGACCGGACGCCTGCTGGACCACCGGACGCCGGCTGGACCACCGGACTGGACACCGACTGCACCGGACTGGACACAGGGCTGGACACAAGACTGGACATCGGGCTGGACACAAGACTGGACATTGGGCTGGACGCCGGCTGCACCGGACTGGACGCCGGCTGCACCGGACTGGATGCAGGAATGGAGATCGAACTGGCCCAACCTCGCGCTGCTCACCGTTGCCTCTTTCTCTTGAGTCTGGCCACCCGCCCAGTTGCAAGTAGAAGGCAAACGGTACGGTTGGCTCCGGGTTGGAGTCCTCCGAGGATGACGCCCAGGACTCTCACCTTCCCCGCTTCCCACCGAGGCTGACTGGTGGTAGGGAGGCTGCAGGAGGTGAGGATGATGGCGTGGAGTTCCCCAAGGTGAGAGTACCCACCACACAGTCCTCCGGGATGGATGCCAGACCGGGACGAGAGGAGATTGGATGATTGCTGGGAGAGGAGTCTTTGCCACACTCCTCTCGAAGCTGCAACCGTTCCACTAACTGTGGGAACGGCTGGTAAACCAACTCCTCCTGCTCCGGAAAAGATGGTGGGTCGTCCATCCCGGCCCTGAGGTAGGCACTCACCAATACCTCGGGGAATGATGCCTTCCTGGCCTCGACCTCCCGAGCAAAGTCCAGTAACGGCCGATGGCACTGGGCCGGGAACGGGCCACCTCCGGCATGTGACTGGGAGGCTAATGCCTCCCACCATACCAGGTTGCCGGTACACGGCCACCGGCTGGTCGGGAGCCTGTCCATGGGCTGCCTGCTGGGTTCAGTTGCTGGCTCGTGTATTCTGTCACGACTGTGGCAGAAGAACCCAAGCGCAGGCAGGCGGCAGTGAAGGGGTTAACAACAGACTTTATTATACAAAAAAAACACAAAACAAAAACCCACGAGGGGGTGTAAACAAGACAAGTTAATAATAAGGGTAAACAGGGACGAAAACTAACTAAACACTAAACTAGAAACAATACTTGACATAAACTAAACTCAAACACTTACTAAGACTGGACTGGGTTCTCAAAACAGGATCACAGGAACACTGACAGGCACGATACACATACACAGGCTTTGAGGACATCACAGAACCCAAGTGATGGATTGACAAGAAGGTCTTCAAGTCAAAAGTTTAGTAAAGTTGGCTGTGGAGTACAAAGAGAAAGATTGATTACAATAATCAATGCGAGACTTTAAGGGATAGTTTACCCAAAAACAAAACTTCTGGCAACATTTATTTACCCTCACGTCAAGAAGATATTTTGAGAAATGTCTCTGTGGTTTTGTGTCCATACAATGGAGGTCAATGGGGGTCAATCATGTTTGTTTACCAATAATCTTAAAAAGATCATATTCTGAAGAATGAAAAGATTAAAGGATTATTAGGGTGAACTATCCTTTTCTGTGGTTTACTAGATTAATAAACACGCCCCAGTAAGGGCACAACATTTCATGTGCTAGTTCCAAATGTCCCGAATGTTTCAGTGTTTATGATGGGAGTTAAATTTAGCACCACAATGGAGGAAGTATTTGATTCATGTCCCCTTTGAATGGACACAGAACATTAGTTCTTTAGAACAAGATGTATTCACAGTCATGTACTACATGGTTGCATGGATACTGATGAAGATACCAAATAAAATTATCTAACAAGAATTATCTAACAAAAACTAAAACTGTAAAGATTTACATTTGATGAAATACAGTAATGTACTGAAATTAAGTATGACTAATTTATTTAATGCTACTCTCATGTGAGCTAACAAATATACGAGGGATTGTTCACCCAAAAATGAAAATTCTGTCATGAATTACTCACCCTCAAATTGTTCCAATCCTGTAAAAATATCTTGGTTCTGTTGAACACAAAGAAAGATATTTGGAAGAATGTTAGCAACTGGGATTTTTGGGGCACCATTGCCTACCATGGTTGTAAAAATGTGCCCCAGAACTGTTTGTTTTCCAACATTTTTGGAAATATTTTCTTTTGTGTTCAACAGAACAACAAAAAAGTATACAATAATTCTTTCTGCTATGGTAGTCAGTGATGTCCCGGAAACCTCAGTTGCTAGCATTCTTCCAAATATCTTTAGTTGTGTTCAACCAAACTAAGACATTTATGCTGCTTTGGAAAAACTTGAGGGTGAGTAAATCATGACAGAATTTTCCATTTTTGGATGAGTTTTTTTGGCCTCTGGCTGCAAACTTTGTACTTGAAACACCCTCACACACAGTGTTACCAAAATAACAGTCTTGGCAAACTACTCTTTGACTGGCTGACAGGAGTTTGCACGAAATGGGCAACTAAACATGTTTTGACTGAATCTTGACAGACACGTGTTTGTGTGTAGAGATGGTATTCAGTAGCACAAAGCTCTTTTATTCAAAGCAACAGTGCAGTCAAATGAAAATTCTCGCTCGTGTCATTCCAGCCCTGTATGCTGTATTTTTTGTGTGAAACAAAATAGCTTTTTCTGGTCACCATGAACTGTCATGACAAGAGCTGAGTACCAATTTTTAAAAATGTACACATCAATAAATAAACTGTTTCTTTAATCTAACAAAGAACACATTTGCCTGGACCCACACACTCAAATATTGTTTTGCATGTGAAACACCTGACATCATCAAAGCCAAAAATAATGTTAACCAATAGCCAAACAGTAGAAACTGCTAAAAAGTAATTCAGCCTTTATTAAATCCCAGCAGATAATGCAGTCATTTAAAGAAGCATTAGCATTAAGGCACGTCGAGAGTCTCTCAAGGGTGAACTTGACTTTAAAAGCTTCTTCAAAGTGAGAGCCGGGGGCTTCATCAGGGGAGCTGTGCTCCACAATTGACTGTGAAGTATAATGCAATGTTTATATCATTTAAAGTTGACTTTAACCACAAGTGTCAATTTGTTCTTTTGTTATTATAACCTTGTCTATTGTTACGATGAGGTCTTTTCAGTATGAGACTGCGACACTATCAGGCAGCCCTTAGAGGATCCGTAGAAGGTGCGGTCAGTCAATGAAGGTCATGAGAAGATGCACTGACATTAGATCCAGTGTGTGGAAAAAAGTGCTAAAGGTGAACTATTGAAAGAGATAGCTTTTCTATGCATAATATAGATCTCTGAATCTGACTATTCTGTTTATTAGTCAAATATGTCTTACTACTTAATGTGTCTGAAAATTAATTTCAAGACTCTGATTGATTTCCTTCACTGGTTGCACACTAGGCTCATCATTTACAAAATCGCATAGTGGTTAGCCACATGATTGTTAGCTCGGTGAGGACTCAGGAAG
Organism: Triplophysa rosa; assembly: GCF_024868665.1. Lineage (NCBI taxonomy): Eukaryota > Metazoa > Chordata > Actinopteri > Cypriniformes > Nemacheilidae > Triplophysa > Triplophysa rosa. The sequence goes on from NC_079890.1 coordinate 34,081,016, forward strand.
ATGTTAGTCTGTATAATTGCACATTAGCATTTATTGCAGAGGAAAATGAAATATTAAACAGCTGCACTGGAATACAAATCTACAAACAATTCAGCCCCAGGGATCTCCGTGTGCAAAGCAGAACAGGCCTGAGTGAAATTAACCACATTAATCTCATATACTGCCCACAAACTCAACTAGAATCTTAAAAGGCCATCACAGATGTTGTATTTTAGATGCTGGTCGTCAGCATGATAATCTTCTGGGTTGGTGATCAAACTCGTTTTTATAGCTTAAAGGGATAGTTCACCGCAAAATAAAAAGCTGTCATCATTTAGGTTTCACCCTCTTGTCATTTTAAACCTGTATGGCTTTCTTCAAAAGAAGATATTTTAAAGAATGTTGGTAATGGAACAACGACGGTACACATTGAGTGCGTTTACATGCACAAAATAAACAGATATCTATCAAAAATCCGTTTATAAAAAAACCTGTTTTCAAGTGTTTACATGCATATTAATAAACCGGCTTGTCATGGCTCTGCTTCATTTAGTCATGTTTTTCTTGGTCCTGTAGCAGAGTCATGACAAAGCCTTTGGTTATGTGTGGAGAGAAACATATTGTTGTCCTTTTGACAATAATATACGTTCTCTCCAGTGTCTCGTCATTGGCCCCGCTCCTCTCGTTTCCTTGTTATCTTTCCCTGAGTGTTTGATTACCCACACCGGCCCTGTGTCGTTATCCCTCGTCTGTGTTGCCTATATAATACCCTCATGTTTCATTGTCCTGTGCTCGTGTATTACATACGTNGGCGTGCTCATTCATTCACCTTCGGTCTGAGGAGCCTAAAGCATCCTCCCCCGGCGGCCAGTGTTGTGGCATGAGGGACACAACGTCTCGTTCCCTCCATCAAGGAACCGAGGTTACATCCGTAACCAAGACGTTCCCTTTCTGTCGGTGGCTTCCCTCTTATACCCGGACATCCGGGGAGGAGCCCGGCATGCAAATTTAATTCGCCAATTTTCATTGGCCTTTTCTAAATACTCAGAAGATGATAGGTTCTCAAGACAAACCCCATTCTGTCGGTTCGACACAGCGTCTCGTTCCCTCCATCAGGGAACCGAGGTTACATCCGTAACCAAGACGTTCTTTTTGGTGATGCTGGTTGGTTAAAGGGATAGTTCACCTCAAAATTAAAATTCTGTTAACATTTACTCAACCTCTTATCATTTCAAACCTGTATGACTTTCTGTCTTCTGCAGAAAACAAAAGAAGATATTTTAAAGAATGTCGGTAATCGAACAACAGCGGTACCCATTCACTTCTATTGTATGGACAAAAAAACCAATGCAAGTCAAAGAGTGCGTTTACATGCACAGTCTTTGAGGCCGTTTACACGAGACCGTTTCCAACTAAAAACGGAAAACTTTTAATGCGTTTTGGCTGTTCATTTACACGAAAACGGCGTTTTGGGTGACTGAAAATGCAAACTTTCAAAAACGCAAAGGAAAAACTTTTCCGTTTTGTATCGTGTAAACATACTCTTACTCCGATTATGCTTAATAAGCTGATAACAAGTAAGGTCATGTAAATGCGTAAAACGTTTTTCTTTAATCGGGGAAAGCTCATAAACAGCGTAAGCAAAACCTACTCGGCAGAGGTAATTTTTTGCCCATTATTCTGATTTCGCGCTGCATGTAAACGCCTTGACCGGTTTTCTCTCAGTTTTGTTAATGTGCGCATGTGTGACAGCGCAATAGTAAAAGTCCCTAATGGAAGTCACAGTAAAATAACGCATAAAAGTCCGCTCTTGAATCATGCAGTTGATCATGTAGAAAAGGCTAAATGAAATCTACTGTTCTACGGACATGAGAAGAGATATACAAATACAGCTTCTGATCGATTTCCCGCATCCTGCAGATGCAGGCAGCGGCAGTGAAGGGGTTAACAACAGATTTTATTATACAAAAAAAACACAAAACAAAAACCCACGAGGGGGTGTAAACACGACAAGATAATAATAGGGGTAAACAGGGACAAAAACTAACTAAACACTAAACTAGAAGCAATACTTGACATAAACTAAACTCAAACACTTACTAAGACTGGACTGGGTTCTCAAAACAGGATCACAGGAACACTGACAGGCACGATACACATACACGTGTATTACATACGAGCACAGGACAAAGAAACAAGAGGGTATATATAGGCAACACAGATGAGGGATAACGACACAAGGCAGGTGTGGGTAATCAAACACTCAGGGAAAGATTTGTTATCTTTCCCTGAGTGTTTGATTACCCACACCTGCCCTGTGTCGTTATCCCTCGTCTGTGTTGCCTATATATACACGAGAGGAAACGAGAGGAGCGGGGCCAATGACGAGACACTGGAGAGAACGTATATTATTGTCAAAAGGACAACAATATGTTTCTCTCCACACATAACCAAAGGCTTTGTCATGACTCTGCTACAGGACCAAGAAAAACATGACTAAATGAAGCAGAGCCATGACAAGCCGGTTTATTAATATGCATGTAAACACTTGAAAACAGGTTTTTTTATAAACGGATTTTTGATAGATATCTGTTTATTTTGTGCATGTAAACGCACTCAATGTGTACCGTCGTTGTTCCATTACCAACATTCTTTAAAATATCTTCTTTTGAAGAAAGCCATACAGGTTTAAAATGACAAGAGGGTGAAACCTAAATGATGACAGCTTTTTATTTTGCGGTGAACTATCCCTTTAAGCTATAAAAACGAGTTTGATCACCAACCCAGAAGATTATCATGCTGACGACCAGCATCTAAAATACAACATCTGTGATGGCCTTTTAAGATTCTAGTTGAGTTTGTGGGCAGTATATGAGATTAATGTGGTTAATTTCACTCAGGCCTGTTCTGCTTTGCACACGGAGATCCCTGGGGCTGAATTGTTTGTAGATTTGTATTCCAGTGCAGCTGTTTAATATTTCATTTTCCTCTGCAATAAATGCTAATGTGCAATTATACAGACTAACATCTTCCTGAGTCCTCACCGAGCTAACAATCATGTGGCTAACCACTATGCGATTTTGTAAATGATGAGCCTAGTGTGCAACCAGTGAAGGAAATCAATCAGAGTCTTGAAATTAATTTTCAGACACATTAAGTAGTAAGACATATTTGACTAATAAACAGAATAGTCAGATTCAGAGATCTATATTATGCATAGAAAAGCGATCTCTTTCAATAGTTCACCTTTAGCACTTTTTTCCACACACTGGATCTAATGTCAGTGCATCTTCTCATGACCTTCATTGACTGACCGCACCTTCTACGGATCCTCTAAGGGCTGCCTGATAGTGTCGCAGTCTCATACTGAAAAGACCTCATCGTAACAATAGACAAGGTTATAATAACAAAAGAACAAATTGACACTTGTGGTTAAAGTCAACTTTAAATGATATAAACATTGCATTATACTTCACAGTCAATTGTGGAGCACAGCTCCCCTGATGAAGCCCCCGGCTCTCACTTTGAAGAAGCTTTTAAAGTCAAGTTCACCCTTGAGAGACTCTCGACGTGCCTTAATGCTAATGCTTCTTTAAATGACTGCATTATCTGCTGGGATTTAATAAAGGCTGAATTACTTTTTAGCAGTTTCTACTGTTTGGCTATTGGTTAACATTATTTTTGGCTTTGATGATGTCAGGTGTTTCACATGCAAAACAATATTTGAGTGTGTGGGTCCAGGCAAATGTGTTCTTTGTTAGATTAAAGAAACAGTTTATTTATTGATGTGTACATTTTTAAAAATTGGTACTCAGCTCTTGTCATGACAGTTCATGGTGACCAGAAAAAGCTATTTTGTTTCACACAAAAAATACAGCATACAGGGCTGGAATGACACGAGCGAGAATTTTCATTTGACTGCACTGTTGCTTTGAATAAAAGAGCTTTGTGCTACTGAATACCATCTCTACACACAAACACGTGTCTGTCAAGATTCAGTCAAAACATGTTTAGTTGCCCATTTCGTGCAAACTCCTGTCAGCCAGTCAAAGAGTAGTTTGCCAAGACTGTTATTTTGGTAACACTGTGTGTGAGGGTGTTTCAAGTACAAAGTTTGCAGCCAGAGGCCAAAAAAACTCATCCAAAAATGGAAAATTCTGTCATGATTTACTCACCCTCAAGTTTTTCCAAAGCAGCATAAATGTCTTAGTTTGGTTGAACACAACTAAAGATATTTGGAAGAATGCTAGCAACTGAGGTTTCCGGGACATCACTGACTACCATAGCAGAAAGAATTATTGTATACTTTTTTGTTGTTCTGTTGAACACAAAAGAAAATATTTCCAAAAATGTTGGAAAACAAACAGTTCTGGGGCACATTTTTACAACCATGGTAGGCAATGGTGCCCCAAAAATCCCAGTTGCTAACATTCTTCCAAATATCTTTCTTTGTGTTCAACAGAACCAAGATATTTTTACAGGATTGGAACAATTTGAGGGTGAGTAATTCATGACAGAATTTTCATTTTTGGGTGAACAATCCCTCGTATATTTGTTAGCTCACATGAGAGTAGCATTAAATAAATTAGTCATACTTAATTTCAGTACATTACTGTATTTCATCAAATGTAAATCTTTACAGTTTTAGTTTTTGTTAGATAATTCTTGTTAGATAATTTTATTTGGTATCTTCATCAGTATCCATGCAACCATGTAGTACATGACTGTGAATACATCTTGTTCTAAAGAACTAATGTTCTGTGTCCATTCAAAGGGGACATGAATCAAATACTTCCTCCATTGTGGTGCTAAATTTAACTCCCATCATAAACACTGAAACATTCGGGACATTTGGAACTAGCACATGAAATGTTGTGCCCTTACTGGGGCGTGTTTATTAATCTAGTAAACCACAGAAAAGGATAGTTCACCCTAATAATCCTTTAATCTTTTCATTCTTCAGAATATGATCTTTTTAAGATTATTGGTAAACAAACATGATTGACCCCCATTGACCTCCATTGTATGGACACAAAACCACAGAGACATTTCTCAAAATATCTTCTTGACGTGAGGGTAAATAAATGTTGCCAGAAGTTTTGTTTTTGGGTAAACTATCCCTTAAAGTCTCGCATTGATTATTGTAATCAATCTTTCTCTTTGTACTCCACAGCCAACTTTACTAAACTTTTGACTTGAAGACCTTCTTGTCAATCCATCACTTGGGTTCTGTGATGTCCTCAAAGCCTGTTCTGAAATATCATGAGCATTCTGGGTGGGAGGTGATACTGTTAGTGTCATAAATACTCTGCAGAAGGTGAGCAGGATAAGATTATAATATGCAGCATGTAAACAAGCTCAGCCTTTTCTGGCTTCATTCTTTCTACGGGTAAACCAGAAGGAGCGTTGCAAATAAAAGCAATTACTTTCATTTCTAATGTGCACTGACAGCACCTGATAAGGGTTGAAAACAAAGAAACATTTTGCTTTATGTTTTGCTTAAGATTGATGGTTTTGTTTGCTGTGCTATGCACAGACAATATTTCAAGCAAAAACAGTCTAGTAAAATGAGAGTTCAGCATGTGAATGAAACCCGTACTGTCTTCATTCATGTGAATATTATGAGATGATTCATTTACTTTTACATTTAGTCATTTAGCAGACGCTTTTATCCAAAGCGACTTACAAGTTGGGATGGAAGCAATTGGGTTAGCATTAGGAAAACATAAGTGCAATAAAACATGTCTCACAAAGCCTACTACAGTGTACAGAGATAATGTTTTGTTAATATAGAAAGAGTAGAAAAGAGATAGAAGTCAGAAATGATTGGTCAGGTGTTGACGGAAGAGATGTGTTTACAGCCGATTCTTAAAGATGGCCACAGAATCTGCTGATCTTGTAGCACTTGGCAGATCATTCCACAAATGTGGAACCAATCCAGAGAAGGTTCGTGAGAGAGATTTTTTACCTTTTTGGGATGGCACCACAAGACGTCGTTCGTTTGCAGAGCATAAGGATCTGGCGGGTACATAAGTCTGCATTAGTGAGTGAAGATAGGGGGGTGCCAAACCAGTGGTGGTTTTGTAGGCCAGGATCAGAGTCTTGAATTTGATGCGAGCGACTATAGGGAGCCAATGTAACTTAGTGAAGAGAGGGGTGACGTGTGCTCTCTTCGGTTCAACCTTAATATTTTGTCTCCACTGTCTTTGAGAAACTTCCCAAAGTAAAATGCAAAGTGAAATTCATAAGCAGTTAATGTCAGCCACCTTTCTGTTCTGGAAACATGACTGCTTGTCAAGTACCCTGACCTCCAGACTGACCCTAACACATTTACCTGTCATGGAATGACGTTGACACCGCTCGGTGTGGGACAACGGTGACTGTGGTTTCGTAAAGCAGAGAGTGTTCCTCCTGAGTCAGTATCTTCTGGAAAAATAAACCTTATTCATAACCTCATAATCCTAAAATCAATAAAAAATTCGCTAAACCTAAAACCCAGCACTGTAAGTCCAGACACGTTTATTCAAAGTAATAACTTTCATTTGAAAGTCACTTTAAGGTGAATGTGCTGAAGATTTTTGAGTTCTTTCAAAAGCCAATCTGAATTTTTTTGCTCACTTAATGTAAAATGTCTTGTTTAGCCAAGAAATGTTTGTCAGATTAATAACACAATTTCTCTTCTACAAATTGCAATTAACAATACGAGAAATTTCATAACATACTTTTTAACATAGACATTTTTTATATTAATGCATTTTTAACTATGTATCTGGGTGTAAACAAACTCAGGACTAACACTGTATAATTAACCCTTAAATCTGATTGGTTACACAGTAAAAAACGTTGGGTTATTTTTTTAACCCAACTGCTGGGTTGAGCTGAGTGGGTAATTTTATTGGATTATTTTTTCATCATTGGGTAGTTTTTTTGTAACCCAGTTCGATGGGTTACAGGTTGGGTCATTTTATTGGGTTATTTTCCTCAGCGTTTTTGTGTAACCCAGTTCGCTGGGTTATAGGCTGGGTCATTTTCACTGACAGTTGACGCACACCTGACGCGGGAGATTGAAATTGTCTCAGGAAGGAGCAGATTAAAACGAAGACAAATTGTAGGATTTATCAGGAGAAAAACAAGGTTTGTATCAATATTTTTACCTATAATCTATCGTTGTGCATGAAAATGCAAAATTGGATAATTTGAATTGCATTTTGTATTAAAAGTAATGCGAGCTTCGTCAGCTTTTGGTTTGCTCGTCTGTAGTCTAAACGGTTATGTGACTCGAAATTCGAAATGTGACCTACATTTGAGTTATTTTTACTGTTTATTTATTATAACGTTATTTGTAAGTCAAAAACTTGACGCAAGCGTGACACGTTATAAAAAGCTGCCCGAAGTCGTTGAAACCAATCGTGCTATCATATGCAGTTAGATTTATCTTTAAAAGTGTTTAAATTGTGTTGTATGTCTTTCTTTTTGTTTAACAGGCCTGATCCAAAATTGCCGGTGGTCCGGTGGTTAGTACGGTGTATGCGTCACAGGGAGATCCGAGTTCGCAACCTGTCACGTGAAGTGGACATTGTTCAATACTTGAAGTTAAATGGGGTCGTATAACACGTCTCCATGGATGGATTCAGCTGTTGTTTCTTGTGTTACATTTTTGTGTAACATTACTATTTAAATAAATATTTTTCAAGGATTTGTAGTCAGAAGCTTTATTGAATTCATGTTGTCTTATTAGTTACAGTTAGTTAATATTTGTCATTAAAATATACTTTTTAAAACATTTATTGTACTTTTAAACATAGTTATTCTACTTGAAATAAATTATCTGAATTTGAATACAATTTGTTTTTGTTTATAAAGACAATGACATGAATAAAAAACTGTTGGGTAATTTTAACTCAACTGACTGAGTAGAAAACATTACCCAATTTATTGGGTTAAATTAACCCACAGTTGGGAAGGTGCTATACCAATCCATAGTTGGGTTACTTGTTGGGTTATTTTTAACCCAACATTATTTAGTGGAAACATAGTTAGCTATTTTTAATATATACATTGTCCAGGAACAAGGTATATATTAAAAATAGCATACTACCAAAGATAATACAGTATATAGTAACAAGATGCGCCACTGCCATTACAATGAATGGAGACGAATGCAGCGCTCAATATGGCCTCTTTTGCGAAGAAAGCCTCACCTTCTAATAGAATGATCCAATTGTCAATCGATAAAGATGATTCTCTGGAGCGGGGCTTATGTGAGGTGCTTGCCAGCCTGTGCGCATGAGCTATAGCTCAAGCGACCTCGAAAAAGGTGATTTTAAACACAATTTAAGCTTAGCAAACCAAAGTTATGATACAGCCCATCATTGATCAGAAATATACTATTTAATTGTGATTTTTGCCAGCGATTTTAGAAATATCTGCCTTCCACCATTCAAAGAGATGGGACTGTTAACTTGCTATGACGTAAATAACTGCCCATAGGCATTGCAAACATGGTCGCCGTGTTGCACGATTGCTGTAAACAGACTTTGATCCTAAATGCTACTCTTACTGTTTTTGCATTGTCTGTTAAATCATAGTAAAATAATAGTTATCATACCCTATAAACCATCAATGGAAATGTTGTTCCAAGCCAAAAAGAATGTTTATCCAGGAGCATGTCCTGTTTGGCAGAAACAGTGCTTATGTCAGAACTGATCTGTGACTGTAGTCCTGTCGTCAGTGGTTCACTCATCCTTACAGGGAAGACACACTTGTCTGACTCACTGTAGTGTGACAACATCTAAATCAATGCCATCGATCAGACTGCTGGGAGAAGATTCATATACAGGCAGACCAATAAAGCATTCCTCTTTTAGATCTTGCATTTGAGGAGAGAGATAAAGATGTAGATCCAAGCTTAATGTGTTGAGTCAACTGCAATTTGTACATTAATTGAAAGTTCAATAATGTGCCGCTATCAAATCAGGACTAATATAATTGCTGTATATTAAAGGTGAAATGTGTGATATTAAGGTGGATCTATTGAAAGAAATCTAATATAATATCTAATAACTATGTCTTCAGATGTGTATAAAGACCTTACATAAAGCGTATTATTTTATTACCTTAGAATGAGCTATTTCTATCTACATACACCGCGGGTCCCCTTACATGGAATTCACCGTGCTGTTTCTACAGTAGCCCTAAATGGACAAACTGCTCTACAGAGCACGTTTCGTAAATACATTATGTCCTTCGGCAAAGAAGCGTAAACGTAGCGACATCTTATGTCAGCCAACTTAGTGCTTCGAAAGGGAGGAGTGAGCGGTGGAGTAAACCATTGTTTGCAATTCATAACCTCACAGCTAGATGCCGCTAAATTTCACGAACTCGTGGTTGACTGCACATAAATACTATATTTTTATGTTAGCAGATGTCAAAGCTGACAAGCACTTTTTAATACTTTTTATGGTTCGATATTTGAAAAACCCAGTGACAAACATAAATTAAGACTAATAATAATGATTTATGGCAAAAATAAAAATCGTGAAATATGGAGATATGAGGTTTCAGAAGGACAGAGCGATATGCAACACAAACAAACAAGGGTCATGATCCTCTGTCCTCAGCAGTATTGATTGAGCTGCTTGCCTAAATCAAATGTTTCTGTCCACAAGAAAGTTTCCTGCACATAGGAGCAAAAGTCATTTCCGTATGCCTTGCTGTATCTCATTCTAACTTCTGTCATTTCAGACAGACAGACAGATGGAGGCTCCTGTCTTCACACAGAGAGATGTCCTTAGGTTTCGAGGAACAGGAATGTTTTTCAATAACTGGTTAACACAGAGGGATTTGCTTTGGAGGTGTTTTGGTATTTCTCAGACACTCCAAACCCACAGTTTCATCAGCACTGTACTTAGACGTTCCCATCTTGCGTTTGTCATCTCTTAATTGTTAATCACACTCTAATTAGTCTGTGGGATGGATTAGGCCAGAATCCCTGCAGAAGAGTCATCTGAGGTGAAGGGAGCAGAGCAAGTTTACTTGCTTGTGTTGTGTTGTGTTCTTTACTTTTAACTAAAAGCTGTTTTGATGTCTCCATTGCTCTGTTACTTTATGCCCCATGTGTGTGCTTTGATTTGACAGGTTATAGAACGCCTCCTCTGTCTGGTCTTTTACTCACACCTGAGCAGTTAGGCTGGTTTCAGCTGGTTTACGTTGGCTTGGTGCTGGTCCAGCCGGGTTGCATAAATTATATCTTTGGGGTATAGAAGTTAAGCTTAGGTGGTGAAGGGTTAAGGGTCCAGTGTGTCATTTTTTGGAAGATCTATTGACAGAAATGGAATAAAATATGCATAACTATGTGTTCAGAGGTGTATAAAGACCTAACACAATGAAGCGTTATGTTTTTATTACTTTAGATTGAGCTATTTCTATCTACATACACCGCAGGTCCCCTTACATGGAATTCATCATGTTGTTTCCACAGCAGCCCTAAACAGACAAACTGCTCTACAGAGCACGTTTCATAAATATGTTATCTCCTTTCGCAAAGAAGCGGAAACGTGACGACATGTTTGTTCTGTGTCAACCACCGTAGTGCTTCGAAAGGGAGCGGGGAGGGTGGAGTGAGCCGTTGGTTGCAATTCACAACCTCACCGCTAAATGCCGCTAAAATCTCCACATTGCTCCTTTAACCAGCATGGTTTTCTGGTGATGCTGGTTGAAGGGATGATTGACCCCCCCAAAATCTGTATTATTTATTCATACTCATGTTGTTTAAAACCTGTATATGGAACACAAAAGACGTATCAATAGTTTTATGTCCATACAGTAGGTCAGTGGGGTTCAGTGTGTTAGAAGAATGTCATTTAGATTTGGAATGATGCAGTTGATGAAGGAGTTTTCATTTTTGGGTGAGCTATCCCTTTAAGCTAAGTTAAAGCAAGTTAAGTTTGTGTAGAACAAAAAATACCCAAATGCCATTCCTTTGATATCTGGTATCGGGTAAGGGCACCAAGTACACTTTATTTAAGTACACTACACTTCCATAATGTACTTAAAGTGCTCTATTCTCATGCATTCATTCTGTACTTAATATACTAAAAATTATAGTTTTTAGTACTTCTATTCATGGTGTTTTAAAATAGCACAGTTGAGTACACTTAGATCTTAAAGGTTGGCGCTCGTTTGTACGGTGTCTCTGAATTGTCAAAGCGCCTCTCAAAATGCTTGCTATGGATGTGAAAAACGCAGAAAATCGAACCCAGTCCGAATTCTTTTATGACGGACGAAACTATCGGGGCAGTGTGTAAATGTGATTGACACAACGTGAGGTCATATTTGTTTTAACGTGCGGAAATTTCGGACGCAAATTTCGGACTCAATGTGCAATGGCCTTAAGTGAATCTGAAATGACTAAAAACTTTATTGTGTATATTAAGTAGAACGTTAGTGTGTGAAAATAGGGCACTTTAAGTACATTTAAGTGTATAATGCACCTTTTTCACTTGGGAACATATTAGATTAAAAGAGAGCAAATTTAAGAGACTTCTGAACAAGGTGACCTGTTCCCTTTTTAAAACCGCTATATATAATCCTTCTGCATGGATAAGTTCTTTCATCTCCAGCATTAGTGTGTGTAATGCAATAGAAGCATATTGATATTTAACCCTCACTTTGGAAAAAAACAGTTCTCTGCATCTCCGTTTATTTGCATCCTCACTGCGAGGAAAAGTGAAGGTGATTCTCAGTGTTGATGTTGCCTCTGGTCTTACTCTCAGGTTGCTTTCCACACATCTTGCCAGGATATATGAGTCAGTTCCTGGAGTTCATTTTCTAATCTAATCTTTTTCTCTGAATGCTTTCTTAACACACTGACCTCATGCATTTAATGTGCAAGCTAAAACTGAAACATGTTGTTTTATGGTAACTGGAGATCGCTGCATTCAGCTGATAAATGTCCATTGACATGAAAAATGTGCTGCTGGCTGTATCTGTTTGATGCGTTGGTTATATTTACCCGAGCTGTGAAGAATAACTTCAACCTTACTAAAGTGAGCCAGAGTAAATGAAACGCAGGGTTGTGCCCGACAAGCACTTCAGAAAGTATTTTCTTCCTTAGCCCTTCTTCTGAAAAATGGCTTCAGCAAAAGATATAAAAGACAGCTCAGAAGCTAAATGGTTCATGGAGCAGTACCTGCGAATAATCTTGGTGAAAAAATGAATATGAGCAGTTTTTGAAAAACACTGGTCTCTGTTGGGGGATCGTGTAATGTAGCATCTGGTATCATCCTCAGAGAAAAGCTGCTTGTGTGGCTTCTCAACCCTGAAGCATGAAGACTGTTTTTAACTAAAAATGAACTTTCCATATCTGGCTTACTATTACGTCCCTCAGATTTGTGACATATAGTGTATCGTCGCTGTCGGGCAGAAGCCTTTTATTTCAATATTTTTGCATTTTAATGTTTCTCATACATCATTACAATTGGTCACCCATCACATCTGTCTGTGGGTTTTGCAGATGTTAACCAATGACAAGTTTTAAAAAGAGCGTAACTTCTCAAACTGTCCTCAAACTGTCATTAAAAACTCACAACCAAATGTATGCTTTCTTTCCATTTTCCAAAGTAGCTGTTTATATACACAAAAAGGGTTATGAGGTTTATACACAAATCTGAGCGAGCTAAGATAAGAAGCCTTCAGCTAAACAGGTGGACAGATATTTATATTCCTATTGTACATGCTTTAGTGATTCTGTAGCTGAATCTGGACAGAAAGGGTGTAGTAAGGACAAATCTCAACACAAAACCCATATAACATTGTGGGGCATGTTGGTTCTGCTGAGTTCTGCCCTCTGCTCCCACCACAATATGTATTTTGGTGGCTTTAGCTCAGGATTACAGATAATAGATGAAATGTACGGTAGTTTATAGAAGCAATTATAGACGTGTAATTCAACATCACCTAATCTTTGTTCATTATATCAGAGAATGGAACTCTTTCCAGACGACCCGCTGCATCACCTCATCACAGGAAACATAAGGAGACCAGCGGTATTAGGTTATCCAAGCACTTGGTGAAGCAGAGAGAGAGAGAGAGAGAGAGAGCGAGAGAGAGCACATTGTACACTAATATTGATGCGGCGAGCACAGTCTCTTCTTAAATATGTCCTGTTTACTCAAGAACTGCTCACACTGTTCTTTTATAAGCTAAGCAAGTCCCAAAAGATCAGTAGCTACAGACTAACCTGTAAAACTAATATTCAACATTTCAGAAAAAAAGGAAAGTTTCTGCAGTGAACTTTGAATATATATATAATATAATATATATATATATTTGTAGTTTATACAATAACAAGCAGTACCTGGTTTGTCTTGTTTAGAGTAAAATGACTAATGGTAGGTGTTCTCTTTTGTAAAACGTTTACTTTTAATATACACTAACATGTGTGTGAAGAGGTTTCATATATATTCAGGAAGAGTTTTAATAAAATACATATGAAATTATGGTAACACTTTACAATAAGGTGCTGTGGTATTTGTGAACAATTGGTTAATGCATTAGCTAAAAGTAAACTAACAATGGACAAAACTAACATTTTGTTACAGGTCCCGGTCAAAGGGAGGAACTGTATTCAGAGTAAACTTTTTCAATAAAAAAGTAAGAGAGACAAGAGTTTGCTGTTAGTCAAGCGATCCTCTGTGTTGTCTTTAATAATAAACAGTATTTAAAACCATGAGAAAATGCCATATGTAAACTGAATAAACTCTTACACAACAAATAGATCAATAAATAGACAATATCATCCAATAACTTGTCTGTATAATAAATCATACAGACTCTCACACAGCTCTTTTGCACAATAAACTTAACTTGCATAAAGACACTCAAGTAACACAATACAATATTATTTAAGCAATAAGTTAAACATTTTAGTCAATTTGATTTCATTTGTTCAAATGTCACTTTTACTATAAAATGTAAGACTAGAAAACCTCTTTCTGACATAACATCTATTTAAAATAATAATACAATAACTACTCCATATATAAATAAACGTTTATTTGACATTAAAGCATATGAATTACCGATTTTATCTCAAATTAAGACAATTTAACCAACCTTTTTCAATAAAAAAGTAAGAGAGACAAGAGTTTGCTGTTAGTCAAGCGATCCTCTGTGTTGTCTGAAGAGGCACCACAGTTGTCCCGGTAACTCAAGCTCTCAACTGCCACCAAGAACTTAAAAGATGCAGCTCTACATTCTTACAGTAACACTATCTCTAATTACTATAAGCACCATTTCATATGAATGTTAATATACATAAATAGAAAATATATACACGTATACAAATCATTTGATTGTGACCCAAAAATAGCAGGGGGTCACAATTTATTCCCATTCGTTCATGTTAATTTCAGCATTTACTAATACATTATTAAAATCATACATAATGCACCATGAACTAACATGAATAAATGTATTGACATGAACTAACATTAACAAGGATTAATAAATGCTGAAAAATGAAATTATTCACCGTTAGCTAGTGTTAGCTAATGTATTTACTGTTGACAAATAGCACCTTGTTGGAAAGTGTTACCGAAATTATAAATAAGGGCTGTATTAATACAACACTTGGTCCTTTGACGTGGTCCTTTCACTTTACTTGTGTTTATTTCGAGACTGCATTCACATTTCACAGAATACAACTGTCACTTGTCCATGTAATGAAAATAGCATGCTAAACCTTGATATTGATTTGTCTTAACACAAATCAATTAGCGTCAAGTTCACTCGGCTTCATCAAACACGTGAATCAATTGCACACCAAAACATCTCAATCAATATTTCAGTGTAGGATATCCCACTGTAGAAAAGAAGTGCTATTAGTCTACAAACTGTTTTTCTCCACCGAAGTGTTAATGAAAGAACAATACTAAAGGGAAGACTATTGGACATACAGATGACGATGTTTGAAATACCATTTTCTGTTCATTACTAACAGCCTCTGTGACATTTAGATGATTGACAGGCTCTAAATAAAGTCCCTTGTGGACATTGTGTTATATAACGTTTTATTATTCTGTTATGTCGACTGGGAAAAACTTTGCCATATCTTTCATGCTGATTTTTGTGTGTGATGTGCTCTTTACATGTACAGCCCACCAAAGCATTTTAACTGGATTAAGATCTTTGGATTTGATCGTTCCCATTTCTTTCTTTTGAGCCATTCCTTTGTGAGTTTGCTTGCATGTTATCCGGTCGAGTGGTCCACTGGTCCACTTTAGCTTAAGCTAACCAGACATTGAGGAAGACATGCTTTAGTTGATAATATTGTTACACGCGTGTGTGTGTGTGTGTGTGTGTGCGTGTGTGCGTGTGTGTGTGTGTGTGTGTGTGTGTGTGTGTGTGTGTGTGTGTGTGTGTGTGTGCGTGTGTGTGCGTGTGTGCGTGTCCATCTGGTAGTGGATATGGTTTATGTCATATTTGGACATCATGTAGTGTAAAGTGTAAATGGCTGTATTTTTAAATATGAATATTATTATATGAACAGGTTTATGGTTTTGAAGTGACCAGTTTGAAACTAATCAGCGTTTCTTATCATGTTATTCGCTCTTTATAGGCCCGTGTGTGTTCATTTAGTTTACCATATTACTTTGTATTTGTTTTGTAAGGGATCTGTCTTTACAGTCATAACATGTCAAGGACAATTAAACAATTCTCTTGGTTTCACCACAAATGCCAACTAAATTCTAGACTGTCAATAGTATTGTAACCCCAGTAGTAACTGTAATATAATAAGGCTGGTCTGTAAACTCCTAAAGTGGCATACTTTGGGACTATTTATAGAAATTATGTAGGTAAACAAATGGATTTGTATACAGAGATGAAGAAGATTCTGCTTGTAGAAGATAGGAGGCCTTAAAATGCTTTGTTTCTGTTGCTCTCAATTCAGAAAATCCCAACAGCGGATGACATTTTTGAATCTCAAGATGCATCTAAAAACTTAATGTTTTTGCTGATGTCCCCCAAAATTGTTCTTCTTTCATCCCAATGCACTGTCAGCAAGCAAAAAGTTATATAGGTCAAAACTTTTTAAGAACAAGAATAGAAACGAGGTGTTTTTTTAGCATAAACCTGTAACAGATATATGATTATTATTATAGGCCTTCCTCCTGAGAGAGGCTGCTAGCAACAAACAAGATAACATTTGAAAAAATGCAACCCATCAGCATTTTAAATTCGTAGAAAAATACATTGTGTTTAGTTGTATAGTAGATTTCAGCCCATACATGGATTTTATAATACAAAAAAAAATAAGGCAAAGAGTGCTACACGGGTCTCTTCATAACATCAACGGTGCTCTTTGGATAATCCGAGGTAATGTCGTATCAAAAGTAGAAAAATACTCCAAGGCACTCGTGTGGTATAGTTAAAAAGCCTTTAATAGACAGGGATACATGGTTTAAAAATATGAAAGAGTAAATCTACACGTTTCGGCTTACACAGCCTTCTTCAGGACACACATCAAGCGCACGTTACTCTACTTAAGCAGTAATCACAAACAGCTGGGTACTTAGGAGTGGCGAAAGCTCTACTCCTTAAACACAACAGGAAAATATAAACCATACTCATATCATCTGTATACAAAAAACCTAACATAAATTATACATCATTATGATGAGAAAGAGAAAAAAATACAAAAAAGATTGGTTCTAGATTGTAGATTCTATTTTTTTGTGCTTTTTTGAATACCGTAGCCTTAAGATTTTCTATAATCCTAAATTAAACAGAACTAGTGTGCTCCGAAACATTGACAAAATATTTGCATTTAGAAGATATAAGCATTCAAACCTACAGTCACTTCCGCTAATACGATTAACGATTTTGTATGACATCATTCTCCACTTCAGCTTCTCATCAGATTTCAGAAACTAAATGCTACTGTCTGTTTTAAAAGATGGAGGAGTCACTCAATATGTCCCATACCTCAACGCATTGAACAAAGAAGTGCATTTTAAGGGATCTTTAATACTATACAAGAATGATATATACATTTTGAATGTAGGACGTAACATTAAAGGAGTAGTTCACCTTTAAATTGACAATTCTGTCATCATTTACAAGCCCTCTTGTCATTTCAAACCTGTATGACTTTCTTTCTTCTGCAGAACACGAAAGAAGATATTTTTAAAAATGTTGGTTACAGAACAGCACAGCCCCCCCATTCACTTCTATTGTAACCAATGCAAGTAATGGGAGGCTGTTAACAACATTCTTCAAAATATCTTCTGCGGAATAAAGAAAGTCATACAGGTTTGAAATGACAAAAGTGTGAGTAAATGATGACAGAATTTTCAATTTGAAGGTGAACCACTCCTTTAATAATAGACCATTTATGCTTAAACGAAGATCAATTTGCTGTCTTATTGTAAAAAACAAAACAACTCTGTTATTGTGTCAATATTTCATTAAAATAAAAAAGGTTCTTGTTTTTTAACCAATAAGGTTGTAATCGTTGCTTCATTCTTTTTGTGCTCAAGGTCAAAGGAGCCGTTCATTATATTTTCCAGTTTCATCTCCTGCTTGGATCTGTATCACTGACCAGGAAGCCAATGACAGAACACAGGAAATCTCGGTGCAGATGATTTATGTGTTTTAGAGCTATTTGTTGTTTGGTTTACGCAATAAAAAACAACACAGCAATCAGCAGGTAATCCATTACTGTGGACGTGTTAATGACAGTTGGATTTCAGTGAGTCTTAATACACATACGCACAGGCAAACGTCTGTATACCCTTGCCATTCTCATTAGCTCAGCTGGAGTAACATTCAATAAACTCGCCATGGGCCATTACCGTAGCTGAAGCTGATTTATTTATTGACTCTGATAATGCCATTATGTGCTGCTCAGATATAATATTAAGGGTGCAATGATGTGTCCGGTGTTCAATACAGTCACGGTCATTCCATATAATGAACCTCTTTATTTACTGTTTGAAACTTAATGCTTCATACGTAACTTCAGAGTTTGTTTGTGAAGCTGGTAAGTTCAGAGTACTAGACCGCCAATACACAGAAGCCCCCCAAAATGCAACGCGCTGGTCACAAGGTCGGGTTTAATGTTAGTTCTCCACATATTTACACAGGAGACAGGAGTATGTTGAGCTCAGAAGATTTCACAGAATTCTAACATCCAGAGATGTTAATTTAATCTCAAACGTTTCTCTTAAAATTGCTAGGGAAGAACAAAAATAGAAACAAGTAAAACAACTGTTAACATACATTAAGAGCAGGAAGCTGTAAAATGAATGTACATGTAAAATAATCTAAAATTCAACTTGATGAGAAATGTTTAGTTCATATTGAGTCAGAGCTTTAAAATGATCTATGCACCGGGGAGGCGGATGTGAAATAGACCGTGCATGACTAAAACGCAAAAGATGGTGGGATATTTTTTAGGAAATGTCACATCTCCAGAAGGTGGAAGCTGTTTGCATTTCATAGCACAAAGCGCAGGCTCGACGCTGTGGATAATTGGGCAGGTCGAACACTTTGGCTCTATTGTGTCTCTTTAGGAAATTTAGGCAGTGAGGCAGATGATAGTATCAGAAGAGTAGTGCGTTCATGCAAAAGAGCTGGTCACAGATGGCTGTAATTAGGAGGAAGTAGAAGAGGTCGACGTAAGCGGTACCCTGTTCCAGACTGTCCCTCGAACCTGTCCCTTAATGCCCCAAAATGTAGGTAACTGAACAATGGCCGTACCCCTTCACTTGCACTGGTTTTGTGTCCGTGGGTACTGCAATGGTTACCAACATTCTTCAAAATATCTTCTTTTGTGTTCTGCAGAAGAAAGTAAGTCATACGGGTTTGAAATGACAAGAGGGTGAATAAATGGTAAAGACAATGCAATTTATCAAATGCAGTGTTTTCATATGTAATCTGATGGACTGCAAGTCTTATTTGAAAGATTCCTCCCCTGTCTTCATGATCCACAAGGAAATGTCAGCGCTGCTGTGAAGTGGAGAGAGGAACAAGGAAACATGCTGTTCTTCGACCTCACGCAATGTAGCAGACAGTTTCATCTGCCAGCCGACAGCCTGCAAGGGTTAAGGGAAGGATGACAGAGGTGCCAACTCCGACTGTCTGAGGTGTGTGCGTGTGTGTGTGTGTGTGTGTGTGTGTGTGTGTGTGCGTGCGTGCGTGCGTGTGCGTGTGTGCGTGTGCGTGTGTGTGTGTGAGAGAGAGAGAGAGATACGCTGCGTGACGACCCCTCTGGGTGTGTGAGCGTGTGTGTTTGTGAGCTGAGGTCTGAGGCTAGCGGGCCGTCAGATGTGCTAAACATGTCAGCAGAAGTGTTGCTGACTGTCCCCTGAATGACGTGACTCCACCTGGGTTACATCGCACTCTGTCATTGTATTCTCAGCTGTCAAACGCTAAACCAGACCGCCTGATAAACACGGGACACATGGTTTTATTTCATCCGAGTCTGAAAGGCAGGGGAGCATTTTATTTGTGTTAAATGGGAAAAGAGGTCATATGAGTTTCGAGCTGCATCAGGGGCCTGATAATGACAAAATGTGTGGTTTAAAGCAAAAGGTGTGACTCAATTGCAAGGACTAAATTTAGCATGATGATTTCTGTCACTCTGTTTTGGGGAAATACTTTTTTTACCTACACTAGTCGTGCATATGCATGATGTGTAAATAACGTACGTTCTTTTATGCATACATATAAAATAATACAACTATTTTAAAAAATACCAAAAGTCAGGGGTGTAACAAAGCACTCCCAGTTCGATACAATACACAATTAGGTAGTAGATAGTATCACAATATTTAATTTGATCAACAAAATAATGATGTTTTTGTACCCACAACCTGTTATAGAGGACCAAGTTTAGCAATGGAGATTTCTGTCAAACCGTTTTGTGAAAACAAATTTCACCCACACTACCAGTCATGCACATGCAAGATGTGTGAATAATTGTAGTTTTTATACAGCGGTCGAAAAAATTAATAGACCATTTCAGAGACCGTTTTTCTGATTTTAAAATGTACTATTTATAGGTATGTGTTTATGTAAAATGATAATTTCTTCTTTTGTGTTCAACAGAACAAAGAAATCTACAAGATCTACAAAGAAATTTTTCCTACAATGGTAGTCAGTGGTGGCCAAGAACTGTTTGGTTACAAGCATTCTTCCAAAGATCTTTCTCTGTGTTTATCAGAACAAAGAAATTTATACAGATTTGAAATAACTCGAGGGTGAGTAAATGAAGACAGAATTTCCATTTTTGGGTGAACTGTTGCTTAAAAATGCTACTTATAAAGGCAGATCACTAGGTTTAGACGTTAGACGTTTCCTTATTTAACCTTTTTTCTTAAACCAAAAAACTGCCCGATGCCAGCCATTTTCATAAAACACTTTTTCATTTGTGTGAATTTACTAATCATCCACCATTCTTTCCTCATGTGACTACTGAAAAATCATGTAATTGTATTTCACAGATTGAGTAAAGTGCAGTGTGGGCACAACACTAATCCAAAGATCTACATTCTCAACAAACATCTCTCCTTTCATGTTTGTGAATGTGTGCATGAAAACCACAGTGGCAGCTGTGTCACAGATTCAGCAGAAACGAAAATCTCCCTGGATTACTACGCAAGAACTGCCGATGGCTTCCAGCAAGAGCGCCATAGTGAGAACAGGAGGTGCTGCGGGGAGATGAAGAAGATGGAATGAATGGATACTCGGATGCTAGCAGAGATTAGTCGTTCTCAAGACTCCTCATGAAGTCTTGTATTTTCTGTCTCCGATCTGTGCCAATCAGACGCCACACTTGGACTCATTTCGATATAGGAATGAATAGCTGGAGGCATACGTGATAGAGCCCTGATTGTGGGTAAAGCTCTTTCTGAAGAATGTGATTAGTAAGAGGCTCTCCACTCCTCAGGGTGACTTTTAGATTCCGTAGGATCTATTCGTGTAGTCCAGTGGTTCTCAACTCTGGACCGCGAGATCCAATTTCCTGCCGAGTTTAGCCCCAACTCTGATAAAACACCTGAAGAGGCTAATCAGTGACTTCAGGAACAGACCTGAACCAGGCGTTCAATTTAATGTTGGGCTGCGCAGATTTTTTGGCATATCGCATTAAAGTACCGCGAGAGCGATTCAAATGCATACCGAGCAATCTGCACTTGAATCGATATCGCGGTACTTAAATGTCATATGCTGATAGATTTGCGCAGCGCCGCATTAAGTTGAACGCATCTATTCCTAAAGAATCCCTTCGTGTTTTTTACATTTGTACATGCCGATTGCCAGCAAAACACAGACATACGACTTAGTTTGACTTACCACGTGCAGTTCATGTCCGGCATCTTTTAGCACTGGGACCGTGCCATCTATCAGTTTCAAACGATCTCCAAATCCAGCACTATATCTACCGTTTATATAACATCCATCACTGAAATGTCGTGAACAAACAACCACACCTCAAACTTCTCTCCCTATCGCAAGAGTAACGAGCTGCCGCTGCAGGCCCATAGCGCGGCCAATCTTGATAAGTGGGTTCCTATGCTCGTCGGTTGGCACCTGGGCGGGCTATTTCTTTCACCTTGCTGTGCTTTTCCGGGTGAATTGCCCAATAAAAGGAATAGGATGTTGCTAAACAGGGATCCAGACTTATAAAATACTTTCCGAAACAAGTTTGAGTGCTATGTCAATACTATGTCATAAGTCCAACTCGTTTTTTAACAAGTTGACCATGTTAAGCATGAGAAGCCAGCACGTTCAACAGTGTAAAGAAGTCAGAATGCATGACATAATATGTTACCCGATCTTTAACAAAAGGCTATTGGCTATTTGAAAAAATATTGGACATGTCCTTTGTTTTGTCTAGGAAGTTCACAGTAAAGGAAATTACTTTCGTCAAACTGTGTGGTCTTTAAATATTAAAGTGGTTATGTAATTATTACATTTTATTTACTATAAGGTCCATTTATAATGTTAATAAGGATTTTTGGCACAAAACCAGTCATATTTTGAAATGAAGAAGCATCTGACTGCCCTTTAAAGGGATAGTTCACCCAAAAATAAAATATCTGTCATCACTTTTTCACCTTCATTTCATTTAAAACCTTTGTATGACTCGGTGCAACCCAAAAGAAGCAATTTTGAGTAATGTCTGAATAATTTTGTGTCCATACAATGGAAGTCACAGGGGGAAGTCAATATGGTTTGGTTATCACGTTCTTCAAAATATCTTCTTTTGTGTTCTGCAGAAGAAAGTAATACATGTTTGGAAGGACATGAGGGTCAATAAAGGATAAAAAAAATGTTTATTTTTGCATACTATCACATTATTGCGGAAAAAAAAACTCAGTGCTTCAAATGGAGACTGGTAAGAAGACAGTATCAGTAATCTAGTTGTGAAATGACCACGGACTGTACAAAAAACTAGACAGACATCAAAAAGTTGTATAGAAATCCTATTTTTCGTTTGTTGAGGAGAAATGAAGTGGCAGCACATGGGAGTTGCAGTAATGTTATCCACAACAGAGACCAAGTGGTTTTACATGTCTGAAGGCAAGTACTCACCGATAACCTGCTTCATATCCCACTCCAACCTCAACGATGTTGCTGAGAGATGTCTATTACCAAATACTGCCTATACCAGCCAGACAGCGGGGACGCTTCACAGACCGCTGCCTGTCACGTAATACTGTTTATACAAAACGCACACGACAAGGAGTATCTTCCAAGGGGTATTGTTTAATGAATCCAAAAACAAAAACACAGGTTCACAAGCACATGAAACCATAAACAAGAACCGACAATGAACTAAAGGAACAGACAGGCTTAAATACACAGGGCGAACATAATCAGGATAAACAGAATCAGGTGAGGGACTATTTAACTACCAGGGAAATTAATGAGGGAACACAGGCAAAGCAGGAACACTGAAAACAAAACAAAACAGACTAAAACTGTGACAGTTCGCTCCCCCTCCCAGAAGGCGCGTCCCCGCACTGTAAAGTCCAACTGAGGAGGGAGGGTGGGGGTTCAGGATGTGGATGAGGGACAGGCAAAGGGCAGACAATAGGGACAGCTGGCAGTTGTGGGGCCAGGGTGGTGACGATGGTGGGAGGAGCCAGGGGGGGCCCGGAGCAGAATGAGCCTGATGGTGGTCCAGAGACCAGCCAGGAGGAGGTCCCAGGGCGGCATCAAAGGAGGGAGAAGCCATGGTGGAGAGCTGATGAACGTCAACCTGGGGACAAGCGACGGAGACTGAGCCGATGAGGGAGGAGTCCATGGTGGAGCCGAGCAGACGGAGAGACGGAAGAGCGCGGCGGAGCCAGAGTGACCGAGGATGGAGGTGGAGCCGGAGGGAAGGAGGAGCCAGACAGAGCCAAAGGGGCAGAGTGATGAGGTGTTGCCAGAGGATTGGAGCCCCCAGGCAGCAGATGGTCGACGACTGACCAAGGCGGAACCGGAGGGACGAGGGAGCCTGGTGGGATGACGGGCCACAGTGGAGATGAGGGGGTCAGGAGCCAAGTTGTAGCCGCTGGGTCTGAGGGCCGAGGAGGAGTCTGTGTCTCAGAGGCTGGAGGCAGAGACATTGAATACCCAACCCCTGAGGTAGCTGGCGGCTGAAGATCCCGAAGCTCATCCTACCCAACGCCGCTGGAGTGCAGAGGGTGAGCTGAGGGGTCTCCGGATGTCAGCAGACCCAGGGCAGACGGACTGGCTGACAATAACAGAGGAGGAGGGAGAGGGAGGCTGGGCGGTACCTTCTTGGAGGCTGAAGAGGAGGTGCTGGCTGACGAAGAGCTGGGCGGGACGAGCGGCGACTTGGAAGAGCTGGACGGGACCAGCTGCGACTTGGAAGACGTTTTCTGTCTCAGCATGCTACACGAGTTCTTGTCCAGGCTCTTATATTGTCCAGACTGGACTATTGCAATGCTGTAGTCTGGCTGGTCTTCCAGCTTGTACAACCAGACCTCATCAGATGATCCAGAATGCAGCGACAAAGAGTGGTCTTCAACGAGCCAACACGTCACTCCTCTCTTCGTTAGGTTGCACCGCATCCAATTCAAATCTCTGCTCTTGGCAAATTGCTTCTATTGTTTCCCCCTTCCTTTTAAGTCACTTTGGATAAAAACGTCTGCTAAATGACTAAATGGAAATGGAAGAGCTGGGCGGGACCAGCGGCGACTTGGAAGAGCTGGGCGGGACCAGCGGCGACTTGGAAGAGCTGGGCGGGACCAGCGGCGACTTGGAAGAGCTGGGCGGGACCAGCGGGGAGGGAGCAGCCAAAATTCCTCTTCATTCACCCAGTAAGATATGGCAGAGTCCAATAACAGCTCACCCTTTGTGATGGGAGTGTGGGCGGGGCTTCCCTCTAGCCCGTAAAACTCCACGAGTACTCCCACGGCGTCGCATGGTGTTGCTGGCTCACGCACCTAGTTAGATGTGTGTTGAGGCACAGGCTCCGAGGGCTGAAGGCGGGCTCAGTCGCGGGCTCACGCACTGGCGCTGGTGTTGCGGCAGGCTCAGGCTCTCCATTTGCGGTGGTCTCTGGCAGACGCTCCGTGTATCGGGGTGATGGTTGCTGGCTGGTCTCTTGGTTAGGAGTGGGGCTGGAGATGTCCTCGGCTGGGCAGACAGAAAAAAAAGAGTCCATTTCTCTCCAGCACCCACTCCACAAAAGTGGCGAATTCCTCGCAGGGACCATTTGCTGGTATGCGTACCTTACACCGCTCGCTCAGGCCGTCGTGAAAGAAAGTGCCGCTAAAATAAAAATTACGGTTTAGGTCGGTTATTCTGTCACGTAATGCTGTATATACAAAATGCGCACGACAAGGAGTAACTTCCAAGGGGTACTGTTTAATGAATCCAAAAGCAAAAACCCAGGAACACAAGCACATGAAGCCATAAACAATAACCGACAATGAACTAAAGGAACAGACCAGCTTAAATACACAGGGGGAACATAATCAGGTTATACAGAATCAGTTGAGGGACTAATTAACTACCAGGGAAACTGATGAGGGAACACAGGCAAAGCAGGAACACAGAAAACAAAACCAAACAGACTAAAAGCTTGTACACTGGGACGATAATCGCATGCGCTTATCGCCAGCATTTTACGAGACGTTTTTTGGCGTACATACCCAAGCGATTTTCACTGGAAATGAGCCGAGTATTTGAATAAACGGCAAAAGCTGCACATTGAATCAAATATGTGGTGTTTAATTGTTAACAGTTTACAATTTGTGTCACGTTTTTTTAATCTTAGTATGCATATGTACAGTGAGGGAAATAAGTATTTGATCCCCTGCTGATTTTGTAAGTTTGCCTGCTTACAAAGAAATGAAGGGTCTATAATTTTTATGGTAGGTTTATTTTAACTGATAGAGACAGAATATTTTAAAAAATCAGAGAAAAAAATGTTATATAAAGGTTATAAATTGATTTGCATTTCAGTCAGTGAAATAAGTATTTGATCCCCGAGCAAAACATAACATCTCGTCCAAGATTTTACGGTACATGGGCCTGTCCCTCAGCCCCTCAATGCGGTAATGCGGTGAAGTCATCCTGTATACCTGTAGCAGAGAAAAAGCCCTAAAGCATAATGGTTCCAACACTGTGCTTCTCTGTAGGGATGGTGTTCTTGGGGTCATAGTCAGCATTTCTCTCCCTCCAAACACTGGAGTCAATTTTGGTCTCACAGCAGTGCCAGCACTTTCATTGTCAAACTTCAGATGAGCCAGGTGGGTCTTCTTGTGCAGGAGGACTTTGCGGGTGCTTCAGGATTTCAATCTATTGTGGCATAGCGTGTTACCAATGGTTTGCTTGCTAACTGTGGTCCCAACTGTCTTGAAATCATTAACAGGCTTCTTCCGTGTAGTTCTGGGCTGATCTTTAACCTTTCTCATGATCATCTTTACTCCATTGGGGAAATCTTGCAGGGAGCTCCAGAACAAGGGCAATTGATAGTTATTTTGTATTTCTTCTATTTCCAAATAATCCCACCAACAGTTGTCTACTTCTCACCAAGCTTCTGTCTGTGGCCTATTCAAGGTTTGTGCAGGTCTACAATCTTGTCCCTGACATCCTTTGAAACCTATTTGGTCTTGACCATGGTGGTGGAGAGGTTGAATAAGATACAGATTCTGTTGGCATGCCAGTTTTTAACGCGGCGTGTCAAACCAAAAAAAAAGAGCCGGCGGCATTTTTTTTAAGATGCCTTTACGCCTGCCGTTTTGCGCGTCGGTGTGCACACTCACCTTGGCGCCCTTTGTTTAGTCACAAAGCATTTAATGTCGACGTTAAACATGCCCGATTATCGGCCCGGTGTGGACAAGCCTTAAAATTGTGACATCTCTTTAGTCATTTTTAGGACAGACTTCAAAGACAACCTATACCAGGTAGACAACAGGTGGCACTTTACTGACCATTGCCGCCTTACAGATGTTGTTGAGAGGATCATATCCTGACTATTTAAACACCAGTTTGAAAAAATAAATACAAAAGTTTAACTTTGTCTTGCATATATATTTTTTAAAACAATATACTGTTGTAGTATACATTCTATACATCTATATTTTGTCTATTTTAAACAAACAACAGTTGATTAGTCAGATTTTTTTAGCTGAGGTCCTAAACATTGTGTTTGGGGGAGTTGGCCCATTTTAGCTATCAGCTACCAGCAAAGCAAGTGTTGTTGTTGGCTGCAGCCACTAATCTGGATGAACTAATTGACACAGGAAGTAGGGTTCAGAGGACAGGTCCAGTGGAGGATTATCAAGAATTGACCAGTAGTGCGGAGAGAAGAAGCCACTTTGGTTTAGGCGGATGGACACAGCATGGGCTGCCAAATGACCATGTAACAATGCGACTCACATCCAGGTCTGATCAACCTGCGGTGGGCCTCCCTTGGCTGAGGGTGTCTTGTGATAAAGGGGTGAAACACCCAATGAGGCTGCGGTGCACAACTGACGATGTGTCGCATTGTATGGGAACCATACAAAGGGCATTTTCAGCAGCACCTCACCAAAAGGCATCTTTCACACAGGATAATGGATATGATGAAAGTGGGATCGGACACACAATTCATGAGATGTCTCTCTGATAATAGCAAGCAAAGTACATAGCAAATTAAGTATAAATATGCTATGTATTTCTATAATCATATATCCCCCAAACACAGAGGATGCTTACCCGACAAACCCAGTGAAACCTCGGACTTCCTTTCCTCTAATCATATTCTTGACTGCTCCCCCTGTCAAAGCGTGGGAAATGTCCTATTGGGCAATTAAACTGTGCTGAAATATTGGGATTATAACACCTAGTCCTATTAAGTAAATTTTATTAGGTAGGCCCTAAAAAAGCATGCAGTCTTTTAATGAGTATAAATCATTGTTGTCCGTTATTTATAGGGTAGTTGTGTACACACAGTTCTGCTTATGTTTCTGTATTAAACTGTGGTGTTCTTTTTTTGTCTCCATTATGGAAATTGATGCTTCCTACAAGTTGAACTTTATATGCTTGCCTTTGGTTTTATTTTTCTGTAAATGTGCAGAATTAAGGAGATTTTTTGTTGCACTCTTAGTTAAACTACTGTGAAAAAGTTTAAGCTCTGCAGGTTTTTGTAAATAAGCAAGCACAAAACAGTCTTGTGTGCAAAAAGTGCCGTTGCATTAACTTAATGTTCTAATTGAGTCTTGGGCCGGCTCAAGTTCGACCACCTCCTGTCATCCTCCTGTGAGAGTTTGTGGACTGACTGACCATTGGGACCATCAGGATACCCATCCAGAGGAAACTGCACATTACACCAGCACCAGCTGATTATCACGTGCCATCCTCCAGCAAGAACCTTTGGACTTCATGTGCCATCCTCCTAAGAGATCCTGTGGACTTGACTGATCATCCCAGCTTCAGCACAGGCAATCTCCGTCAACAACCAAGAGCAAAGATGGACCCTTTTATTTTAATACTACTAACCTTTTGTCTGTTTTGTCTTTCTTCCTGTAAAGCTGCTTTGAAACATGCAACATTGTAAAAAGTTATAATATTATATAAATAAAATTGAATTGAATTGAACTTTATATTTACACTGGTTTAACTTAACATTTATACCAGCTGAAAAAATGGCAAAATAGAACATTTTCTATATATAATAATAAGATTTAACCAAAATGAGCCCATTTTGCTGAATTTATTTAATGGTCCAGTGTATGAAATTTGGCGGCATCTAGTGGCTTAAAGCGAATTGCAACCAATGGCTCACTCCACCACTCACCCCTCCCTTTCGAAGCACTACGGTGGCTGACACAGGACTAAGATGTTGTCACGTTTCCGCTTTTTTGTCAAATCAGCTAACATATTTATGAAATACGCTCTGTAGAGCAGTTTGTCCGTTTAGTTCTACTGTAGAAACAACATGATGAATTCCATGTATGGGGACCTGTGGTGTATGTAGACAGAAATAGCTCATTCTAAGGTAATAAAAACATTTCGCTTCATTATGTAAGATCTTTATACACCTCTGAAGACATAGTTATGTATATTTTATTGCATTTCTGTCAATAGATCCTCCTCTATGTTCCACATTGCACCTTTAAATAAATTCATCCAGATTGCACGTTTTTACATTTACAAAACATTTTAGGCGATTTACTCAGCTTACTTAAAAATGTCACCTTGTGTATGGTTTTATTAAAGCAGATCTTACTAAAAAATAAGTAAAATCAGACGTATCAGAATCAGAAAGAGCTTTATTGCCAAGTATGTTGCACATACAAGGAATTTGTTTTGGTGACAGGAGCATCCAGTACACAGGAACAGCAACAACAGTACACAGAGACCATATAGAATACAGTACACAGATGATTTAAATAAGGGCCTATGGGTATAAAAAATTAAGAAATACAATACAATAAACATAAGATAAAGATATAGAGAGTAAAGCTATGTGTGTATGTAAATATGTACATGTAAAAATAAGAATAGACTATTGTAGTACAAGATATGTGCTATATACAGCAGAATGAAATATAATTTACAGAAAATGTTGTATAAAAAATAGATAGTGTATTATCTGGAGGATATAATTAATATTGCACTTAATTATTATTGCACAGAGTTATTAATTGCATGGTGGGTAAAAAACATTTAACTGTTCAAGAGGTAGATGGCCTGAGGGAAGAAGCCTGGTTTTGTGTCTGGTTGTTTTGGTGCTCTGTAGTGCCGACCAGACGGCAGCATTGTGAAGAGCTGATGGCTTGGATGTGAGAGGTCCAGGGTGATTTTCTGAGCCCTTTTCCTCATTCTGGATGTATACAGTTCTTGGAGGGTGGGCAGGGGAGCACCAATGATCTTCTCAGCAGTCCGAACCTCTGTAGTCTTCTGATGTCATTATCTGACATTAAAGATCCATTTTTGCGCAACCACTTACCTTAAAAACTCCCAAGCTGCTTCTGCTTCTTGTAAGGCTCCCCCCTTTATCTAAACTTTAGTTTTTTCACCTTTGGCTTGCTGGAGGCATTAAGAGATGATTGTCAGTAGAGCTGCTTTGAAATAATATATTGTTGAAAGTGTTATATGCTGAAGGTGATGAGAAAACAATGAAACTAAACCAACTCACAATCTGATAACACAAAAACAGCTGAAGGAGTATTATCGTACCTGTTGCTTATGCACATACATTTCCGTTATATTGCGTATTATATAACTAAATAAATGGACCTGTTTGTTCACTATTTGCTTGTATTTTTTTAATCGTAGTAATGGATCAGGCTTTATGAGTGTACATTCCCTTAAACAACACAGAATAACTTGATTACAGCACACCCTGTCCTCAAAGGAAAACACATAAATAAAGGTTACAAAGAAAATTACAGAGGTGCATAAAACCTTTCTACATAATATGTGCAGTTTGAGTTTATCACAACCTGAGCAGCCAATCCTACAGAAACACAACAAACCTCATGTACTGTGTTCATGAATGTGCTTCTTTTCTTCTGATGCTAAAATTAAACCTGTATGTTCCACACGGAGGCCAAAGGCCATCCAGCTCTGAAATGATGGATGAGTTCTTGATAAGAAGACAAACACAGTTCTCGTCATGAACCCTTTAAAATGCATTCTCAAAGCCCAGCGGATGAATGTGCAACAATATCAAGGTCTAACTTGCCTTATTTTGTCATGATGTTACCATGTTACTAAAATGACTTATGCGCCCACTCGTGTCCTTTTTATTTGTCTCTCTGGGTGAATATAATTCTGTACATTAATCCAACATTCATTTCATAAGAGTCACAGTTATAATGATGACGTAAGTCATGATGACACAGATGTAATGACTATTTGCAGGATTTTGTGAAACAAAACAAGAAGCGAAAGTATTTCATTGAACACACAAACTATATGCACAAGCACAGATCTAATTGATAGTTTGGTCTTTTGCTTTCAGAAGCAGGAGTCGGAATGTTCTAATCATTATGTAGCCCATATGAAGAGGTCTTTCATTCTTTAACACTGCAACATTAAATTGTCAAAAATAATAGTTTTAAAAATGCTCTTTCTGTGTGATGTGCTGGCTAAATGCCACCGAGACATGTTTAGAATCAGCTTCACACGCTGCTATAGAAGACATTTACATTTATGCATTCTGGCAGTCAGATGATTTTATGCAAAGAGACTTAAAATGCATTCACATTTCATCAGTATGTGTCTACCCTGGAAATCGAACCCACAACCTTGGTGTTGTTAGCACAGTTGAGCTAAAGTAAGAATCAGATTAACTATACAGCTCAAACACAGGGATCAAACAAGTCGTGCTTCACAGACATAAATTATATAACTTATCAATCAAATAGTGAAGCGTTATCATTTTTGCCCAATAAATTATCAAACATGCTAAAAATTCACTTGGACAGAGACCAGTGTTGGGTAAGTTACTCCGTAAAAGCAATTAATTACTAGTTACTAATTACATATTCAATTGTGTAATTAGATTACTTTACAAATTACTCTCTCCAAAAAGTATTTAATTACTTATTACTAATTACTTTCTACATCCTACATCAACCTTGATATAAATTGATTCAAGTATAGAAATGAAACGGCTTGTTTAATTCATTCAAATAAATAACCACATAAATTATTCTTAATAACTGACTAAAGTATATCGAAATGTGAGAAGCATACATTAAAGCATACATTCTAAAGTTAGACTTATCATTTTGATGTCATTTCCACTATTAAATATATTACACAGTATTTAGTTCAATTACATCAGAAGCAACTGTAATTAAATTACAGAAAAATAAGAGTAATCCCTTACTTTACTATTTCAAGGGGAAAGTAATTAAATTACAGTAACTAATTACTTACTAACTAGTTACACCCAACACTGCTAGAGACAAGCTCTTTTGACTTGAATAACCTTGCAGTAAGCAACCTTGGTTAAGACCTTAGCAACTGCATAGCATTTCGGTAACCACCCTTACATTATGGTCCAACAACCCTCACATTTTTTATATTTCAATTTGATTTCAATTCAGTTTATTTATGTAGCACTTTAATGGTGCCTGTGAGTTCCCCTAGAAAGCCAAAACAGTGGAAAAATGTAATAGAATTTGTTAGGAAGCTAAGAAATCTTCAGTTAAAGTCTAGTTCCTTCTACCACAACATTACAAACCACAAAACAAGATACAATGCAAGTCTTGCCCAATCACTTTGCCAATGTTCTTTGTTTCTCAAGTGCCGCGGAGTGTACACTTCCATATGCTTCGCTGGCACTTTCACAATATTGTTGTGTGCCGCTGAGACGCCCGTTAATTTTTAATTGGTGTTATTCTCAACAGAAGATATTGGCAAGAACAACAAATATGTTAGTTATTCCCATGCTAAATCCATTAATGACATGCAAATGAGCTTTGTTATTATCTGATCAGTGACAAAATGATTTTACCAAACAGGCATACAGGAGGAAGGCTGAATTTCCTGTTCATGTAAATATCCGTGATGAGAAAATCTTTTATTAGGACGGAGAACAACAAGATGAGATATGAAGCTATCACTTTTGTGCTCTTAGGTTGTTGAAGTCGACCAGTATGAACTGAAAATAAAAATGGACTTGTAGAAAACGTGGCCATAGATTAGATGTACAGTGTTTCTACAGTCTTTACAGTTTGTGGTACAGTGAGTTAGAGGAGTCATGGGGATTTTTCATAGCCAGAGGCAGCTAACCGAGTCTCATTAAAGACCTGAAGCTCTTTTGTATCCAGAGATTAGAGGATGTCGCCCATTATACAGAAGTTTCCTTTTATGTTGCAGCACAGTTTGGAACATTAGATAAACCGCCTGACCGCTTCACAATTCATTCTCTAAATAGAGAACAGGCTATTGGCTATGATTTTCTGGTGTGACAGTGAGACCCATTTTTTTTTGTCCCCTAGCATTGCAAAATAGCTTCATTGAGTGACCTGGATGCTGGTGATTTGTTAATATTTTATTTGCGATTTTTTCCCAAATCGTGCATAGTTTCTCTGATCTATAGGGACTTCATGCATTGCTGCACAGTGGATCACATCTAATATCTTTAATGCTACTATTTACTGTAACTTATTGATGTGTTTAAAGTTTACAAAGTACATGTAGGTATTAATTTTTTTATAAAATTCAGAAAAGATACTAAAATTAAATCCTGGGTGCAAAAACGATCTGCCAATACATTTATAAATCTTTCATTCTGACTGTGATTTCAATTACCTGAATGAGAATGAGTGGCTACAGGCTACAGAAATTATGCTGCTCTTATTTCTCTGTACATCCAATTCATCCATTATGAGAATTCTATTAGATGCTTAATACATACACCAGATAAAAAGGATTTCATAGGCTGCTGCTACATGACCAAAATAAACGTTCCTGACAAATGTTTCTTTGTCAGGCTGTATGATTATATATATATATATATATATATATATATATATATATATACATATCTCTGACTAAAAGTTTCTTTGGAAACACAAAATTGTTTTTCTGTGGCATTGTTGTAATCTATTTTAGCATAATACCATTACATCATTAGCACGTTTACATTACATTATTAGCCAAACACAGACCGTAAGTTAACTTCAGGCCAGGCGCGTAAGTTTGATGAAACTGTCCATTGAGCTACTGTTTCACAGCACTTTTGGTGTTTGGGTGTGTTGTAAAATAATTAAGCAATAACAAATATCATATATTAACAAGATGCACCACTGCCATTACAATGAATTGGAAGAAGTGCAATGCTCAATGTGGCCGGTCAAAAGAGATGCTTTTAGCGCAATTTAAGCTTTCAAACCAAAGTTACAGTACAGTTCATGTCAGGTTTAATTATTGATTAGAAATATGCTATTAAATTCTGTATTTTGCCAGCAATTTGCCCGTTGTTTTGCAAAAATAAATAGCTGTCCGGAGGCATTCTTGCTATGACGTAAATAGCTGCACGGAGCCGTTGCAAACATGGCCGCTATTGTAAACAGACTGGTAATAAGCACATCAATGTTTTGATTTAGGCTACTTAATTCTGGAATTATATCACTATACTTTGTGATCAAACATAATTACTACATTTTTTTCGAAGCTATGGCTTCAGTACACATGGAGTGTAGTACAAGTTATATGGACTGTTTTTGTGTTTTTTTAAATAATTGTTAGAATAAATTTACCATCATGTTTTTTTTTGTTTATGTTGTTTTGGAGTGGTTGGAGTAATAGGATAGTAAATAGGATAATATAATATAATATAACATAATAGGCCTATAATATAATATAATATAGGCTGATAATAATATAATATAATATAATATAATATAATATAATAATAAACTCATATGATAAAGCATATTGTAGATAAAGCCAGACAATATCTAAAGATTGCCATGATCTTTATACAGAATATTCCAAACTAAATGAAAGAAACTTTTGTGAACAGATCATTAAGTTCAAGACATGTTTGCGCTAGTACCTGGATGTACGAAATACACACCTGCCAGCACACAGACCAATGGGTGTTGCAAAAATATTTACTCTCTATTATCATGGCAATAACATGCACTATCAGCTTGGAAAATAATGCTCTAATTTCCATTTCCTGCCCTATCTGTCTCGTTCAGTTTCTTGGCTAGACCACAATTACTCATTCTCGTCAACTAGGCAGCAGAGCCAATGAGGGATTGCCATATTCTATAATAGTCTCGAAGGAAAGTTTGTGAATCATTCTGCAGCTTCCACCGTGGCTCTGCCAGTCGCTTAATGCGGTAACACTATTTAATTTACCCGCTGGGGTGAAGACATGTTGAATAAATCAAAGAGGGAGTTGACATAATCTGTTATCTCTGTGATGATGATCATCAAGTCTGGGTGAAAGCGTTCTTGATCATCCTAAATCTACTCTGTCAATTCACTTTGCATCTTTTTTATGTTAACCAGATGCTGAAGCACTGCCATGCCCGATGGAGCTCTGAAACTGTGAATATCTGATGCTGGTGATAGCTAGGTTTGCTGTTTCATATCTGATTCTCTGATTATCTGTAGCTGATGAGATTTTGTGATGCTTTTCTTTTGAGCGAATAATCAAAGGGACTTTGAAATTGAAAGCAATGGAAATCATTGCCACAATCTCATACTTTTGAAAAAGTCATTGTAAACCTATAGCTTGTGTGTGCACGATGCATTAAATATCAAGCTGTTGACGCACTTTGCAGAACTTACTAATTTAATTTTCATACGAAATAAGAGGTTGATCTATTTAAGATGTGGGCTGCTTTTCCGGTTTTGTGTTGTTCATGATGAATCATCATTTAATGAATCATAATGAGTTTAATGTCTGGACCCGCAAGCTTCCTTAAGGGCTGCTTAATAGTCCAATACTGTCATGCGCATGATCTATTTTTGATTCTTTCCTTTTTCTGAATTCGTTTTCAGAATTGTTTAGTTCTGACTCATGGCAAAAAGCCATGCAGCACCCGCTGAGTGCATATGCCAACGGACGTTTTCCTTTTGTTTCAGAAAAGGTTAAAACATTGTAAGTTTGCCTAGCCGCAGACACAGTTTATAGAATGGGTTTATGGAAGCATTTCCCAAGAGTGAAAAGGTGATGGGTTCGAATCAATGTTTCCGAGCTG
Source organism: Triplophysa rosa (assembly GCF_024868665.1). Lineage (NCBI taxonomy): Eukaryota > Metazoa > Chordata > Actinopteri > Cypriniformes > Nemacheilidae > Triplophysa > Triplophysa rosa. Next base: position 34,116,184 of record NC_079890.1, read on the forward strand.
ACAAACAAGAACGAGAGCACAGTTGGTAAAAGTCAATAGCTTTTGCTGTTTCTGTAGACTTTGTAGAAAAGCGGTGGTTGCACAACACTTAAATGTTTTTTTCTTTGCTAACTGAAAAAAATGCCCTTTTGATTTTATGATGCTTGACTCGAGGAAGAATGGTCAGGAGGTTAAGAAAACTTATGGTGTGTAGGGTATATTTGCAATTTAAAATGCCTTTTTATGCTAGCTGAATGCCATTGTAAGACAGAAAACATGCTAAATAATCCATGATGTTATTTTGTGTTACTTCACTTAGCTTTCCTGGAATTCAGTACCTTTCTAGCTGTTTATTTATGTATTCTTTCAATTCAGTTATTCACTTCAATGGCACCTCAGGGGTTTAGGGTTAACAGTGATAGCATAGTGATATTTTAAAGCACATTGAGTTTTTTGATATAACCACATTTTATGCAAGGACGTTATACAGAGAAATAGATGTATAGGTGATTGTGCAATAGTAGAAAATCATGGCCATATATCCAGTAGTAATTAAGAATAAGCGGCTTCTGAGAAATAACTTGTGAGAAATGTGACTTAAAAATATCCAGAAGGTCACAGGTGTCTATCTGCAGCAAGCATGAAGTGGGGGAGCAGCTGCGATCACAGCAAATCCCCAGAGATAAAACATGCTATTTTAGGGATTTCTCTCAACCACAGACATAAAAAAACAGAACAAATACGTGTGCAAATATCCAAACATGCAGATGGATTATATATACAGCCCCGGAAAAAATTACATAAGAGACCATTTCACATTTTTATTTAATCAGCATTTCTAGATGTATTGTGGCCATTCCAGTCCAGTGTCAATCAAACCTCAAGAGTGGCATAAAATCATCCAACAGCAATGACAAGACACATGAAATGTGGGCAGTCGTGGCCTAATGGTTAAAGAGTCGGACTCATGACCAGAAGGTTGCTAGTTCGATTCTCAGGGTAACGATTGAGGTGCCCTTGAGCAAGGCCGGCGGTAACGATTGAGGTGCAAACCCCCACTTGCTCCCCTGGCACTGCAGTGATAGCTGCCCACTGCTCCATGTGTTCATGACTCTCAGGGGACAGATAATCAACAACTGGCCAGTGGTGCGGAAAGAAGAAGCCAATGGCTGTGGTTGAGGTGGATGAACACAGCATGGGCTGCCAGATGACCTTGTAACAATGCGACACACACCCAGGTCTGATCAACTGTTGAGGGACCGGTAAGGGTGTCTAGTGATAAAGGGCCGAAACACCCAATGAGGCTGTGATGGGAACCACACAAAGGGCATTATCAGCAGCACCTCACGAAAAGGCATCTTTCACCCAGGATAATGGATGTGATGAAAGTGGGATCGGACACACAACTGCATAAGGCACGGGAAATGTCCTATTGGGCAATATTGAGCAAATAACACCTCGTATTAAGCGAATGTTCAACCAACCAGCATGAATTATTCTTTCTTACATATACCACCTACTGGTCCATTTTGTAGGTGATAATAGAGCAAAGAGTGCCTTTCTATGATTACTGGTCACTTATCAACATGGTTTTAAACAACGTGAGTGCTGTGTATGTTTGTGTGTGTGTGTGTGTTCATGTTTTTATATCCCAATGGGGACCTAATCCTGACTGCACACCAACTCATGGGGACTCGTGTCACCGTGGGGACCAAAATTGAGGTCCCCATGGGCAAAAAAGCTTATAAATTGTACAGAACAATATTTTTTTTAAATCTAAAAATTCAAAAAGTTTTCTACGATCTTTAGGTTTAGGGGTTGGGTTAGGAATAAAATATACAGTTTGTACAGTATAAAAAACATTACGCCTATGGACTGTCCCCACGGAGATAGTAAACCAGACATGTGTGTGTGTGTGTGTGTGTGTGAGTGTGTGTGTGTGTGTGTGTGTGTGCGTGCGTGCGTGCGTGTGTGTGTGTGAGTGCGTGTGCTTCCTCCCATCTTTCACTCAGCCCATCTTTGCACGAACCAGGCTGATATCTCAGGGCAGCATCTGTCGTGTGTCATAAGTTACTGGTGAGAGTTACGTAAAATTCAATACAATCAATAGCCACTGGTCTCTATCTCATCAGCACAGCTGTGATACACAGATATACACACTTGCATGTGCACACAGACATAGCTGCACTGTTGCCTGTAATTAGTTAACATTCATTGAAAGGTTTCATGTGATGTACAACAATAAATGAAATTGCCCTGAATGTGTTACCACATAAGCTAATATAAAGACAAACATCTCAAAGAAATGATTGTGTTATTTGGGTTATTGTTGCCCATATATATTTATAGTGCATCTCAATGTGACGGATGGTTTAAAAGATTAATTTAGGAAAAAGATGAGCCATTAAGAATCTTAATCACAAACTGGACTAATGTGCAAGGTTAAGACCCTCATGTCTCAAACGTTAGAAACATTAAACAGTTTTAAACTGAAATACAAGCAGTAGTGGAGAATCTGATCTGTGTGCGACATAGACTTAATCTTGAGTGAGATTTCCCTCTCACGTCCCACTCTCTCAATCTTCTGTAAGACAGCAGCAAGTAGTTTCACATTACTTATGTCAGTTGAAATTTGGCAGGAGTAACTACTGCATTCATTATAAATAAATGGGTAGGGAAAACCTTTTTTAATGAAAACATTCAATCATTCACCTATCCATCTTTGATACTTCATGTAAACAGCGTTTTTTCTTTTTTAATTATCATTACTGCATGCAATTTTATGACCTCATATTAAATAAAAGAATACATTTGTACTTTTAAAAATAATGAACTGTAAAACATGAAAGTGGAAAGTGAAAGGCTTCAGTAAAAGAAATGATGATCTGCACTCTTAGTCCAGAATTTGCATAATGTCCTCTTGGCATTTTATCAAACATTTTTTAAATAAAAATGTTGGCACAATTGTTTTTCTTGACAAATATAATTTGAACCATTTAGGCATTAACATTTTAAGATATTAAAACATTTTAATGAATGGTAGTGTACGTATGTGTGTGTTTTGAATGTAGGCTATCTGAGAAAGTGCTATGACTGAAGATTGAAGTTTTAAAGTGGAGCTATGATGCTATGTCATGCATTCTGACTTCTTTACATTGTTGAACGTGCTGGCTTAACATGGCTCGGAAGCGGTATTCAAGATAGTGTGGGTTTACTGTGCGTTAAGGGAAGTGCACTTTGGCATTTTTGAGACATTGGACAGACTTGCGCTCTTACTTCCTGTCGTGTGCACGCGCTCTCAAGTGGCCAAGACCGCAAGTGGGGGTATTTGGGCCCTGTCCCAAATGGCGCACTCCGGTCTTGTGGACATCCTCCGAGTCCACACTTGGTGACGTCAGGAAGTGCAGACCTATAGGGCACTAGGCACGAGTCCACAAGGGTACATGGGGGTGCATTTTGGGACAGACTTGAGGTCATCACACTGGAAAGAGCAAGCGGTGCTTTCTAATCACTCAGTTTTACAGAGCCCAGAGACAACTACATATAAAGCTACAATAAAACATGGCTTATTACTTGGGCTGTCAAATGATTAATCGTGATTAATCGCATCCAGAATCAAAGTTTGTGTTTACGTAATTTATGTCGGTGTACTGTGCTAATTCATTTTGTATTTATGAGCACATACACATAAATGCATTTTTTAAAGAAAGATATAACATATTAATAGACGTTTATTTAGAATTTCAATTATTGGTTAATATAAATTAATACATTTAAATATTTCCTAAATATATAGAAAAGTATGTGTATGTTTTGTGTTTATAAATACAAAATTAATATGCACCGTACACAGATATATTTTATGTAAACACAAACTTTTATTCTGGATGTGATTAATCGCGATTAATCGTTTGACAGCCCTACTTATTACCTTAAGTAAGAAAATGCACTGCATTAAAAGTTTTATTCTTGAATAGCTGGCTTAATAGAAAATAAATAATGTGAATAAGTAACTAATTAATCAATTCATTTTGAATTTTATCAAAACATACATTTAAAAATGTATCCGTCATGTTTATTAAATGTCTGACATCCACGACACTCCTCCCATCCGTTCTGTGATTGGGCGTTCGCAAGGATTCCTGGGTAGAGGACTTCAGTTGAGTCTGCATCAATGCGGGCTTCGCCGAAGACCGCATCGAGGGCACTGTCGGTACACGATCCGGGATGCCTGCACGATCCGTTCTGCGCATGCGCATAATGACGTAGTAAACAACATCACGGTTTCCCTACACACTATTGGTATCAAGCATGCGATGAAACGCTTGACGGCCAGACGGCACAACTGGCGGCATATTTTTGTAGGCTACATTGTGTTTTTCATTTAACAGTTCATGGCGGGTCTATTTTGATGTTTTAAAATGTAGCAGCTTACGCTATGCATTACGATGTGTTTATGTGGTTGCCAATCCAAAATAATAAAGGAGTTGTTACATGAACATACACGATTTTGGTTACATGTGGAATAAAGTCTGAGTCTTTCTGTCACTGCAAACCTTCAGTTTCCTCCATACTCCCCTTTGCGACTCATTGCTGCATGGCATTAGGCCTACTTAACTTGCTGTGTTTCGATCTGAGGTCAGTAGTATTGTCAAAGACGGTTTTTATTAAAAGCTGCTAATATTAGTTAACTTTAAATCGACTCATTTTGTATTAGTATGGGTCTATATATAGGCTAATATATCTATCTATATAATCTAAATGAGGAATAATCCCTTCAATGGTGTTTACAGAACACAATAAGGAACATAATATGCATTTCTGCCTAGACTATCTGCACTTACATAAAGAAAGAACTACAAACAAGTCTGGGGAAACGTTACAGAGTATTTCAACGCATAGTGTGCACACAGAAGTGACATGAGACCAGAGGTGGACAGTAGTGAAAGTCGCGGTACAAAGGTGCTCAAGCGTGGAACAGATCGTGCAGTGTCGTCGCTAAACAGAATTATCTACTACGTCATTATGCGCATGCGCGGACGGATCGTGCAGGCATCCCGGATCGTGTACCGACAGGCACAAAGGCGGCGCTCGCGAGCAGACTTCTGAGCGCTAAAAAGACAAATGGGACACCCCACGGACTCGTAGACTTGGCGAGCACGCGCAATTTAAGTCCACGAGACCGCAGGTCCACATGAAGTGCGCCATTGGGGACAGGGCCTTGGACGCAGCCTTTAAGAAGACGGGCCCAGCTCTTTAGTATGTACAGAAACTGGACTAGGAGCGGCACACCTGTCGTGACGTCATGATTAAGGCCTAGCAATTGAGCGGTCACGTGACATTGAACTTGATTTGTTACAGGTGCATCTTTCCTCTAGCGTTTGCTGTGTAGATTCTGTTTGCCTACAGTTAACGTTGTGTTAATACAATTAAAATTCGTAACGTTTGTAAAATAACGCCATGGGTAATTACTAATATCCCACCATGGCAGACGCTAATATCTCCATCCAAGTCATTAATGAAACGGAGACGGATCTACAGAGGACACTAGAGGTTAACCGGCCCGTTAAAATCGCAATAATATCAGTTTTGGGGGTGATGATAACTTTGAGTAACATCGCAGTGGTGATGGTCATAACTTCGGCTGTATCGGGATGGTCGAGAAACTCCCGGTATTTCCTTTTATCGTTAACCGGAGCCGATTCCGCGTTCGGGCTGCTTATCATGCCTCTGAATCTGTGCGTGAGTTTCATGAAGGAATACAACGAGGGCCCGGACCCTTTCTGTCACGTCGTGGCGTTTTTTAACGCGACCATCTATTCCACCTGCATGTATACGCTTGCAACCATCAGTCTGGAGAGATACGTCGCCGTATTTTACCCTCTGAAATACTCCACACTGCTTACGCGGAAAAGAGCGCTGCTTTTGATCTCGTTCGCATGGATATTCCCGCCCGTGCTCCTCGTGCCCATCTCTGTTCCCGCTGGGATCATTGAAGTTTCCTTCTCCAGAGCATCGCTCGTGTGCAATCCCATGTACTCCAGCAACGTCTCGTACTCTCTCGCATTGACGTGCCTCATCTTCTTCCCGTGTTCGGCCATCATGACCTTCTGTAACCTCAGACTCTGGATAGCCGCTAAGAGGCAGAGGTTAAAGCTGAGGAAACACAGCTGGGGTGGAGGATACAGACCTAAAGTTGCCTTACGTGTGCTCGTGCCAGTCATGACCGTTTACTTCGCCTGCTGGACCCCATGCATGGTCATCATGCTTTACAATGGTGAGACCTTTAATGTCATCGTTTTTTATTGTCCATATGATTTATAAACATAACATTTAGCTACTGACAATGAATGTAGCTGCTATTTTTAAACCGCTTTAAAACTGTTTTCACACTTTAAAAATGTCCTCTAACTTGGCTGGTAGATCACCGAGTTTATGGGTAGAGTAATAGCTCATTCTAAGGTAATAAAAACACAACTCCTCTTTATGTAAGGTCTTTATACACCTGTGAAAGCACAGTTATGTATATTATATTGCTTTAGAATATTGGTGTTCAGATCAAGTACCACCTTTAATAAAATTTGTTGTTCCAAGTACCACATAATGACCGCCATAGAAAATCACATGAATAAATGGTCAAATTAATAGTAGAGCTATGAGTCTTTATCGTCCTCCAATTCTAATGTATTAATAATACAAAAACTTTTTTATTGTATTAATACTTCTTACAGGTCCAGTGTATAAAATTTAGTGGCATCTAGTGGTGAGGTTGTGAATTGCAACCAACGGCTCGTTCCACCCCTCCCTCCTCCCTTTCGAAGCACTATGGCGGCTGATGCAGAACTAAGATGTCGTCACATTTTCGCTTCTTTGCCAAAGGAGATAACATATTTATGAAATGCGCTCTGTAGAGCAGTTTGTCAGTTTAGGGCTACTGTAGAACGACATGACAAATTCTATGCAAGGGGACCCGCGGTGTATGTAGGTAGATATACATTTACAGTTAGTAATTTATTTTATTTAGTAATTTGTCATTTATTCAGAGCTTTTGAAGCAAGAACGAAATGTTTTGAATCAGTTACTACATTTTGCAGACATGCAATATAGAGTTCTGATGTTCCAGCAAACAGTTGTGACGATTGAACTTGCAGTTTAGAGAATGTTAAATCTCATTTGAGAAATGAACCAAAGTGAAACTGTAAACATTTGACATTGTATTTAAAACACGAAATGAATATACAGTTTTTAATTTCCTGTCGTGTTGCGTACCACCAGGGGTCTCTTCAAGTACCACTAGTGGTACCACAGTTTGAGAACCACTGTTATATTGCATTCCTGTCAATAGATCCTCCAAAAAAATTATACAAAAATGTCCATCTGAGGCTTTTTTACTTTGATGCACTTTAAAACACAATTGGAAATATGTAAGTTTTACTCAAAATCTAAATTCTTATTTTAACTCAAAAGTGGGCATTGCTCTTCCTCAATATGCAATTAGATGCTGCTGTGTAAATTTATTATGTATCTAATATTCAAACTTATTTCTAGCCATTTCAGGCAGTGGCGTCCCAGAGTGGATCGAGTTTATCGCTGTGTGGCTACCGACCTCCAACGGCTTCCTCAATTGTATCTTCTACTTCTGGATCAACCATAGCTTTAGAAAGAAATTTCATGTGCTCCTTCAGAGACTTTGTCTAGGACTTTGTCCAGGCGCTGACACAGATTCTGGTTGCGTCAACTCGGCAGAGTCGTCTATGGCTCCTGGATGGAACAGTAACTACTCTCTTCATGAGCGTTTTTCTAGCGTGTCGTCCAACTGCACTCTGCTCACGCTCATGACCACTGAGACCAACATCCGTGAGCCGGAACCTGCTTGAGAAACCTCTATACTTAATGACCTGACGTTTTAAGAACTGGAGCTGAGGTGTCAAATGCAGTGGACGTGTCAAGTTCTGGACAGAGGATAAGGTTCTTTTTAATCATGGGTTATCATAAATGCTTTTTTCTCCATATCTTTGTTCTTTTTTAGTTTCATGGCTTTTGGTGCCTTTTTACTTTTTGATGGCACTATCTCTCATATTTACTCTAATGTATTAGCGTCACAGAAATGTCATGTTTACTAACAGAAATGTGTTGCGTTGTTGATTTGCCGATCAAAGTTGAACGCAAGAGAGCCTTTGAAACATGTTGCGCATTTTCTTATCTAACAAATCCAATATCAAGCAACTGAGGAAGGCTGACCTTTAAATCTCAGTCATGCAGTTTATGCAGAAAGGAGAGTAATTAGCCAGGTAATGTAAAGGTCAGATCAGCCATGGCTTTTGGCTTTAACATTTTCATATCATGACATTTTCTTTTCAAACATGAATTTTATATGTCCATCTAAGTAGGTCTTTTTTGCTACATTTTGTGCGTTCTCTATCCACTCAGGACCATCGTAGGACCAGCAAAACCAAGTTCATATATGTAAAAAGATTACCACAAAAATGTATTGTTGGCGTGAAGTGGACTGAATGAAAGCAGTCGTGTTCATAGGGTGAACAATGTAAAAGCACTTCTTTTTGACTGTGTTGTAAAATCATACTGTAAATGTTCATTTTAAGTTCGTTTTAGCCTAAGCACTTGTTAAAGAATATTAAATTTGTGAGGGGAAAATAATTTAATTCCTTTGTGGTGGAGGTGTACATAAAAGCATTCATATGTAAGCTGTTAACGGAAGTATTATACAGCCGGAAAATGTGATTGAAGTTATCTGTATGTAAATAATAATATCATTTTTATACTGTTTATGTAATATGTTAAGACTTCAATTTGTTGTAAAAATAAAGCGTCAAAGCCCATTTACAATCGACAGCATCCCTCATTGTTTCGGGTGCATTATTGACTTTGACTTGATGCCTACAGCATTTTCGTAAACTAGAATAAGATTTCTTTATACATGTATTTTGTGCAAATTATTTTGGCTCTGTAAGGCTTCAGCATTGATCTGTTTGTTGAACCCAACATAAGATTTTTGGTGCAGCAATTACAAACTTTACATTTTGGTGTAATATCAGGTCCTTCAGGATATTTACTTATTTTTTACTGTCTTTAATTTGCCAGTAGCAGAATGGTTTCCTTGTGCTGCATTAAGATGTGTCTGAGAACATTAAGATGTTTCTGAGCTTGCAGCCTGGTAGAGGAAGAAAATATATAGCTTCTGTTATGTGAGAGAACTCACACATGAGCAGTCAGGTGTGTAGCTTGACACTTTCTGAACAGTGAGGTGCTCTTTAACCGAGTGGGTCTCCACAACATCCGACCATGTTGTGCTCCAGCTCGCATATGTTTCCTCAAGGTGATATTTATAGCTGTGCATTCATCACTGACACTGATGTACATTATGTGTAAGGGTGCCACAGTTCACAACAGTTGTTTCCACATGATCCCAAATAAAGAAACTGTATATGCTGCAGTCTTTGAATGTTGTTTACTTCATAGCAGTTTGATGCATGTATGGAGATTTTTGATAAAGCATATGTTTGTCCAGTATGTGATATATACAGTGGATATAGAAAAGGATCACCCCCCTTCAAAATAATCACATTTTGTTGTTTTGCAGCTTGAAATGAAGATGGACACAGTTTTTGTTTTATCCAGCTGTATTTACTCAGTGTAACTTATTACATCCAAGAGTAAGACATAACACCAACATTTCAGAAAAAATAAAAACAAGAATCACTGAGTTGGAAAAAGGATCACCCCCTTGTGTCAGTATTTTGTTGAACCATCTTTTGCTTTAATTGAATTGAATTGAATTCAATGTTATAAGCAGGGAAAATAGTAATGGCATAATGTAACTGAGTGCAGCTATAATTTCAAACTGCTGTCATGTGTTGTAAGCATTAAATACTAAAAAAAATTAGAATATCATGAAAAAGGTCAATATTTTTTGTCACTCATTTCAGAAAGTGAAACCCATATACAGTATTATATAGATTCATTACACATAGAGTGAAATATTTCAAGCCTTTATCTCTTGAAATTTTTATGATTTTGACTTACAGATAATGAAAACTCAAAATTCAGTGTCTCAGAAAATTAGAATATTACATAAGATCAATAAAAAAAAGGATATTTTATAGCTTTTTATATATTGTATATTGATAGCGGCCTTCAGGTCATCTGCATTGTTGGGTCTGGTGTCTCTCATCTTCCTCTTGACAATACTTGATAATAGTTCAGGTCAGGTGGATTTGCTGGCCAATCAAGCACAGTACCACCGTGGTCATTGAACCAACTTTTGGTACCTTTGGCAGTGTGGGCAGGTGCCAAGTGCTGCTGGAAAATGAAATCAGCGTCTACCATAAAGCTTGTCAGCAGAAGGAAGCATGAAGTGCTCTAAAGGTTCCTGGTAGATGGCTGCGTTGACTGTGGACTTCAGAAAACACATCTACTCAGTGATTCTGTTTTTTTATTTTTAAAACTTTTACGTTTTAAAATTTTTTTTTACGTTGGTGTTATATCTCTTGCTTGATGTTATAAGTTGCACTGAGTAAATACAGCTGGATAAAACAAAAACTGTCCATCTTCTTGTTGCTGCAAAGCATCAAAATTTGATGATTTTGAAGGGGGGGTGATTCTTTTCTATATCCACTGTATATGATAATACATATCTCACTGGAATACTTGGTTTAAATAGTGAGCAGCCAGTGTTCACTGGTTTACAGGTGCTGTTTGTAATATTTATCAGGATCTATTGACAGAAATACAATATAATATAGATAACAGAGGTGTATAAAGATCTTACATAAAGCATTGTTTTTATTACCTTAGAATGAGCTATTGCTACCTACATACACCACGGGTCCCCTTACAAGGAATTCGCCATGTTGTTTCTCTACAGTAGCCCTAAACGGACAAACTGCTCTACAGAGTGCGTTTTGTAAATATGTTATCTACTTCAGGAAAAATACGAAAACATGACATGCTTTAAAAGGAGGGTTGAACAGTGGAGTGAGCCTTTGGTTGCAATTCGTAACCTCACCCCTAGAGACTGCTAAAATCTCCACATTGCAATTTTAATTGTGTTAAACTTAGGAGCTGAATGAGACACTAAGGGGCGATTCACATTTCGTGCGGAAAACGCGAGCCGCACTGCTTTCTCATGCGGTGCACGTGCAGCATTCTGAAAAGTTGAACTATTTTCATCTCGATGCGGCGCCGACGCGTCGTGACCGCGCCACCCCCTATTTTTCGTGTGCCTGCCGTCCGTCTACATTTAAAATAACGAATATGCGAGCGGAAAAGAATCGGGCTTTAGACCGGCATGGTGCTACTATAATGACAGGGTTAAGGGTTCCGTTCCCAGAGAAGTCATGTAATATATAGCTTAAATGCTTTGTCACTTTGGATAAGTGTCTGCTAAATGCATGGTAAAGCATTGATGGTACAGTAGTGGTCATTATACAAAAACTCTATGTCATGATTGGCCAAAAGGAATGAAGTGTTCCAAAATAATACTTGATACATTTGAATCAATATAGGCTCCATCTAATCCAAAAGTTTTCATAGTTCCTCGAAACTGTGAGGTTGAGAGTCCACTTAAACGCTGCAACATATACAGTGAGTTTTCTTTATTGGAACTGTGGGAATATCTGCCGTGCTGTCTCAGCAACTTCTGGAGAGCCAATGTAGGACCATTATAGACCTGCAGGAGAAGATGCGATCAATTCAGCTCTTTTCTTGGTTTCTGTAATTGAGAAAAATGGAGGGATAAAGTCTAACTAAATCCTATTATGGTGGTCATATCAAATCAGCTTCTAGCGCCCTCGAAGGTTAGAATCAGACCTAATGCTGATCAATGTAGTATAGGGGCTGAGCTTTGCTAGCTTGCTTAGGCTGGTTTGAGATATAAATCTGCATAGATCAATAGAAATCATTCTGCACCTCTGCTGTTCTGCTCGGGGTAGTTGCATGGAAGAGTTGTGTGTTTAACGCAGTATATTTTTATCATTCTTGCATGAACTAACCGCATCACAAACAGAATGTGTGTTTTGAAATTAGAAGGATCTATTCAGCCCAGCAAAAAGACCCCCAAAAACTAAGAAAATAAATGTAATGGTCTGTAATTGTCATGATAATCTATATAAGCAATTGTACAGTCTTCTGCTTTATAGCAAATCTATAATGACACTTACAGCAACGCCATGTGGGCTGTGTGCATCTCAAACACATTGAAGTGTTAACATGGAACCAGTTTTAAAACCGCTCGCAGTGTGGTTCAGCTGCTTGCTAGCGGATACTTTGTAGCTGTTTGTTGTCATGGTGATGGTGATGCAATTTAGAGATCATGCGGTAGCCCTGATGCCATTGGCAGGGAATGCAGACATCAAATGGAGATACTCAACAAGCTGTCATATCCTAATCAAAATAACAGTAAAGGAGATTGTTACTTATTTAGTGTTGTTTATAGAATTGATACATTATAAAAGTCATTGCACTTGCAAAGCGTCAAAGTTTATTGGAATAATGTTCATCAATGAAACATTCATAATACAACTAGGAACATATAGACTCCAATTCTGGTCAAGAAGAACTTCCTGTTTGAAAAAAATACAACCAACATAACATTTATAATGGTATTAAAATGACAAACAAATATCTTTGAGATTTAATTATACATTTAAGATTTAAAAATAAAATACATTAAAATGAAATCCGAAGTGCTTCCGGACCAGTGTTTACATCTTGCGAAGTGGTCTTCATAAAATAGAAATTACTATACAATTGTGGTTTCAAACTTTTTGACCCCACTGTAAAATGTGGGCTCTACTCAACAGCTTTAAAGCAAGAAACACGCCACTGTTTTAATCTTTTCATCAAAGTCTGAAAAGGGTCGAGGTTCTGGGAACAGCATTTCTTTAAAAGATGTTTTACCTTTTGTAGGATCTTCAATAACTTGCGGGAAACTTTACATGGTTTTTTATTCACGTTTCAGTCTTTTGTGCATTGTGCAAGTCAAATTCAATACAACGATTCCATTATACTGCACCAACCTATCACTGGGTTTTTTGGCATAGGCCTACTGTTTTAAACAAACACAGATAGCCTGCATACTGTGTATCCGCACACTACACATACAGTAGATCATGTTCGCTGCTGCAAAAGATTTTTTAAGCCCTGGTATATTAAAGGCAGTGGGTGGATTTAATTATCAATGCTGTCACGCCTCTGCACTGAGCTTTGACCTTGGATGTTTTTGTTAGGCTCGTGTTCATATAATGTTCCCTGCTGACCCGTCTAATCTAAAGCTTGTGTATAGGATGATCCGTTGCTGTGGTGACATATCGAACGTCCTTAAGAGTCATGCCACATTTCACCATGAGATTTCCTAGTTTGTGCAGCATTCTATATAACCTGTGAACCTCTTATCTTCGCCAACACTGATGTTGTTGTCTTTATGGGTAAATGGTCATAGAAAATAAAAAAAGGGCTGGAAGGTTCGCACCCTACCACACTGGACGTGACGTGGGTCTGTGTTTTTTGTCATGCAGATAAAGAAACACTAGTTTAATATGAGATGGTACAATAACAAGCAGCATCATCCCTGGCTGCATCGTAACAGAATGGATTTTTATGCTCGAGTCTCTTGATAAAATTCAGAGGCATTGAAATGATTCATTCTCTCTTTTAGAACGGTCACAATGCATCTCTCCATATGGCACTGGGAGAACAAAGCGATAATCACCATCCAATTTCCTGTGTAAACACTCCCAACTGTTTAGTAGCACAATCTGAGACCCAATCACTCATTTCCTTCAGCAAATGTTCGGACGGAAATAAAGTGTCAATACTCCATTGCAGACCAGGTCCCACTTTTATCAGTGCTGCTGCACTCAAGACATTTTTGTCTTCATGCATTATAAAATGTGAATAGCAGTAGGTTATACTGCCAGATAGTGTGTGACAAAACAAGAGTTACATGGCTGGGTTGTCATTCTGCCAAAAACAATGAATGTTTAGTATTGTCAGGAATCATGCATTAAATATGCAGTTAAGTAACGATTAAGTAAAACCACAAGACAAAGGAAATTAAACTTCAAGTTGTAATTGCAATTGAGGAAGGAAAACTTGAATTTGGATAATTGGATTTGATGTTAGTCTGAGCTGAATGACAGCGTGTTATGTACCATAAGGTAATATGTCAGCAGCACTGCATAGCAATAAAGGTAAGGGTTATTGTCAACGGACTGCTCCAGTTTTAGACACATGGCGACATCTTAGTGCCTTTACTGGCACCTTGTGGCAATTTAAAACATTGCAGAAATTTCAGATTCACTTAAGATCCTTGAACCAAAACCTCCTCAGACACTTCAATACCATTTCAGGATACAAGGATAAAATGCTACTTTTACCTTACGCTATATTGTATAACTGACATTAATATTGCTAGAAAGTGACTCAAGTAAAATTGCATCAAATTTAATCAGTTTTTGTATGTAAAGGGCAAAAGGCAGCAGTGCTGTTAAAAAGGGTCAAATTAACACTCCGTGTTTATATAATCCACACTTTTGACCTTTATAACACTGGCGATTTTACTGTGATCTTAAACTCTGCTGTAACGACAACAACGCTAGTATCCAGTTAGTGTTGTGCAAAATTCAATAAAGACACGACCACAACGAGTTATATTAAAACCGATTATATTGTGGAGTACCTGTGCATGTAGTGACAAAAGTGTGCAGTGACGTGTTCATGCGTGATACAGTGTCATCTTTGCGGTGCTGGTGCTACATTTGACGTGCCTTAATTATATTGGCCTATACATATGGCGTTAACACCCCATACTGAAGACAGACCAACAAGTGCTCACATTGCGAAAAGCAATCATAAAACAAGAAACACAGAAGAATTCACACTGGAGAAAAACCATCACGGTCCTTCTCAGACAGCAAGATGTCCTCATGTGCAGCGGAGGTGCGAACTGAGGCACGACCAGAGTCCAAACTGGAGAGAAGCCATACTACTTCTCACATGCCCTGCATTGAAAAATGAAGTTTTAAAGCTCAAGAAAAACGCAAAACTGTTCAATCTTATCTGAAGGCAAACCACGGGGACAACCTGGGTAATATCCACGACGTATCCTCTTGACTATATCTCCTTCCCTTCTGGTCCGTGGTAAGGATTCGGCTGCAAGGTTTTCTTAAAAGCCCGGCGTACCGCAAACACGTCTTTTTCAGTTTCACTCCGTGTCAGGTGTACTTTTTAAAAAAGTCTTTAACTAGGTAAACTGCTTTTATAGGGGTGAACGACGTGTCATTGAATACAGGTGCGCCGCATCACGCCATCGCAACAACATCAGTGCAGCTGTGCGTCATACCCTCCCCCACATAAACTTAATTAGGCTATAGCTCATTAGCTAATAAACAAACATTTTTGTTTTAAACTACTTTTACATAAATGTTTTCTACCTAATTTGAATGGAGGAAAAATAAAAACATTCAGAGTAATTTAAATGCATTCAGTTGTATTGGTTTTAATCGAAACCACGAGTCTTCTTAGGTCTCTGTTAAAGTGATGTTACCTTGCAAATAGAGCTAGAGACAACTTGTAGATAGTTTGATGAAATCATTAAATCCTACTGGAATAAAACAGCCTACTGCGGGATTTTTGTGGTTAATAGTTGTAATGGGGAAGAAGATAATGCAGTTTGTGTCTGAAACTAGAATATAGGCCTACGTGTGATTTTTCAGCAGCTACAGTGATGACGATTTAATTGAACCAACCAGCACAGACATTGCGCATAGCCTTACAAGAGGCTTGTTCGACTTGATGCGGCGCCGAAGATCCGACAGGCGGATGACATCAAAGTACCGCGAGAGCGATTCGAAACCAAACATTTTATGGTTTTTCGAATGGCTCTCGCGGTACTTTGATGTCATCCGCCTGTCGGATCTTGCGGCGCCGCACCAAGTCGAACAAGCCTAATTTCACATGTCTGGAAACACGTGGTCACGTGTGAAACTTGAGGTTTTAGGGCAATTTTGTGAATCCCAAGGTCCCATGTGAAACAAGTAGTTGACTGTGCTATAATAACTTTTTATTATTTTCTTAAACTGCTACTTCAATGTTGAGACTGTTTTCCCTATGCACATTATCAGTACTGCACACATGGCATGGATCACTTATTGATTAGATATGCAAATGAACCAAAGTTTTTTTTTTAAAAACCTACGAGGTTTCAGTCACTTAGAAGCTGGCTTTTAAAAACCAGAAGTGAGAAACGAGAAAGACCTTTCATTACTAATTATGGGTTCTTTACAACCCATACTAAAACAAGCTGAATAATAGTAGTAACATTTCTTCAGTGGGAGCTTCTATGAAAGCAACCTGAAAAACTACAACCACAAGCAATAAACACCACATACAGTACATACAATCCCTAAAATTCAGCTAATACCAGACTAAACTGGTGTAGCTGGCATTTCCAGTAAGGAATCCCTAAAATGCACACTTTCCTGTTTTTAAAGACAACTATACGGGATTAAATGATTTTAAATCACCATTTGCAAGCATGTATTAGTACGTTTCAAGAGGAAATACGCCCGGGGTTATGCAATGCATATCCCTTCTAACCACAACCCAAACATCTAACGAAGACGTGTAAAATGGGTGTGACGTGTGGCACTGTCACGCAAGCGACTCACGATGTTCAGCTCTATGTTCAGCTCTTGATTCTGATTGGCTGGTTTTTGAGTGAACTGAACGCTGATTGGCTAATTTGGTTGCAGTATGCCGATTGGGTCATTTCTCTTGACTGGTGGTGAAATGGCGAACAAGAATTGATTTACACGAGTCTGCTCGCTGTAAAATTCACATATTAATCAGCTTTTATAGAACATACTGTGGTTGCAGACCTGTTAGGTTACAGCTTTTCACTGAATTTCAACAGGTAAAGTGACTAGTATAATCAAGTAAGATGAGCAAAGAAACTGACACGAAGGTAGTGAATAACAGCACATCGGATGGGAGCAATGTGCAATATTACACGCGACAAGAGATTCAAGCCCATAATATGAGCGGAGACGCATGGCTCATTATCCACGAAAAAGTTTACGATATCACAACTTTCATGGAGGAGGTAAGAAGCTTCGAGTACCTTATGTTTAAGTTTGACCAAACCGTATTAACAGTCACACTGTTTACCCAATCCTGTATATTGTTACTTTTGCTTTATTTATATATTGCACATTGGCTTTAATACCACTTGTATGTTGAAAGCTACTAGGCAAACTACTTCAAAGGCTACTGACAACATCAAAGTTTCTGTGGCCACAACGTTAGCATACGAGATCCATTAAGTTAATTTACGTTACAGTAAATACCACTCTACGGGATTAAACTCTTCAGCATTATGAGTGGATATCCAGCTAACACTTAAAGCCATGTTTGCAGTAAAAGTATAGAATTGCATGTTTGCATTAGAATTGCATGGGTTTGATGATCAGTGTTAGCCAGATAGCTAACGTTACCTTGCTAGCCTATCATGTTGAGCTGTCACATTTCAGTAAAGGCTTTTAGCTCAGTTTCATATCTACTATAAGTTTTGAATGGCATTTTCCTTCAAATCTCGTTTCAATAGCAGCATTATATGGATTATAATACAATTTTCTTATGTGACATTACTAATTTTGTATTAAATAACTGCATACAAATCGCGTGTGAAATCGATCATATCGGTAATTGATTATTTTTATACGGAAGACACAAACATTTTGTACGTACGGATGTTGTTTTTGGTACTTAAACAGAACGAAAGGTTTTATACTACCATTGTGTAACATTACAGACTGAGAACTGCAAGTTTAATGTTGCGCAACAGCTGTGCCGGGAATTATGGGATGTGTAGTTCAATTTTATGATTGATGAGAGCCGGTGTCGTGCCGAAAACACACTCCCTGCCAGATTATGCACCCCCCTCCCCACAATGGTTAGGGTGAGGATTAGGTGTTAGGGGAGGGGTTAGGATTGGGTGTGGGGAGGGGTTAGAATTAGCCAATCGGACAGCGTGTTATTGAAGGGGGTGCATAATCTGGCGGGGAGTGTGTTTTCGGCACAACACCAGGATCCAGGGATTGGATTGTGTTCCTTCTCTTGAACACAGGTCACGTTGTTATCTTGCCCTGAAAGAGAGAGAAACTTTTAGACTTTAAAACACACATCTTAGATTTATTTTCTAAAATCCTTATTTTAAATATGTGATTTAAGTAATGCATATCTGTTATGCCTAAACTGCTGTGGTTGTGCCTTGGTGTTGAATGATTATCATATTCTTGTACCATGTTACATTGTAAAAGTAAAAAAACCCCACCCCATTCCTTTACAGCATCCCGGAGGTGAAGAAGTTTTGCTGGAGCAAGCAGGTGCAGATGCAACTGAAAGCTTTGAGGATGTGGGCCATTCCACAGATGCCAGAGAGATGCTCCAGCAATATTACATTGGGGAGCTCCATATGGTAGTTTTTTTACATACTCATCTAGAAGTTTATCAAATTATGCTGAGCTTTCTGTTGCTACTTGAACATAGCAAGTACATATTATTTAACATATTAAGTGTTAATGCCAGTTTCCCCTCTTTCTGTTTCAGGATGATCGAGAGAAAGAATCAAAAAAGGTAAAAAATAAAACGACATATTTAACTCTGGTGAAAATTGTTGCACTTGGGTAATGTTTCTTTATTATTTTTCTGTTCTAGGAAGTTTACGTTACAACGTCAGAAGAGTCCAGGTGAGCAGACAGATTCTCTTCCAGGATGTTAACTACAGTATCCACATCTGGTGCCTAAACTTGTTTGATTTAAACTGATTTATTTGATTTGTGTTTAGGTCGTGGACCACCTTGTTCATTCCTGCCATAGCTGTTGTACTTGTGGGTATCATGTATCGATACTACATGATGGAGAGCAAATCATCCTGAAGTCTTGCATCACTTCACCACATTTTATTTCCGTTGTCTGGATGCCTTGACTTGTTGCACTCAGTGAGCCTATGAACTCACTCCTCTGTAAACACCTGACCTTCCTTTCTTTAGCTTCTACCCAAGTGAGGGTTTGGACATGATTAATAGCCCATTATTAGCTCATTTCACCTTTTCTACGTGTTTTTATTATGTGTAGTAGTTCCGTTTTACCAGCAGGACTAAACTTAATCATTATGGTTTATGATAGTCATGCCATCTCTGATATTAGTCCCTTTTTAATGTCAGATTCTGTCATAGTGTCTTTATATTTTGAGAATCATTCCAAATAAAACTCCTTTTATTTGGAATTTCGGGTGCACCAGCTCTTGCTGATCTTATTTAGCTGATATTTTGACAAATCATGAGTTCACAGTGTCTACTTGGCTGCTAATTGATGTTTGACAGTGAAATGCCTTTGGTTTATAACCCAAGGACTTTTACCAAATTGTTCATCCAAATTGTATCCTGTTTCCTTCGTGGGGTGAACACCCGTATCTTAAGACCACGAGGTGTGTTTAAGTAGAGTTAGGGGTAAACTTTGCTGGAAGGTACATATCCAAGCTCTGTTTTAGAGCATGGTATCATGCTTTAAAAAAAAGTTTTTAATACAGGTATGTGCTCAAAGCATGAAAATATTGTCATATTACTTTTAGATGAATGCAGTGTCATTCAACGTCAGACAACATTCAGTTGCTGAAATGGTAGAATTGTAGCAAAGAGTTAAAGAAATGTACGCTTTTCCTATATTGAAAATTTGTATAGCGTGGTACCTATATCTGCAGACTTGAAATTAACTCTTATACTTAAACTTTTTTTGGAATTATACATTTATTGAGATATTTGAGTGTTTGTCGAACATAGTTTTTGGTGAGAACAGTTTTAGGGAAGTCTTGGATACATTGAACTGCTGTACAGTGTGTAAAGCACCTGTTCATGTAATCACTGCACTTGTGTATGCTTCTCTAATTAATAGTTTTTAGCATTGCAGATACTGGCATTACTTTCTAGCTTTACCAGCTTTAGCTTAAAGGGCAGTTCATCAAGAACTATTATATGCAAGTGCTGCCTTTCACATTCAACTTAAGTGTAGGTAAAATCAACATGTTGTTGCATGTTCATTTATGTTACTGTACAGCTTACATTCTGGCCCTCTGTTATTCAGTATCCTATTCTTTGTGACAGAAATGCAATGTTGCATTATATCGGGTGGTTTAATAGTTTGCATTAAGTAAATCATTCTTATACATGCTATATTTGTAGACATTTCAGATACTCTTAAATAATTTGTCTACAATTTTACAGTCCAAATTTTCTCAGTGTATCCATCTAAACGTATATTTTTGAATTCACCCTCCACAAATCGTCATGTCTTGTTAAGAATTCTTATCCTTATTGTCCTGTTTTGTTGAGAATTATTTTTCATAGAAATCATGTAGATTGATACTTTTTCTGAATTCATGTTTATTTTTGTCTAACTACTGATGTTCAGACTTTCATGTTTGTGTGAATATTTAGGATGGTAAGATAAAATTGGACCATGTTTCAGTGTCATTATAGTTGAATGGAGAAAGGAAACATGCGTCCTTCATAAAACATGAGTGTTTGTCTCTGTCGTTAACTGTTCCTATAGTTCAACAGCAGTAAGTTCAAGGCCTTAATTATGGTTTAAATCAATGTTATATATTTAAAATAAAAAACTCTTTCTGCTTAGAAATATTTGTGGTACTTATGTACTGAATGAATTTCAATAAATGTTTACAAAACCGAAATACAATTATGAATCATGTAGTATCTGTAGACTGTGTTATACTTTGAACTAAATGAACATGCATAAATTAACTTTTACTTAAATCTAAAAAATGAATTTTATGGATGTTCAATGCACAGATTAGTTTGGCAATGTAAAATTAAATTAATAATTACATTTGTATTGTCATCAGTCTGTATGATGTGTTGAAAATAAATATTTATTTATGAAGTATTTATGAAAAATATTTAGTTACTGTTTACTCATCCAAACCGATATGGCAAAACTTTCATGCACTTTGATGTATGCTTCATGCGTATGTTTTAACCAGACAGGAGTCCAACATTCTCATTGTACGTGTTAAATAATGTTAAACGTTGAATTTAAAATTTTGGGTGAACTATGCCGTTAGCAATTATTTATGAGAATGTCTGAGACCGAGATTAGATATTTATGGAAGCCCGTTTCCGCCACGTGATAAAAAAAATCAGGCTCTGAAAAGTCATAATTATGAGATAAAAAGTCAAAATTATGAGATAAAAAGTCAAAATTATGAGATAAAAAGTCATAATTATGAGATAAAAGTCATAATTATGAGATAAAAAGTCAAAATTATGGGATAAAAAGTCAAAACTATGAGATAAAAAGTCAAAATTATGACTTAACGTGCACATGCGCAGTGCAGCCAGGACACCGCACGCTGGTGACATCTGCTGGTTAGAATGGTGTAAATGCAACTCAGTGGTTTTACAAACCAATTGCGATTGGGATATATATCTTAGTTATTTGTTTTCTGTTTTCTGTATTTTTTTTAAGCTTCCACTGCAGACATCCAAATGCATCAGCAGACACATAATAATAAAACAGAGTACAAAATATATAAAAATATAAATAAAATACAACTGTAAATAGACAGTTGTACAGAAGTAATATACTGTATGTAAAATAGATTGGAAATTTGCGAATATTCAAATTTATTAAAAGCAATATGTCCAGATGCTCTAGTACTCCTTCTGAAGCACCGGCCAGAGGGAAACAGTTCAAAGATGTTGTGTCCAGGGTGTATCAAGTCTGTAATGATTGCACTTTACAAGAGTGGGAAAGAAAGCACCAATGATCTTTTCAGCAATCTGGACTATCCGTTCTTGTCCACTTGTGATCAACTGAGTAGCCGAGGCAAACCTGACAGGGATTAAAGCACACAGAACAACCTTTGTTGGGCCCTATGTGGGTCTCTCACTTCAGGTCCTTTGAGATGGTGGAGCCCAGGAACCTGAAGGACTCCACAGCCAAACAATTACAAAATATTGTGTGTTTTGGGCCACATTTAATGTACAATGTATATGGAATCCTTTCAACAAAAGCTCTATGAGCTACTGAAAAGTATTTCACTGGTTCCTATCTACCAGATAACATGCCTGCTGAAGCCAACAAACTACCAGTAAAAACCCAGAGAGGTTTCTATTGTGAAACATACAGTAGTAGTAATATCATAGATTTGTGAAGCCATCTCTTAAACGCATAATTTTTGATGTATGATTTTGGAGGGCAAAAAATACACTGCTGTTTAAAAGTTCTAAAATACTTGAATGTTTGACTGAAATGTTTCTCATGGTCTTAAAATCTTTTAATATGAAGATGTTTGTTTAAATGTTTGAAATGACTTTAGTAGACAAAAATATAATCGTGGCAACATATTAATTTATTTTATTAGACGACAAAAATTGCGGACCAAATAAAAAAAGCAGCCAAGAAATGAATATGAAATTTCTGCCAATAAATTGAAAAATCTTCCTACAAGGTGAAATTTCAAGAAGCTGCTCGATCATGCCAAGAGTACAATTTTGGAAAGGGTGGCTACTTTGAATATGCTACATATATTCTTTAGTCCTGCATATAGTTTTCATGCCTGCACTGCGCATGTTAAATCATAATTTCAATTTTTTATGTCATAATTACAATTTTCAATCTCATAAATTCGTTTTTTAATCTCATAATTATGAATTTCAATCTCATAATTTTGATTTTTTATCTCACAATTTTGATTTTCAATCTCATAATTATGACTTTTTATCTCATAATTTTGACTTTTTATCTCATAATTTTGACTTTTTATCTCATAATTATGATTTTTAATCTCATAATTTCGATTTGTTATCTCATAATTATGACTTTTTAGAGCCTGATTTTTTTTATCACGTGGCGGAATTGGGCTTCCATAGATATTTGTTCTGTTTACAGACAGAAAAAAAACATTTCCCATTATGCCTTTATACCTTTTGCGCATGCGTACAGGACGTCACGGGGCTGCGCATGCTGGGATTGCAATGGCGCCTTCCTGTACACATTGTTGACGTTTGCCGCTCAGCTGTTCATGAGTAATATTTTCCTTTTAATACACGACATAGCTGCCTTACATTGTAAGATAATTCTATGTATTTAGGTTTCTGAATACCGAGGATAGCGCTATAAAGGTAAAACTCTCTTTCAAATGAGTAAATCATCGCTAACCTCCAGTACTGTTTTGTGGTTTTCATTATATAAATGAATTTTAACATGTTTTACCACCGTAACTATGGTTCATTTTCTCAAAATTAGGTTTGTCTAATAAACGTGAGTGTTGAATATAAGTGATATTATGTAATATGACAGTGCTGGTTTATCGCCAAATGATGGCTATGGTTATCGAAAGGGCTACTGTGGTTATCTTAAGTCTTACAACCCTTTACAATAGCAACTAATAAACGGTTTATGTATATATACATTTTTACATTATTATTTGTTTTCTTTTCTATAGCAGAATAGTTACAGCGGAATACGTTGCTGAGATGGAAGATGATGCCTCATTGCATCGACTTGAAGGCAGTGACCCCAGCGTCCAGGTCGGGGGTCTCATTGTGAAGAAGAAGAGTGCTTCATCAGAACCACATGTGTTCAGAGCTCCAGCTCCTCGCACCTCACTCCTGGGTCTGGATCTACTAGCTGCCCAGAAACGCAAGGAGCGAGAGGGGAAGGACAGGCAGGACGATCAGCCCAAAAAATCTAAAGTGTCATCATACAAGGACTGGGAGGAGGGAAAAAGTGATTCTGGGTCTGATGACGAGGATCAGGAGGATAGTGACAACAGTAAAGGGAAGAAAGAAAGGTGAGTAATTTTGGTTTTGTCAAGTCAAGTTGTTTTTATTAAATAACAATGATTTTTCCCAAGAAAACATTCATTCAAATTCAGTTAAAATAAAATAGAAAATAAGTGGTGGTTGGTCTTACAGAAGGGAGTATTTAATTTGTTTTTAATTTGTATTATTGTCTTAATAAATTTAGTGTCATTACAATATATTATTAACTCTTATTAATAACCTGATGAAGAATGTGTATTTTACTATTTATATAATACACTTTGCAATACTTAAAAAAATGACACACTTCAAGTGTATACTTTGTCATCCTTAGTTCTGTTTCATTCACTTGTTTTAAGTTATCATATGAATACCAATAAAAGTGAGCTTTTATGTGTCTTTGCAGGAAGTACCGTGTAACTGGTTCAGAAACGCCCTCAAACACAGGAGGGGTGAGTGAGGAGTTCCGACAGAAACATCAGCAGAGGGAGAAAGACAGACGTGAACATGGGGTCTATGCATCTTCCAAAGAGGACAAGAGCAGAGACAGAGACCGGAATCGAGACAGAGATCAAGATCGCCACCATGACCGAGACAGAGATAAGAGAAAAGACAGAGGTAAGTGAGGGGCTCACCTGTGAAATCCTATCGGTGTTTACCAGAATTCCATTCTCTGATCGTTTCCTTTTATGCGGTTTGCCCAGATGAGCGTGAAAGCAGTCGCAGTCGAGGGTCCAGCAGCAGTCGCTCTGAGCGTGGTGATGGGAGCGTTAGGAGTGAGCGATCCCAGAGGGACTTCGGGTCAGAGCGTCTCAGCCGCGGTGGGCGGCGAGATGAGCCCGAATCGCCTCGTAACAGATCCAAAGGTCAGTCACGCTTCCAGATTTGCTCAAGAATAGTCTCTGAACACTCAGATCATCTGTAGCAGTTTACATGTTTTTCACGCACACACAGACGTGCCCACTCCATCACGCTCCAGCTGGGATGAAGATGATAGTGGATATAACAGCTCACGCCACTCCCACTGGGAGAGCCCATCTCCCTCCCCATCCCACAGAGAGTACGACCGCTCGGAGCGCAGCCATCGCTCTGGCCGTGATAGCGAGAGGAGGGACAAGTATGAATCACATACGTGTCTCATTGATTTATTGTGAATCTGATGATGACCGCTGCTGGTCCATGGTCCAAATATTGTTGTTTTTGTTGTTTAGGTCAGTTAGAGCTCAATATCCAGCAGATACCCCTCTACCAACTCCCTCATACAAGTACAACGAGTGGGCCAATGACAGGAAACATCTGGGCTCCACCCCTCGCCTGTCTCGAGGGAAAGGTAAGGACCAATTATAAATGTTTGTTGTAACAAATGGTTGATTTGGGATGTTTTGAGAATGATGGTTGATTTGGGATTTTAAAAGGGCACTCATTTGTAGACATTTTGTCCAAGTGCATGTTTTTAAGCATGAATATTATATAGATTTTATAGAAAATCGTATGATTTATGTGCAGTGGTTATAGAGTTGCATTTAAATGCACTTTTATTTTATAGGAGATAAAAGAGAGGACGGTGACAATGGCATCTTATTTGATAATGAGGAAGAAAAGGAACAGTGGGAGGAAGATCAAAAGGTGAGAGCTCAAAATCTTTCAAGTTTATTTGAAATAAAAATGGTTTCTATTAACTTCATTAATGCTGTCTTCTATACATTTATTGGTTAATTCCAAAAAGTCATTTTCCTATTAAAAAACATTTTAAGGCTCTAAACTGTTTTGCTTGACTGACATCACTGAGGCCATTCGGGGCATTATATAGTATTAACCTTCGATCAGATATCTATTCCCACATAAAGTGGTGCTTTGGGGAGTACACACTGTGTAATTGTGTCATGTCCAAATAGCAAGCGGATCGAGACTGGTACATGATGGATGAAGGTTACGACGAGTTCCACAACCCTTTGACGTCCAGCTCAGAAGAGTATGTGAAGAAGAGGGAGCAGATCCTACAGAAACAGACCCAGAAACGCATCTCAGCACAGAAACGGCAGATTAATGAGGTACAGCTGCACTTCTACAGAATTTGACGTGTGGATGCCAAATTGATGTACTTACGTACTTGTGTCTTTCTCCAGGATAATGAACGCTGGGAGACCAACCGCATGCTCACCAGTGGAGTAGTGCAGCGTTTGGAGGTGGACGAGGACTTTGAGGAGGACAATGCTGCCAAAGTCCACCTGCTTGTCCATAACCTTGTGCCGCCCTTCCTGGATGGAAGGATTGTGTTCACTAAGCAGGTAAAGACCATCATGCTAGCACCTTATGCGATTTTTCAATCTTTGCCACAGTTGTATTTATTACTGACGGCATTTTTGCACATTTTCCTTTGTTTTATATAATTTCGTATTTCTAAATAATTGTTTTAATACATCTTTTGTACATTTCATTTTGTTTCGCTATCAACTTTGTGTTGTCATTTCTTTAAAGCTGCTTTGCAATAATGCACAATGTGATAAGAGCCATTCAAACACAACACATTTATTTATTTTTAAGTTTTACTTAATTAATATTGCATATAGGAATTTATAGTCTGTTTAATATTTGAACTGCGTTTCTCTCTCCCTTATCTTAAATGTGCGCTTTAAATGTTTTGCTTGTAGTCAATATGTTTTATGTACAGCTGCTTTGTAACAATGAAAATCATAAATAGTGCTATATAAATAAAGTTGACTTGACTTGACAACATAATTCAGTTAAATGCTATTTTGAAGTATTAATCCCCTGTCTTTGCCAAACTCGTGCGTCTTGCCCTTAATGATTTTTCTGTTGGTTCTGTAGCCTGAACCGGTCATTCCGGTGAAAGATGCAACGTCAGACATGGCCATCATCTCCCGGAAGGGCAGTCAGCTTGTCCGACGTCACAGAGAGCAGAAAGAGAGGAAAAAGGTACGTATACATTTTTTTAAACACTTGTAATGAGACTGCTCCCAGTATAGATGTACATATAATTGTTGCGTTTGACAGGCTCAACATAAACATTGGGAGTTGGCCGGCACTAAACTGGGTGACATCATGGGCATCAAAAAAACAGAGGACGGTGCAGCAGAGGGCAAACCTGTAGGAGAAGATGGAGCTGTGGATTACAAGTAACTAATTTTCACTGTAGCAAATTTATTACTAACTGAACCTTATTATAAAGTGTTATCAGACTGTCAGTTTGGTTTGCTCACCTTTTGTTTTAATAACATGCAGAGCAGATCAGAAGTTTGCCGATCACATGAAGGACAAGAATGAAGCCAGCAGTGAGTTCGCTAAAAAGAAAACTCTGTTAGAGCAGAGACAGTATCTGCCCATCTTCGCCGTTCGCCAGCAGCTGCTCAACATCATCAGGTTCTGAACACAAACCCGTACTTGTGTGAAGTGCTTTCACTCTTTGAGTCGAGTCACATGATGTGCTGATGCTTTGTTTTCCATGTTCTCTGGCAGAGATAACAATATTGTGGTTGTGGTGGGTGAGACGGGCAGCGGAAAGACCACTCAACTGACACAGTATCTTCACGAGGACGGTTACACGAGTTACGGTATGGTTGGCTGCACGCAGCCACGCAGAGTGGCAGCCATGAGCGTGGCCAAAAGAGTCAGCGAGGAAATAAACAGCAACCTGGGAGAGGAGGTGGGTGGCCGACATCTCATGTAGTTAAACAGTTTACATATTTTATTTATACACTGGACTTGGACTTGGAAATTCCTTCTTCATTTACTCACCCTCAAGTTCTTCCAAATCTGTATACATTTCTTTGTTCTGATGAACGCAGAGGAAAATATTTGGAAGAATGCTCGTCGTAACCAGACAGTTCTTTGCCACCATTGACTACCATGGTAGAAAAATTGCTTTATAAATTTCTTGGTTCTGTTGAACACAAAGAAGATATTTTGAAGAATGAAGCAAAGCGCTCTGGGGCACTTTTGACTACCATTGTCATTTTTTCTACTATTGTAGTCAATGGTGGCCAAGAACTGTTCTATTTTTGGGTGAACTGTCCCTTTAATACTGTATAGACGGTTTCAAAGCAACAACATAAACAAAACGTTACTGCGCATGCTCGATTTTTTGACCCGAACTAAACTTCCGGTACACGTCAACAAAGAGTCCCATGTAGATTATTTCTGAAGACAAGCAAAAGAAATGACAAGTACATGACATTAGCTTGGAAGTTAAAAGTATGTCTTGCTAGTATTATTTTAATTTACCAGTAGAAGAACCTCCGCTAAACTTAAATGCGACAAAGTTACACAACCCATTCAACATTTTTTCTAAATTTAATCAAATTAATATACAATTCAATTCTTTATTCAATACATTTAGTATGCAATAAAATATCAATATAAATTAATAATATAAATGAAATAAAATATAAATAGTTATATTAGCCACTAGCCAATCCGATCAAAAAACACAAACAGGAAGCTAACTGCGGGTCAGGAAACGGTCTATATCAGTGCTTCCCAAACTGCGGGCAGCGGCCCCTGTTGGGCTGTAGTGATATTGCGGAGGAGGGCATTACAGGGTAAATCATGACGTTTCAAATATTCAGTTAAACAAGTTATGCATTTTAAACTGAACTTGTAAACTGAGTATGTAGCTTTTGTGACACATTTTGATGTCATATGTAAACAGCAATGTGCATTTAATATATGTTTGTTAAAAATAAATGTTATGATCTTACCTTCACCAGAGTATGCTTTGCAAATTTTACGGTGCTGTAATTCATGTGAAACCCTTACAAACCCCTTTTATGCATATTCTATTATGGGGTATTTTCCCTGTGAAGGTTGGGAAGCTCTGCCGTATGTTTTAAGAAATACTGCCCCCTAGTGGATTTTGGTAGACTAGCATGTTATTCTGCTCTGATGGTATTCACGGGCCTGAAAATGATTAGGAATAGTTGTTTTTTTATGTGATTTATTTTGTTATTAATAATGTTTAATTCAGTTGAAACTGTAACTTTCTGTAACTGTTACTTTTTTGTGTTGTATTACTTTCCTGTTACTTCTCTGTTCCTTATAAAATAAATAGTTATGTATAATTATTAAAAATTCGTTTTTTTTATAAATTACTTATGTATAAAAACATAACTAATAACATTTATAGTTTCAAATAATATTTTTATTTTATATTTGCTAGTTTTATATAAATAATTATATTTAAAATAAACTTTAAATTAAAGTCTCTCAAGTCTGTTCATTACAGCGATTTGACCAAGGTGTCGGGGCTTACGCACTGTTTTAATTTGTGTTATTCCAGGTTGGTTATGCTATCCGATTTGAAGACTGCACATCAGAAAAGACTGTAATAAAATACATGACGGATGGTATTCTATTGAGGGAATCTCTGCGGGAATCAGACCTGGATCACTACAGCGCTGTTATCATGGACGAGGCCCATGAGCGTTCCCTCAACACCGACGTGCTGTTCGGTCTGCTCCGAGAGGTGAGCACCCATGTTCCCGTCGAGTGTTACCAATAAAACGCCTTCATTTTTGTTCACTAGTCAATAGACTGATTTCACTCCGCTGCCATGTTGAAATCAAAAACGAGGCAGAGGTGGGAAGAAAACCGGAAGGACAGATAGACTGTCTGTGACATGAAAAAACAAATGATGAAAAACAAACCCGCTTAAAAGGCAGTTTAAACGGTCACTAATGTGTGATGGTACAGCTTAAGTGGTCAAGTAAAACAGCTCTTGTAACATGCATCCTATGTTTATACTGTCACGTTTAAGATCATAAATCGTTTTAATAACTCCAGGTTGGTTGCAGTCTATCTGGCCTTCCGGTTTTCTTCCCACCTCTGCCTCGCTTTCGATTTCAACATGGCAGCAAATGTGAAGGTGAAATCAGCTATACCGAGTGTAGGAGTAGTGTTCGCCTTTTTTTACTGACGACTTACATTTGACCTTTTTGCTTCAATAATTCTTTGCTTTATTTAGGTAGTGTCTAGACGCTCAGACTTGAAGCTCATTGTCACGTCGGCCACCATGGACTCGGACAAATTTGCGTCGTTCTTCGGAAACGTTCCTGTTTTCCACATTCCCGGCAGGACGTTCCCAGTGGATATCTTGTTCAGTAAGGTGAGGTGTTAAACGCGTCTTTAGCTCAGGCGTAATGTGCTTTCTGAGATGTGTGCTGAAGATGTGTGTTGGTGTTCTTCAGACTCCTCAGGAGGACTATGTGGAGGCAGCCGTGAAACAAGCCCTGCAGATTCATCTCAGCGGGATGTCGGGCGATATACTCATCTTCATGCCTGGTCAGGAGGACATTGAGGTGAGGAGGGTTCCCCCCCACATATACGCGTTATTCAATTGGATTTCAACATTCCAATAATACCGTTTTTTACGGAAAAGTAGAGCAGCATTGAAACGCATTGATCTCTGGTACTGACGACACAGTTTCAAATCTGACCTGCAGCACTTCCTCATCCCATTCCTCTCTCTCCTTTTCCTAATTTCATGTCATTTTATTGTAATATGATGTTAGGAGGCATTATATAACAAGTGTGATATCCGTGGTGCTGTAGGTGACGTCAGATCAGATTGTGGAGCGATTGGAGGATCTCGAGAATCCCCCGCCTCTCGCAGTGCTGCCCATTTACTCCCAGCTGCCCTCAGACCTCCAGGCCAAGATCTTCCAGAAGGTAAATGTTTGTGAGCATTAGATCATCTCCTAAAGTCATATATTTAAAGATGCACAAGCTTCATTTTTGCTTGTTCTGACAGGCTCCAGATGGAGTGAGGAAATGCATAGTTGCTACAAACATTGCGGAGACGTCTTTGACGGTGGACGGCATCATGTTTGTGGTGGATTCAGGTTACTGCAAAATGAAGGTAAAACCACATCATGTTGCATTGATCAGCTGCTATACAGTGTAAGGAACGTCCAAAAGTCTTCTCGCGCTAATCGAAGTATTTCCTGTGTGTAGGTGTTCAATCCACGCATCGGCATGGATGCACTGCAGGTGTACCCCATCAGTCAGGCCAATGCCAACCAGCGGTCAGGAAGAGCTGGGAGGACAGGGCCCGGACAGTGTTACAGGTAAGGAAACGTTAGGTTTTACTTAAGATCATAAGATGATGCTTCACCATTCTGCCCCCTTCAGGTATTTCTGTGAGATCTTATGATTGTTTCATTTAGGTTATACACGCAGAGCGCTTACAAGAATGAGATGCTCACCACCACTATACCAGAAATCCAGAGAACTAACTTGGCCAACGTCGTGCTGCTGCTGAAGTCTCTAGGAGTGCAAGACCTTCTGCTCTTCCACTTCATGGACCCTCCACCCGAAGACAACATGCTGAACTCCATGTACCAGCTGTGGATTCTGGGGGCGCTTGATAATACAGGTGAGACCGTCCATCTGCAGGAAACGCCCTGACCGTTCAAAGATTTCCTTATTTTATTGTGCAAGTGTCATTGTGGCAAACTCTGAGAACCTGAAATCTGTCCTCTGGTTTGCTTTGACTAGCCTGAATTTGAGAATTGTGCATTTGTGGCACAATAGATTAACCCACTAGTTAAAAAATTCCAAAATGTTCATTTAATCAGCATTTCTTGATGTGTTGTGGCCGTTCCAGTCCAGTGTCTGTTGAATTTCAACAAAGTCAAATGTCAGGAGTGACATAAAGTCATCCAACAGCAATGTGAAAGACTGACAGCGTGACAAGACACATGCAAAATGTAATGAAAATCAAGGTTGTCATCAAAATCATTTGTGAACTTTTCCAAAATACAAATATGACTGTTGTATTGCTTAAAAGTGAATATAAACTTGTTTTCTTTGCAGTATTTGAGGTTTGACTAAATACAGAGCATATTTTCTGTTATTTTGACCGGTTTCTCCAGTTTTCATTTTCTGCAAATAAATGCAAATAGAACCAATATTTTTATTTGACATTTGGTAGAAATTTGTTAGAAGTTCACAGCATTAAACAAAAACGACATTTTTACATCTACCTATAAATGGTTCATTTTAAAATCAGAAAAACGGATTTTGAAATGGTTTCTTATTTTTTTCCGCGGCTATATGATGTGAAAAAAGACACTATTTTAAAGGTAATTTGGATTCTCGCAGTAAAGTATTAAAGGTCTTAACTAAGTTCTTACTTGAAGTTGCAACTGAAGTAAGATACTCCGTGCTGGGACCAGGAAAGGATTTAGTTCTTATTCTCTCAGGGTTCGTAGGGATTTGACTGTGCGGGGCACTTTTTCTTCAAGCTCTCGTTCATGTTAACAGCAGATTATTTCTGATAAAGGTCTACCTGCGCTGCTCCTTTCCTCGCTCTCTCACTAATCTTCTTAGTCTGTCAAACAATCTGTGAAATCTGAGCTGCGTAAACTCTTAATCTGAATCTTGAAGCAGAATCATTTTCCCACCATCAGCACTTTTGAAACGAGGTGCTTTATACGTCATTTGACTTGTGCTTGTATTTGAGATTGCTGTCTTCTCTCGTCTCAGGTGCCCTGACACCCACCGGGCGGCTCATGGTGGAGTTTCCTCTGGATCCGGCTCTGTCGAAGATGCTCATTGTGTCATGTGACATGAGCTGCAGTGCTGACATCCTCATCATCGTGTCCATGTTGTCTGTACCATCCATCTTCTACAGACCAAAGGTAACCAAATGTTTTTTATTTTCATTTTGTTTTAACTTTAATCAACATTGTTTGCATTATCCTACAAATATATTTAGATCAAATATTTTAACGCATTTTTATATATATCTTGTATAGCTGTGCATGTTTATGGCGGCTGTATTATATCTTCTGTGACTTGTCTAGGGTCGTGAGGAGGAAAGTGACCAGGTGAGAGAGAAGTTCTCTGTGCCTGAGAGCGATCACTTGACCTACCTTAATGTTTACCTGCAGTGGAAGAACAACAATTACTCCAGCATCTGGTGTAATGATCACTTCATTCACACCAAAGCCATGCGTAAGGTACGCCAGTCTGACCCATGCAGGTTCATGTCTTAAAGGGGCAGTATACACTTTTTATCATTTCCATGTCATTTCATTTTCCCTGAAGTTATAATGTTGCATTTTTTGGACCACAAGTTGTTGTCCTTTCATTTGTACCTTTAAGACTTTTGTGTAAACGCCCTCTTTGCATTTGCAATTACCAACCGCACATACTCATCGACTTTGAGTTTTCTATCATGTCCACTCACTGTTGCTTGTAGTATAGAAAAGCGCCTGCTTTATCCTAATTTTGTGATTCTTCTGAATCTTCTTCAAGTGCGTGTTTTTTAAATGAGAGGTTGTGTTCTCTCTGTATGAATGCATCACAGGTGCGTGAGGTGCGAGCTCAGCTCAAAGACATCATGGTGCAGCAGAAAATTAATCTGATCTCCTCCGGCTCAGACTGGGATGTGATCAGGAAGTGCATCTGTGCTGCGTACTTCCACCAAGCTGCTAAATTAAAGGTAAAGTACACAGATGACCAACAGATGAACTTTCAACTCAATGTTCCATTTATGAATATAGCACACAAGGCAGTGTGTAAAAAGGTTTTCTAACCCATGTTTGCATGTGTTTAGGGAATAGGGGAGTATGTGAACGTGAGAACCGGTATGCCGTGCCATCTACACCCCACAAGTGCACTCTTCGGGATGGGTTACACCCCAGATTACATCATCTACCACGAGCTGGTCATGACCACTAAGGTACTCGCCCTACTTCGTATTTACAATTCTTGAACGTAAATGGACTTGAAATAGTATGTGAGACGGTTAGTTCACATCAAATAAACTATACAAACCACCAACAATGGCACTAAACAAAAATGCCACTTTTGGTAAATAACAAAAAAAACCTCAAAATTCAAAATGTGTTTTTCAGTGTTACTTGAAATAGTCATGCACGGTTTACAGTTATATAAATGCAATACAGAATATATTTTCATTTTAATGCGCATGAAGCAATATATATTCATAAGTGGTAATAATTACCTACATATGTTTTAACCAAGACAAAGACTTGCAATTTTGAATCTTTGAATCATTTTTTGAACTGATTCATTGATTCACTGAATCATTTTTACTAGTAAGGTATTGATGGGAGCCTTGCTTATACTTATGTAGTATGTTTATAGCCGTTTCTTAAAGAAACTTAGTATCATCATATTCACAATGTATGCTAATGTCAGCATCAAAATGACATTCAATTTCTTATCAATATTATAAACATCGGCCTACCCTAGTCAGCAGTTATTTGTTGATGTTTTTGGCTTGTGTGTGTTTCAGGAATACATGCAGTGTGTGACAGCAGTGGACGGCGAGTGGCTGGCTGAACTCGGGCCCATGTTTTACAGCATCAAACAAGCAGGGAAGACCAGACAGGTGAATGACACACTCTTGAAATATTACACCAAACATCTCATACAATTCTAGGGATGGGCGATATTTCATTTCGAGTACTGGACAGGTTTGAAAAACAAGTACTCGTTTAATTGGGGGCGGGGCGTGTTGATACTGATACGAATGATACACTGATACGAATAAAACTATGACAAGATTGAGTAAATAATTAAATCGACACGGTTAGATTATTAAAAATTCTCTATCAATGTTTTTGAAAATAAAGAAATATCAGCGTGAGTTGAAGCATCTCTGCCCTGTCGCATATTTGTCTGTCAGTGTCTGACGATAAAAAAGTCTCTTACGCTCGTCCGATTTGTCTGTCTGATAGTAGTGGTCTCACCTGACATTTTGTTTCCAAATATACTGGTGCGGAGCTGGGTGAGAGTTTTATTCCATTCTTATGAACTTGAGCGTTCACGTGGCGCTATAACGAATCAAACTTGTAGTAGTTTTGGCGCTGCACAGTTTGCACTTGACAAGTTTATTAAAGTGAAACCAGGCATCGCTGTGTGTTTTCAATATGCCCTTCTGTGCTCCGGACTTGACTCTGGACCGCAAACTCTCGCAACCAATCAAATCTCTGGGTACCACCGGAAATGCCAGCATAACCAATCAGAAAGAAAGAAAGACGATTATTATATTTAAAAAATGCATTGTTTTCATCATTGATCGTTTCGAGTACTCGCGCCCATCCCTATACAATTCTCTTTTTTTCTTCTTGCTCACGTTTCGGTCCGTCTTTCAGGAGAACCGACGCAGAGCCAAGGAGGAGATCACCAACATGGAGGAGGAGATGTCCCTGGCGCAAAAGCAGATCATAGCACGCAAAGAGGAGCAGGAGAGGAAGAACAACTTCGGCAGCACCCGGTACCCTAAAGTCCTTTCTCACTTTTCAGAAACAGCTCGCGTACAAAATCTAAATCGTCCTATTTGGCAGGAAGCCGACATGCTGTAATACTAATGTCCCAATTTTTGTGCACGCTATTATCCCCCGCCCCTCCGTACCCTTCCTCCGTCTCTCCCATCTCTTTCCTCACCTGCCGTCGTCTTGTCTTCTGCGCGCTGAGCTTTTCTCACCTCTCATTTCCACAGGAGAGAAAAAGAAATAATATTGACCCCGGGCTGATCCCCATTACTGTAGCAATTTAAATTGTGCCGGCGCAGAGAGGCAGACGCAAATTTTCGCACTAATCCCGGAAATTAATTTTACACACACCTGTCAGCTCCAGAAACGCAGTAAAATAACACTTTATTAATTAATCAGGACTGTAATCTCTGTATGGAAGCCTTCGGCAGACTGTCTGCATGATGGACGTACTGACAATAATCACATTCAGTGTGGGGATTAGACTTTTGATTTGCGTGATAGGGGATGTGGATAATTAAGGTGTCGGATCTCTCTCGGGTTCTGATGCCGCCTTATGGTTTTAAATAAGCCGGCAGAATGATGCTGTCTGATCTTTTGATGAGATCAGAGCTCATCTGACCTGACCTGAATTGTGCAGCCGGCACAGGACACAGAGGACAGTGCTGTGTGCTGCATAGAGAAGAACACGTTTTTATTGTTTCGCTCAAGTTAAAGGGATAATTTACCCAAATATGTCGATTCTTTAATCATTTACTCATCTTCCTGCCATCTCGGATGTATGACTTACTTTCTTCAGTTGAACAGAAACAAATAGTTTTATATTACGATGTTATCATCAGATGTGGTTTTTGTGTTATATGTGACTAGTTGTCATGTGTGTAATATACATTTTGTTTTGTAATTCTTAAAAAGCCCACTTGTGTTAGATGTACATTGAACAGCAGATAAAGGACAGGTATACTGAGGGACACGTTCATTGAGTTTGTGCTGGAGGGTCACGGCCTGATGGATGTGAGGAGGAGAGCGCAGTGCAGCGTCGTAATTAAAGATGATAGATCGCCCTTCAACCGCATCACATATGTGTGCCGCAGGTCCACCAGAAACAAACTCTCCTTTTCTCTGCTCGAACCTCCTTACTGCTGTTCATACTTCTCATGTGGCTTTACAACAAATCTTCCATTTCTGTCACTGCATGGCACGTTACAGTTAAATCATATAGAACCTCTTTTGTATCGGTTTCAATGTTATGGCCCATCTTCCACGGCTCGCCCCCAAACTCACGCCATTGGTTAATCCAGATGTTTCGCTGTTTAAACAAACAGAGAAATGTTGTGAATCAGCTGGTGTGTAGTCTCTTCTTCGTTTAGCAAATCTTTAAATGAGAGTCTAAAAATAACAAATTGGATAAATGTGGAAGAATGGATAAACACCTGGGATTGGTAACTTGAGTGGACAATTGATGCATCAGGAGTTTGTCCAGGTTGTGTAAAGAATATGTACATTTACATTTATTTATTTAGCAGACACTTTTATCCAAAGCGACTTACAAATAAGAGATGAAACACGGTTTTTAAACTGTTTTTAACTGTGTTTCATATTTAAAGATGAAACACAGTTTCTGCAAATCTCATATTAATCTTGAGTACCTATATAGTATTATTGCGTACCTCGTATCTTCGAAGGCAGGGAGGACAGAACTACAACACAAGCACACAAAACGTCATCGCATTATCCTTTCGTGTTGTTTACATTATGCACGTACACGCCGATTGCCAACAAAACAGACATATGACTTAGTTTGACGTACCTCGTGCAGTTCATGTCCGGCATCTCTTAGCACTGAGACCGCGCCATCTATCAGTTTCAAACGATCTTCAAATCCAGCGTTATATCCACCGTTTATATAACATTCATCACCCAAATGCAGTGAGCAAACAAACACACCTCAACTTCTGTCAGCCGAGTGAAGCGGCATTGATGAGCGTGCTCTTTCTCTCACGCTAGCACGTGGGTGTGCTCTTTCGCTCGGTGGATGTTCATGCGCTATAAACACTAATATAAAGAGTTAATTTGCAAAACAGAACTCCATTTTTAAAGTTTTTCAAGTGTCATGTTTTTTGATTGTACATTCTAATTTATATAAATCAAACTGCATTTGGGTTGTATTGATTGAGTAATAATAATAAAAAATACAGCGAACCAACACAATAAAACACAATAAAAACATAACAATAAAAAAAACATTCTTTTTTATCTAACTAGAAAAGCTAGAAAGTAGACAGGGGTTAGTCAGGTAGACTCGGAACAGGTAAAAATATGTAGAACATTCCACACATTAGACACTAAAATAATAATAGTAAATATGACAATATAAAAAAATCACTTTGTGTCTTTGTGCAGGTCTTATTATGACAGAAATATTTATTTGTCACTATTATGAACGAAAAACCACAGCAAGATGAACTACTTATGACATATGAATTATTTAGCTATTTAAACTTGCCATTGTAGTTTTATCAGTATTGTTTGGCACTTTTGAGATCAATTGTGATGTTCCTCATATTTAAAATCTATTTAAAATAAAAGCATCTGCTAAATAACTAAATTTGAACTATTTATGGCCTCTAAATGTTTTCGATTATCTCACCATTGGCAGGTGTGGCAAAATGGTTTGGACTTCGTACTTTTGACAAGTCTTCTGAAATAACAATCTTTTTTATTCCCAAACAGATCAATAACGATCTGCACCCCAGGACGGAGAGAGGACGCACCCATGACACCAAAACGAACACCTTCACGATTTGGCTTGTAATGCTTGCTAATGATTTCTTGAATGATGTAAAATGTCATCCTGTTCATCATGATGCCACTTGTAGATTATTTTTATTTTAATGTGATCATCACTGCGCCGGTCACATGCAGTTGACTGTGTTGGCCAGCAGTAGGAGCAATTGTATAAGGGAAAACTCATCATTTTGAAGTGTTGCTTGTGTCTCTGTTGGACTGTATGAACTGAGATGAGTGTATATCAGTACTGCACTTGAATTTACTGGTCAAGCCTTGATTTTAGGTCAAGCGCAAACACATTCTTCAACATACCCAAAGAAATCAAGGAATTTTTTTAATTCGGCAGTATTTTTGTTCGAATAAAACATCTAGGCTTTTTTGCAGTGTGTTTGTGATCAGGAACAGTAGCATTTATTCATGGACTGCTGTAATATTCACTTTATTGTGGAATTATAATTTACGTTCCGTCATGTTTTGACTTGTGAAATGTAGCTGTTGTTTCATTCTTTCAGAGAACACAGAGAGCGTCCATGAATATGAACTTCCTGTACTTTGATAGGTTAATTCCCCGCGGATGTAGCACGTCTTTGTTATTCTGACAAAAACATTGCTAGAATATTTCATCATTCGGCTGAAATCAACACTGACCAGGAGTCATATCCTGCATCTCCTTTGATGCAATTGGGCTGCAAGTCATTGAGCAGATCTACAGTGTACAGAAAGAGATGACATGCTTAGACTACTGCGAAGTGAGAAAAAAATGAAATAATCAACTGCTTCTCACTGAGGCTCATTTCTGTAAGTCCTGTTTGTAGCTTTGATGTGTGAGAAGCTTTCATCTGGCCTTATTTTCAATGTGTACAGTATAGCTGTATATTGTGCTTGTAGGGCTTCTATTGTCTTGGTTAAAGTTTTTGGAGAGGGGTAATAATGGGAAAGTTCATATTTTTTAAATGTAAAAATGTTCACGGTGTCTGATTTGTGTTCATTGTAGATTTTTTTGTTCAATAATAAACATCTATATTAATGTTTTTGGCATACAAAAAATATGGCATTTCTCACTGACCAATGAATAACAAAAACAAATGGAAATTCTTTAACTTGGGAACATGTTTTGCAAACAAACTGTTTTAAAGAATTTACAAAACATTCTTTGTTTGCGCCGCGGAGACCGGAACGGCAGTTTATTCAGGATGCTTGCTTGGGTTTTTTTAAATAATAAAACATTTTACTATGGCTGTAAACACTATCGTCGAAATGTTCAAGAGAAAATCATGACCATCGTTGTGTCGATAAAAAAGGCTCTCGGATGTTACTTAGATGCAAAAAAATTTATTCTAATGATCCATCTACTGAATAAGTTCAGTTTAGGATATAGAATGATTAAAGGTGCGATATGCAATGTAATACCGTGTGTAAAACAGACATCACTTAAAGTGGCCCTGACAAAATACACCTGTGGCTCCATTAGTCACAGCACTGACATTAACTTCTGTTCACAGAATCCACATCATTACTGGAAGGTCATCACTAAACAACTAATGGTAATGGTTTTGTAGATGTCTTTGGGTATCTAAGATCAAGTTTGCTCTCTTTGCTTTTGCAGAGTTTGGCGCGTGGTACCAGTGTTAACTAAATGGCCAAAATCACAACCAAAGTTTGAATTTATAATCAGTTTATTGTTTAAAGGGATAGTTCACCCCCCCAAAAGAATTTTTTTGGTTACAAGCATTCTTCCAAATATCTTTCTCTGTGTTAATCAGAACTAAGAAATTTATACAGATTTGGAACAACTTGAGGGTGCGTACATTTTTGGGTGAACTGTTCACTTTAAATCCGATCCCACCTTAAAAACTTGAGACTCAACATGGACGTAAAGTGTTGACCTGAAATGTGACTTGGACATAAATACAGTAGTTGGCTGCATAATATTTGAACTTGACAAGCGGTCTCAACTTCGTTGTTTAAAGCGTTCCAAGCATTTTTTGACTTGGACTCCATCTCAAAGACTTGTGACCATGTCTACTGTATCACCATTAGTCCTGATCAGATGATCACAAATTAAATGAATGAATTATTCAACACAGCCAGGGGACATTTAATCAGCTGTCCATCAAACAGACAGGTGATAATACTTTCTGATTATAATGATCGATGATCTGCTAGAAGCCGAACATCATTTTGACACACACTGTGTTTGTTTTCTTCATTTCGCAAGGCATTATCATGAACATGAGGCCACAAGGGTACATGTAGGTCACATCCATGATGTTGAAGTCAGTCAGTCAAGCTCTTTATTGTACCAGACAATGAGTTATGAGAATATTTTCTGTACTCCACAAGGTCATTGCGTTACGTTTAAAGGGACAGTTCACCCAATAATACAAATTCTTTCATCATATTCACCTTCAT
This sequence comes from Triplophysa rosa, assembly GCF_024868665.1. Taxonomy (NCBI): domain Eukaryota; kingdom Metazoa; phylum Chordata; class Actinopteri; order Cypriniformes; family Nemacheilidae; genus Triplophysa; species Triplophysa rosa. The sequence continues at coordinate 34,156,490 of NC_079890.1, forward strand.
GTCATTCCAAACCTGGATGACCTTCTTTTGTGGAGCACACAAAGAACATTTTTTGAGAAATGTCTCAGTGGTTTTGTGTCCATACAATGGAATTCAATGTGGTCCAATGTTCTTTGGTTACCGACATTCTTCAAAATAGCTTCTTTTGTGTTCTGCAGATAAAAAGAAAGTCATGCAGGTTTAACATGAGGGTGAGTAAACTTATTTTTTTTGACAAACCGCCTCTTTAAAAGGACAGTTCATCCGAAAATGAAAATTCTGTCATCATTTATTCACCCTCTTGTCATTTCAAACCTTTATGACTTTCTTCCGCAGAACACAAAAGATATTTTGAAAAAAAAAACGGTTAACTGAATAGGACTGGCACCCATTCGCTTCTATTCTACGAACTCAAAACCAATGCAAGTGAATGGGGGCCAGTTACCAACATTCTTCAAAATATCTCTTTTGTGTTTTGCGAAAGAAAGTCATACAGGTTTAAAACAACAAGAGGGTGAGTAAATGATGACAGAATTTTCTATCCCTTTAAATATTTAATATATAACAGGTATACAGTATATGTATACTATATATGCGTATATTGACTTAAAAATATAACACAACGAATAACAAACATGAAGGTGCATTGCGTATGGCTTGAGATGACAAACGCAGTGTAGAACATTATGATTTTGTAAAATGCAAGATACGGGAGTACTATAGTATTATTAGGATAATGTTATGTTTTGTTGTTAATGGTAAATGTTCAAATGAAAGTGCACATGTGCATCAACAATGCTTCAGTACAGTATAAGGTTGTTTTGTGTGTGTGAACATACACTTATCCCCTAACTCTTCCCCCTCATCAGGGTCTTTGAAATGAACCCCTCAGTCACTTTAATGAGGCGAATCTCTGATATTGGCTGACATTTTAAAATCCTCTTTCTGAATGGCAGTGGCAGCAGTCATCTTTACAAGCGATTTCTGCTGAAGGTCTTGGCAATGAGGATGGGAATTATAATGGCCCTGGTGTCACTGTGACTGGGAGCCAGTGGCTTTGTAAAATCTCACCTCGCAGATGAGCTCCAGCGTCCCCATATGCTTTGGCTCCGTTCATTTTACAGTGGGCTTTAGAACAGATGCCCTCTGCTGCGCTCTGAGATTTGGGGTGAACACAGAAGCAGTGATCATGTCATGTATTTGTCAGTGCCAACAAAGAGAAACGCAATAAAGGGTGATTCTTCATTGCATCTTTCAATAGGGACTAAGAGGGTGTACTGCCATTAAATGCCTCAAATCCGAAAGGACAAATCTGAATTAACTTCATATTCAAGTTCACTTTATTTACCCTCATGTCATTTCAAACCTGTATGACATTCTTTCTTCTGCAGAACTCAAAAGAAGATATTTTGAAGAATGTTGGTAACCAAACAACAACGAGTCTCCTTGATTGAAAATTGTATGGACACAAAACCACTGAGATATTTCTCAAAAAGTATTTTGTCTTTTACAGAGGAAAGAGTCATGTCCAAAAGGATGGCAACATTTTTATTTGTGGGTAAACTACACTCTTAAAAACAAAGGTGCTTAAAAGGTTCTTCACAGCAATACCATAGAAGAACCATTTTTGGTTCCACAAAGAACCTTTCAGTCAAAGAAATATTCTTTGATATTTTTCTTACATTTTTATAATTCAAGGTGAAGCACCTTGTTTTTAAAAGTGTATCCCTTTAAAAGTTTGAAACAAAATGAGGGTAATGCCAGAATTTAAAAAAGTTTGAATCATATTGTATTATATTTTTCTCAATACATAAATTATATAAACACCAGGTCAAATATACATAATTTTACCACCTTATACGACATGCACGCTTAATAGAATAAAAATGTAAATAAATACAGATATTAGTACTCTATAACTAGAAAATGTGACCTCAATTTTTTAAAATAAATAAATTCAAAAAAGGTAATACAAAAAAGTTTTCTTTTGATTGTTTATTAATTGTAGAATAGAGTCAGCATACATGGCTTACAATATAACTCTATACAAACCAGGGTTTGCAGACAAAAAAGTTTTTGAACCCAATTTTATTTTGCATAATTGATTATTATTTGTATTATTAGTGACTATAGCCCTGCACATTTGCATTGTTTAGTTATTTTGTTGTATGTACTTCATAACTACACTGTAATGATCTACAGAGAGTTTATCTCATTTAAATAACTGCTGGTGATTTGTTGCATGTAGAAAGTTACATTAGATTTTAAACACAACCAGCCACAGATGAGCATGAAAATCAGTTGTGTTAACATCAACAGTGCTGCACAAATGCACATGACCCAAGTATCATTTATGCTAGCGTTCACAATTCGTCCTCATTACTTTATAATCACACACTTGTTTTGCATGTGATTATGGCTGTATATCTGCAGGCTACAGTCAGTGTGTGGGAAGTCAGTTAAAACACAAACGCAGGGTATTAATAACAATTATTGGCATCCTTTAGTTTCTACAGACACCTTAAGTGTCTTTTATTGACTGTTGAGCTAGATAGAATGTTGCCTATTGATTTTGCCCGAGCAGAAAGAGGTGTCCTGCTCATCCCGTATGGAGAGAATTAAGCCAACTCAAGTATAAACACAACCAAAATGAGAAATGTTAAAGGGGTCATATGGCGCGAATACGTGTTTTTCTGTGTCCTAAGTGTGTTATAAGTTATAATACATAAGTTGCCCGTGCATGTATTAGACACGTAAAATTGCAAAAATGAAAGTGTCGGAACAAGAGATGCATTCTATCTAAAAGCGAATGCTCACCCAGACCTGCCTGAAACGCCTCGTGTAACCACACCCCCACAAATCCACGTCAGTTCGTGGTATGATTTGACTAAGACCGCCCAAATGTATACGCAAGTAAGGTGGGTGTACCTGTCAGTACAATCGCTTTGAAACCTGATGTTCCAAATATGGTAAGAGGCGTTACATTTCCGTCACACGCAGTATTCGACCAATAACCGCGCACTGGTTAACTGGCCAATCATAGCACACCTCGCTTTTCAGAGCCATGAGCTTTGTAAAAAATCTGCGCGTTTCAGAGAGGCGGGGCAAAGAGGAGATACAAACATGCACGGTATGTGGAAAATACAGCGTTTTTGAAGCTTAAATCGTGTTTACACATTGCATTATTTTCAATTTCATTTTAGCCGCGTCATATGACCCCTTTAAGTTTGTTTGAAATGAAAAGCTCAGATTTGAAAGTTAGTTTTCTTGTAGAAGTTTGTTTCTTGGATTGATGAAAATTGAAAAGTTTGTTGCAATTATTGACTGATTTATGTTCAGAGGGAATACACGATGACAGTTATTGAAGAATTACATGATTTAATTGAATGCTTGCAGTTGAATAACTGAGTGTGATATCCAAATCTGTTCATTCTGTTTAATGTAAAATCTATTAAAATGATATATATCAGACAATCATTCAGACATTTTTATGATTCGACCTTTACCTTCACAAGCAGCAATGAAACATTAACAATACATCTATCACAGGACATAAAATATTCCTAAAATATTATATTAAAAATCATAAAATATTATAAAATAATTATGCAAACAAATTGGACAACGCAAAAAATATATTTATTTAAAATATTATCTTTTTTATAATATTTCTTATACAGATTTCTCTATTTCTTGTATACCATGGTACGTAAACAAGTGGGCGTGGCTAACTCAGGTGTGACAAAGACACGTGGAGATAGATGAACACATAAGAGAACCTACAGACGATCCCAAAACATTTACATTTAGTCATTTAGCAAACGCTTTTATCCAAAACAACTTACAAATGAGGTAAAAAATGGAAGCAATTAGTAAAACACAAGGACAACAATGCATAAGTGCAATAAAACTGGTCCCAGTTAGCCAACCACCATTATACCTAAAAATTCTTCAAACATGCAGTGGACTACCAGTACAACTGATAAAATGTATGTATAATTTATACAAGTTTTATACTTATTATTCAGACACTTTGACCTGACCATGTTGTGCTTAAGTGATTTTCTTTAATTGCTAATGCAACCTTTTTACACCACAGACTTAAGAAAAATAAGCATAGTTTAGTAATTGTAATTTGGATAAAAGCGTCTGCCAAATGCATAAACGTAATTGGACAGCTATTCAACTTAATCCATTACATACATTTCTATCAAAGTTGTCTGACATTATCAAGATGAATTTGTTCTGACACAGTATAACTCTGAGTTCTGTTCATATTTTATTACCATTTTCTGTAATAATGTGAGAAATGTTGAAGGTGTCTGAATAAATTTTGGTCTGACTATACAGTATATATACACATCTAAATTGTGGTACGTAATGTTACCTTGAAATTTTACAGGTTTTGGTCACACTGCCCCACTCCTCGTTTAAAGTGGCATGCATGAGGGTATAAATTAGGTATAATTCATTTGACAAAACACATTTTAAACGATCAAAAACTTACAAAAAACATTTCCCCTCCATCCATAGAGACTGACAGGATCATTTGATTGTGACCCCACAAGTCCTCCACACGTGTTTGTAGTGCAGGAGGCATTTTCAGTGACGTTCTCTGCACTCTTCTAAGGCACTCAGTGAAGTACAGGCGGGTCCAGGTGCCGGTACATCTGAGCAGCGGGAGGTCATGAAAAAGCTTTCTTCATCCTCCGGTTCTGCTCACTGTGGGAAACAAGCAATATGCCATTTTCATTCACAGCCACCAGACCATAAACAAGGCCATTAGCGATTTCAACTGGCCCAGACTATTAACTACACCACAGAACAGATACTGTCCATCACTTGTCAGCCCATGTGTATGTTAAAATATTCGAGACATAAACTTGGACATTTAACACCAACTGATGACATCATTTGTTTCATGCATGAAATCAGTTCTCAAGTTGCATTCTCTAATGATGTGTTCACACCAAATGCAAATTAAGCGATTTGCACGAGTAAAGTACATACAAAATCAATGCAAAGACGCGTGTAGACGTGAACTCGCAGCAGGCGGTGCGAATTCGCGTCATGGGAGGCGCATCTGCCAGGCGGCTCCAGTCTCGTTGCGAAATGGCTGACATGGATTTTGTTGAGAGGGTAGCTGCGCTTTATGTGCTATGGAATGCTGAAAAATGGCGTAGACTCGTTCGGCGAATAAGCTCAATTTGCCGGCTTTAGCTATCTTGTAGTCTCAATATGTATATATGTATATAGCTACAGACTGTTTTTTTACAATTTACCAGATTGTCCGACCTCCTCACCCACTTTCTTCCAAGCAAGATCCTTTTCATTCCTGTTTCGCTAAAAGTAAGATGTATCGTACAGCTCCGGTTATCCACATACAGCGACGATGATTTTGTCCTCCATTGTTGTTTCGGATTTCTGCCTCCGCTCGCTACGTCGTAATCACATCACTACTAGAGCAAGCTCCTGATTGGTTAACGCGGCGTGAATATTCGCCAAAGTTCCGATTTTTCAACTCTCGCGAATCACGCGTTACGAGCGTCAAACGCTCAATTCACGCCGCCTCATTCGCGCGAATCGCGCCGCAGGATGTCCTATCGTGTCTTTGCATTGACTTAACATGTAAATCACTCGCGCTTAACGCTTCATTCGCGTCTGGTGGGAACGCAGCATTATAAAGAGCGTGGAACGCGATTGTTCGCGTTTGGTGTGAACCCAGCATAAGAGCAGCGTGTGTTTCTTTCAGTCGAACTCTTCAGCTCAGAGAACACCCAGGATCTGATCACTCTTGCATGAGGAAGAGAGTTCAAGGGTCATTGATGTCCATGGCAAGCTCAGCAGTTATAATGAGCACTCTCTTACTCTCTCTTCCGAGCAGTTCATCGAGGTTTTAGCGCGCGCTTGCGCTCTCCGCAGAAAACAAATCCAGCTTATTACCCAAATAAGTATCTTTTCTTGCACCTTGTCTCCACCGCTACATGTAAATTTCACCCTTTACTTAAACAGAAAACCACGTATCCTTGTATTCCCCGAACGGTGTCGGACAGCTCAGCATGTACAAATGCGAGCCCTTTCTCGCCACTTAATTCCGGACGGATAAGCGGCCTCGCGCATGCAAAATTATTCAAACTCAGATAATTAGCCGGAGAAACAATCAGCCGTGTGAATAATAATCCGAGACGGTGCACATTATAACTTTCCTGCATGAGAATAAGACGGATGTAGCTACCCCGGGAACGAGCTGATCAAATAAACCTCGGCAAAATGTGCCCCGAATGAAATGAGTCAATCATTTTAATGTGAGAGAGAAGCCCTGCGGAGAACAAATAAGCAATCACCGCATCGCGCCGGGCGGGCAATTCAACCTGCTGCACAATTAGGCAGGGTCACATTCGGCTAGGGCCGCGAGTGCTCCGTGTGCTAATGAGCTCTCGGCGTGTCAGGGGACGGAGGGAAGAAGACAGACAGTTGCGGCTGGACGCGGGGTTCGAGAGAGCCCACGAGCGCAGCACTTGCGGTGTTGGATTTAGCGCTTCATTAATAGTCGAGCTGATGAAGATGAAAGGGACGGAGCGACGCGTCACCGAGGGTGAAGTCTGCGGGCAACAGGCTGACAGACAGCTGGTAATAAGGGCAGTTAGCAACAGACAAACACCCAGGTGCGGTATCGTCACAGCGCGAGGAGGGTGAACAGGCCCCGTGGCGCAGGCTTTCAAAGCAAAGTCAAAGTTATTAAGCATTCAATCATATAAAAGGGAGAGGAAGGCGTGAAAGGTTGCGGACCAAAGCACTTTTGCTCCAGTGCATTAAGAGGCTATGCAGCGGCGTGAAAAGAAATAGATTGCCTTCCCGGAAGATGGCAGCTTTCTCCAATCCCCCGCCTCTTTTTCTCTTTAATAACTGCAATCTGCTGTGAAAATCTGATCCCAAGTACCATTTACGCTGCACCCAGATAACTTCTGCTTGGGAAAGCGTACAATATGAATATTTCATTCCCTGATATCCAAATAAACACGGCAGGCATTCCATCCATCAGAGGACGTCGCGGGTGAAGCGGAAAGCCAAAATCGCTAATGAATAGCGAGGTTTAGAGAGGAAAACGTGTCTTGTAAATGTACATTTTAACATGTTCGTTCACGCTTAAAAATTGGCTGTAGTGCTGCGACAAACTTTTGAAAGATCTTGATCAAGGCCAGCCAATAAAACATGACCACGTTTACCTTCCTTCACTGTGGTATAAACTCAGCCATCCATTTTTGATGGAGCTACTGAGGCTATTCTAAGTTATTTATCACAACAAATCACTAATGGCTGGATCTAGCGTTACCGTTACTTACCTGCCCATCCTCACACAGGTTGCTCTGTATTGGCCTGTATGCGAGATCTCGGGAGAGATTTCATAATGACTTGAAAGCTGGGTTCTCCATGCATGCAGAATGAAGCCTGTACGTCATAAATAAACCAAGAGCATTTACACTGCTATCTATTTATTTGTATTTACTCTATCTGAGAGTCCTGAAGATACTGTATGTCTGAAGAAACGAGCTGTTTGTCCTCTACTGCAGTGGTTCTCAAACTGGGGGCCGTGGCCTCCTGGGGGGCCCCAAGATGGTTCCAGGGGGGCCACAGATTTTGTGGCATTTTAGAAATATAGATATTTATCATAAATTTTGTGCAATCAAACATCAGAAAAACGACACCACCAACCAAAAGAATTAATGCTTTAGCATTGTTTAACTGAATATTTTCTTGGTTTAATTAAAATTTTAAGTTTAAGATTATAAGTCTTTATTTGCAATGCACTCTACACAAACGGGGCCTTACAACAAAAAAGTTTGAGAACCACTGCGCTACTGGTTTCACATCTAGTCATAAAAGTGTGCAGACGCAGGGACAGTTCACTTAAAAATGAAAGTTTATCATCATTTATTTACCTTTATGTTGTTCCTGAACTGATATCCTGGCCTTTAAATATAATGAAAATGTGTGTTTTATTATATTATGCGTAAGTCATGTGTGAAAAACAGATTTCTTGTACAGCTGCTTTGATGCAATGCAAACGTGAAAGTACTTATAAAATTACACTGGAATGTATTAAATGGATTCCAAAAATAGATTGTTGACATCATTTCCTGTTATTAAGACCACTGGGATTTGGATGTCATGTAACGTTCTTACAAAATTTCACCTTTTTATTGCAAAAATTAAGTCTTTTAAGTGTTGTTTTTATAGTTGCCAGTGGCAGCATTTTGAATCATTTTCACAAAACTTTATTGATTTTATGAATATATGAACATAAAATATGTCACACAGCGTCTGACGCTATTCTATCTCAAATATTATATTCGTTTGTTATTTTGTAATCTCTCTAATGTATAAAGAAAATCGTGAACAAAAAGCTGAGAAAATGGAGTTTTTGTAAAAACCTTTGTCCAGGTCTGATTCAGAACAATGATCAAAACAATGAGTACTCATTCAGAAGATCCCTTACCGTAGTAAAAAGGTGGATTGACAGAAATGTTTCTCCATGGTAAGGATGCTTTGTTGCCTAAAAGACAGATATTTCTGTAATGGTGGGGAAAGACTTAAGTCATGCTGAATTTGAACAACATGAGGGTAAATGATGACTGAATGATAACTTTTGAGTTTAATTTTTTTTATACATTCCTTGGGTCACACTTTATTTTAAGGTCCAATTCTCGCTATTAACAAACCATTAACTACGACTCAATAAACTCCTAATTGATGACTAGTTAGTGAGGTAGTTGTTAGGTTTAGACATTGGGTAGGATTAGGGATGTAGAATATGGTCAAACAGAATATGTGCTTTATAAACAGCCAATATGCTAATAATAGGCATGCTATAAGCAACTAGTTAATAGTGAGAATTGGTCCCCATACTAAAGTGTTATCGTTCCTTGCAGTATCACTTAAGTATCATAGTCCATTTGCTATCCAGTAGTGTCCGGTACAATTAAATACTTTGGTGTCCCTTCAACCTTTTTCCATCTAAAACGTCCTTGAGAAGGTCACCGTCTCTCATGTTCTTTTCATTCATCAATAATGAAATAAGGTGCCACATGGAACAGGTTCTGGACCTTGAGAACAAACAGGGAGGAAAATGGATTCGACCCAGCTGGACAGGCTCATCAATGCGGTCAACACCGCCTGAATGATTGGGTTCAGACCGGCAGGTCCAACCCTTGGGCCTCCACCGTGGCGAAAGTTCTCCAATCATCTCTAAACTTTTCCTTTCCAATTTCACAAGTGTGAATCAGATCAGACCCTATTACAGAAGATAAGCCTTTACCTACAGAGCTGGATCCATCTCCACAGCGAGGGAACAGACACTCCAGAATGAGATGGCTAATGGTGACAGACCTGGGCTCTGGTTATAGGACACCTTTTCTCTGCATCTGATAGAAATACCAATCTAATCACAACATAGACCGTCTGCCCGATTCTATGCACGACAGTATAGGATAACAGAGAACAGGAGGAAAAGAGAAAAATAATGAAAAGGTAGAGACAGGGAGATGTGTAATAAGAACTGACCGGCCTTCAGAAGGAAGTATGAGAGGAGAAGAAAGACCCGGCTGGACGGTGATTTGAGACAAGGCCTGCATATAAGATGTGTTTACATGGATAGCGAAGCCTCTTAGCAACAGACGTGAATGCAAATATCAATCAAAGTGATAAATAACAACTGTAGGCAGAGTCTAGTGTTTAAAGCAACAGAACGGAACAGGCTACAAAAAGAAATCAAATAAAATATCAGCCTAAATATTATTTATGAAATTAAAACTAAATTAGAAATGTTGCATCATCAAATTTTTTTAGTTAAGGCACTAAAATTGACTGAAAAAAAAAACTTAGACTGAAATAAACTTATATAGATGTTTCAGCGGCAACAACAAAATGTCATGTGGCCCAAACTTAACTTCCAGTAGACCTCCACAAAGAATGAATAACTGTTGAGCAGTTTTTACTTCATTTAATACAACTAATATACAATAAAATATGATTATAAATTAATATTAATGTATTAATTGTTTTATTATAACCAAACACAGACTGGAAGTTAACTTCGGGGCCAGGCACGTCCGTCCAATGAAACCGTCTATAGCGTTATAAAACTATATAAAAACACTAAATAATAAATTGACAAAAACTATATAAAAAAAATACAAAATACAAAAATAAAAGCTTTTTCTAAATATTATTACAATTACAATAAAACTAAAAAACACAACCTACAAAACAACCAGAAAACAAAACTATAATACTTATTCTATGAACTTAAAAAAACAACTAAATAAAAAACATGATTACTAAAGCACTTTATTTAAAGAAGACGCCAAATTGCTAATTAATAATCAGCATTTATATATTTATTCTTTTTTATCATATATTTAACACTAGTTTAACACTAGAGATTAGGGCCCGGTTTCACAGAATAGGCTGAAGGCTAGTCCCAGACTAAAATGAATGTGTGACCTGATTTAACTGAATATAACTTGCCCTGAAATATCTTAAATTATATCAGTGCCATTGTTTTAATGCACACCAGAAATGTATTCTTCGAAGGCATTTTTATAAAAGCGACATAAATATCTTAATTCAACTAAGGCATAGTCCTGGCTTAAGATAAGTGTCTGTGAAACTGGGTTTAGACACCCACGGATGTTTAGACACTGTGATGGAGTAAAGTTACACATCTGTGTGCCGGAGTATGTTTCGAGACTCTTTACAATAGTCTGTGCTGTGTTACCTTTAGTCTTTCTGCCTCCATTCTCTCATAATCCAGCTCGGCTCTTAGTCTCCTGATCTCTCCCTGCAGACCTTTCACGTTCTCCTGAAGGTGACTGCACACAGGCAAGGACAAACGTTACAGCCTGATCCCATTTCTCACTTCATATTACAGTATGCACACTTCCTGTTCCCGTTACCCCAAATCCATGTTTGTACACACATCAAGCTGAGAGGAACGAGCTTTGGACAGGGGGAGCAGGGCTTACTCTCTCTCAGCTGTCAGGTGCATGATGGTCCGGCTCTGGTCTTTGATCTGGAGTGCCAGTTTCTCATTAGTGTGCCTGGAGAGGAGCAGGGGTAGAGATAATGGGCAGCAGTGAGGAAGCTGCGAGCTGCTGTCACAATGAGCCATGATGCTGAATGATAATGATACAGAGCTTCTGTCAGGATGCAAAAGTTCTTTCACCTCAGACACTTTCTATACTTCTGAAACTTGCAGTGGTTTGATTAACTGCTCGATGTGATATAACTATACAAAAATCGCATTTGAAATGAAAAGCTAATTTGAGTTAGTCTAGTCAGCCGGTCAGTATCCAAAATAAACCCTGAAAGATCTCACAACTCTGTCCAATTAAAAATACACATTTATATGAATAATAATGATAATAATACATTTATTTGAACTTGATTTACATATAAGACATATATTGCTTAAAGTATTAGACAGCATTACTGCAAATTATTTTGAGATATTTTTACTTGAAAACAGATGCAGATATTTTATTTACTATGATTAAATGACTAAATGATTCAATTATTTTATTACTATGATTCAATTATTACCACCTTGACAAAAAATAAATTGTTAATCAAAACATGAAAAGTCATTAATAAATTACTTAATAAATACCTGTTTGTGAGCGAAATTAGTTAATATTTTGACCTTATTTAGTGAAATTAGTGAAAACATTTACACTTCTTTACACTTTACAAAATGGAATTTTGCACTTCCAAGCGCTGATGTCACAGTGATAACTTCCAATCTCATTGGTTCTCGCATGTTTCGTGATTAGCTGTAACATATTTCCATATTGGCGCGAACTTTTGCTATAACATGGCTTAACAGTTATATCATACCGAAGTACTTTTTAGTCATTTGATTTTATTACATAAAAAAAGGAAACGGAAGCTCTTTTGTCGTCTTACGTTTGCTCCTTTAGCCACTGGTTAACATTGGTTACGACCAGCTCACTTTCCCTGTGAAGACGAGAGCTGTCACACCGGGCGTCTCCTAAACACTTCCGTAAAACGTCCACCTCACACACAGCGGCATTGTACTTCTGATCTACAGCATCCATCTGCGAATACATATCCTCAACCTGAATACAAAAAAGACGCATGCTAACACACCTACACCAGAATAATGTCAATGTTGAGAGACTCTGACTGACCTGAGCTACTTTGGCATGATAGTTCTCTCTGAGAGAGGCCATCTCCATCTTTAGCATGATCACCTCCTTCTCTCTGGACTGCAGGGCTGTCATCTGCTGCTGTGCCCACTGCTGCGAGCGTGCCAGCTGGGTGTGCAGCTCGACCAGTCGCCCCTCACACGCCCGCGCCTGACGGGAAGGACAGAGAGGCTGTTACTTATTAAAGAAGAACACTGAAGAAATACATTTTTTCTTTGTCTGGTTTCCCCCAACAAAAATATATCAAACCAAGAGAAATAACATGTATAAAACAATAAGATCTGCTTTTTTTCCCAGATAATACATTTTGAATTTAAATTATTTTTCTTACCCAATTCACAAATCATTTTTTCATGCTTTGCTCATAAAACTCAAAATAAAATATTTGATTACGTTTAAAACAATCTTCCAAGGAGGAACGAAAAAACATTTCATTCAAGACATTTTCTCTGAAGACGGGTCTTTATATCTAATAAGAGAATACACTTATCTAGCTTGAAGGATGTGAGCCATTTGTATGTTAAATTTTCCAAACAGTGTAACCATTCAGTTGCTTTATAACTATTGTTATGTGGGGTTTTTTGTCTGAATGGTCCGAGGGTTGAGTTCAGGCTCAGAGTTTGAGGAGGGATTTCTGTGGAGAATAGACAATTTTGCTCATTGTGGAGAGAAGAAAGTATTTTTCTTTTGAAGCTGCTGCTATTCAGAAATGACACTTATCAACTTTTGGTTGTGGAGGCTGACATTCAACATTCTCTGCTGAAGAAAAAAATACAACCCTGCTCAAAACACAATAGGAAATTGTATAGATTTAATTTAATGGTTACAATGGGAATTGTACTGGTTTTATGAAAACTATAATCCCTGCTGAAAAAAGCCATAGAAACCACTAAAGAAGTTGTAATGGTTTAAATGGTGTCTATTGGTGTGTGATGGATTCTATTGGTGGGATGTTAAATCATATTGGAATAATGCCCAAAACACACTACAAAAAGGAATTTTGTAATGGTTTTAATGGAAAAAGTTATTGGGTTGTAAGGGTATTCTAATGCAAACCATTATAATTTCTGTGATGGTTTCTATTAGGTTTCTATGTTTTTTTTCAGCAGGGACATTAAAAAAGTTGTAATGGTTTTAAAAGGATTTGTATTGGTTTTAATGGAAACTATAATGCTTCTACTGGTATGTGATGGAATCTATTGGTGGGATGTTTAATTCTACTGGAATAATGCCCAAAACACACTAGAAAAATGAGTTTTGTAATGGTTTTAATGGAAAAAGCTAATGGTTTGTAGTGGTATTTTAATGGAAACCAATAGAATTCCTGTAATGGTTTCTATTGGGTTTCTATAGGTTTTTTCAGCAGGGATGTCTGCTGAAAAAAATCATAGAAACCACTAAGGAAGTTGTAATGGTTTTATAGGGATTTGTATTGGTTTTAATGGAAACTGTAATGGTTCTACTGGTATGTGATGGATTCTATTGGGGCGAGGTTAAATCCTACTGGAATAATGCCCAAAACACACTACAAAAAGGCATTTTGTAATGGTTTTAATATAAAAAGCTAATGGTTCATAATGGTATTTTATTGTAAACCATTAGAATTTCTGTAATGGTTTCTGTTGGGGTTCTATTGTTTTTTTTCAGCAGGGATGGATTCTGTTGGAGGATGTTATCTGGGAGATGGAAACCAACGGAACGCCATTAAATCCTATTGGAATAATGCCCAAAACATAAAAAGGAATTTATGAATGGTTTTAATAGAAAAGGCTAATGGTTCATTATGGTATTTTATTGGAAACCATTGTTTCAGGTGAAATACTTGTTCAGGATTTACGCAATTAATCACATCTAGAATAAAAGTTTGTGTTTACATAATATATGTTTGTGCACTGTGCACATTTATTTTGTATTTAAAAACACATTCATGTATATATTTGGGAAATATTTGCATGCATATATTAATATTTAGATATTTTCAAAATGATATATAAACATTTATTCATTTGATATTTTTCTTAAATGTGACCCTGGATCACAAAACCAGTCTTGAGTTGCAAATAACGTCCTAACCTAACAAACCATATATGAGCTTATTTATTCAGCTTTCAGTTGATGTAAAAATCGCAATTTTGAAAAATTGACCCTTGCGACTGGTTTTGTTGTCCAGGGTCACAAATATGCACATATAAGTTTGTAAATACAAAATAAATATGCACAGTGCACAGACATATATTATGTAAACACAAACATTTATTCAATATGTGATTAATCGCGATTAATCCTGAACATTGTTTCAGGTTTTGTTTCAAAATGGACACTTTTAAATTGAATACCACCATTATTGTCTATTGTCTATTGATAAGTTTCCCATTTTTATCTACTTACGCTACAAAATGCAATTATAACAATGGTGACTTGACAAGTAAAGGTGCCAAAACGCCACCTGACCAATGAGAACCAACCTGGACCAACATGTTCAATAATCTCACAAATTCTGACTCGCTGTCTAGTTTAAATCTACATCCCTGAACTAATTACTATTACATTTTCTTCTGATGAGATAAATCCATACAACCACTCAGGTTTGTAGATTTAGAGTACATGAGAATTCATCTTAAATTAAGCTAGTTTCATGACTAGCAATGTTGTCAGTGTGCAAGATGGAGGAGCACAATGACCTTTACCCAGCACACACACACATTGCAAAGGAGAGGCAATAAAAGCCAAGCAAGAAAAGACAATTAAAATGCTATGTGTGTGTGTGTGTGTGTGTGTGTGTGTGTGTAAGCGGGTTATGAGTTGGTCTCACACACCTGTGCAGCTTTATATCTACTCTTATCCCTCTGTGATAACACACACACACTTATATGAGATTCTCAACTCATCAGTTTCTTCAATTCACACCTAGATTTATAGATGGAGGCTGGAGTATATTTGCAAACGTGCACACGCTCACTATAATCACAGCATTTCTCCCAACACAAACACACACTCCATATGAATACACAACCTTATGCAACCATAATTATGTGCGAGGCAGACAAACAAACACACGTGCAGATATGATAGCCCCCTTTGTACTTGTGGCTGTCTGCCCCCTCTCTCCTGCACGCTGCGTTCCACACGACTGGCAAGAATCATTACTGGCCTTCCTCTGATAGCGCAGAAGCACCAACAGCAATTATTTTTAAAAGCCAGAGCTGAAAAAAGACAAGCGATGCACAACACACACACGCATAATCATTATTTCTGCCGTCCAGCCCGTGGGAGAATGTGTGTGTATGTGGACATTAGGGCCTGGGCAGCAGAGGCACTTTATATTTTATTTTTATTGTTATCCGGTGAAGTTCGCTGACCACAAACTGACACAAACTGGTTATCCAAAACCAATTAAGGGGGCCAGACTTACCCTACACTGACAGCGTTTAAAAATGAGAGCGAAAGAGCAGTTTAAATAACTAAATAAATAACCTGGTGCTGGAGCTACTTACAACTTACATTCTCCACTACAGCTCTGGAGTTTTGGAGGACACCGTGTCAGAAGCTTTGCCAAGTTTCCCTCTTCGGGAAGTTCGCCCGAAAATATAAATTATATGATATCATTATTTATTATAGTCACCCTCATGTCATTCCAAACCTATATGTAGGGTTGGGCGATGTCTACCAAATTGGCATCGGACGATGCCTACAGTGAAACATCGTGATGGACGATGACATCGGGGGGCGGGCCGGGGTTTGGGTATATCAGTTTGCTAGATGGCCATCTGGCAAAACATTAAAAACAATTATATCAGTGCTCCAGACTGCCACCAGTTTTCAAGACAGCAATGTTTTTTTTTCACAAGTACTCGCACATGTACGACCTGCAAATTTGGAATTTCTTCCGGTTGCTATTTCATGTGGAAAGACGAGTAGATCGTGAGCCCACCAGTGTAGGCTGTGTGTGTGTGTGAAGTCAACTGCGCGGGTCACGCGGCACTGATGTTTCCCGCTGCCATTGCGGACGCACAGTTCAGGTCGTCATTGACAAGTTTACACACACACAACGTGAGCGCATTACTACGATTCACTGTTTGCGTTCACTTTCTACGTCCGTCTCCGTCGCGCACACACACGCATCGCGCAGCTTCCAAATCATACTCAACTGCGGATAAGCATGAATGGACGAGCTCGACACATGCGCAGAATGTCATACTCAGCTGTCAACATTTGTCTTGGGAATGTGCTGTACGCGGACGGGACGTGCGGACGACCGCGGACCCTCCTGATGACGAAAATTGCGTCATGCAGGGGAATCACGATGCCGGTCCAACATCGTGATGGCTGTCAGCCATCGGCGATGGACGATGTCGTCGTCTATCGGCCCAACCCTACCTATATGACTTTATTCTGTGAAACACAAAAGAAGATATTTCGAGAAAAGTCTCAGTGGTTTTGTGGCCATACAATTGAAGTCATTGGAGGCCGGTGCTGTTTGGTTAGCAATGCTTTTCAAAACATCTTCTTTTCGGAAGGAGAAACATTTTCTAGGACATGCTCCTGGGACCAACATGACGGTTTGGTGGTCTTGATCTACATCTACATTAAATTAAGCAGCACAGCAGATCGCCTCAATAGTGTTAGTCGTACCTCCTCTTGAGAGCATCTGCTGTCACTGTGAACTTTCTGTAGATCTGCACTCAGCTGTCTGACTCTCTCTTCTTGAGCTGCTCTCTCATCTGTCAGCTGGAGCAGACACTGCTGGAGACGAACCGGCTCGCTCCTCTGGGCCGCCACCTCACGACTGCACTCAGCCAGCTGGGACACACAGAACGGGTAGATTAAACTGTGACTCAATAAATGTTCCGCCCCTGTACCAAAACCTAGTATGCCATCTCCGTAGGCAGCATTTTAAGGCACTACAGGTGAACTTTTGGAAGCGAGGCCTATTGTAAAAGACAGGACAACCTGTAAATATGTCATGTGACCCAGGACCACTAAGCCAGTCATAAGGGTAAATTTTTCGAAACTGAGATTTATACATCATCTGAAAGCTGCATAAATAAGCTTTCCATTGATGTATGGTTTATTGGGATAGGACAATATTTGTCCGATATACACCTATTAGAAAATCTGCAATGTGAGGGAGCAAAAAATAGAAATATTGATTTAAAGGCGCAGTTCTTGAATAACAGCGGCCACTAGTGTTGTATTATAGATTTGCCACGAATCGCTCAGTCCAAACACGACGGTGGCCACCACAGTACAAAAAGATGTTGACGCAGGGAAGAGATTTTGCGGGCATTAGAAAGACTGTAAAAAGAGCTATAACTTATGTATTACATAAAATAAAAGATTTGTGGATTTTAAGTTTAATAAGAAGGATAAAAGTCAGACAGGAGCTAGGACCTGTGTTAATATTATAAAGACTTTCCAGCAGAGACGCGTTAAGACCCGCGGTACTAAGGCTTTTAGCAGAGATACTCACAGATATCTATGGAGATACTTTCCAGCAGAGAGACGTTGGAGAGAAAGATCGTCTCAAAATCACCCCCGAGGAGGATGCTTTGATTCGGATCAGTATGTGAGTAACATACCAAGATATGTTGTTGTGTAATATTAGCTGTGTGACGGAGCAGTTTTGAGCGTCATTGTTTATCTGGAACCGCTTGTATATTGTACTCGTCGAGATACTGGAGAGAGAGAGCGAGAGCACGTTGGAGATGAAACTGGAGAGAGAGCGAGAGCGCGTTTACTCTTTTACTCAATGATAATAAACTTTCAGTTAATCCGCGGGTCACATGCGTTCCGAACCATAGAGCACGATCCGTACGGATCACGGATCATCCCGCGATCCGTTTCACCACGATACCGCAGCGGAGAGGAAGAGGAAACGCGCGTTGTAGAGTTGTTTGTCCGTTTAGGGCTGCTGTACAAAACATGGCGGTGAATTCAATGTATGCAGGCCCGCTCTGTATGTAGATATAAATAGCTTATTCTAAGGTATTACAAACTTAATGGTTCGTTACGTAAGGTCTTTATACACCTCTGAAGAAATAGTTTTGTATATTATATTGCATTTCCGTCAATACATCCTCCTAAAAACGCCGTATTGTTCCTTAAACAAAAATAAAGTTGTTACGGTAGCAAGCTTACAAAATATCTTCATGGAACATAATATTTCCTATATACTGTATATATATATATATATATATATATACGGATTTACTATTAATAAGTATATAAATTATTATTTTTCTTTCATTCTGTGAACTACTAACAATATTTCTCCCAAATTAAAATACAAATATTGTTTCTATTTGCATTTATTTGCAGAAATAAAAACTGGAGAATCAGGTCTAAATAACTAAAAATATGCTCTGTATTTTTTCAGTCCTCAAATACTGCAGAGAAAACAAGTTCATATTCACTTTTCAGCAATTCAACAGCAATATGTGTACATTTGTACACACAAGATTTGTATGTGATAACCTCCATTTTTATCACAGTTTTCATGTGTCTTGTCATGCTGTCAGTGTTTCACATTGCTGTTGGATGACTTCGTCACTGAGGTTTGTTTTGTTGAATTGCAACAGACACTGGACTGGGATGACCCCAATACATCTAGAAATGCTGATTACATGAATATTTGAATGGTCTCTTAATGTTATCTTCGGCTGTATATATCTTCAATATCCTTTGTGAATAAGGCAACATGTAATTGATTGCTATATAATTGCTTCCAAATCACATGAGGTTGCACTTTAGTGAGGGTGCTGCCTTAAAAGGAACTCAGTTAGTTTTGTGGCAGAATCATTGTGTATGTATATGTTAGTGAAAGAGATCTTACCAGCTCCATACATTCTTTATGAGATGCCTGCGTTGTACTGAGCTCCAGCTTGAGATCTCTTGCTCTCTGCTCGGCCTTGGCTGCCTCTCGTACCCCCTGCCGTCCCCTCTCTCTCTCCTGCTCCAGTTCCAGCATTAGCTTAGAAACTGTGGCCTGAAGAGCGCTCATCTGAGCCCAAAGCAAGAAACAAATGCATCATCATTAAAGGAATAGTTCACCGAGAAATTTAAATTCTGTCATTATTTACTCCCCATCATGTCATCGAAAACCTGTATGACCTTCTTTCGTCTGCAGAACACAAAAGAAGGTATTTTGAAGCACGTTGGTAACCAATCAACATTGGCCCCCGCTGACTTGCATTGCATGGACACAAAACCACCGAGACATTTCTCAAAATGTCATCTTGTGTGTTCCACAGAAGAAAAAAATCATGCACACGTTTTGATAACAACAACTTGCTTATAGTTCCTAAAGACAGAAAACGACGTTCTTGCAGCTGTGACCAGCTGGTACCCGCTAGAAAGCAAACTATCTACCACATTCATGCACAGTGGCCTTGATGACTATGTACTGTTCTTAAATCCCTGGTTTTATACCTCTTGGTTGCGTTTTTGTGCTTGGGTATCTTTGGTCTCCAGTTGTTTTCTACACCGCTGCAGCTGGATCTGACCGTTCATCTCTTCCTCCTGTAGTCTGTGGGTGGCGCTGTGCAGCTCAGATATGCGTTCCTGAAGTGTGTTCAAAAGCATCTCCTGCTCACTCAGCTACACACATACACACACGCACATTCAAAGAGAAGACAAGACAGACAGTCGGCAATCCCGCAGTCTCTATCAGCGATACAACAGCTCAAAGGATCACAGACAAACCGCCGTTTCACAGATGACATATTCTCTCAGATGGCTGGCTAAATGACAGAGATACTCTTGCATGACAGATATTAAACGGGCATTAAGAAGATTCATTTGAAAGTGCTACTGAGCGGGGAAGTTCTGCGTAAGATCTTCGACAGTGTCTAAAGATAGATGAGTAAATTTCTAACCAGATAAGTAAACTAGCTAAAAATCTCATCTGCACGGAGAGGAATTAAAATCTTATTGCATTCTGATATGCACGCGTAACGATCGTTTAAACTAAATGGTCATTTGAGATGTGCTAAAATGAATTTTTGTCAAGGGAAAATCAAGGGAAACAAATTCATTACGGAGAGTAACGGATAGATCAAGATCAGCTGCTTACACTTCACTGTCAGGGATTAAAGATCCAAATGTAGGGAGTGGAAATTAAAAATGGCTAAAATAATCTTTATTTGACAAAAAAAGGGAAAAACGAAGGCCCAGAGCAGCCAACAGGGTTACAAAATAAAAGATCTGTGAAAGAATAAAAACCAAATCCAAACCCATTCAAAATTATTTTTATATAATTAATTACATCAAATATATTCGAAGAGTTTATTTGCAAAAACAGATAACGCGGTTAAAAAAAATCTAAATCATGTTTTTTAATTGTGAATTCCAGTTAATATCAATCAAACTGCAGTTGGCTTGTTTTGATTAAGCAATAATAACTCAAAAATACAGCTAACTAGCACAATAAAAACATGATAACATAATAAAAATAGGATTTTGGAAAATGTTATCTCAGTTATGAGTTAT
This sequence comes from Triplophysa rosa, assembly GCF_024868665.1. NCBI lineage: Eukaryota > Metazoa > Chordata > Actinopteri > Cypriniformes > Nemacheilidae > Triplophysa > Triplophysa rosa. The sequence continues at coordinate 34,177,183 of NC_079890.1, forward strand.
TAATGAGTTATCTGTTTTTGCAAAAAAACTCTTCTTTATTAAATATATTCATTAAATAGCAATTATTTTAGGTAAAAAGAGTCTAAAACGCACCGAAAATTCTTTCTTCACCAGCACACCCTCATGTCATTCAAACCATGTGACATTTCCCGGTGAAACACCAAGAGTTATTGTAAAATGAAAATGTCAAAGCTGCTATATTTCCAAAGAAATGCATGACTGTCAAGTTCAGATGAAATTCAGCTTGATTTATGAAAAACAACATTTATTATTTTGAGATTTGAACCCAGGTTCCTTTGCAGACTTTCATATATGGTCATATCTAATCTCACAATGCACAAAGTGAGCTAGGACCACCACTGGTGCACCTAAAAAAGTATTCCTGTACGTCTGCTGGTTTTAGCTCTGATCTGAGCTGATCTCTCTATGTCTAGTCTGGTCTCTCTCTGGCACGATGTCTGATCTCAGTCTAGCGGCTTTCATTGCTTGACCAGCTCCTGTGACATCAGGCTTCCACTAAACCACACACACACAAAAATGTGTCTAAAGCACGCACACACGCACACCAAGAGAAACTCTCACACACCGTTCCTGATCAATACAGATCAATACAGCGGATCATGACCTTAAGGAGGGATTTGTGGAGTGCTTTTGTTCAATAATACAGCCGTTTAAAGCCTTGAATCAGACCCAGGGTGATCGCGAAATGTCTCTAACCTTAGTTTGCAGGGCTGAGAAGTTCTCTCTGCTGATGGTCAGCTCTTCCTGGATCTGCTTTTTCTCCTGCTGGAGTCTCGTGACTTCCTGCCGAGCGCTGAGCACTTCCTGTCTGCCGCTGCTAACCTCTGATTGCAAACGCTCCACCAGCCGCCTGCACAGGAGCACGATAATGTTATAAAAATATATATATTTTCAGAATATAACTGTATGAAATGTTATTGGTTCATTTATTTATGGTATTGTATAGAATGACAGAATTGGCTCTACTTTACATGAGCGCTCAGTTACAGCATAGGCACTGGGAGACTGCACGCCATCATACATCTTCCTAAAGATCTCTCGCGAGCACAGCGGACACCGAAGCATGACAACATGGTCAAAACCGTGAGCATGAGAGAGAGGTTAAATCTACTTACAGAAGGAAAGCGTGAATATGTAATGAATGCAACCTAAGCATATTATGGATCGGGACAAAAGAAAATGCAGTTGAGTTCATGGACCGCTTGACCGCGAGTGATGGATCCAACTCAACTACAACAAATCAAACCCACCATCTCAAATCACCTGGAACGGAGTCCCAAGCCTGGATGAAATGCAAACAAGAGCACGACAAGGAAAGAGAAGCCAAGAGTCACGAACAGTACGCCTGGGCGGTTGACTAGGTGCCGTGTCACTTTTTCAGGTGGTGAAGAGCGTGGGGAGATCTGTGAAAGCCTAACGCGGTTCTCTTCCATTTGGCGAGGCGGCGGCGGTAACAGCAAATCGATCTCTGGCGAAATCCCCCAGCACACCCTCGGCGGGAATGATCAATATCCCTAGCAATTAGAATCCCCTATCTGCATGGCTGCGAGGACCTCGGGGTGGCTACATGGCCCACAAACACCCAATTTAGTCCTCAACTTACCACTTAATTACTAAATCCTCAGTAATGCGTATTGGCAGATGGTAAGTTGCGTTGAGAACCTGCGGATGCCTGACTAAACAAGAGACCTTTGGCGAGGTGCTAGATCAGATGCTCTCTCTGGTCCTCTTTCAGCCAGTTAAACATCTGATTTCACACGCTGATCCAGACCCACGGTGCTCTCTCTATCGAGCGTCACACCTTCTCATAGGAGTGCAGAGCGGGGGGTCGTGAAGACAGAAACTCTCTCTCAACCGTCTTGAGAATTTCAGCTTTTGCTTGTCTGAGTAGTGCCAGAACGACAGAGGGCAGACGGTAAGAAATCAATGTCCTTCTACTTACAAATATGGGGACATTTTTATTTACTACAGCAAATGATGTGCATTGAGTATGTAAGTCATCTGTTTTTTTCTGTATCATGGCTTTCAGTCAGAGAATCATGGGAAATGCACAAATCTGACGCATCCAACCGAGCCCTTGTTCCTGGTTTTAATAGTACCGTGAATCCTGAAGCTGCTTCTCATCACTCTCCAGCTTGTCTGTTAATCTCTTGAGTTCTGCCTGGAGTCTCCGCTGAGCTTTCTCTCCTTGTACCACCTCTGCCACACGTTCAGAGAGCTGCTCTTGAGCCACACGCTGACCTCTCTCCAACAGCTGTGACCTCTCCTGATGCCGTGCCAGCTCCTTGGCTAAAACAGACAGACATAAACTGTGATATCTATGCAGATGTACTTCAAGGGTGTCTGAAGATTTTTGGATACAATCTTGCATTCATCTAAAAGGTTAACAATGTTAAAAGTGTTAGGCAAATATATCACTCTACATGTACTGTATATAGTTTGTACATTATGGGTTGACTATCATTAGGTTCTGCAAAATATTGTAGCTTATTCCATAAACGCAACTCACAACAAAAACTCTAAAATGTTATTTTGTACACTATTTGAATGGTCACCTTTAAACATATCTATTTAAATGACTTTCTTATTTTAAGGTATAAATAGATTAACTTTTGTTTTGTGGGTCATATTGTAAAAATAAAAATAGTATAACATAATAATAATAATTTTATAATAATAAATAATAATAGCAATAGCAATAATACAAATAATTGTATAATGATTATTTATTTTAAAACTATTTATATTCATATACTATTTATACTTTAATACTATTTATATATTGTTTATAATAATAATAAAATTACCAACAATAACAATACTAATAATAATAATATTTTATTCGGTTTATAATAATAATAATCATAATTAATAGTAATAAATTAATTATTCTTATTGTCACTATTATTATTTTTAATAACAACAACAACACCAATAATAATAATGATTTATTTATATACTATTTTATACTATTTATATATTGATTATAATAATCGGGGCCTTATTTATAAACGTTGCGTATGCTCAAAACATGCCATGAAAGAGGCGTACGCCACTTCAAACGCAAAAGATGGGATTTATAAAAACAAACTTGACAGAAGAATGTGCGCACCTGCACGCAAACTCTGACTCAAGCGTACGCACATTCTGGTGACAAGGGGAATCGATGACAGAAATGGCGAGTTAGTAAACTCAAGTCAGATTGCGATTATAAGTTTTAATGCCTCACACACATTTCATTTCACTCCATAACATACGTTAGATCCACACTATCATGAAGATTAAATATGCAGTGTTTTTTGTGCTTGTTTTGAGTGATAATTGTTAAATAAACACCTTGTAAAATCCAACTCAAATCTTAAATAAAATTTCAAAAAATCTAAAAAATGTATCAGCGCTGCCTCGCCATCAAATCCAATACGGGACCATGCGTAGCCTACTGTACGCCCTCTTTACTGGTGTGAGTGAAGCAATAATACAGGCAGAATAATTTTAAACTCTGTTTTCTACACACATTTGATTAAATATTTCACTCTTATTAATTGAGTTATACACTCAAGTTACATATAAAAGTTAGACAAAAATATAGATATATTTCTAGTGCACTGGCATGTTGCGCGTTTTAATGTTTTAATAACAGCAAGTAGTGCGAAGTGCATTACTATTCCTCTTAAACTAAATTGCAGAACTCGTGTTCTATATGCATTTAAAATGTCTAGCGAGAACAATGATTAACTGTGCGCACTTTGATATTATTGTGAACACTGCGCAATCCAGTAGTGGAGCGGTCCATTGGCTCATATCTTCCACGTCTCGTCTCGTACCGTCACGTGAATGGAAATATGCATAATGGAAATGATATACAGATGAAATTACGCATAGTTAAACCAGAGCCGTTGAGAGAGAGAGAACGGAAGTTCAACATTTTTGCGTGTCACGTGATTAAATTATGTTTTCTCTATAAATGCCTTATTTCTTTCATTTTTTTATTCATTAATTGACTTTCGTCTTTAAACAGGTTAAAAGTTTGTCACAATCGGTCTGTTTTGCTGCAGCTCCTTGCGTTGCTAGTAACTTCCCGGACCTATTGAGAGCCTCCATGAAACGAAATTGCTGTGAAAAAACTGTTCCATTGGAATCAACGGAGTTGACGCAACTCTCTCTCTCAATGGCTCTTAGTTAAACTAGACGTTTTCAGCTCCATATATGGTTATATCGGGGAGGAGATGGGGTGGAGATACACGTATGTACAGTCTTCCCCTGACTGGGATTTACTGTATAAAGCGTATTATGCGCAGGTTCTTTTGTGCGTACGCAAAATCTTTCTTTTGTGCACAAGCGCACTCTATCGATGAAATCTACGCAAATTTTCATAAATGGGACCACAGAAAATGGTTATAAAAAATAATAATTTTATGTTAAATTCAGCAGGTAAATTTCAGTGAGTAACTTCCACTTCCTTTATATCCCAAATCAAATTCCAGTGGTTTGTTCAATTCACACTGACACTTATGAATTAAAAAGGACACAATTCTTACATTACGAATTTTGCCAACTCTGCCTTCTTGACACTAATCAAATTCTATAAGACTGATTTACACTGATATATCCCATATAGTCGTAGCTTGTCGTAGTATTCAACATAATATGCTAATCCATCCCCAGGTTACATCTGCCCCGTTCAGTGGGATGTGGGTTTTGTTTCTAATGAGCATCAGTCCCACAGTGGCCTGCGTGAAGATGTGTGTGTGCCTGATGGCCCGAGGCTCTGAATTAATGGCGTGTTAAACTCCAGACTGAATACTCAGTAATTGGTACTCAGGTACACGTGCATACTCTACTCTATCTGACCTACTCACATAGTCTGTCACACCATCAACTACTTTTTAATTATAAAATCAAGTTAAAAATCATTGACGGACCTGTACAGTCATGCTATTCTCTAGCAAAACTTAGCGAACCTGGTTCTTAAAACCAGGAATTCTGTGTCAAGACTCTCTGAAATGTTTATCTTATTTTCATTAGAATCATTCATATAATGACATTTCAGCATTTTTTAAATGTACAGGTATGATGTCTGTTACATTACCAGTGTCTCTGAAGTTGGTCTGAGCATCTTTCAGCTCCTCTCTAAGCTTAAGCAGCTGTGTTTTGAGGGACGCACATTCTTTCTCTCTCTGCCTTTTCTCTTTTTTGGCTCTCTTCAGATCAGCTTCCAGGCCTCGAGCAGAGACGACCTCCCTCTCTGCCTCCGCCGCCCCGCCTCGTCTCTTCTCTCGCACCTGCAGGAGATCAGCCTCGGACTGTCTCAGCAGGGCGTCTCTCTTCTGGATAGCCTGAGAGAGAGAGGGTGACCGACTGTGAGGATCTACCACATGCCCACAAGGTGATGAAAACAAAGGCAACGATTTGAACCTGCGCTTGTGTTTACCTGCACCTCTCACACGGGCCGCGAGTGTGCGTACATGTTTACCTGGTCTTTCCGGGCGCAATGTCTTTGAGCAGCCTGCAGTTCTTCTTCCAGATTGGCTACCTTCTTCTCTAGCGATTCGACTTCTGCCGCATTCGCCTGGAGTCTCTGCAACTCTGCAACACACATACACGCACAGCTAATCGGAGTTAGCGTGAGAATCAGCGGCGAGCGAGAAAGTGAGCTCAGAGTTCACTCACCTGCCGAACTGTTGGCTCTGTGGCGCTCCAGCTCCAGTTGGCACGCCCGCACCTCCCGGGCAGCCTCACCGCAGCGCTCCAGTGATTGGAACAGCGCCTAAGGACAAACACGCACACACCTTCACTAACATGCAAAGTCGTCACACAGCTGTCAAACTTCTGTGGCTGTGCCTTGGGGGAGTAGTGTTGATGCCCGGGGCTCTAGAGGGGCCGACCTAAGGCGGATAAGAATTCCCTCTGTTTCTCTGACTGTCTTCGTATCTCTACACCTGCTGCTTCCACTCGCCTCCACTGCGCTCTCCCGTCTGGCCTTCATTTGGCATCCCTACAGTGCAGTGCACGCCTGCCAAGGAAATTTCGCACCCAGTTTTCTCCTGACAGGTGCCGCCCACAATCTGGCAACCCATGGTTTTTACACACTAGCCATTCAATTTGTTTTGGGGAATCTCAGTGAGAGTGGCGTCTGTTAATTACTCTGGCAGCCGGGTTGCGCGTGTACATCTCGGTCTGACAGGTGAAGCAACGTGTGTGTCACAACAGTGCAACATGTAAACCGGTGGAACGGTGCTGTGTGTCTGCCACGTGTCGTGTGTGATTGCAAACGTGTCTCCTGCAGGATGTACATCACAACAATGTAATGAAAAACAATCAGCAAAGACGGACGCGGTTGGGGACCCTTCGTTACGACTGTAAAAATAACGAGATGCCACTGGTTCTCGTCGCTCAAACATCTGTCAGAACAAATCTATATTTCACGACCACTTACAGATGTAAAAATAGCCAAACGAGGTGCTCGAACCATCTATAAAACGCCGCTAAAAGGTTGCCAGAAGATGGCGGGCACTGTCAGCGAGGCGGGAGGGTGATCAATCTGAGAAGAGGGAGCGGGTGGGCAGCGGCGCGAGGAGGGCACTAAATCACGTCGCCGTTTGCGTAGAGCACGTCGAAACGCTGACACCGGTTGACGTGCGAGCTCCTCGACAGCCTGATGGATCGCTCCACTACACTCCATTAAAGCTGGTTGGCCGGCTGGCGCGCTGACATAACAAACAATTAGTCACAAAGGTGCCCATGAACCCGAGCGAAACCTCTCTGCATTCAATCAAAGACTCTGCTCATGACTGATAAATAGTCTCCGATGTCAGCGCATACAGTAATGTATGACACGGAGATCAGGTGGGTCCATTTAAAGCCCATTTTTGTTACAGCCAGAGATTACGGTGATGGATCCGTGTAGATTTGAGTGTTGCATGCGGTATGGGCCATGACTACACAACTATTGTGATCGTTTCTTTTATGCGTTATATACTGTACAGCACGTTGGTCGACGGACCGTTGTTTAAAAGTGACTAACAAATAAAATACAGGCATTCCTGGGTCGACATCATTGTTGACCATAGGACAATATTTTAATCAGCCAATCAGACGAGAGATAAATGGATATGAAGTTTAGTCGGGATGTAACGATTCACCGTGAGCCAGTTGAAAAATGATTATAATAGGTGACAATTCAAGCCGGTTGAGATGTTATTTGAATCGCAATACATGTTTTGAACAGCAGGGGGCCGCTGTGTTTACTGCAAACTTGGAAAACGTGGATATGCTGATATTTCTTAAATGTAAAAAAATCCAAGTAAAGCACAGACAAAGTCTTAGTTTGTTCATTTCAAAGAGACTTTTGTATTATTCATTTTTTATTTGATTTGGAATTAGTTTTAAAATTGCAGTTTGATTTTGTTATTGTTATTTTACAAAGAAATATGAGCATATGAGAAATAATAAAAGGGCAATTGTTCATTTCTAATTTTTCTCAACTCATTTTGTAAAATAAATTGTGAATGATTCATATCTTGAGATCAGTATCGTGAATCGCATCGCATCGTGAGCAAATCGGTACGTCCCTAAAGTTTAGGCTTCCAAGCAGGGTTTGGGACTTATAAATTAATTTTATTAATTTATTTTCCTCTGATGTAGGAATACAAGTTGGTCAAGGTTGGGTTGGGGTAATGATAATTTTTCTACAGATATGTGAAACATCTCTTGGCAAAATAAGGTTGACCGTATACTCACGTTTTCTAGATCTTGAATGCGGGAAAGCTGGCATTCATAATCTGATCCGGAGTGGACGTGAGTGGCCCGATAGATGGAAAAATCAGCCTGAATCTTTACCAGCGTCTCTTCCTGCTCTTCAACCTAGAATACAAAACAAACACATATAAAGTCATTCACAAAGTTTCTTATATTTAATCTGGTCAGATTAAAACTGACTAAAATGAATCGCTGAAAATCGTACTTTTCGATATTGCACTAGAATACACAGCCAATAACATCTCGTGTATTTCAATGATATGGAGGTCAATGCAACATTAGTTTGGAGAGCACAACAGCATGTGAACCTGTACACAGATCAGTCTCTATCCGAGCTCTATCTAGCTCTCTTCAGACGGTGATAACAGGGCCTAATGTCTGTCTGTTCCTCCTTCTGAGAAAGATAAATCAGTCCAATACAGTGCTGTCTGAACTAAAGGGAATCTGCGCTTAGTCAGGACTGATTAAAAAATGCTCCCAAAGGGGCTCAGACTTAATGAAGATAATATTTCATTATGCCACGCTGTCTGCTGTTGTTCGGCGAACGATTTCATCGTTTTTCATCGCTGCACAGCGAAGCATGTTCATAAAGCACATTTTATACACGGTGGTAATTCAAAGTGCTTTTTACAGGGACAAAGCAAAGAAAGATTATTCGTACAAAGAAAAAGAAACCAAGTTACATGAACTCATTTAGCAGACGCTTTTATCTAAAGTGACTTACTAATAAAGAATTCAATATTTTGCATTAAGATGTGCTCAGGGTTACGTTTACAGGTAGAAATAGTACAAATGCCACACAGCAAAAGAGATTTTTTGTTTTGTTTTTATAAATAATAAATCATTAGCAATGCTAACTAGGATAATGTGCAGAATAAACTCAGGGTATCGCACTGAAGGGGTTAATTCAGTGTTATACGACGGTCTGTTTGAATACTGGATTCTGATTGGCTGGAAGGTGTGCATTAAAAGCCTTTAATGCACGGGTAGCTCCTGTCAGTTTGATTACATTTAAAATAGGGCTGTCAAAATTAACGCGTTAATAACACGTTAACGCAAATTCCTTTTAACGGCACTAATGTTATTAACGTGCGATTAACGCAGCGCGCATTTTCTGTTTGACCCTTGGCCTTGCCCGTAGTTTGATGAAAGTAAACGATGCAGCAGCAAACAGAAATGGAGAAATAAATAGGTCTTATGAACGTAAAATTCATATATAAAATGATGTCTGATGGTTCTGTCGACAAGACTAAAGTGATCTGCATTTATTGTCGATGTAAATTAAACTATCACCGCAGCACGTCGAGTTTAAAATATCACTTGATGGCGAAGCATACAACTGACGCAGAGAGATCTCCTCGCGGCAGACCACACTAGATTGTTTTCAGCAGAGACGGATGGACAACTCCACAAGCAACAGACTCACAACATCGATAGCTAAATGGGTGGCTACAGCATGTAGGCCAGTTAATGTAGTGGAGGACGAGGGTCTACTTGAAATTATTCGCATCGCATCTAACGATTACACATATGAACTACCTTCGAGAGCCACTGTTACAAGCAAGATTCACGACTCTTACGAAGAGGAGAAAGCGAAAGTCGAGGAGGCGATAAGACAGACAAACACGGTTGCGCTCACCAGAGATTAGTGGACTTCCTTCAGTAACCATAGCTACCTGGGGGTCACGGCTCATTATATTGACACCTACTGGAAACTACGGTCGTACGCTTTGACCGTCATGAAGACAGACGAGAGGCACTATGCTGACGTTTGCGCTGAGCACTTTCTGCAGGTAGCCAGACAGTGGAATATTGAATTCAAAATTAGCCCACTGACCACCGATAGTGCACGCAACATGATTGCCGCGGCCAGGCAGCTTCCGTTCGAGCAAATGCCTTGCATTGCACACAGCCTCCACCGAGCTATCACAGTTGCGAAAATGTAAACATGCTTGTGTAAGTAAATAGCTCAGTGCAGAGAAAGAAGTAATGGGAACCTGTGTTTTTCCAGTTTTTTTTTCATGTGTTTAATAGACATGTACAAGTTCTTTGAAAAACATGAAACCTTTGAAACATGTCTAGTCTCCATGCTCTATGTTGAGTATGGTTTCACTAATAATAAACAATATACATTTGCATAAAGCATCAATATTTGTCCATGCCCATGTTAATTAGAGTATTAAAAACTTGAAAAGTATTCATTTAAGGTACATTTATAACGGATAAAAATGTGCAATTAAGTTGCGATTAATCACGAGTTAACTCATTACAATCGTGCGATTAATCGCGATTAAATATTTTAATCTATTGACAGGCCTAATTTAAAATTAACTGACAAAATAACCGTCATTTTCGCCTGTTTGATCTAAAATGACACTGTAAACATTAATAAAAGCTTTAACTTGGCAAATAACCATGGTATAAGCGGGATAATCCACGGCTAGCCGTGCATTAAAGGACGGCTTCGCGTCGGGTGGTTCTTAGCCTCCACGTCGTGCATTAAAACCCTTTATTGCACTGCTAGCCGTGGATTATCCCTTACATAACGGGTTGCACATAATTATTATTAGACACTAGGGATGTAACAATATCAAAATCTCACCGTACGATAATACAGAGGTATAATATTTATTGCAATATTTAAAATGACTTATACCACGGTCTTTTTGAATACTCGATTCTGATTGGCTGGAAGGTGTGCATTAAAAGCCTTTAACGCACGGGTAGCTCCAGTCAGTTTGATTACATTTAAAATTGACTGACAAAATAACCGTCATTTTCACCTGTTTGATCTAAAATGACACTGTAAACATCAATAAAAGCTTTAACTTGGCAAATAACCATGGTATAAGCGGGACAATCCACGGCTAGCCGTGCATTAAAGGACGGCTTCGCGTCGGGTGGTTCTTGGCCTCCACATCGTGCATTAAAACCCTTTAACGCACGGCTAGCTGTGGATTATCCCTTACATATGACGACTTGGAAAGGTGCCATAAGCATGTTGCTTAGAGGTATGAGTTATAGTATGAGATGGGTCAAATGACCTAAAAATAAAATAATTGCACCCGACGGACCTTGCCAAAGGTAACATCTATTATTTTTTCTAACATTCTCTATGTCAGGCCCGGAAGACCTATAGTTTCATACAGTCATGTGACCACGATAATATTGAAACAATGTTGCTATCGTGCGATAACGCGATATCGATAATATTCTTACATCCCTACTAGACACAAAGTATTGATTTGAAAGATTGTAACAAACACCAAACTTCTGCGAAGAAATGTTTCCTATTGTCTTCAAACCAAGTCAAGGGGTATGTGACAAGCAGAGCAGGACGAGGGCCGTGAGGGAACGGCGCGAGGCCGGTGATGTGAGTGAGAACGAGCGTCAGCTACGCATTGCACCGGTCTCGCATCTCTCACGGAGGAGCTCGGAAGCATAAAAGGAGGAGCGACAACAGTGAAGGACGAGAGAGAACCAGGCCTGGGCTTTATGTTATGTTTTATTATGTTTGTGTGGTCAGGTGTGTAGCGCACCTTCATGTTGTAATTCCAAGCGAAAACCAGCGTATTTATCATTTCACAGCTTTCCCAGTGATGAAACTAAGAAAACGCTGGATTTGGGCGATTCGAAGAGACGAGGGGGCGGCATTTACTGCTCGTAAAGGTAAAGGTACTAGTCAGCATTACCTAATCCAGTATGTATTTACCTCAAGCTGATGTGGTTCCTCACGCTTTCTTAACGATCTATAGCATCTTGCCCTAATTACCACTTTCCCTGCGATAATATTTGAGACTACAGTCTCCAAACACAACACACACACACACACACAAATATTGTTCTGTACAATTTATATGCTTTTTTGCCCATGGGGACCTCAATTTTGGTCCCCACGGTGACACGAGTCCCCATTGAGTTGGTGTGCATTCAGGTTTAGGTCCCCACCGGGATATACAAACATGAACACACACTGCACACACACACAACGTTAGTTTTCATAAAATTAGTCTTTATTAAACAGTTTTGAAAATTACAAGTGAAAAAATGGAAATTAGCTGTTAGCTATCATGGCTACAGTGTAATGTAATGCATACCTTTGTAATCAAAAATGAATTGCTCAAAAAATAATTTATAACCTTCAATTTTGTCAATATATCATATATGTTATTAATTCAGCATATTTATATTTAATTTAAGTAAACGGGGTCAAGATGACTAGCAATACCCGGATGACCCTGTGTTATCAGTTTCAGGCAGCTGTTATCTGGCAATAACGTGACTTTGGATTGGCCAACAACTGGCCAATCAGAATCAAGTATTCCTGAGTGTCATAATAAATCAATTTAAACAGCGGAATGTGAGGGGTTAGTTAACAAATAAAAGGAAATAAAATAAAACGTAAAATAAAGACAAAACAGGGCTAAAAAGCTCAACAAAGTACTAAGGATAGCTCACACAAACATGATGTCAGTGTTTACTCATGTCACTCCAAACGTTTGGAATGTTTTTTTCATTTTAGGTGGTTAGGTTACAAACTTAGCCAAATTGTTAAATCACAATAAGAGATAAAACTGTCTCTCATTTTGTTGAAAGTTGTGTGTTATAATGTAGCAGAGACAGAAGACAGATGAGGCACAGACAGCCCAGCAGGTTTTAGGCCCTTCAAGGGAGCACACACATACATGGGTTCGGGCAAAGACGCGGGTGAGCTTATGAAGGACGCGCGTGTGTGTTCCGAGGTCTTTACTGCAAGAAGTCAGATCAATACAGTGCATGTGAGCGTGATGTTTTGAGACCGCTAATGGAGTTCTGAGGGAAGCGGTCGAGCCGGGCTGGAGGAACTGCAAGGAGAAGAGGGAGGGCAGGGCATCAAAGCTGGAAGATCACACCTAGCGTCTGCTGTTTCAGACAGAGGTGACTGCACCGCTGAGCTGTAGAGACGATCTGTCCCGCTACCACCAAGAGCAATGCCCATTATTTCAACAGACCCAGCAAGCTTTTCCACTTAATGCCTGCCCCACCCCAGTGTTCGCTGAGTGCTGACAAACAAGCAAATCAAAACAACTTCAGGTACACTTAAACACCAGTTACCTATGGAAGTATTTCAATGCCATTAGTCTTTGAAGCAAAAAAGCATGTTGAATTACCACTAATCAAAAATAAATCTGTTGCATTACCAGTGCTTGCATTTTTAGAGTCTTCAATTCAATATGGTTGTATATTTAAGCTGTGAATATTTCTAATTGAAACATTTCACGCACAATTTCACCGTTAAAAAGTTCAATAATCAAAATTCGCCTTTTAAATTTCACTTAAAAAATTCTACTTGTTTTAGAATACAACCTTTAATTTCCGACAGACAATTTTCAGTCCATATTATTTCGGTTTAAAAATTTGCTTCCACAAATTCAATGGTTCAAATTCGGCTTGAAATTCAAAGTTTCACATCCGGGAATCCCAGGAGAAGCAATAGAGCGCCGATTCCGCCAATGCATGATCTCTACCTGCTGCCTGACCGCTTCACCAGCAGGTGGTGCAAGTCGCTTCTGACGAAGACCAAAGCAAGAAATGCAGATACTTTTTATATGTTTGCAGCACAGTCCACTCATCTGCTCGATTAATTTGAATTAATTTGATTTTTTTTTTTTATTTACTTAGGTTTATTTGAAAGGGACCATGTACAATTATAACATTAATGTTTCCATTTCATGCATTGTACCGAATTTAGCCCACAGGCTAATTTCCATCCGCAGTCCCTTGGCAGGTAAACATAAATTAAAACACAGATATACATATACAATACACTAGAACAATACAATATAGTTACTTATACACATCCCGTCAGAGCAAGAAAAAAAATTAAGGGAAAAAAAAGGTCAATGGTCACAAATTTGTGTTAATTTTATATAAGATTTCAATTTTACTTTAAACAAATCAATAGATGTACACACCCTGATTTCTTCAGGTAAAATATTCCAATTAGTAAGAGCTTTCACTGAGAAGGAGGATAGTCCAAAAGCAGAGCGACGAAATGGAATCACACAGTCACTAGTAGAGGATGATCTAGTGTGTCTAACAGAGATTGCAGAACGAAGGTGGACAAAATTCTGAAATATGGGGGGGCCAGACCATTTATAATTTTATAAACCATACACAAATTTGAAAAAAGTTTAAAATTGTCAAAACTTAATAAATTATGTTTCTCTAAAATTCTACAAAAGTGATAGCGAGTAGGCTTCTGATCTAAAATTTTTAGAGTCTGTTTATAAAGAGAGTGTAGTGGTTTGACGACTGTCTCTCCTGCTTGACTCCAGCATGTTAAACAGTATGATAGATGAGAATAAATTGTAGCGTGCATAAAGGTTTTCGCTACACCCATTGGAAGACAATGTCTAATTTGCCTAAAACTGTACAAATTATATTTTATGGTTCTCACCAGTTTCTTAACATGTTTCTTGTAGTTAATATTTGAATCCAGCAGCAAGCCTAAATAATTTAGCTCTGTAACAGCTTCAATCTTCTCACCATTAATGAAAATATCTGTACCAGAAAAACAAGCATTCGTTTTAGAGAAAAACATAACTTAAATAAAAAAAAAAAAAAAGATAAGGCATGACTGCTCTAACCACTGTGTAATCCTATCCATCACAGCGTTTAGTTTTCCAGCTACTAACTCTGCTGTTTTTGCGTATGCGAAGATAACAGTGTCGTCAGCATACATTTGCACCTGCATCCCTTCACACTGTTGTGGGAGATCGTTAATATACAAGCTAAATAATAAGGGTCCCAATATTGCTCCTTGGGGAACACCCATCTTGCAATTTAAATTAGTAGAGCGAGATCCTTTAATTTTTACACATTGCTGTCTATCTGATAAAAATGATGAAATCCATGTTAAAACTGCTGATGAAAGGTTAAACTTAGACAATTTAGAAATGAGGACCTTGTGATTTACAGTATCTCATGATCTCATAGATCTCTTCTTATGCATCATCAACATCAGAAATTTTAGGTTTCCTGCTCTGGCTCGAAGGAATTAAGTTATTTTTTACTTCAGCACACCGTGTTCACATAAATACTATGCATCATCAGCATTTACAGGACATGTATTGTGTTTGAAGCGGTCAAATAACTGAGATCTCAACTAGGAGCTTATTGACAAATGCTCTGATTTTAACGCGTACTCTCCCATGTGCTTCTGTTTATATGACGTAGCTGCAATCTCAATAAACATTCTTTTTATTTTCCTTGCATGATCTTGTTTTAATTTGAGACTCTCAGAAAATGCTGGATGTTGTGGAATTGTGGAAACGTTCGTTTGTTAATACGAGACAGAAAAACTGATATTTTAGCCAAGCGAACTTCTTGAGCAGGCCAAATAAAATAGACTAGATAAAAATAGACAGCACTTTCTTTAGAACCCGACTAGACCCGAAACATCTTGTGCAGCCTGCAGCCAAGCAAGATACCTCACGGCGTTATGGATCTATACGCGCAAAGATAAAAACTTTTGTTGCATGCTGTGTGCGTTTCCCAATAATGTGCCATACACGAACATGCGAGTATGACTACACGCTAATTGCTTGAGTTGCTGTCTGTTCATTAAATGCTAAAATGTCAATCACTCACGGTATATTAACCTAATTATGTCTTGTAAAGTTTGGCGTAACAAATATTTGTTGTTTACCTAACCATAAAATGTAATTAATTTGTGTCTTTCGGGGCGATTGGTAAAAGCACATTCATTATAAATTACCAGAGACCCGATGCCATATCGGACACGACCTGTGCCCAAGGCATATTTTGTCAACGTTTTAGACCCGAAGCCGCTGGGACACATGAGGACCTCTCTAACATACACCTCAATGCAAGTCAGTTTGCATGGCCGAGCAGTGAAAAATATATTTAATTACTGGTCAGAAAACAATATGAGTGCTCCATGGCAATATACACAACTATCTGTAGATGTTGCTGTTTGGCGCATTGTATTTCGTATACTTTTATATTAGGCTATAGCCTTTCTTTTTAATTAGCTTACCCAATACTAATATAACATATCAAAACGAAATTACGATTTGGTATAATAATTTTTAATCTATATGCTCACATAATAAGTCAACATATTGTTAAATTTATGCATTTTAAATGACAGAAATACACTGAAACCACGTTGGAGAAACACGTAATGTACGTGTCTAAAATGTATGTGTACAGTTCAGTTAAATGATCAAATTTACCCTCTTTAAACTTATGCTAAACATTTAGCTGAATATATACACTCACCTAAAGGATTATTAGGAACACCTGTTCAATTTCTCATTAATGCAATTATCTAATCAACCAATCACATGGCAGTTGCTTCAATGCATTTAGGGGTGTGGTCCTGGTCAAGACAATCTCCTGAACTCCAAACTGAATGTCAGAATGGGAAAGAAAGGTGATTTAAGCAATTTTGAGCGTGGCATGGTTGTTGGTGCCAGACGGGCCGGTCTGAGTATTTCACAATCTGCTCAGTTACTGGGATTTTCACGCACAACCATTTCTAGGGTTTACAAAGAATGGTGTGAAAAGGGAAAAACATCCAGTATGCGGCAGTCCTGTGGGCGAAAATGCCTTGTTGATGCTAGAGGTCAGAGGAGAATGGGCCGACTGATTCAAGCTGATAGAAGAGCAACTTTGACTGAAATAACCACTCGTTACAACCGAGGTATGCAGCAAAGCATTTGTGAAGCCACAACACGCACAACCTTGAGGCAGATGGGCTACAACAGCAGAAGACCCCACCGGGTACCACTCATCTCCACTACAAATAGGAAAAAGAGGCTACAATTTGCACGAGCTCACCAAAATTGGACAGTTGAAGACTGGAAAAATGTTGCCTGGTCTGATGAGTCTCGATTTCTGTTGAGACATTCAAATGGTAGAGTCAGAATTTGGCGTAAACAGAATGAGAACATGGATCCATCATGCCTTGTTACCACTGTGCAGGCTGGTGGTGGTGGTGTAATGGTGTGGGGGATGTTTTCTTGGCACACTTTAGGCCCCTTAGTGCCAATTGGGCATCGTTTAAATGCCACGGCCTACCTGAGCATTGTTTCTGACCATGTCCATCCCTTTATGACCACCATGTACCCATCCTCTAATGGCTACTTCCAGCAGGATAATGCACCATGTCACAAAGCTCGAATCATTTCAAATTGGTTTCTTGAACATGACAATGAGTTCACTGTACTAGAATGGCCCCCACAGTCACCAGATCTCAACCCGATAGAACATCTTTGGGATGTGGTGGAACGGGAGCTTCGTGCCCTGGATGTGCATCCCACAAATCTCCATCAACTGCAAGATGCTATCCTATCAATATGGGCCAACATTTCTAAAGAATGCTTTCAGCACCTTGTTGAATCAATGCCACGTAGAATTAAGGCAGTTCTGAAGGCGAAAGGGGGTCAAACACCGTATTAGTATGGTGTTCCTAATAATCCTTTAGGTGAGTGTATATCAACATGTATGGTGGCATGGTGGAACAAAAACGTTATAAGCTTGCAAGATTTGCTAAGTGCCTTTAGCCTACTCTGTCCCTTTAGCGTCCACGGACCACGCCATCACGGCCGGTGTACCGTGCTAAAACGCTTAATGTTGCTTAATCTTCAGACCAGATGATTACTATAGCCTACACCTTTTTAATAACCGTAGGCTACAGAAATGCGGAAGAGCCCTAAATATGAATGCAAAAAGCACAAAATGACACAATAAGAATTTTAGCATGTCCCGCCGTATTTCTCACATAATACCAGAACTAATAGGTATAGGTGTCTTTATTGTTGCAGTATTTCAGTTTGTTTTTTATTCATTCGTTCATACAACAGGTTATAATTGGCTTTATTTTGTTTGCGTTCTGAGATTTCAGATGAAAAGTATAGGCATAATTTTTCCATTGATATTTCTCTTTTAAGTGGTGTAGTTATTCGTTTGTTTAAGTTACATTTATATCCTACATTTACTAAATATTTTACAATTACGTTTTTAAGAAAAGACTGTTATTTATATTGTAGATTATTTTACGTTCTGATGAAAAATTGTTCATGGCTTGTTCTTACATCTGTTTACACTACTATTTTAGTTAGCCTACTACTATTGTCTGTTTAAAATGTATAATTATTGCTATTTTCCTATTTAGTTTTAAACCGAAATAAAATGTTTTATATGAATTTAAATGTTAAGTTTATTGTGATGGTGTTATGTAACTAATGTAATGATTTAAAATCTTGTTGTCTTGTTTTCTGGCACATTTAATCAGATACCATTGCATGTGTCATTCAAATAGCTTCATGCAATTAGCTTATTTTATTCAAACACAGTATGATTCAGTAATTCACTGTAACCTACAATTTTCTCATATTTAAATAATTAAATTAATATTATAAATGTATGAATAGTCCACTGATTCCAGGCCACCTGGAATTGTCCCCGTGCTCCATGTCCGTTCCAGGGCTGATAGTGGTGAGCTAAGCTGCCAGTACAAGAAACAATAATTTTTTTCTTAATGATGCATAAGAGATCTATGAGATCAAATAAATTCACTTAATCGAGCAGATGAGTGGACTGTGCTGCAAACATATAAAAAGTATCTGCATTTCTTGCTTTGGTCTTCGTCAGAAGTGACTTGCACCACCTGCTGGTCGAATTTGAACCACTGAATTTGTGGAAGCAAATTTTTAAACCGAAATTATATGGACTGAAAATTGTCTGTCGAATATTAAAGCTTGTATTTTATAACAAGTTGAATTTTTTAAATGAAATTTAAAAGGTGAATTTTGATTATTGAATTTTTAAACGGTGAAACTGTGTGAAATTTTTACATTTGAAAAAAATCACAGCTTAAATATGCAACCATGTTGAATTGCAGAACCTTAAAATGCGGGCACTGTTAATACAATGCATTTTTTTTCAGTTAGTGCTATTCAGCACGTCTTTTTGCTTCAAACACATTTGTCTATAGTTACCTGCCTGTAACCCAACAACCATAAATCGATAACAACTACAATTCCCAGAATTCCTAAAGAGAGACTGTCACAGCTGTCTGGCCTACCACGTGACATGAAACACCTGCAAATGTTCTCTTCTCAAGTTGTAGGAAGTGTGAGGGTTTTGACCTGGATCAATATGATCTAGTACAGACCGCTTGAATGTCTCTGAGACTCAGATTTGCTTTTGCACTTGTCGGGAGACTTTGATTCCCTTCCCTGTTGTGTTCACACCTCAGGCTGAACTAACAAGCCACTTTTCACCCGCGAGCATGGTAATTGGGTTTCATTTGGCTTGAAATGCACTCTGAACAAAAAAAGTTCATTTTTTTGTAACTCGAGGAGAAAACAAGCATGTTCAGTCAGTTGCATTGTGTGGCACATTCATGGTTCATCAGATGTGTGAAAGTACAGTGACTTTCATTTTGCTACTTAAAGGGTTCACCGTTCACCCCAAAACAATTAAAATTCTGTCATCATTTACTCAATGGTGGTCAAGAACAGTTTGGTGAAATCTGAACAGATTTTTTTAAACTAGACATACACTACAAGACTTTTAAAATCTGAACAGATTTTTTTTAAACCCATACACTTGCAGACTTTTTGAAAGTTTCAGATAGAAACACACTAACTGATCAAATCTGCAGACTGGCACAGACTTTCTGCAACCAGTCCAGACTGAAAATCTGGGCAAAATCTGAGCAAAAGTCTTGTAGTGTATTTTAGCCTTTAAACAGAAGAAAAGAAATTCATACAGGTTTGGAACAACTTAAGGGGGGGGGGGTAAATGATGACATAATTTTAATTTTGGGGTGAACGGTTCCTTTATTAATTATCAACGCTTAAGACTTTAACGTTAATGTAGTCAATGTTTAGGAATATGGATGGGATTATGGACACTTTCGTTTCACAGGTATGTTGTTTCAGGACACAAGAACAATACAAAAATTCATGGCCACTCTGTACTGTAGGTACACTGAATTATTTGTAGGTCAGTTATGTGCAGTAGTCGGTTGTGCTGACCTGACGTCGAAGGGTCTCATTGGTGTCCTGTAGGGTGCTGATGAGCACCTCACACTCCTGGGCATGTTTACGGCTGGGCTCCAGTTCAGCCAGCGTGTCTCTCAGCTGCTGGCTCAGAGCCGTGAGGGCATCATCTCCACTCTCCAGCTGGGCGGAGTGTACCTGGAGATCCCCCTGCAGAGCTACAACCTGAGCTCTCAGACAGAGAATCTGCTCTTCCCTCTCCAACAACTGAGGACACGCACAAAACCAACATCAAACAGTCTGACAGTCCCAAAAAACCCCAATAGATTTCCCAGTGTATATAAAAATACCACTGATGTTAGCGCTCAGTAATTTCTAGATCTAGTCTTAATTTAGCAACGATAGTGATGCTACAATTTATACATTTTGGCCAAAGTGAGCTCACGCTTATATCACGACAAAATATCTGCTATTAAAAATCAGTTTTTAAAATGTACTATTCACTCCTGAGGTTTGATACTGAACTGGAATGTACACAATACATCAAGACATGCTGATAAATTGAACATTTGGAATGGTCTCTTAATTTTTTCTGCGGCTGTATATTAACAATTATTCATTTTTGCTGTGTAAAACAGAAAAAAGTCCCAAAATACTATTATTAATCCATATAGTTTTGTCATAAAAATGTGTTTCTGTAACTGCCAACACTGAAGTTGTGGAATCAATTGGTAGGGACGCAAAAAACGGACACCTTGAATGCAATGCAAGTTGCTACATGCTAATGTAAGATACAAATTTTGAATTTGAAAATGAATGCTTGTTTTAAATCGAATATGTTAAGCATCAGAAAATTTGTATTGCAACTATTTAAAACATGGCATAGAAAAGATTAGATTAAAAACATCACTGGTTGCAACACAGATGAAAATTCTGAAGGAAACATCTACTGTAAGCCTAACTAAAGTGCCAACCTGATGGCGGGCCTCTTTCAGGTCCTGATCCTGGCTGTGCTGGATGCTCTCCAGTTGGGTGATCTTGTTAAGGCAGGCCTGGTACTTGTGTGTGTAAAGCTGGAGGGAGTCGCTAAGAGGTTGTAGTTTGGCCTCGGCATCAGTGGCTAACTTCTCAGCCTCCAATAAACCTGCTTTCAGGCGAATCAACTCTGTGTCCTGACTGCAGAGGGCGGCTTCCCCGCAGGACACCTAACACACACACAAACACATTTATATTCAGAAGCAGAAGTTGTGATCTGGTGAGACTGAGGTTAGCTGTGCTGTCTCACCTCTTCATCCGTCTCTCTCTGCCGTCTGTGGGTCGTCTCCAGCTCTCGGCACAGATCCTCCAGGTTACCTCTGTGCAGCTGTAGGCGGCCTCGTGTGCTCTCCAGGTCTTTCCTGAGGTCGTCAACCTCCCTCACCTGACTCTCCTTCTGTTCCTGCGCCTCCTGCCGCCATCGCTGTTCTTCTCCACGCAGCTCACAGAGCGCCTCCTTTTGGCCTTTGCACTGAAACATAGTTAAAAAGAAAACATGGAGATGCACACTGACTGTTTCAAAACCTAGTATGCTTATGCTGTTAATAATGTTTATTATAAATATTAATCTGAATAAACAATACTTAAGCCATTTAATACAGTTCATCAGTCTAGACATATACTAGTTTACGGGTTTGTGCATGTTTTACGGTATGTTCGAAGGCGACACCTCCATTCAGAATTTCGAGTCGGATTCGTTTCGAAGCTCACACGCCCGCATTTATAATGAATGCTCGAGATTTGCAGACAGAAATCAGCGAAGCCTGTTTTCTCCCTGAAGCATGTCCACGGTACCTCACCGATAGAAGCTCAACATTAGATTATTAGACTCCAGAGAGTGCAGATCCCAGATTGGATAATATTATTTTTTCCCCTGGCTGATGATGCATTACAAAAATAAGGAGCACTGTAACAGATGTCTCGCAGGGTGAAAATAATAAATCACACTGGCGACCGCGCGCACACACACAGGCGGTATATTGGTTTTGTGAGTTAACTTGCATGATTTATTGGTCTTGATGAAAGCCCAGAATGGAGCTTCTCTTCTGTGCACTAAACTTCCCTCGCAAGCATCATTAAGACTACAGCACTAATTGTGTTGTTTTAAAAGAGCAGAACCTGATAATGACTCCATTAGTGATTCATCTACACGTCTGTTTCCACCCAGTTGAGCCGGGAGGAGCGGCGTGGATGTGCACACGGGAGACGGAGGAGAAAAACATCTGATGGATGAATTGAATAAAGAAAGCGAACAGCAGATAGGAGAGATAGTGGCTTTTATGTTTATGTCGTTTATGTCACTTTTTAAGATTGACCACCATATTAACTAACAGATGTGAGTCTCAATCTGTCTTGTGCATGCATATAGCAAAAATGATTTTTATAATTGGTATTTTGTTCTTCACGTAGAATATATTAAATGACACTTATGCATTTGGCATATGCATTAATCCAACATAACTTTCAGGATTTATGAATATATTCATTCTCTCATAATCAAACACATGACTGGTGTTGCACGCTCTACTAGTTAGTAAAAAAGTTTAACTCTTCTAGTTGAAGTAAAAAATACGTAACTATCTGTGAGTACTACGATTGTGTAAGATAGTAATTGTTTTTATAAAATTGCCGAATTGTTTTTTCACCATAATTCTTATTAAAGTTTGTTAGATGTATGCATAAAGGGATATAGTTCGCCCCAAAATAAAAAATCATTTACTTTTCCTCATGTAATTCAAAAGCTATATGTGACTCTTTTTTTGTGAAACACAAAAGAAGATATTTTGAGAAATGTCTCCTTAATGTTGTTCATACAACGGAAGTCAATGGGGACCCATGTTGATTGGTTACCGAAGTTATTTAAAATATTGACTTGCCAATAAGCCACAATAAAAAACATAATTTTAATATATTCTGTAAAAACAACAACTCCAATCTAACACTTTTTTCAAGAAAAATGATTTTTGTAAGAACTGGTAACCGAAGGTCAACTACTGGTTAAACTAGTATAAACTGGTAGGAAGCGGAGGACAGCGGTGTGTTGTGCGGCTGCATGAATTACAGCATGAATCAGTGCTAAACTGCGGTGTAATATTCTAAGTCCCTGTTTCAGTCCTAAACTCATCACAGAGACGCCAGCCTGTGGCTATTTCAGATGAGAACCAGTCAGCGAGAGAGACAGAGTGAGAGAGAGACAGGGAAGACATTTTTATGGTGCTCTCTCGCTTTTTTCTCCGTCGCTGATTAATTTCTTACTAGATTGGTGGGCCAGCGGTGTTATTAGCATAAAATTTCCATGGATCCGACACCGCTATAAAACCCTGTCATCAAGTCACTTGTCAAACACACAATTTCAAATCTCATTTAGTTTCTAATATCATTTTCATACGGGGAAGAGGGAAGGGCGCGGGGAGAGAACGGAGGGGGACGGACAGATACAGTAACGCGTTATGTAAAGGAAAAACCGAGCCATCGATCATAATTAAAAGAGCTGTGCGTCGCCTCCCGATTAAAATTTTTGCAGATCAGCGTGAAGTGATTAGAACAAAGAAATTAGCTATATTGCTTTTATAAAACGGCTATTCCATGCGTAGCAAGGTTTCATAAAAGAAAGTAAATAAAATGATATTTAGGCTACGCAATGCGGTCAGCCGTTATAAAATACCCCGATTTATAACGGCTGACCGGCTTAGAACTCGGCTCAGCCAATCAGAATCAAGGACCATTTCATAAGGTGAAACAGAACAACAGGATGCTGGAGTATGTAGTTCTTTTGAGATCTATTCAAGTGCTACCAATCAGTCAGACAACGTTGACTCAGAGGTGTGGGTCTGTTGTGTGAATTGAATACGATGAGATAAAAGAACATGGTACGGCAAAATAATACAACGAACGACAATACATGGAAACATGTCTTTTTATTGTGTTGTCTTTGTGTGGCGCTCGCAAAAACAAACGTTTAGCATCCGATTCACAAATGATTGACTTGTGACTGACGATTCTGTTTTTTTTCAGCAAATTAGTTCACGTTATTTGTTGATGCTCATTATTCAAAAGAATGGTCTTCGTCTTTCATCAAAAACGTCCTTAGCGACGTTCTCCTTGGCTCTTTTTTCACATGTTAAACAAATATTCTATTTATTCTGAAATGTCACATTGCATTAATAATACGGGTTGCAAATGCGGTTTGTTGTCGAATTTGTAAATGGCACCCTGCTGCTAAAGATGCAGCTTTTTAATGGTATTATAACACAAAAAAATTCATAAAACAGTTTTTTTTTTGTTTAGTATGTACAGCACTATACTTGGGGCCAATTATGGGAGGCATAAAAGCAAGATTGTGTGAAAAAGACCTAAACCAACAGGTAACACACACACACCCCTCTAATGAAACCTCTACTGACTCATAAAGTCCAGCCACTGCAGCCCTTCAGACGTAGCAATAAAGTATGATAAACACCATTTTCATAAGACACGCACACACACACATAGTCACCTAAAGCCAAGCCGACGGCACGGCCAGTGATTATAAATAACAGTGCTTTGGAGAGGGTGGAGTGAGGGGGACCGTTTCATTTTAATAATGACGCAGAATCAATGCAATTTAATCAATCTTCCCTAATTAAAAAAATCGATATAGTGAAACAATCAAGGTGCATAAACAAGATTAAAATAAATGAAGGAACTGTGCCGTGAGCGAGGGAGGGTGTCATTAAAGCCAGTTAATAGGAATTGCACGGCTATGCGTGGTTTGTCGATGCAGCCGATTGGAAATAGTGTGAGCGTTCGCGCTTACGCGTCAGCTTATAAACAGCCCTCAGCTAAAGACGCGCAAACACTCCATATCTTTTCATATTACTCAATATATCAAGCTCTGTGTGATCAAAACATATTCTGTGTTCACCTCCACGCGAAGGGCGTCTCTTTCTCTCCGGAGCTGGGCTGTTTTGTGGTTGTTCTCCTTTATCGCCCCTTCTCTCTGTTTGAGGATCTCTCGAAGGGTCACGATCTCCTGTCCGTTAGACATGACGTCCTGCATCTGCCCTGCCTGCTAGACAATCCACAACAGTCATAAGAGAGGTCTGAGATTGTGAGCAAATGATTCATTCAGGTGACCCGCAGTGAAATACGTCACGTGCAGGTAACAGGTGTTTCTCACTGTAGCTGTTACTACATCATGTATTTTACACTGTTTTATTGACCAATGAACATTCAGGACCGGAATCTCTTTCCTTATGTACGTTAATGGTCGACTGATATCGATTTTTGCTGATGACTGATGCTGATGGCTTAACAGCAGGACAGTTCATTTCACATCTATATGTACATAATACAATTTTCATTTGTGAATATATTGGCTTTCTGGTTTTATTTGAGAGGATAGTTTGGAAAAGGAAATCCAGGCTTAGATAATTGCCCAAGATGGATTCAAGATGGATTTAAACTCAAGAATCGACGTTTCTTTTAAGAAAAATACCATTGTGATATTAGGATTCAAAAGAGATCTCAATCATGTCTCAAAATGTGCTCATACTTGCCCAGATGATAAAACCTGACAAAGATAATAAAATTAATCAAAATGATCATTTATATAATTATGGGTAACACAGGAAAAAAAAGAAGGAAGGGTGTGAGTAAAGGCCTAACAGGAAACAGGTCCATAATGGCTACACTGGTTGTAAACATTCTATGTAATTCATCCATCTTTCATTAAACATCTCTCTATAAACCACTCCATTATTCCCCACAGTATAAAGTTTTTCAAGAAGAGTCTCTCTCTCTCAATCTATCCATTCCCATCTCCTCATCTGTCCGCTCGGATTAAAATGACATCTCCCCTTGAGTCCAAGGAAATGCCACATGAAGCAGTCACTAACAAGCCTGACGTGCCCCTCTCTCCTCTATATGCGTGCGTAGGGAGGGCAGATCGAGGTGTGGTGGTGGTGGTGGGGGTTATTGGACGTGCCCTTCAGCAAAAATGAATTTTCCAATTGCAGTTAGTTCTGCCATGAATAAATAAACAAATGAATAATTGAGAGGGCAACATAAATAAATAACATCGCAAACATTTCACAGGCACTCTTAAGTTTGGCAGATAACTGGGGCTGCATGCTAATGATAAAAAAACAGTACACATTCAAGCATCCAATGCATTATTCACGGCTCGCTGGCTGTGAAAAAAGTTCAAAATAAATGAATAAATATATTTTTTAAAAATCTCTCAAGGAACTCAAAACATTCCGTCAACACTGAAGTGACAGCTTTGTCCCATTTAAAAACGGACAAGGACACTCTGCCGAACAAGTAAGTGACCAAAGACACACAGAATAAATAAACAAGCACGCAAAGGTTTGCCCCCGAGCACACGGCACGAACAGGAGATGGGTCGCGTGTCCGGTCCATCTCTATTCTCCTGTGTGTGACAGAGAAAGAGGGTGGACAAGACAGTCCGTGTCCTTGATCCTGCCTGCTTACGGCCCACTGAGGCCTTTATCGGACTGCGATGAAATCTGAGGTTAATATGCAAGCACCTGAGCTACATCTCAGTACCAAAACAGAGAAAATGTTGATAAGGTGCAACATTTAAGGTACACATGGAGATTTTCTTGCTCCTCCAAGATGTCAGAGTTCACGGAGATTCATCTCTGTTTCTCAGAGCTCACCCTACAGCTTCTACCCACACACATAGCACATACACACACAGGTAAAGAGATGTGGGAGGTCTTGGGATGGTGGGCGTATAGGCTATTGCAGATCAGGTGGCATCATTAGGTCAGGGGATGTTTTTATAAATGTGTGAATCATGCCGGAGAATGTACCTGAGTGTAGCAGGTGAACTAGTGATGCTGTAGCAGAAACAGTTTAGTTTTCAACTCTGTGACTTCTCTTAACCTGCTCTCTGCTGTTTCTACACAACACATTGTACCGCAATTGTGAATTCCAATCGAGCAGAAGCATATTGGCTAAACAATCAATAAAACAGGCGCACAGCTTATAAAAGCAAACAGAACATTTGAAAAGGCAGAATGTACTACAGCAACCATTATAACACTTCTAGATCGAATAATCATTATATTTAAGTGTAACAGTGCAAAAGATTAAAGTAAAAAAAAATACTGTTGCCAGCTAAGTAAAACAACTTTAAAACCAAAGGAACTTCGCCAAATGTTTGCGTTAGCAACATGAAAGCAGTAAATGGCAATTTACTATAGTTATCGTGATTTAGCTAATCACTTATGAGTAGAAACACTGAAATATAAAAATACTATTAAGGCTGCACAATATAGCAAAAATATCAATTTATTGCAAATGTGCATGTCAAAATGGTTTGCAAAAATATTGCCAGTTTTGTTTTTATGTACTGTAACTGTAAACATGGCTGTTCACTTTCAGAAGTGAAAATGTAATAATTATGTAAAACATGTATATTTGTATATCGCAGGTAAATATATTTTTTATATTTATAAAATGAGTTAATATATTACAATATTTAATAAATGAATAATTTATCCATATATTTTAATTTAAATGGATTTTTCAAACTTAGTGTTATTGTATCACATTATTTAGCAGGTTATGGCATATTGCACTTTTAATCAGTCCTAAATATGACCATGTACCGAATAGTGAAAGATCGACTAAACGTCTTGAAGTTCTTGTCATAAAATCAATATTCACTGCACAAAACACAACATGAAGCCGTATTTCATGCAGTCTGGTTTGTATCAAGATTCAAGATCTTTATTGTCATTTGTACCTAGGTACAATGTAATTCTTTTTCATCATTTTGTTTTTACCTCATGAGAACATAGGGTAGAAGGGCAACGGACATTAAATTACAATAAAAAGTGAATACATTTAGGAGCACTAGTATCAATAAAAGTAAAATTGTAAAAAGTAGTGTATTACTCCTTATGGAGTTTTGCTCACGGAAAATAAAGGCATTTTAGTCATTCTAGCTACTAATTTAGCAATGTTTGTACAGCCCTGCAAGTATTAAGGTCTATATGGTAAAATACTATGATGCAGTCTGTGAAAAAATATACACAATGAGTGTTGGTTCACCCTCTCTTTCAGCTCTTTCTTACAGGCTTGAAGCTCATTGGTCACCTGCTGCAGTGCGTCTTGGGAGCTGAAGAGCTGTCTGCGATAGCCTGCTGACTCCCGGTCACGTGCTTCAGCTTCCTGGTTCAGACCTTCCAGTCTGCTCTCACGCTGAACCAGCTAACAGACACAGAAGAAACGTCAATTAAACCACCAGGGTCCAATCCAGAAAAAGAGAAAACAAAAACCATCTTCTGTTGTTTATGTGAGGACAATACAGGAATATGATGCTCAATCATTTCTGTCCCTGTAGCATTCAGGATACGGGCTGAATTGACGATTTAAGGAAATGGTTCAGTTTTGAGGAAGCCTTGGCCTATTCCCCATTAAACCACAAATTGGATAATGTGGAATCGAACCGCTTTGTCTGTTATTATTTCAGTTCACAGAAATGATTGTGGATTACATATAATTATCTTCTAATGTACCATTCCCCCGTTATTTCAAACACAATGATACAATTTATAATAAAATATGAGTCTGTTAGGAGCGCATGCTTGATATAAAGCCGGGAAAGACCATCTGATCAAATCATGTACAGTAATCATAAAGAAAAGCAGCAGCAGAGGTCGTGGTGTACTACAGTAGTTGTGACGATTTAATATTTGGGGTCATGTGGAGGTTACAGGGGCCATTTTTAGGTAAACATACACTGAAAAAAAGGATTGTAGTAGATTTTACGAAAATAAATTATTAAAATATACTTAATATAATTATGTTCCTTTTTTTTACAATAAAAAATAACAAAAATCTTCGGAATAATATCTACTAATTTTGGTTGAACAAATTATTAAGTAAATCCAACTAAATTTTATTTTAAATTGGTCAAATTAAGTTTACTTATTTATTTTGTGTTGAGACTGTCTGCATTAGGAGATTCATTTTCAAGATTAACTGTCATTTGAAGTGTTTTTCAGTAAAAAGAAAGAGAGTTCGTGTTTTTTGTTAATTTATCTTTGAGATTTAGGAGTTATTTTTAAGTTTGAGAGTTTTAAGTTGTTACCGTTGTTCAGAAGAGCGGTGCTTGCGCCTAGGCTGAGGGAGGCACGATATGAGTCATGAAGTGTGTTATTTCACTTATTGAGCAGTAACTGTGCTAATGTCAGTACAGAGACCACCTGTCTCTTCTTAATTGACAATATAGCTTGTAAAAAAATAGTATATTTCAATATGAAAGTAAATGATCCGTGAAGTTTGAGTGAGACACGTTTTTGTTCAGTGTAATTTTTTTGTTTATTTTAAGTAACATTTACTTGATATTTTAACAAAAACTAAATGTATTTAATAAGTAAGGTTAGTAAGTTGTACTTGAATAATAGCAGTAAATTTTCGTGCAAACTGTTACAAAGGTTTTATTAAGTAAAATCTACAAGTTATTTTTTTCAGTGTATCATTCACATGTGGACTGAATTCTCCGTTTGCTTGTCTGTGCCGTCTGTACTCACCATGATATGAAGTTTGTCCACATCCTCCTGCAGGCTGCGGTTCTTCTCCTGCTGTAGTTTCAGGCTGGTCAGGGCCTGATCTCTGCTGTCCTGAGCCTGCTGGAGCCGATTCTGTGTGTTCTTGAGGTTCTCTGGCACACAGTGCCATTTCTCCTTCCATTCTCTCAGCTCTGTCTCCTTCTGCCCTGATCTGATCTCCAGCTCTCTTTGCAGTTCTGTAATCAGCTCCTCCTGATGCTGGACCTACACACACACATGCACAGGAATGGATTTGCACAAAAACAAGTTTTTTTTTTTTTAATGAATATTTAGATCATTTTTAAATTATACAAGACCCCCACACATTTTATCCAATAACATTCCATCACTATAAATTCTGGATAAGAGTACTGTATAAAAAGTGGTATTATAAATATAATATTTACATTTACATTTATTCATTTGGCCGACACTTTTATCCAAAGCGACTTACATTGCATTATAGTATACATTTGTTTCTGACTATGTGCAATCCCCTGGGGTCGAACCCATGACCTTGGCATTGTTAGCGCCATGCTCTAACCATTGAGCCACAGGAAAGCTGTATATATATATATATATATAAATATATTATACATAATATACTGTATATATACAGTATATATATATTATAATTTATTACAGATTAAATACCTACGTGTAGTGTGGAGTATTGAAAGATTGACGGTTCAGATTGTTTTATGTCCTACGTTCACGTTTTTAGTTGCTGAATTTTACACAGAATTTTACTAAGTTTGACTGATCCCTCAGGATAGATACAGATATACTGGAAACCAATAGTGAAATTATATTTTATTATTTATTAGTATTTGTGCTCTTTTGCCTTTATTTACATAGAACAGTAAAGGGCGGGCAGGAGAACAGGGGGTGAGAGAGACGAGGCGAGGGATCAGGACTAACCCGAGACCCCAGGTTCTTGTAAACAGCACTTGATTTTGAGCTCCAGCATCCAAATCACAAAATATTCTGGTATTTCCAGCAAGAATCTCCAGCTCCATACTCAGATCTGTGGCCTGGGGGTAAATTTAGAATTTCAATCGGGCTTGCAGCATTTCCTTACACTTCTGTACTTCATTTCCTGTCATATCTGCTATCATTCCGATCAATTTGCAAAGTTGCAAAAAGCTCTCAAAGCAGGAAGATTTTTGCAGTTTATGTCTATCACAGCTATCAGACATACCGTACACAAGACATTACAAGTACGTTCCAAAAAAAACAGCAGCAAATTACACAAAACACGTTCTGTATTTACATCAATCTTTGAATAAATGCTGCATTACTGTTGCATGTCACACGTGAAAAGCAAAGATAGGTCTAGCATGTCTCATTCCAACTGGCATTTTGCGATCTCGCCCATCAGCTTTCAAACACAACATCTATAGAGTCTTTAATGAATTTTCGCAGGCATCGCCTCAAAGTGCCCTCGTGTATTTTATGAACTGACAGACTCCAGTGGCGCAGGGATCAGCACATTAAAGTCCACGCGAATGAAACGAGTCCAAGTTTGCGTGAAAATATACTGCGGCGGACACCTCGGCGGACCCCTCTATTAATCAAGCTGTCCGCACTCTATTTGGAAAGTAATCTTGTCCGAGGAGTCGAGGAAAACGCAGCAGTAAGTGGCGGTTGGCCGCACTTTGAAGCAGAGGCTCAACTGAGGTCCCAACGCGCACTGAGGCCACATTGTAAAAACACCCGACTCGGAGCTCGCCCTCACATTACCCTTCTACATTTACATTTACATTTAGCAGACGCTTTTATCCAAAGCGACTTACAAATGAGGTAAACAATGGAAGCAATTGGAACAACACAAGGACAACAAAAAGCATAAGTGTACTAGAACTGGACTCATGTAGCCCACCACAGTATACGAAGCTAAGGATATTTTTTTGATAGAAAGAGTAGAAAAGAGAAAGAAGTCAGAACTGATCGGTCAGGTGTTGACGGAAGAGATGTGTTTTCAGCCGATTCTTAAAGATTGCTCGAATCTGCTGATCTTGTAGCAGCGGGCAGATCATTCCACAAATGGGGAACCGATCCAGAGAAGGTATTTGTTCTTCTCTCTCTCACACACACATGTCCTGTACAAACATCCATATCAGAGCTCAGCATCCCAACTCGATCTTTAATCTTTGTCGCATTCCTGCACAGGAAATAGTAAAATAGTGACTGACTTAAGACACAACATCAATGTCTTGCTTCACTCTAAAAAGCTTCAAAGCAGCCTTTTAATTTAGTGTCCTGTTGTGCGTTGAGTGCCGCTAGCCAGGCCTCCTGATTTTGCGATTTAGCCCCTGCGACACATTTATATTACATTTTATTTTAGGGCCTGTCATAATATTCCACGTTGTTTTGATCAGAGCCATCACCGGCTATATTGTGTAGGTGTGCACGCGGGGTCTCGGTGTTAAGTGTCTAACACATGCGGTTCCAGGACTCATTTAAATGACGGCAAGGTTATGACTGCCACTTATCAGCGGTTAGGAAGACATTGCTTGGAAGCTAATAGGCAGAGGTTTGCGGAAAGCGGTAGAGACCTTGTCCTTCTGTTGCTCTTCTCGCTGTCGCTCCAGCTCTTCTACCTTTATACAGTCCTGCTGAAAGAAAGAAAGACATGAGGAGAATGGTGGAGAGGTACTGAAGGATGAATGCGTAAGCACAGCGACAAGAAAAAGTAAACTCACAGTGTGCACTAAAGTAAATGCTATTATAGTCTGCTGTAGCTGCCGGAGAATTTTCTTTAGGCCTGAAAACATCGATACCTTGTATGCGTTGTCTTTTGTCAGAGAAAATATGAGGGTCGCTTGTGGATGTTGAGACACAAATAATGTACAATAATTGCTTTTCGAACCGTCTGCCAAAGAAGCGCATATCCATTGTGATGAAAATCATACCGCTTAAGAGGAACATTTTGAACCATAAACAAACAACCAATGATAACAAAATGAACATTGCTTAGTTGTAGTAAACATTAGTAAATCCTTAACTAACAATGAGCAATATAGCTTTTCAACATTTGTTGATCTTTTTCAATGTTAATGCAATAATTTAACGTTAATTACAATTATTCTTTCTATTCATTCATAGTTCACCCAAAAATGAAAATTCGGTCATCATTTACTCACCCTCTTGTCATTTCAAACCTGTATGGCTTTCTTTCTTCTGCAGAACACAAGAGAAGATATTTTGAAGAATGTTGTTAACCGGCACCCATTGACTTGCATTGGCTTTGTGTCCATACAACAGAAGTGAATGGGGGCCGGCGCTGTTCGACCAACTTTCTTCAAAATATCTTCTTTTTTTGAAATGACAAGAGGGTGAGTAAACCATGAACAGAATTTTTATTTGTCGGTGAATTATCACTTACAGTATAGTTTATTTTTTATCAAAAGCATGAACATGGTTTGAGATGGATAAGCGCTAGGAACTCTTTCATCTTAAAATATAAATAAATAAATAAAATTTAACTGGCGTAATTAAATGATCAATACGCAGATTTAACTGTTTTGACATAATTTACTTGACCTTAGAATTCATTTAAACCAGGTCGTTACCTTTATTTTTCAGAAAAGTTCAGTAACTACTGGATATACATCTATTAAGGTATTTATTCATTCATTATTTCGTATGTAATGTTTCCTGTATACTTAATTTGCTAATTTAGTGACGCATCAGTTATATAATTTATAATATAAATCAGCCGTTAGAGCGCGCATCGTTCTGCACTTCCAATTTCTACCGGAAGTAGTAGAGCATCCGGGAACCTTTGGAATACACTTTTCAACACACTACGATTTGGGACATACTAATAATTCTACTTTCGAATACTATTAGGACGGATAGTATGCTGATCGGAACGCAGGGAAAGATTGTGTCTAGTGCTTCCCCTTCTCCCAGAGACTTCTCTCTACCGCATATGTGAGATAAGCACACGTGTGCAGTAAAGTATCAGCTGACCTCTCTCTCCTTTTCAAGCAGTGCGAGCGTCATGTCAACCTCTCTTTGGAGTTCATCAATCTGCACCACTTTTAGCCGATGTTCCTCTTCCTACACAAACACACACAGACACACACAGTCAACTGAAGGTGAGATGCACAGGGAGAAAAGACTTCATTAAAAGTGTCAAATGGATGCCTTTGCATAATGCATATCACACCTTTGAGATGATCCATTAGCACACTTTGCTGCTAAATACGCTGACTCGACTGCACAGAAGAGACACAATATCCTCTTGTGCCACACCTTGCGCACCATTTATCGCTGTCTCTGTCTCTTTAAAAGCGGACAGTGGATGAACAGTCAGCCTGATGCGTTTAGATGAGCCCGACTGGGGCCTAGTCATAATAGGACCTTTAACCCCACCCCCATCCCTCCTTTCTACCCAGACATTGATTTATAATTTTAATATCTCTAATTTCCACTGCAGCGGCGGTTTCCAAATGTCATTTTCCAATTTATGTCAAACTGCGTGACCATTTGTCTTAATGCGGCTTATGACAGCGGCAGGGCGTATGCAATTCAGATGGTGTGTCGTACAGGCACGGACGACGCTGACATGGCCCGTTTGTGCGTTTGTCTTTATCAACGGCTTTATGTTTTGGGACGGGTGTGTGGGGGGGTCCAGGGAAGCAGACTGTTTACGAGGGGGATGTTGGGGGGACTGGTTGCTTGAATAAAAGGCTCCAGGGGAAGAAAATAATAATTACGCCATAAATCTGGTAATTGCGTCTATCGTAATAAGAGTCATCATGGTGGTAATGATAATATATTGAAATATGCATTTACATTATGAGCTGAAATTGGAGCGTGGGCTTGGCTCGCGCTTGTTATATGAATATTTATGATCATTAAACACAGCCTCCCCTTTTGAGCAGCATTATATCTCACTGGTAAATGAGAAGAGAGGGGCAGGGATGCGGAGGGTGCTGTTGGCGACAGTACCCTGAGGGTGGCGCTGTGGAGCTCCTCTTTGACGCGGTTCAGTTGTTTATGCAGAGTGGATTTTTCGATCTGCCACTCTCTTTCCGTCTTCATCAGCTCCTCCCGTGCTCTCTGGAGGCTACGGCACTCGGAACGCTGCTCCTGTAGCTGATACACAAACATAATGGGTCACAAAAACGTTCATAAAATCAAACCACAAGCTGTGCTCCAAATGTTATTTTTGCTGTTGCTGGGCAAAGAAGCCCTTACTTGGACCAGCAAACTGGTTTACAAAGTCCAGTTAATCCAACAAAGTCTGGTTTAAGCATATTTTTAACCACAGATGTGCCCCTTAATACTGAATGTGGTCACGTTCTTTGTGTGGCTTTTCTGTTCTATAGATCTATAGGGTGCAAAGTACAGTATATGTCCTGCCGGATCCTGGCTAAGAGTGAATAAATGAGACCAGTTTGTAATGTCATGCGATACTGACAGGAGTCCAATGTCTCTTAATAAGACCCGCACGCAGCCAAAGTCACCTCAAACCATGCCAACATCACACAGAGCTGCGGTCACACCGAGTGACGCTCGGAGTCAACCACCTCTTGCTTCTCTGGCAAAAAAAGGGTAAAAATAAAAGGAACAAGTTGTCGGAAATTAAATTTCAATTCATCCAGTCCCTTTATACACTGGCGCAGGAGCTCGGCGAGGAGAGAGGAGGATCAATAGTGTTTAGACAGCGGAGCAGATTTTCTAAGAGCCGAATCAATAGGAAGGAGAG
Organism: Triplophysa rosa; assembly: GCF_024868665.1. Classification (NCBI taxonomy): domain Eukaryota; kingdom Metazoa; phylum Chordata; class Actinopteri; order Cypriniformes; family Nemacheilidae; genus Triplophysa; species Triplophysa rosa. The sequence goes on from NC_079890.1 coordinate 34,212,303, forward strand.
AGGGAAAAATACCCCGGCTTTTCTTTGGGTGTTGCAGTAAATACGAACAAATCAGTGGCCTTAGGCTAAATGGATTGACCAGCCGTTTCCGACTTCTGTGCTGTAAATAAAGATCTATTGGGAAAGATCTGCCAGGGTCCATGAAAGGGGGCAGGGGGGTATTGAGTGACGGCCACCGTGGCAAAGCTGTCTCAAATAGCTGTCTGCACTTTACCTGTACGCACAAGGAGAACGACAGGTGCTAAACGCACAGAGCAGTGATGTCACGCAAAGTATTCAGGACAAATATCTTTCAGGGTCTAAAATAAAAGGGGGACGCGCTGGGAACCACTTGGTCAGATGATTGATATCATGTTGTCAATTTAGTGCTTAAAGGGACAGTTCACCCAAAAATAAAATAATTCGGTCATCATCACCCTCATGGCATTCAAAACCTGTGTGTGACTCTTTCTTCAGTGTACGACAAAAGGTATTTTGAGAAATGTCTCAGAGGTTTTGTGTCCATATAATGGAAGTCAATGGGGGCCAGTGTTGTTTGGTCATCAACATTCTTCAAAATATCTTTTGTGTTCTGCAAAAGAAAGAAAGTCATACAGGTTTGGAATGACATGAGGGTGAGACAGAATTTTCGTTTTTGGGCGAACTATCACTTTAATTCAGTGTTTCTGAGTCAAAGGTAGGGCTCTCGTAAAGTGTGCCTAAATCAAATCGATCATCTATATGCTTGCTTTTATAAAAAGCAATAATATTCGGTTTGCCCTCAATTGCAACCATAAATGGAATAGTGATGCTCAGAGTAATCAGCACAGCTTGAACCATTTCATATCCCGCAATGCAGAAGAAATAATGTAGAAAAAAATGTTTATTCTGAGTAGACCAAAATGATTGACATTATTTCTATATTTTATAGTATTGTATATATTTGTGATTTGCACCACCTGGCGTTCTCTACATAAGGGACATAACGCATTCTGTAATATCATTTTGTAGTTTTCATAATAGGGAGATGGTACAAGTCATGCCATGTTAAAATAAATGATAACTAAAACTACAATATCGATATAAAAAAACTAAACTAATCTATACTATAACCCATTGCGCTGGCTAGCAGCACAAAAATGTGGGTTCAATTCCCAGGGAACACATACTGAGAAAATATATACCTTGAATGCAATGCAATAGCTTTGAATAAAAGCGTCCGCCACATACACTCATGTAAGTTACACAACACTTAAGATTTCCTTGATGTGCTGGATGGCGGTTCCTCCTCCGCTCGCTGAGTTTGCAGTGGCGAGAGTGAATGTTGAATGAAGAGGTTGAACTTGGCCTCCTCTGTGACTCTGGTTTAATTACTGATGAACACCACAGGCCAGCGAAGCCAAACTGTGCAGAAGTGCATGATATATGAGCGTGCTCTTCACTCCTCAGACAAAACAAAAACACATCACAAAAGCCAAAGCAATAAAAGTACCGTCTCCCTCCAAATGAAAACATTAATCAATAAAGTGGATACAAAAATATGAACTGTGCTATTGACCGACACAGCAGGATTTGTGTGTGAGCTCACAGTCTTGACCATGTTTGGGCTAGTTTAATGGATGAAGACAGTGTCTTTTACTAAAGGCATGTGCTACGATCTGCCCAAATCTACAAAAAGAACGTGCGAGAACAGCGTAATGTAAACCCTGATGGACAGATAGACTGCCCGGGTAATGCTTTGTCTGCTCTCACTAAGGTCCAGTATGGACCACAAATTTTCTTAATGAACAAAGTCCTGGTAAAACAAAAGATCTTTTGTGACTTTGCGAAGCGTCACTGGGTTCAGGGCATGTGAATGTGTTTGCATATTCACTGCTGTTATATTCTATAGTAAAGGTCATTCCAGATTGGATTGTGACTGGAGCTCGTGAAAGAGCAGCGGGACATCACAGTTCAGCTAAACGCCCTCTGAAGAACATTACCTTAATGATACCATACCTCACACCCTATCAGAGAGAGAAAGAAATGAGACGAAAAGGACATTCTTTGACCCAGATTCCTTGATTGGTGCGAGATGTTAAAAAGTCTCGAGTTCACAAACTAGGCGAGATTAAAAAACTTTTACTTTTCTAAGGAGGACACACTGGAACGAAACCTCAAGTTATGCACTTACGGAAATGAACCATGCTTTGATTAAAAATAAGACAAAAAAATATGCTTATATTATATGCAAATATTATAATTATAAGCGTTGTAGTAAAACTACACTTACTAAACTTTTACTATAATAAAAACCTAAATCTGAATATTTTATTTATTATTACAATGAAATTCCCAAGCCACCACCCAGAACACCAAAGCGATGCTAACAACCCCTTAAAACACCTTAGCAACCACAAAGCAACGCCCTGGCAACCATTTATTTCAAAGACACCTCAACCTTAAAGGTACAGTGCGGGATGTTTTGTATGATCTATTAACAGAAATGCAATATAACATACAAAACTGTGTCTTTAGATGTGTATAAAAACCTTACGTAATGAAAAGTTATGTTTTTATTACCTTAGAATAAACCAGTTGTATCTCCATAGGGAGCGGGCCTATCTACATAGAATTTGTTATGTTGCGCAGCCATGTTTTGTACAGTAAGCTCTAACGGACAAACAGCTCTACAGAGCGCGTTTCGTATATGTTGGTCTTCGTGTGTGTTTTTAGACGCAGCTTGCGTCATCACTGAGTTGAAGATGCACAAAGTAGTAAGTCGTAGTACGGAGAGGAGGAGTAGTCGTCGTCTAGCTGAAGCAATTGATTGTTCTGTCTTAGAAGTTTTGATAAAATGGAGGACCATGCGTATTGTGCACAAGCGCCGACAGAGCGTGAATCTCCGTCGTCAAAGAAGCACAAACGTGATGCTGCCAGACGAATTAGAGACAAACGGCGGCAGAAATCCAGGATAAACATCGGTGTATCTATTACCAGATGGAAGGCACTGTTGAAAGACAAATGTTTTCAAGGCGACGCCGAAGTTGCCTGTTTTCTGCTAGACNTGGTAAAATAATTCAACATTTTCAATGTTTCCACTTTTTCAATGTTTACCAAACAACTGTTTTGTTGAAACGGTAACGTTAGCATTTTATACAAATGGCCATATAACCTCCGAATAATAATGTTTTTCCGTCCCTGCGGTACGTACTCCGGTTGTTCCTGACTTTACAAAGGGGGAGACAAACGTCTACTAACTTACACCTAACTGCCTATGTGACTGTCAGATCAAACGCTTTGAACAGCGTTGCTATTTACGATTAGCTAACTTTAGTTACTTCACTACTCTCAGCGTGTACTAGATAGGCCTCAAGGTTGTGCGTGTTGTGGCTTCACAAATGCTTTGCTGCATACCTCGGTTGTAACGAGTGGTTATTTCAGTCAAAGTTGCTCTTCTATCAGCTTGAATCAGTCGGCCCATTCTCCTCTGACCTCTAGCATCAACAAGGCATTTTCGCCCACAGGACTGCCGCATACTGGATGTTTTTCCCTTTTCACACCATTCTTTGTAAACCCTAGAAATGGTTGTGCGTGAAAATCCCAGTAACTGAGCAGATTGTGAAATACTCAGACCGGCCCGTCTGGCACCAACAACCATGCCACGCTCAAAATTGCTTAAATCACCTTTCTTTCCCATTCTGACATTCAGTTTGGAGTTCAGGAGATTGTCTTGACCAGGACCACACCCCTAAATGCATTGAAGCAACTGCCATGTGATTGGTTGATTAGATAATTGCATTAATGAGAAATTGAACAGGTGTTCCTAATAATCCTTTAGGTGAGTGTATATCTAATTATAGAATTGTAACAGTAACTTTCGCAATAGAATACATGTTAAATGATTAATTACGTTAATATATTGCCTTACCTGCTTGTATCACTACTATCCGCTGTTTCAGTAGACGACATCTTTTTTTACTGTTGCGGCCACCGTCGTAATTCGAAAGGGAGGGGTGGGCAAATGACTCAGAGATTCGTTGCAAAACTATAATACAAAGCTAGTGGCCTCTGATTTTCAAGAACTGTGCCTTTAAAGTGATAGTTCACCCAAACATGAACATTTTTTCATCATTTACACACCCTCATGTCATACCAAACATGCATGACTTTCTTTCAGAAGATATTTTGAAGAATGTTGGTAACCAAACAACATTGGGGTCCCATTGACTTCCATTGTTTGGTCACAAAACCAGAGACATTTCTCAAAAACTCATATGCAGGTTTTGAACGATATGAAGGTGTATAAATGATGACAGAATTTTCCTTTTAGGTTAAACATTCCCTTGAAGCTTTGTTTCCTAGTAAATGCCAGATTCATGCACTTTATTGCACGTCGCTTTGGCGAGCATCTGTTGAAACACCTTGTGCATTTTATAGTCACTTTTGGCAAGATGATACTGTAAAAGTTAATGTTATGTGAACGTAGGACAGATTTGTATGGTCTACCAGACACTTTTGAAATACAGAAGCACATTCGAGACAGTGATTTCATCCAAACAGTCCAGCTGTGAGGTCTGTTTGCAGATGTCTGTGGGCAGGACAGTCTGTGTTTCTTCAGGTCTGGACTGTTGCTCGTGACCAGAAGCACTCTGGCATGCAGCTGCCCCGGGCCATTCTCTAAGTGGTCTTTGAAAACACAGGTGGTCTCTGGGGACCAGGATGAGTGGGCCTCCCAGCCCCGCACAACACTTTGAATAATAAATCCATACATCATAAAGACACGTCAGAATTTGATTCACGGAGGCAAAACTCTGAGGTGTTAGCTTTAATAACACGTGCTGGAGCCAAGCACTTGCTCTTCCCTGACAAATCCGGGCAAATCAATTAATTCCTCTGACATCCCCCCAAAAGCACACAGTATAAATTCCATGTGGCCGCGGCGGTCTTGTTTTAGGAAGAAAGAGGGAGAACGCGTGACGCACGCTTTACACTTACACTCTCATTTTTGAAATATTCCGCAGGCGAGCGCATTTGTTTTTGTTGAGAATTCTCTCTAAAAGCGTAGGAGAAAGACAAGTAGCTCAAGCCGAATCTCTCTGTTATCAGAAAGCGAAAGGCTCTTGATTCTTTCGCAGGTGATATTCTGCACATAATGATGGATAGAAACATTAGTCTGCGCTATCAATCCTCAGAGAGTACCGCTCCTGACTGCAGAACAGCTTCGAGAGAAAAATACACATCAGACTCTGAGAGCTGGTGCTAATGGCCATAGTGAGAAAACAAGGGGTTTGCTGAAACATAAAATAAGACATCTCATTAAACAACGTAAAAGGAACAAATGTACAATAAATCACTGGAACGTTTTTGAAAAACCAGGTCTTTGAAAAAAGATTAAGATGGTCTACTATGTCATCCTCAAACCCACCAATTTATAGTTCAGATTATAGACATATGGTACCTAGATGCCACATTCACTTTTTTTTACTTAGCGTTACATTTTAGATATATGCGACCTGCAATGGCTGATTCATCATCTACACCAGCTTGGTCCACCATGTAAAACCACTATTAATGCGAAAGTGATTTTACCCGGATTTATCAGCAGGTGCATCGCGCCTCCTCGAATGCATTTCGTATATGTTGGTCTTCGTGTGTGTTTTTAGACGCAGCTTGCGTCATCACTGAGTTGAAGACGCACAAAGTAGTAAGTCGTAGTACGGAGAGGTGGAGGAGTAGTCGTCGTCTAGCTGAAGCAATTGATTGTTCTGTCTTAGAAGTTTTGATAAAATGGAGGACCATGCGTATTGTGCACAAGCGCCGACAGAGCGTGAATCTCCGTCGTCAAAGAAGCACAAACGTGATGCTGCCAGACGAATTAGAGACAAACGGCGGCAGAAATCCAGGATAAACATCGGTGTATCTATTACCAGATGGAAGACACAGTTGAAAGACAAATGTTTTCAAAGCGACGCCGAAGTTGCCTGTTTTCTGCTAGACTGGTAAAATAATTCAACATTTTCAATGTTTCCACTTTTTCAATGTTTACCAAACAACTGTTTTGTTGAAACGGTAACGTTAGCATTTTATACAAATGGCCATATAACCTCCGAATAATAATGTTTTTCCGTCCCTGCGGTACGTACTCCGGTTGTTCCTGACTTTACAAAGGGGGAGACAAACGTCTACTAACTTACACCTAACTGCCTATGTCGCTGTCAGATCAAACGCTTTGAACAGCGTTGCTATTTATGATTAGCTAACTTTAGTTACTTCACTACTCTGAGCGTGTACTAGATAGCACGCAAGAAATATATCTAATTATAGAATTGTAACAGTAACTTTCGCAATAGAATACATGTTAAATGATTAATTACGTTAATATATTGCCTTACCTGCTTGTATCACTACTATCCGCTGTATCAGTAGACGACATCTTTTTTTACTGTTGCGGCCACCGTCGTAATTCGAAAGGGAGGGGTGGGCAAATGACTCAGAGATTCGTTGCAAAACTATAATACAAAGCTAGTGGCCACTGATTTTCAAGAACTGAGCCTTTAAAGTGATAGTTCACCCAAACATGAACATTTTTTCATCATTTACACACCCTCATGTCATACCAAACATGCATGACTTTCTTTCAGAAGATATTTTGAAGAATGTTGGTAACCAAACAACATTGGGGTCCCATTGACTTCCATTGTTTGGACACAAAACCAGAGACATTTCTCAAAAACTCATATGCAGGTTTTGAACGATATGAAGGTGAATAAATGATGACAGAATTTTCCTTTTAGGATAAACATTCCCTTGAAGCTTTGTTTCCTAGTAAATGCCAGATTCATGCACTTTATTGCACGTCGCTTTGGCGAGCATCTGTTGAAACACCTTGTGCATTTTATAGTCACTTTTGGCAAGATGATACTGTAAAAGTTAATGTTATGTGAACGTAGGACAGATTTGTATGGTCTACCAGACACTTTTGAAATACAGAAGCACATTCGAGACAGTGATTTCATCCAAACAGTCCAGCTGTGAGGTCTGTTTGCAGATGTCTGTGGGCAGGACAGTCTGTGTTTCTTCAGGTCTGGACTGTTGCTCGTGACCAGAAGCACTCTGGCATGCAGCTGCCCCGGGCCATTCTCTAAGTGGTCTTTGAAAACACAGGTGGTCTCTGGGGACCAGGATGAGTGGGCCTCCCAGCCCCGCACAACACTTTGAATAATAAATCCATACATCATAAAGACACGTCAGAATTTGATTCACGGAGGCAAAACTCTGAGGTGTTAGCTTTAATAACACGTGCTGGAGCCAAGCACTTGCTCTTCCCTGACAAATCCGGGCAAATCAATTAATTCCTCTGACATCCCCCCAAAAGCACACAGTATAAATTCCATGTGGCCGCGGCGGTCTTGTTTTAGGAAGAAAGAGGGAGAACGCGTGACGCACGCTTTACACTTACACTCTCATTTTTGAAATATTCCGCAGGCGAGCGCATTTGTTTTTGTTGAGAATTCTCTCTAAAAGCGTAGGAGAAAGACAAGTAGCTCAAGCCGAATCTCTCTGTTATCAGAAAGCGAAAGGCTCTTGATTCTTTCGCAGGTGATATTCTGCACATAATGATGGATAGAAACATTAGTCTGCGCTATCAATCCTCAGAGAGTACCGCTCCTGACTGCAGAACAGCTTCGAGAGAAAAATACACATCAGACTCTGAGAGCTGGTGCTAATGGCCATAGTGAGAAAACAAGGGGTTAGCTGAAACATAAAATAAGACATCTCATTAAACAACGTAAAAGGAACAAATGTACAATAAATCACTGGAACGTTTTTGAAAAACCAGGTCTTTGAAAAAAGATTAAGATGGTCTACTATGTCATCCTCAAACCCACCAATTTATAGTTCAGATTATAGACATATGGTACCTAGATGCCACATTCACTTTTTTTTACTTAGCGTTACATTTTAGATATATGCGACCTGCAATGGCTGATTCATCATCTACACCAGCTTGGTCCACCATGTAAAACCACTATTAATGCGAAAGTGATTTTACCCGGATTTATCAGCAGGTGCATCGCGCCTCCTCGAATGCACAGTTCATAAATATTGTCTTATCACTGTTGTCATCGTCATTTCTCCCCCTCCGATACTCTCAGAGGCAGGGAAATTCTGAGGCAATTACCGAAGTGACAAGTGAAATGGGAACAAGGAGCACAAGAAAGAGACCGTTGCCATGGAAACCGCGCAAGGGGATCCGATTGCTTGCGCAGTGGTCAGGTAAAGCCCCCCCGTCTTACTACATACAGCGGCCTGGCAGCGCCCACCACAGACCAAAGGACACTTAACCTCAATCACTCCTTACAATCGCTAGCCAATCACGGCGAATTAATTTGCTATTCTTGTCCAAAGGTCAGGTGGCTGTGTACATCCAGGGTGGCAGAACATGCACTTTCCACCCAAAGCAGGAGAATAATGCGAGGAACACGGCTTAGGACATTGCCTAGTGATTTAGAAGAGACAGCAGAGCAAAATTATCATTATTATAGCGATACGCATCATTATTTCTACGAAGAGAAACATTATGTGCTATAGATACAAAATAACTAGATTTGAGTCTGCGATAATACTAATGTGTGTATCATCTGCACTGTGATGGCTGGACAGAAAAATATTCCTATTTACATTATCTACTGAATCTTACACGCTCCATTCCGACGCTTATTTTATTCAATTAAGATTTAATTTCATCTACAGCAATCTTCATCTAACCAAGCGCAGCTAAACGTGAGACGCGTGTGCAAATCAAGCAGAAGAGACGCCTCGGCTTTCATCAGCCCCGCCATTAACACATCACCTCTGAGTGTTTTGCAAACATCTTCAAACCGCCGAACGTAATCGTCTGTTCGCTGCGAAATGTTCATTTATGCACGATTTCAATACGACACATTAAAACGCGCGCGCGTTATTATTCTGTTTCATTTCAGAAACCTGTTCTGACTAGGACGTGTGACAGAGACACTAAAGGTGACGGCAAAGACATTAAACCCCCAGGACGAGACTCTCCGCGCCGCCGGCAAATTACGGCTGATTAGCATTGATTCGAAAACAAAAACCACAGCGTGACACAAATCAAAAGTGCAGTCGATGTTGATGCGTAAGTGAAATGGCACGTCTCAAAATAGCTCAATAAATTTACGTTACGAAGTCGCAAACAAACGAGAAAGCGGAGGGCAAGAACGGGAGGAAAAAATCAAGAGTGAAGCAATTACGGATCTAATCAGAGCTTTCTGCTTGAAGGTGCGACTCGGCTATCTCCCTCCCATTTGCATCATAACACAGCGTGCAATATTAATTTCCGAGTTTACTGCTTATTGGAAGTGCAAAGTATGAAAAGCCATTAAGTCTGCAAATGGGAAAGCAATTTGCTGTCACGTGGATTCGCGTCTATTCGGCCTGTGTTAACCATTTGGAATTAGAGTCATTTGGCGAGAGGCATTCTACAGCGGTCCACTAAAATAAGTAATTATGCTAGCCTCCTCTCTCCCTCCGTCTCCCGCCTCTCGCTCTTTCATTTGCGCGGGCGAGGAAAGCAGGATGGGTGGATGAGGTTGAAGGGCGTTAGGGGTGAGTAAGTGGATGCAGAGGCAATTAAAGTTGGTAGCTATCTGTTTGGCTAATGCGGGCGCACGCACGTAGGCGCGCGACTCTCGTACGTTGCCTGAGGGCCGCGAGGAACGAGGGAGAACAGATGCTGTGCGGCCGTCTCCTTTTACTGCCAGTGTAACTCTTAATCCAATCTTGCACGCTCGGGCACAGCGCTCTTCATTTCGATTTAAGGTGTTCATGCATCACGGGCGCGCGAGCATCATGAGGTAAAAATCACTCGCAATGATTCATACTGGGACTAAGAGAACCGCTGTAGCTACACATGCTGTTCATCTTACAAACATGAAAGTATTCGCGTAGATGGGCATGAACGTCTGTGTCGTGCCAAGTAGCATGCGTTCCTGAATGAACATCATCTGTTGGTTCAATAAAAATATTCTGGGGAAGTCTAGTTGACATTCAAAATTCAACATAAGCTGGTCTGGTACACCCGTCTCATCTGCACCCTTAAACTGCACAGAGAGAGAGAGAAATTTATGACGCCTGTGGTCCTCAGGTCTGTAGAGGTGTATTATGGTAGGACCTGCAGGACCCATTAAGGCGATGTGGATCTCCTATCCGAGCATGCGTATCGATCGTCAGCAGTCCCGGGCCTGGGCCTGCCAGCCTAGTTAAAGCCCCGCCTACGTGTGTGTATGTATGTGTGTGTGTCTGTACGCAGAAGGAAATGAAAATGGGGTCTTGGTGTGTGTAATGATCTGTGTGTGAATAAAATGAGCAGACTAGAGAGACAAAAAGGAAGATAAATTAAAGTATCCCTCCGTTCCTGCAGGAGCTGCATTGCAGCCGCTGATGCTTAGCTGCCTCACGGAGGATCTGTTTGTGGGGAGGAAATGAAAGGCAGTCAGACAGCGAGAGAAATGGGAGAGGATGCGAGGAAGGGGTTTGGGAGATCATGTTTTCTGTTTGACTGAAAAAGGACACGTCTGTTCTATTTAGCATTCATTTAATAGATAAACATTAACCACCTTAAAAATCTCAGAGTACATCCAAAAGACAGCAATAGATGCACTCACTGTACAGTAGATGTCATGATGTTGTCAAAGTTGACAGTCTCTTTTTAATACTTTTCATTGGTTAAATATTTGCACAAAATAAAACCTGCAACATCAAAATACTAATAAAAATCCCCAAGGTATGTTACTGCAGCATTGTAAGGATGCAACACACAGCCTCCATCCCAGAGCCAAAAACACACGAGCAGGACCTGGAGGAGAACAAAGCAAGAAGAAGAGAAAGAGAGAGATAGAGAGAGAGTGCTTTTGTGGGTTACAAGAAGGTGAGGGGGGTCTAAGAATGGTCTTGTTATGTCCAGACCCCCCTCCCCCAGGTATACCCCCCCACCTCAGCTCCTTTCCATCCACCTGCTCTCATTAATACACACCTCTCACATCATTAAGACGTTCGCCGCGGAATTAATAGAAAGACAGATTAAAAATAAATTAAGAAAAATGCGTTGGAGAACGCTCGCACGCACTTCATAAATCACCCGGGCAAAGGCAGGCACAGGCTCCTTATAATTAACTGCAGACTATTTATTTTATCCTGACGGTATAAATTAGAATTCAGACACACAGATTATATTAGGGGTGTCTGTCATGCGGAACTGCAGCGAGGTGTGTGGAATATTTTAAGGATACAAAGAGTAGAGCGCAGACGAAAAATGAGAAAGAGAGGGTGTGGAGGGCAGAGAGGAATATATATTCCTGTGCGCTGTGCAAAGAACACAGTTTTCGTTTTCTGAGAAGACAGTAACCAAAATAATATCATGAATAAAAAATAATATACGCAAATAACACAACGCTGTATTAATTCTCATGCTGGATCATACGACTATGACACAGACATGTCTGACTGAACATGCTCACATCTGTGTGTGTGTGTGTGTGTGTGTGTGTGTGTGTGTGTGTGTGTGAGGTAGGCACGACACAGGCCACACACTGCCTCCTCGTGGGCACTGTGCCTACACTGGCATTACAGTAAACCACACAGCCATTCAAAATATTCTCTGTATGCTTCTTTCTGACGGAAAGTTCAACAAAACATGTTCTGAGTTCAAAGCAGAAATATGCTAATGTGACCTAAACAAATGAATGATTTAGGAACAATATGTGTAATAGAGCAATAAAATCATAATAAAATCAATAAAAATAAAACTTTATCCAAAGACACTTTTATCCAAAGAGACAATGAATTCAAACTATAGACCACTTGGTTAGAGGTAAACCAACGCTGGTCCAGAAGAACTTACCGTTTCATTTTGAAACGTTCAAACAAAATACATCCAACATTCATATCCGAATCAAAATGTTAAACGAATGTCTTTAAGATTTTATTATACATGTAAGATAACAAAACAAAAACCGGAAGTGTTTCTGGACCAGTGTTAACATCTTGCAAAGTGGTCTATACATTTTATCAGTATAGTAGCTATTTGTGATCCCTGGGGTCACACCCATTGCTAATGCTAACAATTGCTAACAAAAAAGAAAACGGCAAACTCTGTAGAGCAGTTTGTCCGTTTAGGGCTACCGTAGAACGAACATGGCGAATTCCATTCAAGGGGACCCGCGTTGTTTATAGACAGAAATAGCTCATTCTAAGGTAATAAAAACATAACTCTTCATTATGTAAGGTCGTTATACACCTCTGGACACATAGTTATGTATATTGCATTTCTGTCAATAGATCCTCAAAAAATGACATACTGGACCTTTAAAGCTGTAATCCCAAAAACGATACAATGACACAAACTAGGCCATCGAACAAGGTTTGTCTTCAGTGAACCTGCATTTTGGTCCAAGGCTAAGCTGTGTAATAAAATCTCATTCTTTGTGCGTGTATCCACGGCATTCGGGCCTCCAGGTGGCACACAGAAGTATTGATCTTATCTCGCAAAGTCTCTAGGAGTCAAACGAGCTCCCAATTTGGTTATTCAGAGCAGAACAGTCGATCAACAGCTCAGTGTCACTTTCACTAGTACTAAAGCCACATATACCCTTGACAACTGGTGTTGCGACCCATTGAAAGGCTTTTCTCTGTGAATGTTTGTGTGCGTACCTCAAAGAGGCTTTCGTCCTCATTCCCTTCCTCCTCAGGAAGCGCGACACGTCCGCAGTGGCCTCCTCATGAAAGACGAAGACACGGGCTTGTGTCCTCCTTCACATTCCTGACTTCTGCCGGTGCATTAAGTCAATCCACTGAAGACGGCAATCTTAAAACAAACCCCAGCGCTCTCATAATCAATGACAAAAACAGACGCGCAGGACCAAAGGCTCTTTACGTGCCAATTTTCTTCTGAGAACGTGAAAAACAGGCAGAAGAAATTGCTTTCTCCGTCTTTATCATTCTAGCGTTTGGCTGAGGCCTTAACAGACGGCCGAGGGAGAGGATAATGGGTTCGGAGCCCGTCGCATCACGACCCTCACAAAGCGCAGACGAAACATTTCTTATTTGTGTAGTCTCATTTCGTCGCATGATACCGGATGCACAGATACATACGCAACTCCAAAAGTGTCATAGACCACAACGTATAACTAAAAAGGCCAAAAAATTCGAGTAAACCCGATTCACAGCCTGAGATCTGATACAAAATCTCATTTCATGCATACAAACAATCTTCACACATACATTTTGGCTGATTCAATCATTACCACTTTCTATATTCATGCTGTGGTTAGGGTCCCACAAAAACCTTTCAATTTGGATGCCAAATACATACGCCACCCGAAAAAGCATCAAAAACGCAGCCGCGTATTGAACACACTATTGTAAAAACAGCCTCCATCGTATTGTTCACAGCCTGAGATCTGATACACGATCAGACTCATTTCTCAAAACTCAAAAAGAGATGGCCGTTCTCGTCTTCTCCTTCAAGCCGGGAGAGTAACTCAGTCTGAAGAAAATAAATACGCACTTATTACATTCTACACGCCGCGTACTTTCACCTCCGTAATGTATTGCGGCGAGCGACGCGGTGCACGCCGAGGTGAAAAATGAGAATGCAGAGTCAAGAAAAAAGCGACGATGAGACGGGGTGAGAAAGAAATGTTCAGGAGCTCACAGCATCTTGCTTGCTACACACTGCTTCACGACTTTACTGCGGTATTCTGAGACATGTGTATTAGAAAGAACATCATCTTGGGTAAGATTCATATTTTTACGTTGTCTGAAACAGACTGGCTGTCTTTACTGGCTCCGGCGTATAATATCTATTGTTTTGCCCAAAAATCACCATCAAAACATAAAGCTGATAATGTTGCGTTCTAAGCCGGTATACAGAAGTAAGAGGGCAACAAGGCAAACCTGAATTCGATGTTTGTTTTTGCCAAGATGTCTTCTAGTCATCTAGTCGGATTCTGAAGGTAGCACAGATGTATCGCTTCGCTGCCAATATTACCCCACAATCCCATGCTAAAAAAGGATCTGATGGAGCAGTTCATTTATTAAAAGTACATGTATTTACTTTTAGGCATTGTAATCACTAAATATTTTCTTGGTATCTCGAAAACTGACTTGCATTTGTGTTAGATCAAGACATGACATCACGGTGCCTTAGAAGCCGATGTCAAACCTAAACCCTGGTCTGCTTCCTTAAGATTTACCTTCATAACTAAAAGACTCAAGAGGTGAAGCAGCGAGAAAGCCGTCTTAGGTTTCAGCCACAAAAAATAACACCAAACGGCCAGTGCACACAAGCCAGCAGTTCCATCTGTACCCAGCAGGTGTCTCTCTTTCACTGTGCATGACCCCCAGTCCTATCTCCCACCCACCAAAGGCCCCTCCCCTCCTGAAAATCCCCATCTCCACATAATATATACACCATCATTTGAAAATGGCAGCTTTTTGATAATTCACCTTGATTATCAGACATTAAAAGTGACTTGAGCGGCGCTGAGTGTCTGGTTGGGGAGATGGCTGCAGACAGCCGAACAATGCGACGGGCGCGGCATTAACGCCTCGCTGGGCCGTGCAGCCGCGCAAGGGAGAGGCAGCTCTTTGTTCTCCCCCTCATCCAATTATTTTTAACGTGCGCCTCTTTCACAACAACAAGAGAGAATTTAATTTTAATGCACTCTGTATAAAGAAGCACCACGAAATACATTCTTTAGAAAGGAAGAAAGAATATGGATGAGGTTAGGAATTAATCAGGGTGCATGTGGACCCAGGGTATGAGGTGCAGGTATTGCTTTGCAAAATCGTACATTCATTACCGTTTCTCCTTAAAAACGAGTCGCACGCTGCAGAGAAGCATAACACAAAGTTGGGGAGAAACCATGCGTGTTACATTCGTGCTCAGAGAAGAAAGTTGAAAAAACACAAACAAACAATAAAAAGATCCAGGATTCAAGATAAATGGGTTTGAAGATAAAAAAGGCATGCACTCTTGTAGGAAGGTATGCGCCTAAATATTTTTCTAATTGGCCGAGCACTTTATCTTGCTGTCAGTGAGGTTATAAAAATGCAGCAGTTCCCAGAAGGAAAGCAGCAGCTCTATAGCCGACCCTTTATTACTGCACCCTGGTGTCTGATATATGCTCCCGAGTTAACCTTTCATCTGAGTCCAACACACACGCATGCACATACACAGTGGCGCATGTTTTATGCAGAAATGCACCAAAATAGAGGACTGTGTGCCGAAAGCAACACTGCAGTGTTGTACCGAGCTCGCAATATGGGACTGCAGCTAAAACACACAGTAAATCATATGCCACATTAATGTACCGCAGCTGTAAGGATGCAATCATGCACACAAACACGCACGCACACCGATTCAAGCCGACAGAAAAAGCAAATTAGAATCCGGCGTGTTCAGGCGCAGGGCTGCTGCCATCTTAGCCGCAGTACGGCCAATTTTCTCAGCGGTATGAAATGATTGTTTTTTTTCTTATCAGCGTCGAGGCAGCATCTACAGCAGTGAGAATTTAAAATGAAAAGCCCTTAGTTTTTGTCCCCGGGAACACAAAATAGACAAACCCCCGAGCAGGCGCACACACGCGCTAAATTAGATCTTCAGTTCTGGGGTAGACAACTAACCGCTTGTGTGTAAGCCTCGCTCTGCGGCACAGCGAAAGCAATTCTCGGGAGATGGTAAAATTAAAGGGCAGAATCCAGCCTGTTTATGGTTGGCACTCCTCTCGCTTCTCAATCAAATGTTTTATTAAGCAATCATTCGGCACTCTCCCACTCCTAACACTCCTCCGCCGGAGTAAGGAGGGGATGGGGGGGCGAGGGGGCTTGAAATCTGCAGGATGGTGTGCAGGTACCCGCTGACCCCCACTTCCTCAGCTGCCCACAGATAGTGGACTGAACACAGCTGATTACTCCCACCTGGAGTCAGAGTGACTGTTAACCTCCCTCCACAAGGGTACAAGCGGTCCCATAGCTACCCCGAGAGAACAGAGGGTTACAGAGAGGGTCCAAAATGACCTGTTTTCCACACCTTCCAATTGCAAATGAACTATATGAAAGTTGGCATAAAACTGTGATTGGCATCATACACGGATTACATCTCGGAGTAAAACGGCACCTGTCTCCAAAATGTAATGACCCGTCGTGATCTTGTTTCTCATATTTTGGTGGCTTTAACGTGGGGACTGATTTGTTCAGCTCACTCAAATATGAAAAACATCTGTCGTTAACCCTCATGTCTTTTGAAACCTGCATGACTGTCTTACATCAGAACACAAAAGGACTTTACAGCAGAATGGCCAATACAGCAGGAGTGAATGGTGACCACAGCTCTCACGCATAACATTTAAAAGCAAGAAAAATTGTTTTAAGTAAACAAGATAATTTTCCATCTATATTTTTACATCAAGCACGTGGCTTTAGAGGAAAATAGTTCACAAGTCATACTTTTATGGTATTTCTTTAGTGCTTTTTGTCCATGATAAAGCTTGCCAGCCTAGTCCCCATCCGCTTTTATTTCGCAACGTGAACATTATTTAAGTTTCTTCCCACAGAATTTAGGTCCTGTTGTTTTTCCATACAATGAAAATGAAAAGTTATTGAGTCAATTATTACCATTTTGCCTAAAATGTTCTTTTGTGTTATACCAAAGTCCATTTACGGAAATTGTGCCACTCGGCGGCCATGTTTGCAACGCCTCTGGGCAGTTATTTATGTCATAGCAAGTCTACAGTCCTATCTACTTGAATGGGGGTAGGCAGATATTTTTTAAATCGCTGCCAAAAATCACAATTAAACAGCATATTAAACAGCATATTTCCTTATTAATCAATAATTAAACCTGACATTAACTGTACCATAACTTTGGTTTGCTAAGCTTAAATTGCGCTAAACATCACCTTTTTCGATGTCGCTTCATCTACTGCACATGCGCACAAGGCTTACAAGCGCCTCACGAGAGCCCCGCCCCAGAGAACTGTCAGTCTATATTGATTGACGACTGGCTCGTTTCACTGGAAGGTGGGACTTCCATCGCAAGAGTGGCCATATAGGGAGCCTCAGAGATGACGTATTTTTTTATGCAAAACCCGGAAGCGAGTTAGCATTTTAGGACTTCCGGTTCCATCGCTCCAAAGTATATGGGTTTTTTGAATGGGTTTTTGGTAAATCGCCTGAAATAAGGTGTGTGGTAAACAAAACCTCTAAATATTTTCACGTTTTCTTCTATGACATAAAACACACCAATTATAACCCGCTTGTGATTTTTTATCAAATTATATAAAACGGCGGTTGTTAACAAGTTGTTAAAAGTTATCGCGCATATAAAGCTCACAAATAATGCAACATGGGCACAAATCTCTTCAAACGTAGATGCGGATTCATTCACAGAGTAATTACTTACCAGGGAACATATTTTGAATAAAAAGTTTAAAAGAGTTGTGGAAGGCTTGGTGGTGGTGACGTTGATATCGAGCGACATTAAGTGTATTTATTTTATAGCATCGTGTTAGCTTTATACTTCTGCCAATTGTATTTTGTCATTTTCAGTGACAAATGTTGTGTTAATTTGTAAAGATGATCTTGATAGACAAAACGAGTAAACATCATAAACCTTATTTTTGCGATCTTCCAAAAGTCTATTGGAAAAATGCATAGGCTTTCGGTCGAGGGAACCAGCGCGGCGCTTACTTCCGGGTTAGCCTACAAAAATACGTCATCTCTGAGGTACTGGATTGAGCATTGTATTCCTCCCCATTCATTGTAATAGCAGTGGCTCATCTTGTTAAAATTAATATCTTTGGTTCTAATCAAGAAAGAAATGTCATACAGGTGCCTTACGGGGAGGTGAACTATCTAAAAAAGAAACTTCAATTACGGCTTGCATCATATGGCACTTTTGTTGTCAGGGTGACATTGAGAGGATGGGGTGAGCCTGACAGCGGGGTACGAATTAAAAGTGTGGGACAGTAAAGATAGTTACCTGCTGACTGACTGAACTATGCTGGAATTTCAGCCTGGACAGTTCGTCCTCCAGCCGCTGGACCCGCACCTGTGGAGACATGTGTGCAAAGATCATTATATTCACATCACATATGTTGATCATCAAACGCAGAAATATTTTGAGAGGGAGAGTATAGCCAGAGCAAAGACGGTAGCTCAGAACAAACAGAGGAGTGAGAAAATGGCTGCAGTGTTCTGTCATAATGAGAAGCGGAGGTGTGTGTCGGGCTCCCTCGCTCCGCTCTCATCACATCTGCTGTCAGTAATCTATTCCTGAGCCAGCAGTGCTGGGATTAAGTGCAGACTGCAGATAGAGGATGTATGCGTCATTGAAACACACAAGACTGACACACACAATGCCACCGGTGAGTAATAATACAGCCCCAATAGCAGCTTCATTTCGAAGTGAAAATTATTGTTGCTCAGAAGATGGAAGTGTGTGATGCGTGAGTGCTCTAGATGATTTAAACATTAGATACAAGGGTCTGGAAAAACTGTCCAAAATGACAGCTAAAGCCATAATGATTTTAAAGAAACAGCAAATGAATTACTAAACAAGTATAATTTACTTTCATCCTTACTTAAAAACATACTGTAAGAACAAAAATGCCAAAAACAACAACACCATGTTATGCCTGTCAAGCTCCATTATGCACCATAAAAATGAACCATGGTTTAACTATGGTAACTGCTTTTAGTAAAACTATATCAGGAACACATTTCCTATGGTCTCAACACAATAACCATAGTTCACCCATTGCATTTGCAGTAAATGAATATACATTGTAAACAATCTACAACACAAAACCATTGCCAATTTTTAAAAGGGTTCTGAAGCCATATATCAGCTTTATGTAAGGACCAAAATGTAAATTTAGGTCTGATCATAACACAAAGCCATTGTACAACTTTAGGACATAAAAGTAAAAAATGTGAACATGCCACATTTTTTCTTTTTAAAGCTTGACAGCTCATGGCTATACATTTTTGGCTATAGATATATAGCAGACAGAATATAAAATGATTCTTTCTTCGCTTCACAGAAACACAAAGTTTAAAATGAAATGAGGGTGGATAAATGATAGAATTTTTCATGGACCATATGACGTCCCTGTGTGAAAATGAAAGGTCCGACTCTAGGTGAGGATTTGTTGGCAGTACTGCAGAACTGCATGTTAAAAAAGCTTCTGAATAAAGTGAATTTCATTAAAGAACCAGATCATGAACAAAAGATGATACGGTAGTCACACATAATAAGAATATACTGTAGCACGTATGGGCTCTCATTGATATTCAGACAGAGAGATGAAAAACTTTCTGATGCAGCATACTCTCTTTCACCAAACACAAAACTCACTTTAAGGAAACCAGAAAAAAGATCTGATATAGTCAGACAAAACTGAGATAAAGAAACCGGTAATTGTATTTTCTTAAAATAAAGAAAAATAACAAAACAGATTTACAGTCATAACCATATAAAACTTCATTAGTGATGCTTTGAAAAAGCATAACTATTGTTATTCGAACATACATACTTCTTATAATTATTCTTGTTCCGCCAAAAGTTTGGCACGCTACTTGTCCCGCAGCTTTTGACGTAGACGCATGAATGAATACATCACATCGACGGGCCTATTTGGGAATGGTGTGCTATGACTTTTATAAGCGATCGGGTGGGGGGGGTGCGATAGGGGGGTGAAAAACCACCCGAAAAATCCCATTGATTTATCATTGCGCCCAACTTTGACGGTTCGTAGCTCCGAGCGAGATCGAAGAAAAAAACGGATAATACACGATTTGAAGAAGTTATCAGGCTCTATAAGAACATAAATCACAATGGGGTGTAAGTTGCACCCCTGGGGTGTGAGAGCCTCCCAAAATTTCCGTATACCTGTAATGGGGCCCATAGACTCCCATTCAAAACCTAGATACCTATATATTCACGCGTTATTTTTTCGCATTCGACCCATGAATGACTACATCAAATCGAGCGGCCCATTGAGGAATGGTGTGTGATGACTTTTGGAAGTGATCGGGTGAGAGGGGTGCGATAGGGGGGTGAATAAAAACCAGAAAAATCCCATTGACAACATTGCGCCCAACTTTGATGGGTCGTAGCTCCGAGTGAGGATATCGTAGAAACATGATAATAATACACGATTTGAAGAGGCTATCAGTCTCTGTAAGAACATCACTCACAATGGGGTGTAAGTTGTACCCCTGGGGTGTAAGAGCCTCCCAAAATTTCCCAATCACAGGAAGCATGCCCATATAAGGCGTAAAACGTCCCGTGTTGAATATCTTAGCAGTACAACCACTTAGAGACAAGGGGGTAGGCTCATTTGACTCAGACAACTAATCAGTGTCACATGATCATTATGAAGATATTAAGCCACATCCATAGCAACCATTTACAGCAACCTAGCAACCGATCCCCTAGACTACCATTATAAAAAGTCCATATGGATATCTTTGAAGAACAGTGTCGTAGGGACGAGGGGGTGGGCTCATTTCACTCAGACAACCAATCAGTGTCACAGGATCATCTTAAAGCTATTAAGCCACGCCCATAGCAACCATTTACAGCAACCTAGCAACCGATCCCATTGACTCCCATTATCAAAAGTTCATATGGATATCTTTGCAGTACAGTGTCGTAGAGACGAGGGGGTGGGCACGTATTACTCAGGCAACCAATCAGTGGCTCAGTAAGTTCATTAAGCCACGAAGCCACGCCCATAGCAACAAAACATCTTAACTTAGCAACCGTTTAACAACACCTACATCTCTTCATCAGAACATCATAGAGAGATGGGGGTTGGTTTGTTTCACTTGTGGGTTGAAGCATCATCAGTTGGCATACGCTAAGCCACGCCCATAGCAACCAAACAGGTTAGCCTAGCAACCGTTTAGCAAAACCTATATCTATGCATAGGAACATCGTAGAGACATGGAAGTTGGTTTGTTTCACTTGTGGCTTGAAGCATCATCAGTTGGCAGATGCCAAGCCACGCCCATAGCAACCAAACACATTAGCCTAGCAACCGTTTAGCAAGACCTATATCTCTGTATCAGAACATCTTAGAGTCATGGGGGTTGGTTAGATTCATTAGTACTTAAAGTGTCATCACCCTAGTGCCGAGTTCCGCGGTTTGCCACGAAAGCATCACTCACAGTTTCTTTAGAAAATGTACTATCTAGTTTATTTTATTATTCATAACTTTTTCAACACGAAATGTACATTAATGTACTTAAATAAAAAAATATTTTATAAACAACTTAGCGAAAAGAAACGGCAATATTTTGCAACATTAAAAAGGAATCATGACCCCTAAAACTATATTTCAAACTGAACTAAACATACTTAGAAGCTGAAAAGACAGCTTTACAGTAAACAATATCATAAAATAGATCCTTTCACTTTTCATTGCAAACATCTGCCTAAACGCATGGATATGGTGTCTTAATGGTGAGAACTCCGGAACCAAATCTCAAAATCCATGTAATTTCAGAAGATAGCTCAGTAAAATAAGTGAAGGTCAACTGGATAAAGTGAAGAGAATTTACCAGAGTAATGACTCCCAGACCATGGGGACATTATCATGTTGACCAAAGACTGAGACCAAACAGCAGATGGTGAATAAATGACAGATTACAGTTTAAACATTATGTCATGATTATTTACAAAAATGTAAAATGATATCCTTCCTGGATTTTTGCAGACATCCATATGAATACTATATATTATAATGATATTTAATTAATATAATGGTATTGTACATTGCAGTACAGTATCAAACCAATGGTATAGACATCATCAGTATGCCAAATATGGTGGTGGCATATATCAAAGTATTAGAAATGTTTAATCTTTTACTCTACCATAGTACTACCAGTCTTTTATTTGTCTTGCTCTCATTTTAGCATTGGTGCTCTTTCAAATGGATTTCCTGTTTCTGTGCATCTTTGAACTTTAATAATGCTGTGGTCCAAACAAGGCAATGCTCCACAGCGACTGTCCACCTACAAGGCGGCAACGGACACAAGAAACATTTCTTATCTGACATATATGCATTTTGCAGACACTTATCCAAAATGACCCAAAGTGCCTTTAAATGTCTTTTATTTGTATGTGTTTCCATGGAGTTCGAACCCATGAGCTTTGTGTTGCTACTGTACTCTAGTAAACACGCAAAATAATGCAAAAGAAGCTTCATTCCAAGGATGCACACAGACCCTTGGTGGAGGTGACCTTCCTGCAATCAGTCCCATGGAGCACTTATTTCCCAGCTATAATCAGACTAACTCACTAAGGCCTGACCTTTTCTCAGCGGCCCCTTAACCATGGTATAACTCAAATATAAAACCCAAACCCTCCAGAGAGAGACATCTGCTAGGGCACAGAACTGTGGCCACACAGGTTAATGAGCAGTGTTGGGCAAGTTACTCTGAAAAAGTAATTAATTACTAGTTACTAATTACATTTTCAATAGTGTAATTAGATTACTGTACAAATTGCTCTCTCCAAAAAGTATTTAATTACTTATTATTAATTACTTTCTATATCCTATATCAAACTTGATCAGTTAAGTGATTCAAGGATAGACATGAAATGGCTCTTTTAATTCATTCAAATAAATAATATAAAACTACATAAAGTATTATTATTAACTGACCAAAGTATTACAAATGTGAGAATTATGCATTAAAACACGGATTTTAAAGTTAGACTCACTATTCCACTATGTCAATTCCACTATTGCACACACATACTGTATATTACACAAAGGATTTAGTTTAATTACATCAGAAGTAACTGTAATTAAATTACAGAAAAAATTAGAGTAATCCTTTGCTTTACTTTTTCAAGGGGAAAGTAATTAAATTACAGTAACGAATTACTTAGTAACTAGTTACTCCCAACACTGTTAATGAGAGAGAAAGCGCATTGGCACATACATGTGCAAACAAGCTAGAACATTTCTAAATACACATAATGTATCTTCTATTCAAATTGCACATAAATGAAAAACGTTTCTTTTGACACAGGGTTAATGCACCAATCCATCAATATACTTCTGGTCAACAGACTGGCTTTAACCAACAGTCATTTCCTATGTGGACTGAATAAAAGAAATAACTATGTATGACCTTCCTCCTTCCAAGGAAAACTACATTTCGCAATGACAAAACGGTTATAGTTAAATTTATATTTTAAAGTTTTACTTAATTAATATTCCATAAAGGAATTTATAGTCTGTCATATTTGACATGTGCTTCTCTCTCCTTTATCTTAAATGTGTGCTCTCACTGTGTGTGTGTGTGTGTGTGTGTGTGTGTGCGTGCGTGCGTGTCTGTGTACGTGTGTGTGCGCATCCGTGTGTGTGTGTCTATGTCTATGTGTGTTAGTACGTGTGCATATTGTGTGTGTGGAGTGTTTTGTATGTGGGTATGTCTGTCTTCTGTGCTTTCACCTTTTTCTTGTTTTTACAGGTATAACTATAATTGTTTTGCTTACAGTCAGTATGTCTCATGTACATCTGCTTTGTAACAATGAAAATTGTTATATAAATAAAGCGTTATATAAAAGCATTATATAAATAAAGTTGAGTTGAGTTATAGGTGACACTTAGGTATGCTCCTTTACAAGTCATAAGTCAATAAGACTATTATTTAATAATCAAACCTAAAGGACTCTGTGACGTTTTGCAATGAACTTTTTTACTAAAGTCCATCACCCCGTGAATTACAGTAGCCTACCCTCAATGCTGATTCAATAACTTTATTCATACAGTGTAAAGTGAAAAGAAGACGTTTAGTGCTGCACCGTCGACGATTTTCAGTCACCTGTGTTTCGAATCAAATGTCAGAACATTGTGATTCATCTTGGAGCTGGATCGTGAGAACTTTTGAAAATGCCTATAGGGACAATGAATCACCAAGGTCACTTATGTGGGTGGATACTTTTGAGCTTTCTCTGAATGCAGCAACTGAACACAGATGCTTCCGCAGCCTTCTGCCTTTTGGTTTCCTAAAAAGTTTCATTCTCCACCTGCACCTGCAATAAATGCTCTTTCACCGCTCTCATATTTAACTCAAAGGAACTCTCAACAGCCATGTTAAAGTTGCACAAAACAACTTAAACGTGTAACACAACTTTGCTACAATGGCATCTTTTGCTTTTGCGTGAAGCTGCATCCATGGCAGTTGGTGTCAGCGTAACGTCCAGAACTGTTTTACGACAAATAAACCAGAAGTACCAGAAAAAACACACAAAAATAAAATTACAAAGAAATATACTGTATATAGTATATATCTTCTAAAGTTTTCTGACTTTTTTATGTGAATGCACAAGCACACAAAATTATGCATTTGAAATTAGGGAGGAATGATTGATAAAGCAGCAAAAACTGAATTAAAATAAATTTGTTCCCATCACAGCAAACTGCTGCTACAGGGTAGGAAAGATGTGACTGTTTGTTCTCTAAAGCTCCCCCCAACAGGTCTGCCATGATGCCTAGCGACAGGTGACACAGCCACTGGTGACGGACAGCACTGGCCTGGACTCTGATTGGTCAGTGGATTTATCCAGGAGGGGGGGCTTGGAGTCCCACTGCAGCAAACATTATCTTACAGCTGTGTGCCTGCCAGCTAATATACTAAAAACCTTTGTTGTCATTCTGATAACACATCTTATATTGTGCATTGAAATTATGGAAAATACTTTACAACTTAGAAAAAACACATGAGATATTTGTAATACACATTTTTTGCCCTCCTAGACTGCTAGATTATAAAAAGTGTATTGGGAAGTCTCATTCAAGTCATTTTTATCCAAGAAACAGAACTTTGTTATATCTCATGTGACTCTAGAGTTTTAGAAGAGATCTTCACATGATCACAAACAGATTAGCCAAGTCTACAAAAATCGACATTAACTCAATGAAATTTGAAATATTTTATTAGCTAATTTTTACAAAATGCTTTCGGTTTTAAGGTAAGAAACGACGCTCAAATGTCACAAACAGGCAATTTGCTTTAATCATTTGTAAATATAATGTCATATGTTATTAAAAGACATATTTATATTTAATTTGTCAAAAAAAAACTGTCAAAATGATTTGCTGCATCCGGGTTACCGTGTGTTTTTAGTTTTGAGAGGTTTTTATCTGGGAATAACGAACCTGCAAATGTCGTGACTGGCCAATCAGAATCAAGCATTTCAACGAGCCGTGTAATAAAAATATGTAAAGTATATAAATGTTTCTAGAGAACAAATTATTTAAGCTATACTATCCGCATAACAAACTTCTAGAATATTAAAATCGATTTTTTTCTATTTCCTGCTCAATTATTACAGGAAAAACATCTGGAACCAAGTTCATACTTAAAACTGAGGAATCCATTAAAGGTAAAGTTCACCCCAAAATAAAAATTCTGTAATGAATTACTCACTCTCTAGTTGTTCCAAATCTTTACACATTTCTTGTGCTGATGAACACAGGGAAAGACATTTGGAAGAATGCTTGAAACCAAACAGTTCTTGGACCCTACTGACTACCATAGTAGGAAAAAGTGCCCCAGAACTGTTCTCAAAATATCTTCTTTTGTGTTCAACAGAACAAAAAAAAGTGAAAGTATTTTTTCCTACTATGGTAGTCAATGGGGTGCAAGAACTGTTTGGTTACAAGCATTCTTCCAAATATCTTTCCCTGTGTTCATCAGAGTAAATAATGGCAGAATTTGACATTTTTGGGTGAACTGTCCCTTTAAGTCTCCTGAGCTATAAACGATCAACATCCGAGCAATAAAACTGTCCTTTGGAATGGTTTAGTAAAGCATGTCAAATCAACTAATGATTGACTAAAACATTGTTCTCAAGGTCTTTCACCTCTAGTGACACAGTACACCAAGACATCTTCCCTGGCATCCATCAGCATGTGCCAGAAATAAGGCAGGGAAACACTTTAGACAGATACTGCCAGCTGCTCATCACACGTGACTCACGGTCTACTAACACACCTGAGTTAACAGCATCACCTGAACAAACAAAGCTTCTTTGGCACACAAAAACAGAATTCTGACTCAGTCACAGAGATATACAGTCGTTTTTTTCTAGACAGCAGAGAGATTAAACGAAGAGCAAAAGAAGCAACATTTCAAAACAGACCCCAGAAAACGTGCACATGTTTCCTCTAGAGTTTAAGAACATTTCTAAACAATGACACACTTTGTTTAGATTTGTCATGACATCGAAGTCTGAAATCAAAAGTCAGAATTTTAATATAACACTTTATTTCTTATCAATTTCTCGTAAAACCAAATCCACATCAACTTTCCATAATTTTCATATATACTACGTATATTGATCCTTCGCAGGAAATTGAAATAGTTACATCATCAGCAGCCACATTCATTCTTAACACTCAAACAACATCTATCCAGCATATAAAATATAAAAAAAAACGAAAAGTGCAGTAACTAGAATTATTGCGCATTAAATAGCCTAATAGCAGCAGGCAAGAATGATTTACGATGCCGTTCTGTCCTACATATTGGTGGGATCACTCTACCACTAAATTTGCTCTGCCTAACACCTTGGACGTTATCGTCCATGCATTTATTTTTCTCAACATTCTTTCTTCCGCAACTTGCACGACCCAATCCTGTGGTACGCCAATGAAGGAGCCTACCTTTTTAATCAGTTTGTTCAGTCTCTTCCTATCAGATGTAAGTGCTCCCAACACACCACTGGCCACAAAAGTCTTGTAAAAGGTGCACAGTAGAAGTTGACATATATTAGAAGATCGTAACCTTCTCAAAAAGTGGCTGGACCAGTCCAATTTATAATCTAACTGTACCCCAGGTACTTGTAGTTGGAAACCGGGTCCAAAATGGAGACTGGATCTAGCCATAATATCATATATACTCTTACTGAATATATAGGATAGTTTGATTTACGTTACAAAACGTGAGTGAGAACGTATCCTGCTTTGAGCCATAAAAGATTTGGTGAGCCTCGGTAAGTCAAACATCAGTCCACGTCTCACGCTAGCAGCTGCAGCTCACGAGCCGATTACGACATAAAGCAAACTGCACCATAACAGAGCAAAACAGAAGCTTTCATTCCCTAGTTCCCTTTCAAAGCCCTTTCAAAAACACAACCGTTGCATTTGGAAAACTTTGGTTTGTAACAATACGTGCCAATTCGTCATAATAACAGCCATTATCCCTCCTTTTGATTAATGGTGTTTCTCAGAACAACAAAAAGAAAATACATAGAAACCAGGAAATGCATGGACGATTTGAGATCAAAGCTCTGAACAAAGACTTTGAGACTGAGAGAGAGAGAGAGAGAGTGAGGCAGAGAGATTGAAACAAACAGGGCCCGTGCAGCCTGGGCCTGGTTGTGAAGCTTTTACCTGAGCCTGTAGCGTCTCATCTTGCTGCCTGGCATCCTCGCGTAGCTGCTGGTTGCGGCTGTGTTGCCGTTGGCGCTCTTGTCGGCTTTCCCGCAGCTCTCTCTGCAGATCCCACAGCCTCTGCTCCTGGACGTCCAGCTATCCAACCACAATAGAGGGCAGGGCGCAGAGGAAGAGAAAATCAATCCACTACAAAGAGTCTCTTTCTGCGCCTGAGCCTGCCATGACTGGAGCTCCAGCCCGGAAGAACCAGCCTTCATCTGGCCTTTATCACATCCACCCTGAGCAGAGCAGCTCTAGCACCCTTCACATCCACCCTGACACTCCAGACAGGCTAGAACAGCCCTGCGCTGAATGCAGAAACAAAAATCAATGCTTCTTAACCGAATGCGAAATCGCAGCTCATTGTTCGACCCGACATGTAAAACGCTGCTCTTGGATGGATGGATCTTTGCGACAATGCCATTTGACGGTAATCCATACGTGAAGTATCTACAACAGGTTATTATTCAAGGCCCATGACTTTACATCAAAAAAGACATCATTGTTATAATTAGCAACGTCACCTACTAGAGAGCGAGAGAGGGAGGGTGATCAGAAAGAAAGAGAGAGACCCCTGGTTCCGGTCCAGTCTGACATTATCAAGCGTTCTCTTCTGCATTTCAAATCATCGCACGATGACAGCTACGCATCCAAAACGGAGGCCCGGCCGAAGATCAATTAAACAGCCGCACTCATTAAAGGCCTGAGAGTAATCCAGCTATTCGCCCAAGTCACCTAAATCAAACAGTCGCCCCACGCCTTACGCCATTGATTGTGGTCGGGTGACAAACACGCCAAACCGCCGTGTCTTTTCCATGCATCTGTTGGTTTAGCGAGCGCTGAGATTCCTGGCAGATTCCGGGTTAAAAGGAGAGGTAAGGATGAGAATCGCTTCCCTTTAATCCTAAAAACCCTGCTCATCCTTTTGCTCTGCTTTTCGGTGTGTGATTCGAGCCGATAACCCTGCTCTTTCTTTTCTTTACAATTGCTCTCTCTCTCCATTCTCCCCTCCTAAACTGATCAATACTTCATTTAAATCATGACATTAGCACACCACAACTCTAAAAAGCAGAAAGGAATACCGAAACGCTTCTTGTGGCACATGGAAGGGAGGAAAACGGATCGCACGTTTGATTAGTGACCGTGAGCGTTTGCATTTTAAACGTAAAATCATGAAACGTACGTGACGCTCAGGACCGGTATCATTGTTTTGATTTGAGCTCCAGAGCCTGACTGATCAATATCGCATTTGAATCTTGAGAGAGGGGCGAGACGCACAAACCCTTGACGTTAAATGAAATGCAAACGGGGCTGTCGTGATCAAAGCGTATTTCAGACCTTATCGGACGTGCCGCTGAAAACGAGCCCAAATAAAAACATTTAAGTCTTTAAAAGATGCTGGTGCTGCATGTAGCCGGTACGCACACGAAATGCAACCCCATTTGTTTCTTCATGCAAAATGCCACGAGCATAATCAGAGCGATATACAAACACTCCCCCACTTAAAGGATGGTAGCCACGGACGCGGGAGGGGTGTGGGAGGAGAAGGAAGAAAAAAAGGTAATTTCCTGTTGCGGATCTGCATAACAGGCGCGAGAGCGAAGCCTATCTGCCTAATGGTCATTAGCGGAGCTTATTTACCTGAGCGCTCTGGGCGTCACGGGCCTGATGAGAGAGGAGCAGGTCTTGCTGCAGTCTTTGGATATTCGAGTCCCGACGTGACAACTGCAAGTCGGGTTTTCCCATCCCAAACGTAGACGCATGGCGGAGAGGAAGGAATGGAGGGCGTGAGACGTGTTTTTGAGAGGAAAGCGAGAGAGGAGGAGAGAGAGAGAGAGAGAGAGAGAGAGAGAGAGAAGACAGGATCACTCCACATGCACTTACATATAGCCGGGTGCCAATGTCAACCAATGAGCAATTAGGCAGACAAGACCAAAGTTATTGATCGGGGATAGGGGGCTCTTTCCTCGCACACTAACTAGGCTGATTGAGTATGTGTAATGGCTGGAGATGCAGGAAGGGAAATAAGAAGGTGGGGCGAGGGTTCCCTCCTCTAGCTGGGCCTGTAGCCTTAAAGAGGGTCATTTAGCCTAATATTGATCTTCCGGCAAAATCCTAGGCTGACATGTGGATTTGATATACGCCATGAATGTAGACTGCACAACTGTAGATACATTACGCTGTTAAATGTGCGTGCATCACTACTATTGCTTGCGGTATAGAAAAAAACTGGGCTAACACTAAAAGCAAGCAACTAATGCGATTTTGGATTACATTGCTCATTGGCCTCGTTTACAAATAGTACAAGCAACACACACACTAATACAAATATCTGAAATCTAAATACAGCCTGCGTTATATTTACATACATCATGTAAGAGAAAAACACCAACTACTGCAAAACAGATACAGTACACACACACAAATAAAGGCTTGTGAGACAAGACAGAAACACACAAGACAGAAAAAGTCACAAGAGCCAAATTAAATATATTTCACAACCGTTTAAAAGTTTAAGGTCAAGGTTTAAGTTCATGTTTTTTTATCTTACAAACCACTTGATCTAAAGGTATGCTTAAAAGTCTGAAATTAGTTTTGTAGACAAGTATATAATTGTGCAAATATATTAGTATCATTCATTACAAAACTAAGGTTCTTATTCAGCTGATTTTAAAGTTTCTTAAATGAACAACTAAATAATGAAGAAAACCAAGCAGCCAATAAGAGCCCAGAAAAGATAGGAACTCATTCAACACTGTTTAAAAAGCATCTGATGATGAGACCTGAAGAAGCTGGATGATAATATGCAAAGAGAGTGTTTTACAAATTGTAGGTAAAGGGTGGCTTCTTTGCTAAAACAGATTTATTGATTATTATAAATGTAGAAAATGTGGAGATATAAAAATAAATGACATTAATCCCTGAATGATATACGGTATATATAGATATTTTGGTATCAGATTATGGATTATGCACAGTTCTCATTTGCTCATAGTCTGATGAATGAAAACACGAGAACATGTCAGAAAACCATTTTGCTATTTGGGTTGCTAAACTTCATTACAGTAATATATGAAGAGTTTGGTTCAAAAATGAGATAACTCTGTTTTTTAAATGTTCAAAAATCATGTTTTTTATTATATTATGTTTTTATTGTGTTAGTTAGCTGTTTTTTTTTTTTAGTTATTATGTCTTAAATCAAAACAAACCAACTGCAGTTTGATTGATATTAATTGGAATGCGCAACAAAAAACATGATTTTTGAAAAAGAAAAAATTCTCATTTTGGAACCAAACTCTTCATATGGAGAAAGAAGAAGCTATGAAGCATATTACACAATACATCACATTAGATAGGTTTAAATGTGTCTTTTTATATGAATACATCACAGAATAAACAAAAAGTGCACGATGGTGTTCCTAAAAGATTCTATAGTGACATTAAAAAAGTTAAAGCAAACACACAGTAATTGCTAATACAAGTTATGCTGAGACTATTACGAGCAATCCGTGTGAAACAGTGTTTAACAGTGTAAGATCATTGCATCTGTACCTCAGTCTTCAACAGCTCTGTTCCTTTAGGGTCTTTGAGATCAGTTGATGTCTAAAGAGAAAAACAATACAAGTAATGAAGCTATGTGCTGAAAAACAGTGAGATGGCAGACAGACATGCAGTACCTGTAATAGACAGAGAGATAGCAATGACATTAAAAGTGATGTAATTAAGTATGCAAAAACATAACTTAAACGTAAATAAAATACTACAGTTTTTATGCAAACACAATTTACAAGTGTAGATTTATTCCACATGCCACTTGCTTATGAATGTGAGTTTCGGGAACTCAGTATCTGTTTGACGACCAATGACAGACAAAGGAAGTGTTTCCATTAAAGGGATAGTTCACCTTCAAAATGAAAATTCTGTCATCATTTACTCACCCTCTTGTCATTTCAAACCTGTATGACTTTCTTTCTTCCGCAGAACACAAAAGAAGATATTTTGAAGAATGTTGGTAACAGCCCCCCATTCACTTGCGTTGGTTACAATAGAAGTGAATGGGGGGGCTGTGCTGTTCTGTAACCAGCATTTTTCAAAATATCTTCTTTTGTGTTCTGCAGAAGAAAGAAAGTCCAGGTTTAAAATGACAAGAGGGTGAGTAAATGATGACAGACTTTTCATTTTGAAGGCGAACTACTCCTTTAAGAGGCGCAGAATCTACACATTCCACCTGTTAATAGACAGGAAATGCAGACTTGCTCAAGTCTCCTGTTTCTAGGACCTCAAATCTCCAAGTGCGAAAACGATGTCACATTTTTCTGAGACTTGTCATGATATCAAAGTCTGCAATTGGAAGTAAGATATTTCAATTTGATCTCAAATATTTCTCATTAAATCTTTCCAAGACCAAATTAACGTTCATTATATACTGTAGATCTTAAAGAATGTCAACAATTGTCTCATTTGTGTCCTAAAAATTCCAGGAGAAGCCACTGAGACAAAATGAACAAGATACAGACTATAAACAGTAAACGTGCAACCCGATACATTAAAGAGTAAATATTTTGTGATTTTAAGGGTCCTACTTTGGTTTATGGAGTGTCCAACAACAAGTTTACGTACAAACGCTTTCATTTTCTAATATTATTACCTCACTTCTTGACTGACTCTCAAATGATTCGTTCGGCGATTCATCTGTCCAATTCCTTCCTTTCTGTCAGCCTACTCTGATCTGATTGGTCAGATGGTCTAGTCTGCTGTGATTGGTCTACCGCGTGCAGTGTCACAAATGGAACGTAGGCGGGCATTACAAACAGAGTGATGCAAATCTGACCCGGAACTGAAATTAGAACGACAGACGACTCGTTCGCGTGATTCAGAGTCAACTCCTTTTTCCCAAGCCAATAACTTTGCTATTCGTTCACTTTAGGCTTAACAACTTGGCAGACTGCTCACATTCACACACAGCAATATTACACACCGCATGAAATGTCATTTTAAGGACATTGTAAGAGCTACTCTTTAAGAAAATAGAAAACCATCTCTCTTTCCACAACGACTGAAGAATGTCTTTCATAAAAAATGCTTTGTTGTGAAGACAGAAAGTTAAAGAGTGAGGAGGACAACACCCGATCTCCCCCGCACGCTCATACGGACCCCTTCCTCAATAATGTCTCTGGAGAACAGTTAGTTAACCTGCTCACAATGACAAGCACGGCCTCGGCCAGCTCCACTTCAACACAATCAATGATTTCCTCGCCACCCATGGCCAAGAACATCCTTAAAGCCCACAATCCACACCAGAGAAACACTTCATTTGGAAGGTGTGGAAAAGCCATTAGGTACCCTGCTTTTCTCATTGCTGGCCAAAGAGGGCTAGAAAAAGAAAGGAAATGCTCGTTTACTGCCGACTGTGTGTTTTACAAGGCTATTCAGGTATATTCCTCAACCTCGTGCACTTTTGCATAGCCTTATGTCTTCTGTGTGTCTATCTGTGTGTTTTTAAAAATCAATGGCGATATTTCCAGAGAGGCAGATATGATAATGAAAGCAAGGCAGAGAAACTGTAACTCTCAGAGGTGATTGCTCATTCCGAGCGGCTTCAAACAGCCCTGCATTAGAAGGACACCTTAAATATTCAGACTTTTCACGTCACTCCAGACTAAATCCCTAGCAACCACCATAGCAACACACTTTCAGCTGGACGTGAAATGCATGGCAAGATCCCCCTGCCACCGGAGATGGTGGGGATATGAGAAGGGAGGGCGTGAGGGGGAGATGGAGAACAGAGAGAGAAAAACAACCGCATTACAGAATGAAGCATTATTACGAGGAAAAAGAAATCAGGTAGACTTCATTCATATCAATAGCGGCAAACGAAACCACAGGGTCAGGGAGAGGAAAACACTGAAGATGGATGCAATATGTTTTGTTTCATTTGCTACATTCAACGTGCTTCTCTATTTCCGAATGCAAGGGATGTAATGTGTTGGGTACTGCATGGCCACACCATCACATTTACAAATCCACTGCAGTGCTCAAGAAATACATACCCTGCTGAAAAGAGCACATGTTGTGGATACAGGTCTCTAGCATGGGATGTTTGTATGCTGAGGTCCCTCCACAAGGATTTTTAAGTAGCTGGCTAACCAGTTTTATTAAAAAGAATGTTTCTTAACCAGCTTTGCAATATTTGCTTGACCACCAGCTAGTGGACATATTTCGTACATTCACCAGACGCACGCGTCCTGGCCCAAAGTTTGTTGATCGATCTCGCTATAATAATATAACTATTTATATTTTGATCAATTTATATTCATTTTATTTATCTTCATATTGTATTGTATAATTATTGTATTAAATAAACAATTTGTTGAATTTTATTCTATATTATTTTATTAAATAAACATTCTGTTGAATGGTTCGCGTAACTTTGTCGCATGTAAGTTTAGCCAAGTGACGGTTCTTCTACTGGTAACCCAAAATAATACTGGCTAGACAAACGTTTAACTTTTGCTAGCTAATGTAATTTACTTGTTATTTCCTTTGCTTGTTTTCAGAAATGATCCACAGGGACTCCATTATTTGAGGATGTGTACCAAAGTTAAGTTTGGGCCACAAAAGCGCAGTAATATTTGTTTGTTGCTTTGAAACAGTCTATATTGACCATACAATTTACAGATCATTATGGAAGAGGCTTAAGCAGCCGCTACCTACTTTTGTTTTCCTATACATTTACTATTGATAATGTCTCAAAAATACAGAATAAAAAAAAATTGAAGGAAACAAAAAATACACATCCACAGCAAAATCAGACATGTCATGAGCTTTAGGACATCTTTTTCCCAAAATCTGACACTTTTATGTTTCCTTTTCTAGGGACATACCAGCGTCAGAAATAAAAGGGATGGTTCACCAAAAAATGAAATTCTGTCATCATTTACTCACCCTCTTGTCATTTCAAACTTGTATGACTTTCTTTCTTCCACAGAACACAAAAGAAGATATTTTAATTAAGAATGTTGTTAACCGAACAACGGTGGTCCCCATTGACTTTGCACTGGTTTTGTGCCCATACAATAGAAGTATGGAATCCCAATCCTGCCAAAATTAAATCCATGAAGAAATGTAAAAAAGCAAAAAATAAATATATAAATACATTTACTTATTTATGCATTTTTTAAGTTTATTTTATGAATTTATGTTAATATATATGTATTTCTATATTTTTACATTTATTTATTTTCACATAAATAAATAACATCAGCACTCTGTGCTGGACTGCTATGTCTAATGCAAGACACGCCCCCTCATTACCATATGGACACAGAAATGTAAACATAAATAACTGTGAAAATAAACAAATGTGAAAATGTAAAAATGTGGAAATACATATATATCAACATAAATGCATAAAACCATATAGAAGTGAATAGGTACCACCGTTGTTTTGGGCAATATTTTTTTAAGAAGGTTATGTTTTAAAATAGAATATTATGTTATTTAAAAAATATCAGATGTTACAAAAGTCTCTGTACCTACCATCTGTAACTTTTGCATCTATATTACCACCACTCACCATAAGCTTGAGTGCTTATATTTATGTAAGATCAAGTAAAATGTGGCAAACTGACATTTACAGCAAAATCATACCCAACAACTCATTCTTCATTCTTCAAATCATTATTATAAGCTTGTATAACACTCTTTTTTTCGAATTGCAGCTTCAAGTCACAATTGCAAATCGAATCTTTCCACATAAAAAACAGCAAAAAAGACATAAAAAATACAATGCTAAGGTGAACAAAGCAGGAGTGCGTTTCCCAAAGCCTAGTTAGCCAACTATGGTCGGAAATTCCGTCGTTTCAGCATAGTTCAACGATTCAAGTGTTTCCCGAAACCCTTGTTCCAGCGATCAATCGCAAGCAGCATTGCAAAGTTGCGTGGTTACTACAGGTCTAGAGCTGTGGTAAGAAGCCTAGTTCCTTATTATTATGACATGTAGACTTACATACATCATGCTTTTGAGCAAGGTAAGCAGGCAACATGCAGTGCATTCTATATCCATCATTCTAAATATACAAATTCAATTTTACATCTTTTAGTTTGTCAAGAAAATAGAAGTGTTGTTATTTTAAAAGTGCGCATGCGTGTGGGACTACGTGCTCTAGGACTCTTGGGAATCCCTGGGCGGAGTTACGTAGGAGGGAACTTATGAATGAGTTACATATCGTGAAATAAAACAATAGAGAGCAAAAATACGATAATAAAAATTGTTTTCAGGTGCAGTGTTCAGTATTTACAGCAATAATATGATTAATATGATAATCTAAATGGATTAATTAGAAGTGACGTCTATGTGACGTCATCAACTATGTTGTTGAACCAACGTGGTTCAAACTACAGAAAGGTGACAAAGTTACTATGTTTTCAGGAAACAGTCGTGAGTAGCTAGTTAGTTTCTCAAACGATGCATAGTACTATGGTGGTTAACCAGCGAGTTACGTTGTTGTTCAGGAAACGCACCCCAGGTTGGTTCAACCCCCCACCTTTACTCTTCCATCCTCCACATCGGACCTCCTGTGAAACAGTAATGACCTCTAAGTGAGCCGCTTCCTTTAGAAATTTTACCTTTTTTCCCTGCATCTGCTTTCTCTGTCTCCGAGATCCCGATACTCAGACGCTGATGAGTTTAGTCAAACTTCATTAAGTTCATAGCCCCAGCCTGGAGCTCCCCAGTGGCACACTCCACCAAACGAGCTCTTTGTCTGCCAGACGGCACTTTACTGCTCCATCTCACAAATGGGAAGAGGAGCACAATCTATCTCTGTCACTCTTTTCCTTTCTCTGGGGTTGTGTGGGCAAGGGGTCTCCAGTCTGTTCACCATTCAGCAATTGGTTTGCAATAAGTTCATGGAAATGCATTAATGAATGCATTAATGTGACTCTGAAATAAATCTCAGTGCTCTCCTCTAGAGGGGAAAGGTTATGCAGGCGAATGGCTGGGAGAGGTTAGGCCCTCTCCCTGTAGCACGACCATGTTTTTTATGAGCTCTACCGTTGTGTCCCAGCTGGGGACACCGAACTCCCCCTCAGTATTAATTCTGTCCTTATAGGCACAATATTTCAACCTACAACTCCTTCAGAAGTCCAGTCCACATCACTGAAATATATACGGATAGCCAATATCTCCATTATATAGCCAGATTAGAACAGTGCATCCCAATAGCATCCAATTGCCAGTGGACTTGAAAAGTATGCGCATGGTTTTGGGGAAAATATTGGCCACAACTCATTGCGGTATGGAAGATGCGAGTTGGAAATGGCTCTCCTTCCACTTTCAAATGGACTGTTTGATGAATCTGCAACAAAGTGTAAGCATGAGGGCTATAGATCAGCAGTTCGGACCTGATGGAAGAATAGAAGTGCCTGAATAGTCTTTCACTGGCAATGAAACTTCTGTTATAAAGGCTCAAAGTCTAAACCATTACGGCTCTCACCAAAAATGTAAACAATGGACTAGTCTTTGTTAATTACTATTCCTAAAACAAAAAACAAATATTTAAATGGTCAGAATGACAGTATATATTTGGACGACTGCAAAATGTATCAGTTGAGCTCCTGACAAAGATCTCTAACCATATGAAGACCAGTTACAGCAGTCTGGCATTTCTCAGGGAAGTAATGAATTCAATTAGCCCAAGCAATGTTAATTCTGAGCATCGTTTCATGAAATGATAATAAGCTGTATAGACTTCATGTCCTTCAGCATAATTGAATAAAGCCGAGTTTGTTTGTTTTAATCACAGGAACACAATGACATGTTGTCGGACTGATCTCATATGCTTGTCACGCCTGTGAACTGACCAAGCCAGACAAATAAACATGATGGATCTCTCAATCTAAAATGTTCACCAAGTGGCCATCAGTGCATGTGCTTCAGAAACACAGAGTAGACCTAGTGTCTATCCGAATAAAATATGTAAAAAGACCAAAATATACACAGTGGAGTTTAGACCTGTAGGCAACAAAAACACAAATGAGATCTCTTAATATCTTCAATGTTTCTCAAAGAACCAATTCAATTAAATGGAAGGCAAATGTAGTCTTTTCTTCTGATATATGTGACCCTGAACCCCAAAACAAGTAATGAGGGTCAATTTTTTTGAAATTGAGTTTATTGAGAAACATTTGGCCGAAAATCTGAAATCTGAGGATGCAAAAAATCAAAATATTGAGAAAATTGTCTTTAAAGTTGTCCGTACAATGGCTATTTAATATAACTGTGGTACTTATGACTGATTTTGCGGTCCATGGTCACATATGTTAACAATTTTGTCTAGTTTATTGTAAATCACGTTTGAAGAAACATCTCGTTCATAATGTGTTGGCCCAGAAGAAACTATAATTGCTCAGAAGTTGTCCTTTCACAGCTCTGGAGATAGGGTTCTCGTTTACGTATCAAATGTGTGCTTCTCTTAAAGTCGTTTAAAGAAAATAGCATAAGATACATACATGAAGAGTTACAATATGTCATTCATGTAATTTAAACATAAATAAATTCGATCAAATTTTTCAAATACCTGTAGAAATCTTGAATAAGAATTATTTTAAAATGCAGACTCTGAAAATTAGATTTTTGGGGGGCTTTTTTCAGGAGAAACACGGGAGACACAACAAACCTTTCCATCTAATCTCTTGACTGGCTAAGAGAAACAACTGAGATAATAAAATCATTATTATGAGAATCTGCAAAAACACATCAGTTCCTGTTATTTTGTTTGTGTTCTCTGTATACAGCCTGTGTGTCCTTATGAGTCAGGCGTTTGATTATCTCGCTGCCTCTTCAACACTTTGTACAGCGCATGCACCAGCGTATAAACTGAAATAAGAGGGCCAGCCAGGTCACCCTCCCTCTACACCCCTCTGTAGGTAATCAGTGGCCAGGAGGCCTCCCCTGCACCAAACCGCATACATTAGCATTAATCACAACCCGCGCCCCGCTGCACTATTCATACCACCGACAAACAAAAGGTTACACTTCTCAGGCTCCATTCTCTCCATCTCTCCTTGTTTTTCTCTCTCTTCTTCCTGACTGAAGAATTTCCTCTATCTTATCAGGCACATACAGGCGGGACAAATGCTTTGAAAGCGGGCAGGAAAGCAAGTCTTGCATCCGCCACAGCCATTAGATAAATCATAGATGAGCCAGTCTGAACGCTGTTCACAGAACCCATCTATTCACACCAAATACAGTAAACTGAGAACTGTGTTCTTCATCAAATATTCAGGCATACATAATTAGACAAACCCAAAGGTGTTTTTGTGTGTGTTGGGCAGAAAAAAGTGGGTTGACTTGTATAACCAGGGTGTGTGTGGGCACACAAAAAGAAAGCGCTATAAAAGAGAGAAAAAAAAGGAGTGCGTGTACTGTGTGTGTATTAAAGACTGTCAATCTAAAATGCTGATGCACTGCATATTGCTGCATTTTTTGACTCCCTTCTGATCAGCAGGCAATTACTGAAAAAGAAATCATTGCTTCACTTCATTCTCACGCTCCCTAACTTTAATTGCTTAATGCATCCTTTACTGCTGCTCTGTTACCCCCCCTCTCTCTCTCTCTCTCTCTCTCTCTCTCTGTCTCTCTCTCTGTCTCTCTCTCTCTCTCTCTCTCTCTCTCTCTTCCCTTTGTTTCTCTCGCTCACATCCACTGCAGCACTCTGCAGCTGAGCCCGGCTAATTAAAACTAAATCTTCACATAAAGCAGAAGATGATGCCCACTAGTCCACGTGTCCATACAAAACGTGGCTGAACGCGAGTGTCATTGAATGAAAAAAGCAATTCTTCTATACAAAAAATAAAATGAGGCACTTGGTGCAAACAGATCCATTTCTACAAGAAAAAGCATCAAAAAATCTGCATCAGCCAGTCAAAAACTAAAGGAAAATCGGCATTGAGAACAATATACTCTGAAAGGTTCGGGCTCTATGGGTCCAGAAAGAGCCTTTCACATTATTTTGAACCTTTAAAACAGTAGGTTTTTAAAGGTAGTCGTTGTAGTAAAAAAGGTTCTACAGACTATAAAAAGTAGGAAAAAGAAACGGTTATGGTATATTTTAAGAACCTTTGACGGAACGGTTCTTTGGGGAACCAAAAGTTACGTAACAGGTATGAATAACCAGAAGTAAGTCTTATAGTAACCTAAAGCTTTAAATCAAAGCTTTACCCTACTCATGTTAAACCAGGATTTCTAAGTTGGTCCAGAATGGTTTATGGTGATTATATATAAGTATAATATAATATAATAATAATTATATTATATATAAGTGATGGTTTGGAACTGGTCTAGCTAGTTGACCAACATTGTTGATATCCAGGAAACAGCAAAGCTCAGATGTTTGGCTGTTTTACTGCATCCAGGATGGCTGACAAATAAAAATATGTATTTTAAGGCTGTCACAATATCAGATTTCCACAACACAATTACCACGACTAATAAACTTCACAGTGGTATTTTCATGATATCTAGAACATTTTGAAAAATACAACTAATAATGCTATCGTCAAATGAATTTTTTATTTTCTATTTTTGTGGCCAATGAATCGCACTCAAAATAGTGTAGAGGGTAAGAGAGAGCGATTGTAACCAATGTGGCTCTGATGGGAAAATGTTAAAAGGGTGCAAAACTCCCACCTACTATGTTCGAGTGTTAACCAGACTGGATTATTTAGAATATTATCATATGTGTAGTATTAACACAATATCCTAATAACTATTAATATCACGACGATAAATAATACCGGTACATTGTGACATCCTTGATATATTGTATTCAGTAAAAATAAATAAAACCAGATGATTTTAGACCAAATTTGTGTGTTCTGTCTATTTTTTTGCTTATTTGAGCAACTCACCTTTTGCCTCACAACATATTAACAACAAACTCTACGGAAGCATCCTGTGCGTGTCATGCGAGGAGCCTATGCTGAACTCTTGCTTTCACTTTCATTGGTGTGCTTGCTTAAAAGACGCCTGCCTATGTA
This sequence comes from Triplophysa rosa, assembly GCF_024868665.1. Classification (NCBI taxonomy): domain Eukaryota; kingdom Metazoa; phylum Chordata; class Actinopteri; order Cypriniformes; family Nemacheilidae; genus Triplophysa; species Triplophysa rosa. The sequence continues at coordinate 34,252,847 of NC_079890.1, forward strand.
GGCAGCAGACAGCAAGGCAGCTCGATGACTTTCAGCACCGAGCTATTGAGTCACTCAGGTGGGCGACGCGATTTCTCATTTCATCCCATTCTCCCATCATTTCCTGCCTTGCTGTCCCTATAAACAATAAGTGACCGAGAATAAAATAATCATAAAAAACACTCATGATCACAGAGCAATAACTGTCACATATTTAAGACGCTTAATTAATAAACTCTTGCATTACAGGATTGTGTTTCGGAAAGAGCAGCAGATAACTGCTCGAGACCCAGGTGTATTATTCAGCCGGGCTGCTTGTCTTGACAGCAAATCCGGGAGAGGCTGTTATTAAGCAGCAGTCCTGTGTCTGTGCACCAGCACAATAAACCTTCTTCTTTAATTAACTTTTATGGCTACCGAAGAGGACACGCTGACACCTGTCTTGCAGCCCACAGCAGCTTATTTCATCCCTGCCTCATCTCAACATGGGCGTATCTGTGCGAGTGAATAGCTAAGATAGCAACAGAGAAAGAGAGAGAGAAAATGAACAAGAAACTAAGAAGGAAAGAGAGGGAGAATGAGAGAGAGAGAACACGAACAAGATTTGCAAAGCCGCAACCTCAATTAGATCCAACTCTTCTGCTCTCTGACACCAGAATTTGACAGAATTTGAGACGTTGCCCATTTCTTTAGGCATTCACCTTCAAAAACGAGAGAAAAACCATCTAATCAGTCTTCCATTCTGTCCTCGGTAAACCAGCCACCCACTCTCTGTGCTCGCTAAAGTGAACGCTCGCCATTAACTGTGTTTGCTGAGTATCACATTGCACGGTTATTCTCACTCCTGACACTGGGCCAAACATTCATTTTATCTCCACCACCCACACATACACAAGTGAAAGAGTTGCATCTGTCTGTGGCTTGATAGAACGATCTAAAAATACTTCTCTCATCGGCGCATCGTTCACAGCCGTGAAACTTTCTGCATCCTTGACACTTTGCAATTAGCGCTGCTCAATTGACATCAGCATGGAGCCCCATCTCCGCTTCACAAACACAAGTTTGGATCAAGAGTCGGAAGCCAGTGGGACGTAATGATGGTCTATACAATGTTTTGATTTGCTTCCTGGGAAAAAGACAGTGAGATAAAAGTTCAAGCTTTCAGAAGCTCAAGGAGTCAAAAAATAATAACAACAATAATGACACCTGAAAGAAATCCAAACAGGACAATGCTTGTCTTACTGTAAGTGACATTACACTCCCTGGATTAAACTATAGTATCTTATAGGGGTGCTGCAACGGTGTGTCATACATTCTGACTTCTTTACAATGTTAAATGTGCTGTCTTCTCATGCTTAACATGGTCAACTTGTCAAAAAACGCGTATTATGTAGTACTTCTGTGCTCGATACACTCCCCCAGCAATCGTACAGATTTCGGAAAGTTTTTTTCAAACATATAAAACTGTTTCGTAACTATTTTTCTTAGTCCCTTATTGGACAATTCTCCCGGAAAAGCACGTGGCAGTAAGGAGAGCAGGAGAAGGAGCATGCGCAGACATCACTTTCACTTGTGTGCAGAAGAGAGAGAGAGAGCATACGTTCGCGAAGTTCAGGTGTTTGTTTGTTCACTGCATTTGGGTGATGAATGTTATATAAACGGTGGATATAACGCTGGATTTGGAGATCGTTTGAAACTGATATATAGAGCCGTCCCAGCGCTAAAAGATGCCGGACATGAACCGCACGCGGTGAGTGAAACTGATGTCTGTGTTTTGTTGGCAATGGGTGCGCACGTATGCTTTCGGAAATAATCGTACAGCTGTATCTATCTTTTATAAATGTGATCAAACTAAATACTCTTCGAAGATATGAAGTATACAATATATCGTAATACAAACTCGCATTTGTACTGTATGTAAACAGGCAGCAGTGCTGTGCGCGCTGTGTCGCTATGAGAGCACATGTGGGAGCGAGCTGAGCACGGGACGCTCCGTTCATCCTGTATATAACAGGCAAGAAATCATATTAAACAATTTGCGCACGCGCGCTAAATGTTGTAGTGTAACGTATTATGTCTATCAATGAATACTTAACAAACAAATGAAATAAAACGAAAGTGAAACTAAACATTAACTCGGATGCATCTACAGTGTCAACCTAAACGAGATTTAGAGCTCGTCTTTTAGTGCAAACTCTTTCTCAGCTTCACGTCCGCCCTCCGCTATACCCGTTTTCGCTTCATTCGAGCTGTGAATGGGTCTCACAAAGAAATACGTCATCAACTAGAATATAGCGATATAGTTATAGCTTTCCTGTAGCTCAGTGGTAAGAGCATTGCGTTAACAACGCAAGGTTGTGGGTTCGATCCCAGGCATTGCACATGCCTATGTATAAATGTATAGGATAAAGCAATGTAAGTCGCTTTGGATAAAAGTGTCTGCCAAATGCATAAATGTAAATGTAAATATCGCGGGAAGACTAATTCCTATCGTGTGGGGAATTTCTACCGGTATATCGCAAACGATATAATATCGCCCATCCCTAGTGTTAGGGCCGCTTAAGTGTACCTGCTTAGACGTTATACTCCCCTGTATTTTTATTACAAGATCTTAAGGATGAAGATTGGTCAGTTTGAGAACAAGGTATTCATAGACATAGTCTGTCAAGCAACATGAAAATGTCTGAGCCTTAGGCTTGAAACATGTTCTACACAAGTATGCAGACTGCTGGCCAACAAATCCCAAAAAAGGGATAGTTCACCCCCCAAAAAATTTTTTTTTCAGCATTTACTCATTCGTGTGTAATTTCAAACCTGTATAACTTTGTTTCCTCCGCAGAAGATTTTGAGGAACGCTGGTAGCAAAACAACATTGGCTACCATTGACATTCATTGTATGGACACAAGAGCACCAACACATTTCTCAAAATATTGTCTTTTGTGTTCCACAGAAAAAAGAAAGTCATACAGGTTTTAAACAACAAATGAATTGTCTGTTTTAGGACAGATTCAAATGAATTGTCATTAATTGTTTACTTCATTCATTAAATAACTGTCACAACTTGTGATTATTTCATTTCTTTTGAAAATGGTCATTTTCAATTTAAGATTAACACACTTTTTCATATTAACTCAAATATACAGTGCTTAACAAATTTATTAGACCACCGCCATCAATAGAAGGTTTGTGCCAAAGCTGATCTAAACTAAGACTATGATGATTACCAAAATCCTTTTTTATGTTTCTGTAATGGTTAATCCACCAGTATGTGTAAGCTCTTTATAGTAGTAATTCTACTGCTAAAATATAATTATTGTTAACTTGCAAGCATTTTGGAATTTATTGTTTTACAAGAAAGGCAGAAAAAATAGTAAAGCACTTTGTTATTTTTTATTGAGATACCCAGTTCCAGTTATTTACTTGCAATCCATAATAGAAATATAAATTTTAATGTTTGAATGTAACACTTGTGAAGTTTATTGTGCCGGCTCAAATTTGGGTATAAAACGTGAATAAAGAATAGTTTATTTTAGTAAAATTAATGTTTACATTTACATGTATGCATTTGGCAGACGCTTTTATCCAAAGCAAATTACATTGCTTTACCCTATACATTTATACATAGGCATGTGCAATCCCTGGGACCGAACCGCCAACCTTGCGTTGTTAACGCAATGCTCTTACCACTGAGCTACAGGAAAATGTTTGACAGACTCCTAAAATATTTGTGTTTTTTCTTCATTATGACAGGTGGTCAAATAAATTTGTTAAGCCCTGTATATATAACTCCAACTCTAACAAAACACCTTTCCATAATTTTCAAGTAAGGACAGCGGTCCTCCAGAAGCAGGACTATTGTGGATAATCAAATCGGAAAGACCTTGAATGGAAGGGGACAGAAGTGAAACTAAAGTGTGGCTTTTGAGGTTTCCAGGATTAGTTTGGCAGACGTCTACAGCTCTACTGCCACACTGAAGCGCAGAGAGACCGCTACGCTAGGCAAAACCGCACAGTGGTGAGAGTAGGGTTGACTATTGACTTACTCTATTGATTTTGGCAAAGGAGTTGAGTACTTAAAATCACAACAACTTTTAATCCAATGCGATGATTGTGTGCAATAGCAACCCCCCATAGAATACATCTGAAATCAGCGCACAGCAGCTGTGGTGGCTTAGGATAAACTGGCAGCCACTATTGCCCCGTAATGACACACACAAGACCATTCTCAAACACTTACTACCATCAGCGGGAGGATGAGAAAACAGCCTGTCGAAAGCTCCCTTCACACTCTGATGCCGAAAACTTCCATCCATCGAAAAAGTGGATCATTTGTGTGAAAGATTACGTGGCCCTTTGAATGGCAAATGAATTCAATTTAGCCACTAAAATGATTTAGAAGTCGGGGTCCTTTAACTGAGCGCAGCACGGCTTCATTATTCTACTTTCACACACCCCGGTCCCACTGACCTCTTTGTCCGACCGACGACTTTCAGGAACCTTCCATCAGCCCTCACGGCTTTTTTCTGACATCCCGTCACACCTCCTGCCCACAGCGTGAATGCTGTCCAGCCTTTTCGACACCTGGACAAGTCGACCAAAACCCCCGTCCGCCCCGTTCATAGGTCCCGGGCACACCATTATGAATAGCAGACAGGTGCTTAACTTTGATGATTATTAGCACATTTTTTAGAGAGAGACCTTGGGAATGTGGACCTAAAGTGTGAGCTTAACCTTTATTATAGTTATTATGGACTTCAATTAGATGCCACAATTAGGAGAGAGACTATAACAGACCAAACTAAAAGCTAAAACAAAAGCGCAAAATATCTGAAGTATCACCTACTTTTTAGATGTTAAAGTGTAGTAAATATTGTGCCTTAGTGTTGGGAATTCTTTTTCTGCTAGCAAAGCCAAGGTCATGAATTCAATTCCCTCACAGCTGATAAAAAGCATACTGTACCTTGAATGCACTGTAAGTCACTTTTGGGTAAAAGCGTCTGAATCGATACATTTTTACATTTTCTTCCTCCGAAAACATGTTATTCGACTAATATTCGTGTATGAAAACGGAGGAGCCTGTGGTCAAAAATGCCCTTCGTCCCCTCTGCTAGCTGTAAACATTTCTCAAACTGAAGGTGGAGAAGACATAAAAAAAGTGTATGTCTGCCTTTAATATTTAAGCAGGCTGCTGCCAGAACTCATCACGACAGCTTCATCTAATGCAGCACACACACACACACATACACACACAAACATGGCGGCTCTAAGAAAATGAATTCCATTGTCACCCTGCATCAATTCACATGGGAATCGGAAGAGCGGCTATGTCCACGTGACAATCCCACGTCTTCCTCCTCTGCCACGGCCTCACCTTCATTTTGCTGCAGGGAGATTTGGAACAGCGTCTGCTTGATGAATAATATAACAAGATTGGTTTGCTCAGGGGAAGAGGGGGCAAAAAGCAGTTTATCCAAATACACGCTCAACGCGTTTGTATTAGGGGATCAATAAGACAAAGCCATAAATAGTCAGTGTCCGTGGACAAATCTCATAAAAACCAAGCGTGGTAAATACAAATGTAAAGAGTACTGTTGACGATGATGTATAGATGTAGATGTTCATGAATATTCCCCACTTTGCCCCTGGCTGCAATAGTTCTGCCTATGATAAGAGGGGCTCTGGAGAAATTAGTTGAGCAGCAGACGTATGGCTTGTACCAACAGCCCCATGAGTCATAGACACAACAGATGTAAGCTGTAATTGAGATACAGTAACACTCAGCTACAGGAAGCTACATGCTAAGGCTGTATCCTATCTGATAGCTTTAAATGGAAAGTGCTGGCAAAAACAAAACTTTTCTATAAATGAGGAAACATGGGATGCTTAAACCTGTATGACTTTGTTTCCTCTGCAGAACACAAAAGAAGATATTTTGAAGAACGCTGGTTATAACAAACCTAAAAACACATACAAATCTGTTGTTTGGGAGTGAGATCTTCAATCATAATCCAGCAATTGTTGGCTGAAAGATAGAGGCAGAAAAAGATCATTGCATGAAAGAGGTGGCAGAAATGCATTTTACATTGACATTTGTTCATTTAGTGGACACTTTTATCCAAAGCGACTTATAAATGCTTTCCTGTGGCTCAGTGGTTAGAGCAATGCCAAGGTCATGGGTTCGATCCTAGGGGATTGCACATAGTCATAAAAAAATGTGTAATACAATGCAATGTAAGCTGCTTTGGATAAAGCGTCTGCCAAATGCATACATGTAAATGTAATGCATGAGCATTTAAACATTTTGTCAGTGAACCAACAACAACTGTTTTCTACAAAGCTATGTCTATATATAGGACTTGTAAAGACCGAAAGAGAGAGAATAAAACAGAAGAACCGAGTGCATGCAGGAGAAGGCCAGAAATGAGGTCATTATGTATATCGCAGGCAATTCAAACTCTCCCACATTCCATATGAGATCCCATCAGCTGTCAAATTGAAAAAGTGATGAGGATGCAGGGCTCCGTGCATCTCAACGAGAGAAGAGCTGTGCGAGGCACAGAGACCTCATCAAAACACAATCACGTAATCAGTCAGACCACGCATACTCTCTCTCTTACGCACTCTCACACACTCAAATCAAAGCCTCATTTAACTTACCTCACTTCACTTCTGGCTAAACGACGCAATTCTCAAAAACATCAGATGGAATACTGTAATAGCCCACACTATGATCTCGTTGACAAAAGTAATGATGACCATTTCTTACATTACAAATTCGGCAACCAGACACACAAGAGTATGGGAATTGTTTTAATGAAGCCCTATAGGTTCAGGTAGGACCTCAACTGACCAAGTATGCAGGTAGCAAAACGGGGGAAAGGCATTGAAGGTCAACACTTCAGGAGTTTAATCCACTCCAATGACTGGATGCGTATAATGCTGTCAGCTCAGCTCATGTCTGTCCTGGAATGTACTGTATTGTGATCTACGCTGTTCTTCATCAAGCGTATTGTGCTTTATTTTTTAGGTCATATTGTGAGAAATCCAATTTTCTTTGATCTTTTGATCTTGATACTATATGAAAACATACTGTAACTTTCAGACTTCTAAACCTTACTTCAAAAAGAGCATTTGTTAAATGTATTAGTTCGACTGGAAAAACAGCTGTTTTTTACATGTCAATGATGGGACTCTGTTCTCCCTAAACCTTGTCCTGTGACCCTGATTAATTCAGTTTATATTTTAAAGAAAAATCTGTGTTTAATTACAGTTACTTCTGATGTAATTAAACTAAATATTTTGTGTAATATATGTGTGTGCAATAGCAGAATTGACATCAAAATTCAAAGTCTACCTTTAAAATCCGTGCTTTAATGTACAAGTATATAATCATTTGGTTGGTTAATAATACTGCTTTATGTAGTTTAATATTATTTATTTGAATGAATTAAAAGAGCCCTTTCATGGCTATCCTTGAATCACTTAACTGATCAAGGGTGATATAGGATATAGAAAGTAATTAGTAATAAGTAATTAAATACTTTTTGGAGAGAGTAATTTGTACAGTAATCTAATTACACTATTGACAATGTAATTAGTAACTAGTAATTAATTACTTTTTCAGAGTAACTTGCCCAACATTGAAAAAAATATATAAACTTTTTGTGTGAAACACTTCAGCATTGACTCTTTTGTATGTTGCCATAGTGTAGGCTTAACACAAGCTTTGAAAAGAGGCTATTATTGAAAAAAAACGAAAGCATAGTCTATATTAAACTCTTCAGCTGCAATCCTTTAAGTATAAAAAATAGGGCTGTCAAACTATTGACTCGATTGTTCGCATCCTAAAAGTTTGTTTACATAATATACAGTATGTCTGTGTACTGTGCATATTTATTTTGTATTTATAAACACATACACATACATACATATACTTGAAAAATATAAAATACAAAAATTATTAAAATTATATACAATTTCAATTACTGGTAAATATAAATACATACATCTAAATATTTCCTAAATACATATACATGCATGTGTTTGTGTTTTGTATAAATACAAAATAAATATGCACAGTACACAGACATATATTATGTAAACACAAACTTTTATTCTAGTTGCGATTAATCACAATTAATCGTTTGACAGCCCTAATATAAATTAAAATTCTTAACTGTCAATAGCACGTTTATAATAATGATTTATAATTTGACCCGTCGGGTACGATTTTATGGATAATACCAATTTTCACACACGTAAAGTACATAAAGTAACATTCGCATTCCATTAAGTAACTTGTTTCAAACAAAGAGGCAAAAGTTACGGATTGCAGCTTTCAAAAAGGCACAGCAGCAAAGTGGCCATGATAAAACAAATGATGAGAATTTAAGAAGAGATCGACATTAAAAAAGAACCTTAGGGAAAACAAAAAAGTATAAAACAATCATTTTTAGGAGATACCCGTTATCTGAAGATGTCAGGAGATAACATTTAAGATGAAGCATCCAGCTGATAATGCTTGCAACACCGGTCCTGATGCTGCACTTCTGTAAAAACAATCCCCTCATCCAGCTTTGCACTCATGTACTCTGTCTGTTTTCCCCGGCCTATGAGAGAACTTCTATCTTTTCAAACAGTTTGACTCTTTATTGCTTTTGAAACACCTCCGGCGCTTTAAGCGCAGGGAGAACAAAAAGAACAGCTGCCAAAAAACGACTTTGTCAACAATGAAATCAAACTCTCTGACTGCTCACGGCGAGATGAGAGGAGGATGAGAGGACGACACGCAGCAAATCACGCAGACAAACCAAATGACGCTGATGTGATTCACAAACCCTTTTCTTAATCATACACACGCCCAACAAATAAAAACATTACATGTGTCAAAACAGAGAGAAACAAACAGCGCTATGCTCGTCGTAATTTGCATTGTGATGTTTGCTATGATCCCGAGGATCCTGACAGGGATGCTAACGCTCTGAAAAACTGCAAAGTCAGACAGCAACGCAAACTAAGAACAATAAGCTAAAGACTTTAAAGTTTAAAAATCAATGGAATAAAAAAGAAAATACACAGAGATTGAGGCTATTGTTTTCAATCCTAAGGGGCAAAAAAACAGAACAGCAGCAAAACAGAGAGTTTGGTAATGTCATATGTGAAGTTAAAGGTACAGTGTGTAATTTTTTGGAGGATCTATTGACAGAAATGCAATATAATATACATTACTATGTGTTCAGAGGTGTATAAAGAGCTTACACAATGAAGCGTTATGTTTTTATTACCTTAGAATGAGCTATTTCTGTCTACATACACCGCGGGTCCCCTTGCATAGAATTCGCCATGTTCTGTCAGCCGTCGTAGTGTTTGGAACGGGAGGGGTGGAGTGAGCGGTTGGTTGCAATTCGCAATCTTGCCACTAGATTTCACTGACTGGACCTTTAAACAACATTTTACGGCAAACCGGGGGAGGCCATTCTAAACACATCTGCCTGTGACTAACATGCTCAAGCAAGCTTGTAGTTTACAACATGTCTCAGAAATAATCTGAGAATGGATGTCAACAAGGTTCATATCGAAAAATGTAAACCTAACAGAAAAATACTGTGCCAATACCATGGTACAGTGAATAAATCAAATGGACATACCATAGTACTTTGAAATATACCATGCTGCTGAATGACCAGGTACTATGGTTTTCAAAAGGTACTTCAAAGATATATAATATACATTTACATTATGCATTTGGGTAAATGCGTTTATTCAAGTTACAATACAGTGTGTGTTCCCTGGGAATCAAATCCATAACTTTTGCGTGTGAGCTGAAAGAAACGCCAAAACAATGTAGTTCCCATTCAAGCCATGCTGGACGACTGCGCAGTTCCACAACATGGCCAGTAGAGGACCTGGTCATTGCTGTGGCATTTATATGAATGTGACAAAAGACCTTCATACCTTCACCTGCATACAGTACTACATGAGATTGAATGAAATGCAACACAGCCTGCTGAGGATAAGAAATGAGACGGCAGAAACTAAGCAAATATGCTTGTCTCTGACTGCATTTCATTTCGCCGCTGATCTCCAAAAATGCAAATTCTGATATGATTTTCACTTACTAAAGGTGGTCACTGTGTGCGCTTGTGTGCATTTATTCAAAAGTTGGAGCTCTGGAGGCTCTGTGAAATATTACAGGCGGCCGTTCCCTCCAGCAGCGTTAAGCTTGGGGGCGGTGTGACCTTGTTAGTCGGTCCATTTGTGTAAACTGCCACGGATGACCCGTCCTCCCCACGGAGCCGAAAAACACACACGTATGTGTGCACACTTACATACGTGCACAATAGTGCATTCTTACGGCCTCTGTGTTTTCCCTCTCAATGTTTGGCGAGCTGGAAATTGCTTTAATAATTTACAAAGTTAATTTCCTGGCCTCGCTCGGACCAACGAAGTTCAAACACAAACGTGTGTGACGAGAAATCCCCATAGCGGTGCAGCGACTGAGAAGGATGGAGAGAGAAATCAGTGTGAGTTTAGCTGGATGTTTCACAGACTCGGCTGTATTGACTCCACGGCTGACTGTCAGTAATGAGATTCTAAAGTAAACTCTCTCGGATGGGATGAGACTGGAAGCTCATTACGCGAGAGATAAAACCAGCCCCAAAAAACTGACCACCATCCGTGAAATCAATTATTATGTAAGAGCTAAAATAACAAGTGACAAATTTCTACAGGTCAGCTTTATTTTTATACACCCGGCGATGTGTGAGGAAAGCTCAGAGGATCATCAATTGGCGCTTTTCCACTGCATGGTACCATCAGGTTTAGTACGGCTCGGCTCGGTACAGCTCACTTCACTTCGGCTCAGTTTACTTTTCCACAGCAGTTTAGTACCACTTCAAAGTTGGTGGGGATTATAAACTTATCGTCATAGTTGCGCCGCCTCTACTGCCGTAGCATCATTGTGAACGCGACATAAACACACGCACAACACAGGAGTAATGGAGCATATCGATGGAGGATGGCAGCAAAACAAAATACTGCGTGTGGGAAATCTTACAGCAGAGAGCAGACAACGATCATTTGGTTTGCCTGACGGCGCACAAGGGTAAGCTAATGTAGCATTTAGCGTTGCGTTAATGGTTTCAAACTCTATATTACTGTCCCGAAGCATATAACGAAATGCCAATATTACGTATTAAAATGCGTATTCATGTGTTGCAAATCCAATGACGCTGATCATGATTCTCTCCGCCCGATCAGTGATCTGTGTGTAAACACGTCACATTTTGGTATCGGTACAGTACGCTTGGAACCTCAACCGAGGTGGTACTAAAAAAGGTATCAGGTACTACAGTAGGTACTGTACCCAGTGGAAAACTCCCCAAAAGTGAGCTGTACACTATGCAGTGGAAAAGCGCCAAGCCATGGACTACTCTCTCTGCTAGCAACAAACAGATGAGACCGCATCATCCGATATTGCACCAGTTTCTTTGCACAGGCCATTAGACTTTCAAACACTTGACACCCCCTCAATACATCCCCATAACTATTACCACCACACTTGTCTGGACCAGACACATCACACACTTCTTCACACTCCTACACACATAAACTGTAATAAAATACTGTGTTGTAATGAAATTTGTAATAATTGTATATTGTACATTACTATATGCAGTATATATTGTTTTATTTCTAATATTTTCTTCATATACAGTATGTGTGTGAGTGCGTGTGTGTAGGTGTGTGCATATGTATGTAGGCAGCACAAGAAATAAAACCTTTGTGAATGCCAAATGATCTCCAAGATCACCTTTAAAAAAACACTCGCTGCAAAGATCTAAATTCAATCCAAGCACACGGGCTGGTGAGTAACGGGGGAGTATTTTAAGTTTCAGCTCAGCAAATCTTTCACAGTGACCTTGGAGAAAGTCAGCCCATCTGAGGGAAAGGAAGCGATATTAGTAATAATAGAGAAATTAATAAGATGGCGGGCAGCCTGAGGGCTGGGCAGAGGAGCGACACAGCCAGTGGAGTGTGTGTGTGTGTGTGGGGGGGGGGGGGAGGCCGGTCTAAGAAAGGGGATCGTGTAGAGGAGAGGTTGGGTTGAAGTGTGGGGGGGGGATGTAAGCGCATGATTTCCTCAGCAGCGCTGCGACAGCCTGTGCCGCCACACGTCAAGGAGGAGCGAATCAAAGCGAGAGCTTTTGATGAATATAAAACAGAGGGTCCTGCTGAGAAGCACTCTCCCTCTAATCACACAGCCGCGGCCGCAGCGCCGGCCCCCGCCGCAATCCCCCCAACCCTGCGCCAAATTAAAGAAGAGGGGGTGCGAGGGGTAGAGGACGGGGAACGCAGACGATTGCAACAAAGGCTGCGGTGGACTAGCAATAAACATTCTGCTTCTCCAGAAAACTGAAGCTTAATGTCGAGTGGGATGTCCAGTAGAGACTCAGTGGGGGCCATGAACAGATTTTTACCAACAAATAGATGAAAGACACCCCTCCGCCTTATTCAAACGATGCATATGGTGCAATTTTTTTCATTTAAATTCTATTTCAATTCAATTCTATTATGGGTGCACCTGTGAAAACAGACAGAATAGGTGTAAATATTTAATAAAGCATTTTTGGGTCGGAATTGAATCCACCCTGCGCTTTAAACCTCAGGGTGAAAGGCACAACAGCTCTTTACCGCTGAGTGTAGCCTGTCTCTTCCTCTTCACCGCAACCTTTGTCTAGTTTGCCAAAAGGGCGGCTGTGCGAGCGTACCACAACAAGTCTGGGAGCACTCCACTTCAATCTTGACTTCCTGCTTCAGCGTTGACCTCCGCCCCAGGATTAGCACGCTTCGAGCTGCACTTCTAAGACTGCTGCATCAGCCTCGGGTATGCCTGGATGAAGCCCTCCCCGGGCGCTGGCCTCCCGAAGCTCCCTGGGCAGCGCTTGTCTCGGAATTAGGAGGCCCTTCCCACCCAGGCCCTGAAAGTGACACATGCGTGGTTGTCACCGGCATGTCACCTCCTGCGCACTGAAGTATGAGGCAATTTCCTGCAAGCAGCGAGAAGCTGAGAAGGCAGGAGGGAGGGGTGGATGGCCGCACCGAGCTCCAGTGTTCTTTTTGATACTGTCAGGGAAGAGTAATGGCTTTCTGTTGCTGCAGCTACTAGCAAACTAATGTTGTGTGACTTTGGCTCTCCTTTTCAATGCGTTTCCACTACAGTGAGGGAAAGAGTGATGGATAGAAGAGAGGAGACGAGCAAAGAAGAGAGATGGAAGACAAGGATAAGGATGCTGACTATCCCTGGGGCAGCCGGGAAATGCCCAGGGTGGGCAGAAAGTGCAGTCGGTTCCACACGGCTAACCTGCACCTTTCAGCTTAGCTTGACTGTTGGTGCACCCTTTAAATACCAGCTCAGTGTTCCTTTTAAATCGCAGAGTTCACCCAAAATAAAATGTTTGTTATTAATGTTTAGCAGATCATCCTGGGAGCTCTTACAATGAAAGCATGCAGTGAATAGAGGTCCTGTAAAAGGCACAAATGAAGCACCGAAAATGACTCATTTGAAATTGCTTCTTGATGCATCTGGGAGTGTAAATATGCCCATGAAACATGATTTGAGGGGAAAAAGATCAAAACGTTCCATTTTGGGTGAACTATTCCTTAAACATGTGACCCGCGTGACATTATACCTCTGTCAGGCTTTTAAGCAGCCAAATCAATCAACCACACAATCCGAAGCCACACTAAAGACCCTTGACATTTGACTTGAGATATGCGATTTCACCGCCAGCTTTCCGACCCTTGTCCTCAGACGTCACCTAATAACACAGTCTACCTCTCATTTTACAAACTACATGAATGAATAGCATCATTCAACCATCCTAAATCCAATAACCACCTGAGAAAAACCCTTTAAAGAAAAACATTCAATGAAAAACAGAAAAGCTCGTCACTACCAAACAATTCGCCTGCCTTCCCTGACCCTTTGACCTCTTTCCCATTTCTCTGTCACACATTTAATTGCCAACTAATCCTATTTAGAAATGATAAGATAATCATAGAAAATTAGAGTCTGATTACAATTGCACAATATTACAATTCATTAGAGTTCACCGACTCCCAGTTTCCCTGGGCTTTCTGCCAGAATCGTGGAGGAGATCTGTCCGGAGGAGATCTGTCCGGAGGACAGTGGCTCTATTCAGACTCAACAGCTCCTGCATGAGCCTCATCAGGACGTGGGAGAACATGTGCCATCGTAACATCTCCACACACGCTCTCGCAGCCCCTCCCATCAGTCAACGGGGATGTGGCTTTCATATCTGTGCGGTTGCGACCGAGACTGATGAACTGCTCTGGTCTCTGTGGTGTAATGAATCGTTCGGGGGGCTATAGCTCCCATTTGGACCGATCCAATATTGTCTTGTATTATACACTCACCTAAAGGATTATTAGGAACACCATACTAATACGGTGTTTGACCCCCTTTCGCCTTCAGAACTGCCTTAATTCTACGTGGCATTGATTCAACAAGGTGCTGAAAGCATTCTTTAGAAATGTTGGCCCATATTGATAGGATAGCATCTTGCAGTTGATGGAGATTTGTGGGATGCACATCCAGGGCACGAAGCTCCCGTTCCACCACATCCCAAAGATGTTCTATCGGGTTGAGATCTGGTGACTGTGGGGGCCATTCTAGTACAGTGAACTCATTGTCATGTTCAAGAACCCAATTTGAAATGATTCGAGCTTTGTGACATGGTGCATTATCCTGCTGGAAGTAGCCATTAGAGGATGGGTACATGGTGGTCATAAAGGGATGGACATGGTCAGAAACAATGCTCAGGTAGGCCGTGGCATTTAAACGATGCCCAATTGGCACTAAGGGGCCTAAAGTGTGCCAAGAAAACATCCCCCACACCATTACACCACCACCACCAGCCTGCACAGTGGTAACAAGGCATGATGGATCCATGTTCTCATTCTGTTTACGCCAAATTCTGACTCTACCATTTGAATGTCTCAACAGAAATCGAGACTCATCAGACCAGGCAACATTTTTCCAGTCTTCAACTGTCCAATTTTGGTGAGCTCGTGCAAATTGTAGCCTCTTTTTCCTATTTGTAGTGGAGATGAGTGGTACCCGGTGGGGTCTTCTGCTGTTGTAGCCCATCTGCCTCAAGGTTGTGCGTGTTGTGGCTTCACAAATGCTATGCTGCATACCTCGGTTGTAACGAGTGGTTATTTCAGTCAAAGTTGCTCTTCTATCAGCTTGAATCAGTCGGCCCATTCTCCTCTGACCTCTAGCATCAACAAGGCATTTTCGCCCACAGGACTGCCGCATACTGGATGTTTTTCCCTTTTCACACCATTCTTTGTAAACCCTAGAAATGGTTGTGCGTGAAAATCCCAGTAACTGAGCAGATTGTGAAATACTCAGACCGGCCCGTCTGGCACCAACAACCATGCCACGCTCAAAATTGCTTAAATCACCTTTCTTTCCCATTCTGACATTCAGTTTGGAGTTCAGGAGATTGTCTTGACCAGGACCACACCCCTAAATGCATTGAAGCAACTGCCATGTGATTGGTTGATTAGATAATTGCATTAATGAGAAATTGAACAGGTGTTCCTAATAATCCTTTAGGTGAGTGTATATGATTGCACAATCAGTTGACATGAGAGCACACAGGAGCTTGGGTTCAAGGGCTTTCATGGAGTGATGCTCTTTACTTTAATGACACCAAAGGTCAACTGTAGATTATCAATTACCTTGTACTGAAATTTAAAAATGGCAATTCAGATATAAAGCAAGCGAAACTAATGGTAAATGTATTATAATTCCACCTGACTAAAGAGTTACCACACATACAATAGAATCTATATAACTGTATGATTTTTATACTTATACATCCTCACATAGACAAATTCAGCTGCAACAACACAAACAAACGTTTTGTGGCCAAAACGTAACTTCCGGTAGACCTCCGCAAAGAATCAATAACTGTTGAGTAGTTTTTTTATTTAATTTAATACAACTGGTATACAATAAAATATTAATATCAATTAAATATAAAATTAAGGTCACACTTTATTTTAAGGTCCAGTTTTAGTAAACTATTAACTACGACTTTTGCTTAGTTAACTCTTAATTGGTTGTTTATTAATAGTTTAGTAAGGTAGTTGTTAGGTTTAGGTATTGGGTAGGATTAGGGATGTAGAATATGGTCAAGTAGAATATGTGCTTTATAAGTGCTTATAAACAGCCAATATGCTAATAATAGGCATGCTAATAAGCAACTTGTTAATAGTGAGAATTGGTCCTTTACTAAAGTGTAAGCAAAATTAATTGTTATATTACAACCAAACACAGACCGGAAGTTAACTTCAAGCCAGGTGCATGCGTCCCATGAAACGTCTATATACTGTAGAAAAGTTATTTGCAGTCTAATTTTTAGGTCAATGCACATAGGGAGTATGCATATTTTTTTGCTTACATCGTAAAAATGATCAAATTTGTTATTATGTACTGCAACAGCAAATCACAGCTGTTCACTTTCTGTTGAAGTGATGCTTTCTTTTCCCATAAAGAATCTAAAGCATGCGTGTTGGTTACATAAATTTGACTTTTTAAATATATTTGAATCTAATTTAAAATTCAAGCATGTTCAAATCACATATGTTATTTTTCAACAATATCTACAGCCTAATTCACAACCATAAACTGCATGATTCCAGCTCTCACACTATAATTTAGATGCTATATATTAATAACACTGCTTGTTGTAGCATGCATACTCACATAAGGGTAAAAAGGAGTGAGGTGTGTACAAACACATTCATGCACACCCGCAAACAACAAAAAAAACATAATTTGAGGGCACTCACAACATTCTGCAGGGCGCTGTTGCTCTCTGTCCTCTCGTTGAGCTCTTGCCTTAGCTGAGCAATAGTTTCCTCTGAGCTCTGTGTCTGAACAAGAGAGAAACGCACTTTATCACGACAGTTCGCTTGGTTATTTGTCTGACAGGAAGACAATGGTCAAACAGGGAGCAATTTAAAGAAAAACCTCTTAGTATTCATGTCTACACAGATCTGTTTAGTTACTGCAAGCGCTACAGAAAGCCTGCTGCAGTTTTAACAAGTGTTATGCCTGTGAAATGCTTCTTCAATCAAACTCTGACGTGTCAATCCTTCATCCGATCATTCAGGCGGAAAGCCAACACCGGATGATTGAATGGTTTGGTCTATGGCTTCATTCTTGCAGTGATCTTGTTCTTAAACTCAAACTGAACCCCCTAAAAACTCAATGAGATGCTAGATTAGTTGCCAACTCACGCTGTAAGACAGAACTGTGTGAATTTAAAAGCATAAGAAATGCTGAAATGTTGTGTAAAGCAACACATCTCGCGATGTGGGCACCTGGACATTCAAATATGTTTAAATGAGTCTTTTGTAAAAGGCTGTTTTCACACTTGGTTTGACTGCTTTGTCCAAATCTAATTTTCTCCCCAGGTTACTTTTGACAATATTATTTGGCTCAGGACTGTGGTTGTTTTTATAGTAATTGCAAACTGCATGGAAATGTCCCCGATCACAGTTTTCAAACAGATTTCTGTGTGGTTTGCTTGGTGTGCAGCTAAAAGAGCTTTCAAACCAACCGAACTGCCTTCAAACAGACACGCTTACTGAATAAAAAAACACATTTAAAAAACAATCAAGATCTTTAGGATTACTAGAAGATTACAGCCAGGTGTGTAACACAGGGGTGTATCTCAGCTCATGATGCGGTACAATATATTATATTAGGGTTTATGGCCGGGCTATTCAATTGAATTTCCCTTTTTTCGTTATGCAGTTTCAAAATACAACAAATGAACATGTTTGAAAGCCTGCTTGGGCGTCTTACAATGCACCGATGTTGTTGTTGTGCAATTTAAAATACAACATCAGCGTGTTTAAATGTAGGAAAAAAACTTTGGGTGTGTTACTGGGGCAAAAATATAAAAATACAACATACGGGCTCCCATATTTAGGGCCCTATGATTGAATCGCAGAATCCAGGCAAAAAACAGATTTCGCTGTATAACGCGGAATGGCAAAGAATCTGGCAAATGTATTATTTCTTAACCAGAAAGTAGAACCGAACAGCTAACAAAATTCAAATTGTGCATGAGTGTAACTTTAGAAATATTCAGATGGTGTTTAAATATGTAATCTGGTTGTATTGTCATTTTCTTGCACAAGTTTTTTAAGTGCACCACATGACCCCTATAGTAGCAGCGAATCACAAGACAATAATTTTTAGCTACAGGAAAAAGTAAAAAATATGGATTTTGGTCGAATTTGAGATTTTCATAAAAATAAATACATTGCCATCGTCTCTCGATCCCAATGCTCCAAGTCGTAATTAAACATCTAAGTAGATCTTCATTTGTCTACGTTTTCTGAGAGGTGCAGCTCTAGTCTTTCCTAATACAAACTGGATGCGTGTCCATCGGAAGCATCAGAGATTTTGGTTTCGGTTTTAAAACATGCAGGATTGAGAAAATAAAGTGCAGGCCCTGATTAATGCGAGTTAAAAGAGCTCAAAAAAAGAGTTATTAAGAGCTTTCATAAAAAAGAAAGGTCAAAAAGCAGATACAAGCAATACAAAAGTAATCCGCGTGGCTCCTGACGACCTATTAATGTATCATAAAGCGAATTTATCGGTCTCTAAAATAACTATTAAATATCATCTGTAAACTACAGCTTCTGCGACTGAAACTTCGGACGAATATCAATCGCACCCAAGTGCTTAGAAGGGCACTTAGAAGGGCTCTAGAAGTGGAAATTTGAAAAGGAGACTGGCAACTGTCTCTCATAACATAGCTGTTTCGATAACACGGGTGAACTGAATAATAAATATCAACGGCGTTTTCTCGTTGACAGACACTTAGAACGTGTGATTCTGGTTGGCCCAAGGACCAAAAAAAAGATGATGCTGAGTCTTCTGGCCCAAGGACCAAAAAAGACGACACTGTTAGCTGTTATCTTGATTCTGGTTGGCCAAACGAATCCAGGTGATGGACCAAAGACGTTTCAGATGCTCAAGAGTAGAAGCCTAAGAAAAAAACTCTTCGGATTTACACGATTCACATAAATGACCTATTTTTGATTCAATAAGGCGAATTTCACCGAAAAGCGACTAGTTTGCAGGTAAGTTATAAAAAATACTACATACATTTAGGTAGACATAAAACCAATATATATATATATTTTTTTTTCCCTGTATTCAACGTATCTACTGCAGGTTTTTTAAATATACTGTAGTTTATAAGTGAATACTGTAGTATACTGAAGTATTTTTTCATGTGTGCAAATATTGTATAGTAAAGGAAGGAAAACACAGAATTCAGAAAAATAAAAAACAGAATTTGGGAAAAAATAAAACCGATTTCTTTTTGTTGTTGTGTCATCCCTCATATTGCAAGTCATATCTCTCTGGCCCCTCATTTGGGATGCTTTTCATGAAATGGCCCCGTTACAAACTAATTGAATAGCCCTGCTACAGTATGACAGTATGACAATATTTTAAACAAAATTAAAGTGAACATATTTCCCAAACATTAACAATTTTCAGTAACATTTTGTTGTACAACTTGTTATAGAACTGACAATACGGAAGGTTTAATTGATCCTTATGTACAGGGTTTTTCCTCCATTTAATTTTTTTTCCCCCGCCAAAGATTTATTTGATCATTGAATGTTATTTATGAGCAATGTGTATGAATGCCGCGCTTGTGATGACTGCAGGAAAGAACGAACGGAGAGCCCATGCACTCTCTCTGTGTTTGACTTCATTCTGTGTTGCGCAGACCCATCGGCATATGATGTGAATTAGCTGTGGAACCAGACGGCATCGTATGCTTTAAACGCTCTCACGGAAGTTTGATATCATGCGCCGATCGGTCTGTACATAAAAATTGGTCTATAGTTTCAGATTCCCGGAACAATAACTCGTGAGCTAAACTTTCTTATAACACAAATGACACCTCATTCTATGTAACCTAAACAATTAGGTACAACTTAATCTTCCACAAACCGAGCCTTGTATTGATCTCAGGCGGCAGCCGGCTGAGACAAGACCGAAGGGATCGTCTGCAAAGTGCAAAACTCGAAGATCATCAGGCTACTAAAAACAGTCATTAACTTCAGTGCTACATACTGTAGTATAACTAAAACCATTTTAAATTCAGCAGGACAGCATCAATGTGTAAACTGAATTTGGTGACACTGTGAAGGTAATGTCCATTCGGACTTGTCCATGTCGCCTGCTCATATAGAGACTCGTTTTGAGGAAGACTAGGTTGTAGATCCTTGTCTAAAGAATTACGTGTTATAACAACGTTTAGCTCAAGAGTTATTGGTCCGTGAATCTGCGACTATAGACCAAACTCTGCCAGCGGGACATTAAACATGAAGTGTTTGTCCGAACTCGCAAAAGTTTTGCGAATTAACGTAAAAGCCTTAAAAAATAATTTTCTCTTCCCACTCCGTACTTTCACGTTGCTGTTGGATGACTTTGTCACTCCTGAGGTTTGATATTGTTGAAATTCAACAGACACTGGACTGAAATGGCCAAAACTTGGAATGGCCTCTTAATTTTTTCAGCCGCTGTTATTTAACAGATGTCGTCTCATAAAATGACGAATTCCTGTGATATATCATATCCCCTTGTATTATTTCACCCCTACTTTAACAGGTTACAGTACAACCAAACACAGTCAGGTGGATCTACAGAAATCTGAAGTTATGTAATACCTGCTCTTGAAGCTCCTTGACTCTGGTTTCCAGCTGGAGGAGATGTTGAAGCTTGTGGAGTTCTTGTTGCTCCTTCAGAGACATCTCTTGGTGTAGGTCAGTGATGGCATTCTGTAACTCCAGGATGAGATCTTCTCGCTCCTCCGCCTACAACACATGAACGCTGTCAGATCAGTGCGCTGAAAAGGACAGTCAGCTCATCCAAATATATTACTGGTGTTGAATTGGATGGTTATTTGTTACAGTATGAAATATTGAGGATGTCAAAACAAGCATGCTGCCACCATGACATCACACACAGGGTTTTTACATTTTACATGTTTTATGCATTTGGTAAACGCTTTTATCCAAAGCGACTTTGGATAATACTTAATAATTTTAGACTTTTGCATTATACTACACATTTGTCATAACTCTCTTCCACAAGCCTGTAATTGTAAACAAGCAGAAACGTAGAGTAGGAATAACAGGTTAAACAATTTTCCAAATGTTGCTCCTTCATGTAGAATGAAAGGGGCAAATAAACCATTTGTGCTGCCTATAATGCATCTCCAGCAGATCTCTTTGATTTTCAAGAGGGATGTCCAAACCCTCTCAAAGCAAGAGAGCTGAAGTGCTCATGCATCAGTGTGAGAAATGACACACTCCTGAAACGAGTTACATATCAATCGTGTGGAATTGTTGGGCAGGAAACGAGTATCATGGTGGTTCTTCTAAGTGAACCTCAGGGACTTTTCTACAGATAAATTGGCCTCTGCAATTGTGGGTCACAATACAGAACACATAGAAGTCAATCATATAAGAAAAGTGTGAAGTCACAGTAGGTAAGGACTACTTAAAGGGACAGTTCACCTAAAAATTATGTCATCGTTTCCTCACCCTCGAGTCGCTCCAAATCTGTATAAATTTCTTTGCACTGATGAACACAGGGGAAGATATTTGGAAGAATGCTTGTAACCAAACAGTTCTTGGCCGCCATTGACTACCACGGTAGGAAAAATGACAATGATAGTCAAAAGTGCCCAAGAACTGTTTGCTTTCCTACATTCTTCAAAATGTCTTCTTTTGTGTTCAACAGAACAAATTTCTAAAGCAATTTTTCCTACTTTGGTCCTACTATTTTTCATTATATAAAGCTTAACTGGACAGTGAGGACAATCGTAAACATCATGCTTAAATGTGTTTTGATGAACATCTGAAATCCGATCGATACATTAGACTGTGAATGGGAAGGGTTAGGATACCAATTTCTCCAAGGCATTCAATGAACATCTGCTAGGCGAGTGAGCTCATTTGAGTGCAATAAACAAAGAAGCTATTATGTAAACTGTCAAGTGATCTGATCAAGATTTAATTATGTTTAGGCTACTGTATTAAATTCAAAGCAGACTGTGATTCATAGCTAATGAAGAACAGGTTAAAAGATATTCACTGGAAAAATAAAAATATCATCAATAACAATACATCATAACTGTATATTTTTGGTTGAAATGACTTATTACATCTCAGATCATTTGTACTTCGAAGAATCCGGTGTTCAAGTTCGTAATAAAGTCTCTTTAATTTCAGACGCTATGGGTCTTTGTAGATTCTTCTGATATTATTAACATGCAAAACACATATCATCATGCATAAAATCTCACTGCCAGACTGAAATAATTGAGACACTAGTGTGCAAAAGTGATGTCCGCCTTAGGACAATCAATGTCTTCGCCCTTTATTCATTAATACACATTGTGCCCTTTATTTAAATACATTATTAAAAATGTATTAAAGATTTTGTATGCATATTGGGTGAAGTGCAAACTGATTCTCAGCTTTGAGAAAAATAAAAAAAACAGACACTTGGAAAAAACACACAACACATGAACAAAGCTTACAGAGTCAAGGCCCGGGAGCATGACTGCTGTATAGTCAAAAAAAGAGAGGATCAACAAAATATTAACAACTGATATAACTGTAGTCTATGTAAGCTTTATTTCCTGTGAGCTTTTTCTTTTTTTATGCAAAATATTTTGCCATAATTTTAATAAATGGGAAAAATTTAAATGGTAATCAAAGGTGCCCTAGAACTTTTTGCTTTCCTAAATTCTTCAAAATATCCAATTTTGTGTTCAACAGCACAAAAAAATGATGCAATAATTTGACCTAATATGGTAGTCGATGATGTCCCAGAAATGTCAGTTGCTAAGATTTTTACAAATATCTTTCTTTGTATTCATCAAAACAAAGAAATTTATACAGGTTTGGAACTACTTGAGAACGAGTAAATGATGCCCGAATTTTCCTTTTTGGGTGGAGTATCCATTTAAAATCTTTCTGAAACAGATATAATCCTTTCCAGCATACTGCTGCCTGACCCTGCTGAGTAAAAAGGGGTAAACCAGGCCTATGAGCTATATGAACACTGGAGTTATTGACCCCTTCCCTTTATAGACCACTTCGGATGAACATCGCTGGTTCAATGCTGGTCCTTCCCGTTTCAGTTTTTTAACACTACGCAAATGTTTGAACAAACTACAACCAATGGAACATTTATAACCGAATCAAAATATTTAAGATTTAATGCGAATTAAAAATAAATGAAATAAAAATGAAGTGTCTCTGGACCAGTGTTTACATCTTGCAAAAAGGTCTATACTAGCTAGGAACCTTTCACATCCAAAAACTGGACTGCAGAATAAAGGTCAACGGGGATTTTCTTTCTCATTTGCACCACATGCAATTCTTTGTTTGTTGCGAACCCAAGTTATTCTGGGCCCTGTGATTTCCACGCACCTACAGCTCACGAGAATCAAGCTCTGTGGTTCCATTAAAAGGGCGATTATGCACTCTTCATTATCTCTGACCAGACGCTAAGAGCACCCACCTCTGAACCGCAGGTCTAGGCTGGTGCCCAGCACCTCTGCATTAGCAGCTCCTTTGATCCTTCAACTCTTTGAAAAGACTAACCAGGTAGGGCTCTACATTGAGCCACTCCAGGGTCTAAAACACACCCAACGGCAACAAAAAGCCCTGAATGATTCACACAGAGGAGAACTGTCTGTAGCTTAATTAAGCACAACAAGCCATGTGCATTCATAACTTCAATAGCATATTCAGAATGAGGGATTAAAAAGAGCCAAATATCCATATCTTAAAGAAATCTGGCCTTTTTTGAATAAACGCTGGTGTTTTTATCTTGTAATTTTTGTAAAAAGGTTTCTTTGTTATCTCCAGGCACCCAGAAAAGCCTCCTACTGACTCTTAGCTTTCGAGGCTTAGATCTCGGCATTAGCATGCTAATTGCGACTTTGCCTGTGAAGCTGAAAAGAAAAAAAAGGAAAAAGCACAGTACGGCACATCGTCCGGCCCGGACCAAAGGATTTCCTTTTTAATCGTCTGATACAAATAGCCTTTTTGTACAGAATTACATTATGGCTCGTGTATCTCACCTCCAAGACAGCAGAGAGTGTCGGTCTGGCTAAATCAAAGCAAAATTCAGCAGGATGGAAAAGATGTTGCTTGCACAGTCAATCACAGTCCGGTGCCTTCAACACAGGTGAGCAAACGTAACCCTGCAGCCCTTCTTGAGTTAAAGGTGATCCACACTAATAATTTCTGTTATTTAACAATAATTCAAGCAACAAGAAGCCTTGTGTTACAATGATTTACCACTGTTATTTACCACTGTGATATATGACTGCCAAGACGCGCGGCTGCCATCTTGGTAGAGCTCCAGGCGGCAGCTTTCAAGACATGCTCCCACTTGAAGAAGGAAAGTTTGCAAAGCATAAATTTTAAAAACACATGTTAAGTTACCAATAAAATCTGACAATAACATAAAGCTCAAATTATGCAAAAAATCCTTTGTGATTTTGCCAAGAAAGACATGTTTCTGGATCAGCATCTTTTGTTGACCTCTAAATCAATATTTTATCCCAAACGACTTAAAGGGATAGGGACACCCAAAAATGAAAATTCCGTCATCATTTACTCACCCTTCAAACCTGTATGAATAAAAAAAGACATTTTGAAGAATATTAGTAACCGAACTACTATCGTATAATCACGAAACCATGCAAGTCAATGGGGACCGGCGTTGTTTGGCTCCCAACATTCTTCAAAATATCTTCTTCTGTGTTCTGCTCATACATGTTTAAAATGACAAGACGGTGAGTAAACGATGAGAGAATGTTTATTTTTGGGTAAACTATCCCTTTAAAGTGCATTGCAAGGTATTATCAGTATGTGTGTTGTCTGCGATTTAAACCCAAAATGTTTGCTTTTAAAGAGTCTCGTTCAGATGTAGAGCTTGAACTAAATCAAAATGATGTCAAATTCGAGTCAATACCAATGCTTAATTCCACACTGCGCATACAAGATGTCACACAACAACATTTCCTCGTCTATACCGAGCCTAAATCATCTATAGAAACCTCACGTGTCAGCTTAGCCTCGCCAAATAAACACTGAACGACACACGCCTTATCTGCGATTCTGTCATCTCCCCTGACTTCACTGTGGCAGTATTCAACCATCTCTCAGAAACAGCACACACAATATTAGGCTTAATGTCAATGAGCCATATCTGCCCGCAGCGTCTCTTTCACCTCATTCTCCGCACAAATGCCAGAGGTCACACTTTTCATTCAGCCAGAAATCAAAATGATGATGGCGGCTTGTTAAAAATTCTATTTGGATGTGCACATAGGCGACATCAAAAGGTGCTGACACAGAGTGGTTCGGGGTGCTGGCGATGTGGCTTGCTGATAGCACACATCAAAGCCACAGAGAGGGAGAGGAATATGGGATGAGGGGGGGAAACGACTACGTTCTGGGCCTGTTGTAGTCGGCAAATGAAAATATGCAGGCCCAATTTTCGTTAATGCACTGACATTGAAACACAAGCTATTTACCTTGAAAAAGGCACTCGAGACTATGTGATCAGTCTAAATCAAGCCGATGCAATGGATGCAGTTTGGGAAATAATGATAGCTGGACAGAATAAAAAAAATGCAGAAACCGAAATAAAGGCAATAATCCAATAAATCATCCACCATTATTGAAAGAGAGAGGCACATGAGCACTTCAGGAGACAATCAGGTAGCAGGCATTTGCTAAAATTGGGACAGCGGTTTCATTTTGCATCAGGCCCGGTCGACCTTTTAATGCAGCATCGCTAACCCATAAGCGGTCCGAGTGCATTTCACCGTTTCCCGCTTTAAACCATTCCCAGTATAGTTTTTCACGTGGGCCCATTATTAAAGCCCTTCAGCCTGATTCACAACGCCATTAATCTGAAGCAATCTTGTTTCGGGATAGCAGACAACATCCCCCATCCACTCCTTGCTAAAGCCAAACATATTTACTGTATCTGGAAAAAAAACTTTTGAGACTAAATCAATGCCCTCTTGCCTATGAGATGTTACTGAGAAGAACATTAACCAAACAGGACGCATTTATACAACTACATGACTTCCAATCCATCAATCAGATTTTAAAATGAAAGGTGCTCAAAGTCTACAGAATATGTCTGGGCTTGGTTAGAAGTGTTTGTTTTGTACGCTGTTTTAGGACCAAGAAAAAAATCAAGAACACATCCTCCTTCGTACCCAAGTTACCAATGAAGTATAGTGAGTGAGATCATAAAAGATGAATGAACGCTATACCAGTGTGAGCTTCAAAGTTAAGGATGTGCATCTGGAGTTACTGCTGAGATTTGACTTTCAAACACCCACAGGGCCTATTTCTCTCAGCCTATGATGCATTGTAACCATATTACTTTTTCATAACCGAGAACCGATCCACTTACGGTATCTGCAGCATATTAGGCCCAGCACGGCCTGGGCATTTCTCAGGGCGGTGGACAATACTGCATACTTCATCCAGGTCTTTGTGTCATTAGTGATTCTATGAATTTCCAATTAGGCAGAGGCCAAAAAGACAGAGCTTTCGGGTCTTTTATCACCAGGGACGAGCTTCGGTAAGAAAGTAGCGCTCCTGTGCACCTTTGTTAGAAGAAGGCTATTGCTAGGGAGAAAAAAACATGCCAGACATGAGCAGCCCGGGCCGCTGTCCCCTCGGAGTATTCCATTAGGAGTACAAGGAGAGTACAGATAATGAGAATCCACATTGGTTGAAGCAAACAAGCCTAAGCCCTATATCAAAGCTTCTCAAAAAAAAATCGTTTTGCTTCATTTCTCTCTCTCTCTCTCCATCTCTTCTCTTTTCCTCTTCTGTCTGCTCTGATTTAGTTCATGCTAGTTCTACGGCATAACAATCCGAAACAAAAAAGCCTTCCTCTGATTATTAATAAACCTTAAGGCAGGCATCATTATTTTTTCAGCCGGGCTTTCTTTTGTAATGCGCAGGCAACACCTTTATACCTTTCCCAGGGGCCCGGCCGCCCCGTCTTTCTATGATCTTATTAGCATCTCATCTCCTCCTGCCCGCTGACCAAACTGCATTGCTATGCACTTCTGTATCTCTGACCTCTCTGTGGACGGAATTCATTTGGTCTTCGCCTCTTCTCCTTCTTCGGGTTGATTTGACTTAAGCAGGCAGATGGCCGTGGTTATTTCAGATAAACATTATTAAATAAATATGGACGGTGGAAAAAGCATGCAGAATAAAAGGGCGAGGATATAGCGGCGCTTCAAAGACGACTAATCATAGGCTTGTTACTCTCTGAATGCTGATATATGACGGATTTAGTCAGGTTTACTTTAGATGTTTCTACGTTATGAGTGGGGTTTTTTTCTTTGAAAAGGGCTCAAGTGAGAGAAAACCTTGACAATTATCAAACCAATTTCACATGTGAAAGTGACCTATTTGTCAGATATGGTGAGCCATACCCGAAATGTGACTTCCAGTGAGTAGTGAACACACGCACAGCAAGTGGTGAACACACGTACACCCGGAGCAGTGGGCAGCTATCACTGCAGCGCCCGGGGAGCAAGTTTCGGGTAAGGTGCCTTGCTCAAGGGCACCTCAGTCGTTACCCACCGGCCCTGGGAATCCAACCGGCAACCTTCTGGTCACGAGTTCGACTCTCTATCTAACCATTAGGCCACGACTGCCTAATGGTCCTGTAAATAAAACATTTACATGAAAAATACAATGTCACACTGCAGGCCACTGCATAACGCTGTGTCTACACCGGACGCGCGGCGGTGCGACGCATGGCTCGTTCAAATGGGATTGTCGCGCCGTATCCAGTGAGGTTCTAATGTGTGCTTTCTGGTGTAGACACGGTGTAACAATTTATGACATCTCACCCTAAAAGAAAATGTCAAGCGAAGTTTAATAAAGAACAGTTAATATGGATTACCACTTATCTTTCATTTTATTACGTCAAAAATACTAAAAACAGAAAATGTAATGTAAACAGAATTTAAATATTTTTAAATTTATTTAAAAACATATTTTTTTAGGTTAGCTTTTTCCTGACTTTTATGTATCTTTTTGTATATGTATATAACCTGTTGTTGTTTTGTGTGTGTGTGTTGTATTATCATTTACTTGTTTTATGTAAAGTGCCCTGAGAAGCTACTTTAAAGGCGCTATATAAAAATAAAGCTATTATTATTATTATAAAAACACTAAAAAAATCTGGGTTAATTAAGAGACCATTCCAAATTTTCATTCAATCAGCATTTCTATGTATTGTGGTCATTTCAGTTCAGTGTCTGTTGAATTTCAACAAAATCAAACCTCAGGAGTGACAAATTCATCCAACAGCAATTTGAAAGACTGAAAACTGTGATAAAAATCAAGGTTATCTCATTAAAAATTTGAACTTTTCATAAATATATGTACAAATATTACTGTTGTGTTGCTTAAAGCTGAATATGAACTTATACACAGAACAATATTTTTATTTGAAATTTGGGAAAAATATTGTAAGTAGTTTACAGAATTTTATAACAAATATGATCATTTTACCCAATCACATACCTATACAGGGTTTTTCCTGCATAGAGAAATTGGAGCCGGCCGCCTCAGTCAAATGTCGTGCCGCCTCAGGCTCTCGCCAAAATTATGTTGCGAGTCTTCACAAGAAATGCTGCGTGCATTTAACAGACTGTCATTTGTAACTGCAGTTGCGACATTAAGCCACAGTGGAGGAGCTGTTTCGTTATCAGCACACTGAGGCGCTAAAAAGAGTTGCAGAACAATAGCTAGCTGTGTTTCACGGCTGTTTGTTTTGCATCCAAGTACATTTAATTTCTTGATATTTCTTAAATTAACATGACGTACATCATTGTAATGTCTTTAGCTGTGCAGTTGGGTCGTTGAATCAGCGTATACTGTACACAGCGAGTTCGCCAGTATGAACGCACTTTGCGTTCAGAACGACTCGCACACGAATGACTCATTTGAACCAATTCATTTAAACTATTGAACTTTTCAGTCACTAGCGAATATAAGAGATCATTGAATCATTTAAAGTGAACCACAGAGAATGCAAGATGTGAATGAGCTTTGCTCATTTTGAAAGACTGGTTAATTCAGTTGGCTATTGTGGGCAGAAAAGTTAGTTGAAAATTATAAAAAAGCTTTATTTGATTAAAAAACATTTCTGTTTGGTTGAATAAAAGTAATGATTTATATAACTTAATAATTGTCATTTTTATCTAATTTTATTAGAACTTTTAATATGTCAAACTCAAAGTCACTTTGGTTAAGCCACTTAAAGGTAAGGTAGGCCTACGTGTGTGTGTACAAGATCAGGATGGCACCACCTCCGCCTCATTTTGAGGCAGGAAAAACCCTGCCTATAAATAGTAAATTCAGAAAAACTGAAAATAATTTTGAAATAGTCTCCGCGGCTATGTTTAAACAAACACTAACCGAGTCCCCAGCATTACAAACCATTCAATTCAATGCCAAAACAGTCTAGTCCAACTATTATTATGAAAAGTAATGAGCATCTGTGTGTGTGTGTGTGTGTGTGTGTGTGTGTGTGTGGGAGCGAGTGAGAGAGTAAAGGATGTCCTGTGTCTGTCTGTAAGGACTCTGGGCTTGATGAGGTGCACTGGCTGAATGATATACAGAGGCGAGCTCAGGCGGGAGATGTCCATTAGTTACAGGGTCCTGTAATGTTGGGACTGCAGTACATTATTTTCAAATGCATCAGTCAGCGTTGTGCAGTACAGATAAATTCTAATGTCTCGGATCTGTAATGCATACTCTCAACACTGCTATATTACGCGATGGGTTAGAAGGGCAGCACGGGAGAGGGAAAAAATGTCATTTATTTTTCACTGTGGCCAGTGTTCTTCCCATTAGCTTCAAACGTGAGATAAGTTATAGCTTTAAGCGAGCACCTTTAGCCAGCAGAACACGCTGCACACAATGCTGGGGTGCTGAACGTAAGCTTCAGAAACAGAGAGTGAGAGAGTAGAGGGCATTGATGACCCCATGTGTAGCACTTGAGTTTGACCTGGAACAAGGACAAACAACATCACACTGATGAGAATAAACACACAAAATACTGTCAGCACACTACACTGCAATTACAACAACAATAGGGTTCAGGTCTGAGCTTTGTGTAGGCCAGTCAAATATATCAACTATAAAACTTTTCTATATGGACATCACTATGCAAAAAATATTTGATCATGCTGAAACCGAAAAACATCCTTCCTTAAATTGTTGCCAAAGTTGAAAGCATACAATTCTTTCAAAATGTCATTGTAGTAGCATTACAATTTATCCCCAAAGTAATTATTGGAAAAGCCAAACCCATTAGTTGCACATTCATTTGGGTACATACAGTACAGTAGTATAACGTTGTGGAGCGGTTCTTAACATACCATATTATAAGCCCAAATTACAAACGTAACTTCACACCTCGACAAGTTTCACAATTTGAGCTATCAGTGATATTCACAGCACAAACAATGTGACAAATTTGAATATTTATGCTAGTGTTCAATCTTCTAGGGTCACTTGACTGAAATGTTTTCCACGATCTTAAAATCTTTTCATTTTAAGATTTAGAGGAATAGTACACCCCAAAACGTATGAGAACGTTGGTAAACAAATAACATTTACCCCCGCTTTGACTTTTATTGTATGTCCACAAAATTACATTTCTTAAATGATCTTCTTTTGTGTTCCACAGAAGTGCAGTTTGTTTGTGTGAACTATCCCTAATCTTAAAAAGGTTTAGAGAAAAAATAATTGTGCCATTTATTGTTTTGGAAATAAATGATTTCAACTGTAAAATAAAAAAGTAGCCAGTAAGAGAACAGAACAGATGGGAACTCCTTCCTGCATCTCAGGTCGAGACCTCAAGAATCTCCTTGATAAATTGCCAAGAGGACATTTTTACTAATTCTAGGCAAAGAGTAACTACCTGAAGATGATAGTTCATTTCTATTTTGCATTTGTGTTATTCTAACGTTTTAATAGGTTGGCTAATTTATCATTACTCTAAAAAAATAAAAACATTGGATAAATATTGAATGAGTAAGTGACTTTAAATTTTTGTGAAGATTGTAGCATGAGAAGAAGAAATGGTTATAAAAATAAAAATGTCTCCATAATATAATAAAGCATCTGTCATGCGCAGTGTATGTACAGTATACAAAAATAAAACGGGAATCCCATTCAAACATGTCTGTTCCAGGCAGGAAGGACACCAGACCGTGATGAAGACTTACAGACGTATCACATACCTCCGACTACACTGAGATTTCCACCTTTACATCAATTCATCACAATCAGAATCAGAATCAGAAGAGCTTTATTGCCAAGTGTGCTTGCACACACAAGGAATTTTCTTTGGTGTTGGAAGCTTCTAGTACAGACATTCAACACAATGACAATACAATATAATACAATTTACAGTCTAAAAGATTCTAAATTGTGCATATATAAAATAAAGACTATTTTACAGAAAATGGGGGATAATAACATATAAGAGACA
Organism: Triplophysa rosa; assembly: GCF_024868665.1. Lineage (NCBI taxonomy): Eukaryota > Metazoa > Chordata > Actinopteri > Cypriniformes > Nemacheilidae > Triplophysa > Triplophysa rosa. Next base: position 34,284,547 of record NC_079890.1, read on the forward strand.
TTGTACAGGGTAGTATATAGTAGAATATACATATTAACAGATTGTATGTACACTTGTGCGAATGGATAATTTAGTAGTGTTATATACATGTATACATAAAATGCAGATATAATAAGGCACTATGGTGCACACTATAGGAGTAGTGGAAGTGGAATATTGCTCTTAAGGAGCAGTTATCTGTATAGGAGGGAGATTGCCTGGGGGAAGAAGCTGCTTCTGTGTCTGGAAGTCCTGGTGTTTGGTGCTCTAAAGCGCCGGCCAGAGGGCAACAGATCAAAAAGTTTGTGTGCTGGGTGTGTGGAGTCAATGATGATTTTTCTTGCCCTGTTTTTCACTCTGGAATCGTACAGGTCCTGAAGTGTGGGCAGAGGAGCACCAATAATATTCTCAGCACTACGAACTGTCCGTTGTAGTCTTCGTAGGTCTGATTCGGTGGCCGAGCCATACCAAACAGTAATTGAAGTGCACAGAACAGATTTGATGACCACTGAGTAGAACTGGGTCAGTAGCTCATGTGGTGCGTTGAACTTCCTCAATTGACGGAGGAAGTATAACCTCTGCTGGGCCATCTTTACAATGGAGTCTATATGGGACTCCCAATTCAGGTCCTGAGAGATGGTGGAGCCCAGGAACCTGAATGACTCCACAGTATCCACAGTGCTGTCCAGGATGGTGAGGGGAGGAAGTGATGGAGGGTTCCTTCTGAAATCCACTATAATCTCCATTGTCTTGAATGCATTCAGCTCTAGGTTGTTTTGACTACACCAGGCAGCCAGCTGAGCAACCTCCTTTCTGTAGGCAGATTCATCACCGTCTTGAATAAGGCCAATGACTGTGGTGTCATCTGCAAACTTCAGGAGTTTGACAGAAGGGTCTGTAGAGGTGCATTCGTTTGTGTAGAGTGAAAATAGCAGTGGAGAAAGAACACATCCTTAAGGAGCTCCGGTGCTGATGGTACATGTGCTGGATTTAAATTTTCCCAACCTCACTAGCTGCTGCCTGTTCGACAGGAAGTTAATAATCCACTGACAGGTAGAGGTTGGCAAAGAGAGCTGGGTAAACTTGGGCAGGAGGAGGTCTGGGATTATGGTGTTGAAGGCCGAGCTGAAGTCTACAAACAGGAACCTGACGTAAGTCCCTGGTCTGTCTAGGTGTTGTAGGATGTAATGCAGTCCCATGTTTACTGCATCGTCCACAGACCTGTTTGCTCGGTAAGCAATCTGGAGGGGGTCAAGAAGTGGTCTGGTGATGTCCTTCAGGTGGGCCAGTACAAGTCTCTCAAATGACTTCATGACCACAGATGTTAAAGCAACAGGCCTGTAGTCATTAAGTCCAGAGATTTTGGGTTTCTTCTGTACAGGGATCATGGTGGAGCGTTTAAAGCATGAAGGGACTTCACACTGCTCCAAAGATCTGTTAAAAATATTAGTGAAGATGGGCGACAGCTGCTCTGCACAGACTTTCAGGCAGGAGGGTGAGACATTGTCTGGGCCTGGTGCTTTTCTGATCTTTTGTTTGCGGAAAAGCTGGCACACATCCTCTTCACAGATCTTAAGTGCAGGTTGAGTGTCAAGAGGAGGTGTTAATGGTATAAATAATGGTGGTTCAGAAACTGGGATGCACTTCCTGTTCAGCAGACTTCCAGGAAAGGAGCTAAACACTAAACTGAAGCGTTCTTCCCAAGCCTGACAGCTGACATCACCCAACTCCAAGCCAGAGGAGTGTGTGTGCATGTGGATCACGGCCAAGGTTATCACGCTAGAACCCAGAGGCAGCGATTTGACAGTCTATTACTAAGTATTCAATGACTGATGAAACAGACACAGTCTTCTTTAAGTTAATGATTCATCTACAGAGGTCGCGTGGTCTAACTCACTTGGAGGGGGATGAAGGAAAAAAACACATCTCCGTTCAGATCTGTAACAGATAAACGCACCTTTCAATCAAAGCCCGGAGTCGCTGGTTTTAGTCACACTGCATACATCTTAGTGTCAATTATTGACAAGTGACTAATTAGCTTTGGCCTTTTTAAGCCTTTCTCTTAGTTTGGAGCTGTTTAAATATGCAGAATCAATACTCGCTCTAATGCCCGGCCTTCGTCTGCAGCCGCCGAGTCTATCCTCATAGCAAAGAGCATCTATCAAACAAATTAAGACTTTCACCCAAATTAACATCAACTATAGCGCTTTATTCCTCTCATATCACATAACCATTTAGGCTTGAGATAGGATTACTATAAAGCTGCTTTTTGAATGCCAATAAACATATTGCTAAAATTGTTACAGTATATTGTATGTAACTATACAGTTTTAGTACAAATTAACCAAAAAACATTTATTTATTATTTAACCACGGTATTTGTAGTAAAACTGTGGTTATACAAAGGGTAAACAATCTGACCAAAAAACACGATTAACACACTTTTACTATATGAAAAACATGGTTAATTTTCATAAGAGCAGATGGCGAAATAATTCATGCCACTTGAAAAATCCTCAATTGTAAATAACACTGAAAATTCCTTCAACAACAATTAGAAAAACTGACCTTGATAAAGTAACTGTTACCGCTCATGATACAACAACATTAGCATGCAAGCGCACACTTGCACGATGACCTCATTTCCCTTCAGGCTAAATGAAGGAACACGACCACGATAGGCCTCAGCATCATGTCGCCTCATATCCCTCCTCATCACATGCCAGTTCTGTTTACCACACACGGGCAGTGTGGATGAATTATGACGGTATCTACAAGTTGCTCTTACTATAATTACAAATCTGCCAAACACTGTGAATTATTCAGCATTCTCCTTATGTAGGCTCTTAAGGCATGCAATAGTTAGCATAACTGTCTAACCAAGCATCCGATCGCCTCAGGGATATCTGTGTGTTTCTGGTCAGACCTCTACCAGCCAGGCAGTTGCATTATGCTGAATAAAAACACATGGGATTTTTCATGCAGTTCATGGACAGAATAGGCCGTTTTCATTATGTATGTAACAACACATGGGGATGTCAGGACCACTGTAGTCATGTAAATATCAGCTATGTTCCAAGACCTACTAGGCAACCTTTTGGAATCACAAGTGCCAAACCAATGACTCTTCCAAATACAGAGTTTATTTGCAAATAAACATTTTTCAAAAATCATGTTCTTTATTATGTATTCATCATTTTATTTAGTTTTAGGGGCTGTGTCCACCAAGGCGTTTCTGCCGGCGTACGGCGAGTGTTTTCAATTGTTTCCAATGGAAACGCAGCGTTTTTTGAAAACGCGAGCAGCTGGCGTTTTTCCCACGCTCAGCGCCGGCGTTCGACCGGGCGCCCAGAGATGAAAAATGCTGAACTTGGGGCAGAACGCTGAGCTCCTGGTGTTTTCAGCCGCGTAAAAGCGCCTCGGTGGACACAGGGGCTTACTGTGTTACTGTGCGTTCACACCGCCAGCGACTCTGTCGCTAGGTGTCGCTAGTCTCTTGCTACGAGGTCGTTAGAAGGCGTTCCTAGCTTTGGTTGCTCTAGTAACATTTATAAACAGACTGTGCAGTAACTGATGAGAGACGGATGACGTGAGCTCCGCCGCTTTACTCCTATTGGTAGTCGCTCCCGAAAGTCGCTCATCATTTGCATAAAGTTGAGCAAATCTCAACTTTGTCGCATCGCTAGACACGCCCACTTCCTGTCGCCAACGGTCACGGTCGCTCGTGTCGCCGGCTCTCCATTGAAATGAATGACATCGCCTCACTTTGTCGCTGGTGGAGTGAACGCACAGTTAGTTAGCTGTATTTGTTTATATTATTACATAATCAAAACAACCCAACTGCAGTTTGATTGATATTTATTGGAATGCACAGTAAAAAAAACATGATTGTTGAACATTTTTAATAATGGAGTAATATGTTTTTGCAAATAATGAACTCTTCAAATAGAATAAACCAAAATTATAAAGAACATTCTCTCATAATTTACTCTGACGCCATCCTCTCGTCCATCAAACGCAAACAAATAATATTATTTTAAAATACTATCAAGTTACCTTCTTTTAATGGACTCAAAATGTTAAAGCTCTGAAAAGCACACACATCATTCATTAAAGTAATCCAAATGACTCCAGCAGGTTAATGAATAATATGTTGGTCAGAGTAAACAATGAATATTTCAAGCTTACTGACCTAAACTAAAATGTAAAAAGAACAAACCGATGTATTTAAATATGGTGGCATGCCGAATGGTTCTCACGTGTCTCATGACTAGTTATGAGATACAAAAATATCAACATGCTGCCTTATCAGAACGAACTAATCGTTTTGCTTCAGAAGACATTTATTAGATAATAAGACATAAGCTTGGCTTTACATGTTATTTGGGTATGCATGTAAGTGACGGTTAACCAAGTAGCTCTCTACCATGAGCATTTCACTTATGAGGTATCATTTCTGTTGTGTTACCTTAGCATTTATCTCACTATTTAGACAGTAGACAGAGAGGTAAATCATTAAAGTTTAAAACAGAGATACTGCCAAAGAAAACCATTATAGATTCTATATGGAAGCGTGTTATATGGTACTGTAGTGTACATACTTTAGCTTTGGCTCCTTGGTCTGTGACAGACTTCTCAAGCTGTTCCTTTAAGATATCCTGACTGGGCTCCATCATCAGTCACATGACTAGTAGTAGAAGAAGAGTCAGGCAGACAGAAAAAAGAAAGATGCTCAGTGTTAGCAAAATGAATATCAATAAATGGTAGTGAGTTAAATACGCATTTGGGAGGTAAAAACAAGTGGTAATTTGGAGGCATTACATAAATAAACAGGGTCACCGTTGGCAAATATGTCAACTTTCACAAGAATGGTCACCTACATTTTTTATAAGTAGAGATATAATACTGCAGTCATTGGACTATAAATGAATGGATTTGATTGATACTTCTGGCAGAACTTGCCAAATTGTCCTGCCTAAACCAAAAAAACTAATCACATGACATCAGAATTAAAGCTTTACCATGGATGACCAACAGACATGGTTGATGTCTCAACAATCAATGAGCAACACACAAAACCATGTACTGGTACATATCAGCAGAACACAAAACAAGCTTCTCCCCTCCATCCACCAATGAATATGATTGTTTACCTGAAGTGTTTTGAGTCACTTATGTGATTACCATGACAGAGAGCAGTTGAACCCTCACAGAGCCAATCTTCATTTTTTCCAAGGGCCGCCTTAATTATTCATGGCCGGGTCCTATTTGTGTCTTTGAGCTCTGAGGAGCTGTTACTCCGCACGCTAAAACCTTCACACAGCTGAAGCTAGATTGCCAGTTTTATGGGAGAGCATCTTGTGAAACAAACGCTTGCCAAGTGACATACGGCGCTGGGTCAAGGTGCACGTTGAATGTGAAGGAGCAAGAGTGGATTGGACAGTAATCTAGTACTATGTATCATTCCAGTGTGAGAGCGTATCTCAAGTGCCCAGTCGGCCTGTAATGAATAGAATGTGTTATAAAAGATCCGACCTGAACCTACTGTATATGACTGTAATATTATATTGTCCAGCACTGGCCCTGAATGGCTTTCATTAAAAAATATAGCATAAGTTGACAACAACAAAACAAAAGGACACAGTATATGTATGTAAGTCAGGGAGGTTAAGAGATGCTTTCTCTCCTTCTGCACACATACAGTACTACGTTAAGCTACACATTTGTGACATAGAGGAATCGTTTTATGATAAAGAAAAACGTAAAATACAAACAAAGAAAAAATCTCATTCTAAGCCAAAACAAGTGTTAAAAAGGAACTACAGAATTTGACGACTCTCATCAGAAAAACATTGAAAATACATCATAATTACAAAAGCACACGAAAAAACCAAAGTTGAATACATGACCACTTAAGAAGAGTCCTTTAAAACTGAGTGATGGACCAGGTTCCTGAGGGAGATCAAAATCAGTTCAAACTACTTATTCAAACAATTACGTAGTTTAAAACCAACATTGAGGTACTGATACGTTGTACGCAGTGAAAATAGGAGAAATTGAGGTGGCGTCATTTTTTTTAGATGCATACAGTCAGATATAGGACAAAGAAAATGATGGGGATAAGTGGATGGGACGAGATTAAAAAACTATGTATCTGTTAAAAAACACAAAACTAAAATCTGGCGAGAGCGTTTCTGTTCTTTCATTCACAAATTTAATTCTGCAGTGCTACATTCTGCAGTGCTACATACTTATAACAAGTATATCTTAGCAGACGTAACTGTTAAGGCAGATTGACCGAGGTGATCAAATCGCATAAAATATATTGTGAAAATTAATTAAGCGCCGCTGACACGGTCATCTCATTAATTACTGTAACCACCACAAATTACAAATATTACAAATCATTTTACACTTCAATCAAGGCTATACAGAAATTCATTTGAAAATGTGTGCATGAGAAAGAGAATATATTAAAATAGTTTCTCTATTACTAGAACACATCTCTGCAGTAAAGTATTTATAAAACACACAAGAAGCTGTTTTGCGGTTTGCCTTGATCTAAAACTAATGCATCAAAGTGGGAGAACTATTCAATAAAACAAATATAACACTAAAGTTATTCTATAAAGATTTTTTTATACGATTGAGAGAGGGTTTCACTATATAGCTTCATTAGCAAGTGAATAATGAACCTTCTGCTTTGCATAATTAAAGCCACGGCTTAACCGCAATGTAAAAAGGAACTGTAATTAGAAAAAAATTACACAGCGCAAGTAATTATCGCTTTTGTTGTATGCGATTCACCTGCGCTCGAACAGTGCTAAAACACAACAATAATATATTTCTGCTCCAAAATGATAAATGTTGGAGATTCAAAAGATTTGGAAAGATTTAAAATGTTTAAATTACCATGATTTTATTCCAAACCATACAAAAATACAGAAATCTTAAAAAGTATTGTTGTGATGCCTTGCAGAAATTATGAATTTGAGTGTTCAGATTACAATCAATTTTAGTTTCTAATTAAGATTAGAATTGTACATGCTTTATGTAAAAATATACGAAAATGCAATGCTTTATTTTCTTCGATAGGACAAAACTAAATATTCCCTTTAAACGCCTTTTTTGAAATAAAACAATATGGTGAATTTATGTTGTTATTAATTTTAGCAAAAGAAAGTTTTAGGGATCTTGTTATATTTGTCAAAAACTGATCAAGAACACATACCACCAACATATAGTTCTGTTCAGGTTTTATAGTGTCATCACATCATCACAAAGTAACCTAAGGGTATACTTTATGCTTTCACAAACTGCTGACTCATGCGAGACATTTTAAGTCATTACAAAATGTCTTTGCTATTATCTTCATGAAATTTCAGTTTTAGTTTTCAAGAAAAAAAGAACAAAATCCAGTTGAGGTATTTTAATGCTTTAATGCCTTCTCTCCTTTCTCCAAACTACATTAAAACGTATTTTTCTTTGGTTTAACAAATAATGAAACAATAATGTTGCACACATGCTTACAAATACATTACATGGAAATTAAAATTAGAACGTTAAAATAAATCTTAGTAAATGTGAACAAGATGATCACGCTGTCTTTGGTATGTTTTGTATAGCACACAAGCACACACACACACACACACACACACACACACACACACACACACACACACACACACACACACACACACACACACACACACACACACACACACACACACACACACACACACACACACACACACACACACACACACACACACAAACACACACATGCACATAATAATAAAAAAGGAATCTACAGTTTTTTGTACAATATTATAAAAAGACAATAAATAAACACATTTGTCTTAAACCATGGTTATGATTTCAAGAAACGGCGGTTTCATTTTCTCCATCAATCTCATCAGTATGCAAGTGAATAATGAAATGTCTGCCTTGCATAATTAAGATGATAGCTTAACGGCAATGTAAGATACAAAGAAGGAACGGCTATAACTAAAAAAAAAATGACACAGAGTTACCAATTACATTGCGCTAATATTCACGAGCCAAACGAACTTGTGTCTTTAGGCAGAAAATCCGGCCGAATGAAACGGATACGGATAATGATCTCTGCTCTTAAATTAACAACGGCTCAGTGAGATTCTGAGCAGAATCTCAAAGCAGGAGACGTGCCGAGACACAGCACCACAGCGGGCAGAAAACTCCCATACCAAGGACAAGATCTCCCAAGGTTTCTCATACCCATCCAGATGCCCACACAGTGTTGCATGCAGTTGCTACATGATTAGTTGTCTTTAACTGTTTCCAGAGCTCATTGGACCCCTAAGAACTGCTAAGTAGACTTTTGCCTAAAGCTGGCCATGAAGCTGAAGAAATATTAGAGATGTGATAGATAACATCCACAGGACAATGAGTAATCCAGGAAAGCAGTGTTTCATGCCATCACCATTCCAAAACCAAATCCATGTTAGGAAAATAGTTCCACAAAAACAACATACAAGCAGAATCCTGAGGAACGAAATCAGACGCCAGGTGAGATAAACTTGCAGAGGAGGCCTGAAGACCAACAGCACAAAAATGAAAAATCAAAAGTAACAAAAACTCCCTCACGTCGCCAGTCTAAATTGTACAAAACCACATGCGGAAAAAAAGAGACGTAGAAGACCCTTCCTCTGCTTCGGTTCTACAGCATGTCACATTATGATGAGATCAAGAATGCAAAACAGGCCGGTGATTAAGAGAAGCCACACAGAGTTGGCGGGATGGAAGCAGCAAGAACGCAGGCAGCCGGGCACATCCAACGGTGACAGTCACTGGTGCACGACTCTGGCCAAGGCAGCATTGGCATTCCTGGGTGCTGGAGAAGCATGTGCTCTCACGTACCTACATACGCATTTACATTTCCTTGTGAAGCATATCGCCACATCCCTCTCCCTCTCTCTTGAATCTGCACTACGCAGCTAACATCACGAATGACTCCTCACACTCCTGTGGGGGAAGAAGCAAAGCTGGCAGCTCTTCAGAGGGGCACACGCTCAGCCAAGTGGGCAGGGCGGCACCGAATCGCGGGGGGACAACAGGGAGCGTGTAACTTCCCCCTAAATGAGGCTTAAAAGACATTGACATTTGCATTTCTCTTTGTTTTGCGCTAATGTATTCAATTTGCTGTTGTTTTAGAAAACTGCCTTCTGCTGGCGCCCGTTTGAAAAGGCGATTTATTGTGCCAGTCTCCCCCATATCTGCATCCCCAAACCACCCCACCCCCCGCATCACCAGCTGCTGCCAAGTTTTCTCACTCATTGGCCACAGTTTGCAATTGTTTTCAAAGGGTATGGTGCGTGCCCGTTGCCCGTGCCAGTTTAGAAAGGAATAAAGAGAATAGAGGACAAACAAATACAAATATTTAAAAAAATTCTCTTTGTAAATTATGGGAACACTCAGACAGACGCAGGCACTCATAAATTATATGCCTCATTTGCATATTCCTGGCATAAGACATTATGCAAATAGCAGACAATTTGCATAATGGATTCCTCTTGTTGCCCGAGCTGCCTCGCGCTCCTTTTTATTTAATAATGAAAAAAACTAAAAGATGAGAAAGTGAAAAGAATGTCGCATCGAGCATTGCTGGAGTTGTATTCCAGTGTCTCTCTTCTCTTACAAACACACACATTGCTTTTCAGCAACACAAGGACATACTTGCCAGGGAATGGTGAAATAAAATAGTAAAAGTCAATTACAAAAAAGACTACCTTGCATTGATACATCACCAGATTAAAAGCTAACAACACCACATTAACAAGAAAACAAACTGGTGTTGCGCTAAAATAAGACGAGTGCTGATGTGTATGTAAACCTCTTAATGAGAGCGAGTACACTGATGCAGCCGGACTAATTCATTGCAAAGGGTTGACCGAGCCGAGCAGAAATCACTTTATTAAATCATTTAAAACGCTCTGGTGTTTTTAGCCTCGTCAGCTCCAAATAGAAAAAAAAGAGCGGAGATGAAAGTTGAGTGATAATATCTGATAATTACTCGTTTGATAATTACTTAATCAAATACGACAGACCCTGTTAATTAAGTAATAAACCGCAGAAAGGTTTCCAGCGCTGTTAACGCACAAAAAAATAAGGATAATTATGCACAGAATAAAGTTTACAGTTTAAAATCAATAGCACCGTTGTTTTTTCACCAACTCTCGTGTGTTAACACTATAGAATAGTGAAGAGATTAAAATGCATTTGCACATTTAGCTAATTTATCCAAATCAAATCCTAAAGGATAACTTTTCAGGAGACCTGGTGTGAGTAAAAAGTGCACTGTAAGATGGAATGAAGGAAGATGATAAAACAACAAAGGAGGTGGTTACCAAAAGGACTTGATTATTTATGACCAAATGTCATGCAACATTCTGCAGAGGCATTAGACAGCAAACGTCGACTGCGATCAGCTATAGTCCAATAAGCAGCCTCCTTTCCCAGAGTGCAGAAGAGCTGTGGCAGCGCTCGCTCAGGTCTACACCACAGATGCTGGGCAGCAGGGCTTTGAGCACCCGCATGGAGGGAAGGGCGAGACGTGCGGGCGATGCCAGGCTAATGGGGTTGCGGGGGCATGCAGCCGGTAGCAGAGGTAGCCAGCCTCCGACAGACGTTACGAGCAATTCATCAGCTTTTAGAATCAATTAACCCGTATGTTAATTAATGTCAGGCTTATAGAACACAGTTGGGGGGGCGGTTGGGGGTTGTGCTGGCAGAGCTGAACGAGATGGAGGGGAGGGTGCGAAAAGACGAGAGGAGGATAGGGGATGGGCGAGCGCGAGAAACAAGCTGCAAATGCGGATTGTGGCAGTGAAAAGCTGGCACGGTGCCATCCACTCAATGGTAGCGCCAAGGCGAAATGGCGTTCGCTCTGGGGGGGGGGGGCGAGCGGGTAGACACGAAACAAACATGACGACTTGCGCCATTTGGCTTATATTGGCAAGGGAGAGCGGACGTTTTTTTAAAGCGACGCGTATCCAACAAATATCAGAAGTAGGATAGCCATTGGGGGCTCCTGAGCACGATTCTAAACTTACGAAAAGGAAGGGAACAACATCTGCTGCTCATGATTACGGAGGTTACAAACATCAAATTTGAAGACGTTGATAATGACTGCCTGGCATCGGACTGGAAGAGACAACACAATCGTTATGGTGAATCTCCACCCAGCATCAATGACACAAAGTACCGCAATGGACAAAAATGGCAGTCGGACAGAACCAACCCCACAGGACTGAAAAGATACGAAGTATGCAGACTTCCAATTGTGGCGTTGTCCGCTGCCTGGCATCGGAGGTGGGGCAGAAGGAAGCCCCTCCCTCTCTCTTCCTTGCTTACTTCTCTCCTGCAGCGCAATTCCCTGTGCCAAGCAGGCAGTCTGCCAGCTAGGCAGCAGATGCCATGCCAACTTTCGTGCTCGCAAACACGGCGCAGACGTCGGAAGATGGGGTGGATACGCGTGCCATATTTCCGAAAGAATGATTCGCATCAACGCGTTCTCGGAGATGCCAACGCGAAGACTTGTTTTTATTAAACAGGATGCCAGGATCGCAGCAGTGGCATCTCTCGGGTAAAGATGGAGAATCTACTAGATCGGCGAACGTTTGCAGACGTACCCGACACGGTTCGGCTGGCAAAGAAACCTGGAATGAAGAACAAACAAAAGGCAATGGGGGCGCATTTGGTGACTAATTAAACACAGAAAAGTTTGCACAGCTAATTAGCACGACGGATTCATTAAGGCGGCTTCGAATGAAAAAAATTTGCAAAGACAAAACAAAACTAAAGCGGCAAGCTGTTGTGCGAAAAGGGGAGGCGTGTAACGAGGTTTCATCTTTTTGTGCCAACCGCACTCCCCCTTAACTACTTTTTTTCTACAATTTTTTCTCGATATAAACCACCACCTCTTGTCAACTGCCTACCAACCATTGCATTGAAGAACGTCTACCTTGGGCATTGTGGCTTCAGATGCTGCCAATCTGCCAATCGTCTGCTTTCAGCGCGAGAGGACCTGGGGGACGGTGCCAACGGCAGAACGGCAGCTGTTTAAAAAAACTAAACACAGAAAAGGGGGAAAAAGAGAAACAGCAAACATGAGGATGCATACTAATGAGCCACAACATAAAATTATAATCAACCAACCAGATGGGGATTAATTTATGCGTTTCCTCCTAACGACGCATTAACCGGTTTTAATTCGCTCAACGGAGAAGATCATTGGACGTTTCATTCGTTTTTTTCCAGTAAACGGACTTTCAAACATTTCTAAAGCAAAACTTATTAAAATGAGAAGAATACAATGACAAGAAGCATGAAACTCTACTTGAGCAGCAAGCAAAGATATGGCAGAATGGGAAGGAGGCAGGCTTGTGCGATTTATCTAAATTCAAAGTAATCACCAGGGAGATGAATGGCTAAGACTGTAGATTCTTTGCGCCATCATCCAGTATGGGAGACGAGAGACCGGGGGGTGGCACCCACAACAGCCAGGCAGGAACTTAGTGGAGGGGGCACAGAATCACACTATCAGACTCTTTTGGAAGGCGGTTATCTCCAGACCAACCCGTCTGTAACTCTGCCAAATGGGGCAGGGGGGCTATGGGAACCTTTTTGGCACCCCTCCCGTCCCCTCCCTGTTTTACATGCCCTCTACTTGCCACCCAATCAAGAAACCAAACTCCTCCCGTTCGTTTTGTTTTTGTTTTGGGTATATAACCGGGCACAACGCAGAACTAGCCCTTTCTGAGAGCTGGTGCTGGTACCTGCAGGGTTCGGAGGAACATCGCCCTGGTACCGCGGAAGACGGCGGGCATCGGGCATACAGCCAACCGTAGCCACCGCCGCAATAAACGAGTGGATGATTTCGTTAAGTTCGTTTTCATTGATTAAAATGCAAGGCGAAAATTACTACGGCAATTAGCGCGGGGGAAGAAGGCTCATTAACGCGCGTTAATGACGAGTGGATACTCCAAACTTAAACTTTCGGTTCTCATGCCTCTGGATTTTTGTTGGACAAAGGGGCACGGTTGTGGAATATGAATAATTGAAGAAGTCATCCAAAGGGAGGGATTATAAGATCTTTGTGCTTCCTACACTGCCTTGGCATAACCACCAAGATGACAGAACCAAGGCTGCCACCAGGAAGGATAGGCTGGGCAAATGGTGGCATCTTTTTGGGCATGGTCAAGGCGATCGATTAACAATCCGTCGCGCATTCAATTAGTGAATTAATTCGTAATTCTTGTTGTGTGTTTTTCCGCATTTTTTTTTAATGTCGCCGCGGAACACGTGTGGATATAATCGTTTGGAGCTAATGAGGTTTGGATGATCTGTCTTTTATTTTAATTCCATGGGGGAAGTTAATTGCGTCTCGTCCTCATTATACAAATGGATTACAAAAAAAACGAAGAAAAGAAACTGCTGGCAGAAACAAGGAGGGAGAGGGGGGAGAGAGAGAGAGAGAGAGAGGCAAAAGGAAAAGAAAGGGAGAATATTTTCCTTCTTTGTGAGCCAACATACATATAATACCACATGCAAACAAGCACAGAAAAGCAACTGCAATGCTTGGCTATGCTAGTCTCTCATAAGTCCTTCCCAGGAAAACTCAGCATGTCTCTCCCTCTCTCCCTGCTCACTGCAGCCAAATCCTTCAAATGCCAAGGACCTCTGCTTTCCCTGGATGTGGATATTACAAAACATGGGCGAGAAAAAATGCTGCACGGGATTTAATTTCTGCCGATTGGATATTACCGTCATTATTAAAATGGTTCGTTTTCTGCTGTTATTAGTGCCGAGCTTTGCTATAGAGGCGCCGTTTGCGGGCGAAGCAAAATGAAGAGGAGACAACAAGAGACCTATGGCAGAGCACCTGCTAATGTCCTCGGCGCTTAATCATCGTACAGCAGAATGGTTTTATGCATATTTCATTTGCATATCATTAAATCGCTAAGGCATACTGGCAACTGGCAGCGGAGCACAGGGAGTGGGGAAATGAGGAGCGCAAAGTGTTAAAAAAAGGAAAGAGCAAACTCATTATGCGATGGCAATCTTCAAAGCTGCGTGCCTGCTTTCCGGCATCCTGCCAATTCATTTTAATTCAACGTTAATTAAAAAAAAGAAGGAGGGGCTCGCTCAGCCTGTCATATGCGGAATAATTGAGCGTCTTCGAAGGAACGAGAGTACTGTTTATGCGCCAAGTGAATGCAGATACATGCGTTCGTAATCACCGGATTAATTTTGACGAAACAAGGCCAAATATGCCACTTTTACACGCAAAGGAAAAGTATACCTGTACACTCAAAGTGTTTGATGCAATCGTTTACAGAGCGGTACACGTTTAAACAATGTTTTCACTTATGTTTATCAAGGAGATATGGGGTTATTTGATTTTATTTACTGTGAAATATTACATACGTTTGATGCAAATGTGTGGATGTGGGAAGTTGGCAACGGGTGCCCGCTAGACGGGGCAGCGGCAACTGACAACGCGGGTTTGGAGGGAATAACGTGGGAATTGCTGGGGGCATTCTGTCGCAGGCTTTCGCTAGTATGAAACAAATCCAACACACTCACGTCTGCCCCCTCTGCCAACCAGCCATCAAACAGACTATGCGCATAATCAGTATGCTTGCCGAGACCTTGATTGCCTGTATTAAAGTATTTGGCGAAATTAATCCTTTGTTTCTGGTTAAATATGCTCGCTGTCATGTCTGGCACACTGTCATGTAGAAAGAATATAAAAGAGCTGCTTTGTTCCCAATGCAAATGTGCATTCACACACACACACACTTACATGGACTATTAATTAAGGGAAGAGATGACCTATGTAAGACAATGAGTTTGACTGGGCCCTTTAGCCAAAAAACAGACTAATATATATATCATTTATAACAGTATACAAAAAATACAATTATTTATAAAAATATACAGGTATATAAAATTCATAGACAAAAAAATCTACAGGATACAAATGTTCTCAAAATCATTATACAAAATTAAGAATGGATATAAATTTACACTCCTCGCTCCGTCTGCTCTAAAATAACTTAAGTAATCGTAAACGCCAAAATCCCTATAGCCGTCGTGCCCACGTCTCACCTAACAAACGCCCCCGGGTGGTGCTTAAAATATGCAAATGCTCAGAGGATGCAGAACGCGCAATTAGCCATGTTTATGAAAGCTGTAATGAGAGCTGTGGGGCATGGGGCGGCGGGCTGGCAGAAAGAGCCCGCTCGCAGCGGGTATCCGCCTGGCGCTTTTGAGCCATGATACATGCAGATGTCGCTGTAGTTCTTCCAAAAGCTCGCAAGAACGAAAAGGGAGGGGGGTAACGAGGACCTCGTTTGGCATCACACACACCTCAACCGTATGTTTTTTAAAAGCATGCATGTGTGTGCCGGAATGGGGGGAGGCATGGCCGCAGGGGCGTGTGAAGTTGAGACAAGTTTAACAGGAGATCCGTGTATGTAGCAATGTGATAAAAACAGCATTATTTATGCATCGCCTAAGTAAAGTACAAGTGACGGGGTGTCTGTACTCTGCCGAGCACGTCACGTGGAGCAGACATTATGCAAAGTGGCCTCATTAATATGCATAAGCAGCCTTTTTATTATGCAGACCTGCACTAAAGCAATATTGTTTGGAGGAGCAGATATGCTCTTGTTACAGTAGGAGAGTGTTATCTTTCTCCCTCTCTGAGCACTTTCAAAATATTTAATGATCGACAACTCGATTTAAAGCAAAAGAAAACAAGGAAATTCAAGTGTGGGCAGGCAGATTGACTGTATACACCTAAACCTGTATGCTGTATGCTTCAACAACTGGCATGCACGATTGCCCTTCGACATAGTATATCCTGATGAATTACATCAAATAACACAAAAACCCTGTAGCAGGATCTTTGGACAGTATGAAAAATGAGGCAATAAACCAGCACTGAGTGAAAAACCATTAAAGCGGTTTAACAATGGAGAACGGGAAATATATCTCCGAACAAACTGCTGTTAATGTCCAGCTCATTAGTAATCAAAAGCGAGTGCAAAGCGTAGACAGAGACTCTTAACTTAGAGTCCAAACAGAGCTGTGGTGGGTCATACAGGATGGGCTTTGCCAATGATTGACAGAAGCTGAGAAATTCGCTTTCAGTTCTCTTTTTGGCTAACTCTGCCCTCCAGAAGCATTTGACCTTGTCAGACACAGTAATGCCATGTTCTCCTTATCTACAGAGCTCGTGGGTCTCTCGGCAAGAGGCCTTTTATGTGTATCTGTGAGATCCTTGACTTACATCTCCATTGCTGGATGTGGCTGCAGTCAAAGGGTTTGGAATTGATTCACTTTATAGGAGCTACACCAACACAAGTGTTGCATCAGTCCAGAATTGACTCAAATGCTGTATAACATCAGAGTATTGGCAGTGTGTTTGCTGACACTGTGTTTTAACCAAACAGAGAACTTCCATTCCTACAGCGTGCACTGTGGGATCAGAGGTGCCCCTTTAAGTAAAAAGAGCCAATTGTCTTTTAATAGGAGAAATCAACTTTTTGTTTCCTTTATGACATTATGCAGTACATGTCATTTGAGTTTGCCTGTGCTTTAAAGGAATGTTCTGGTTTAAACACTTTATATATAGTCGCTCGGATGTCCAAATTTGCTTTTTTCAGGAAATGGAAAAAACACTGTCCTTTTAAAATGATTAAATACTGTGTTATAGAAGTTGACAATAAGCACATTTTAATACTTTTTATTGGTTAGATATTTGCAGCACCCAGTGACAAACATAAAAGGTGACTAATAATAATGATTTATGGCAAATTAAATCATGAAATATGGAGAGGTTAACAAAACCTTGTTAACAAAAAATTCACCAAGTCTATTGGGCAACTGTTGTATTATTTCCCCACAGATTGCCATAGTAACCTTATGACTATCAACACGTTTTTTTGTGGATATTATAAACCCAGAATATTCTTTCAATAGCTTAATTCAGATACAAAAGGCAATTGAGGCTGTTTGGGCACATCAAATGTCTAAGCATGGATACTTACAGCTCTTCTTCTAGATACTGCTGTCCGACAATACAGCGACTCTATGTCTCCAACATCGATTTGTTACTCAGACGTTGCTCTTTCATAGCTCAACAGAGTTCTCTGTTGTATTTTGTAAAAGTATCAACTTTGTCTTAGATGTTTCTCCCAGAAATCTGAGAATAGATAAAACAGACACACGAGAGACAATTTAGTGACCGAAAAATGAGATGACAAATGTTTGAGTTCATACTGTAATCTCTTACGTTTGATTCTGAATTCTAGAGGGTTGGAACTCGGGTGATGTAACCAACCGTGCTGTACTGCTCAGAAGTTGCTCTTTCGCAGCTCATTAGAGTTCCCAGCTATTTATCTTTGAAGCATCAACTTTGTCTCAGACGTTTCTTCAAAAAATCCTGGGTATAAATAAAAACAGACAAAATACACAATTGTTGACATATAGTATAAGCATAGTGCTATAAAATTAATAATGGTGGCAGAGGTCAGATACTTCAGGGTTGGACAAATCAGATAAAAAATGTGGGAAACCGGCACAATAAACAGACCTCATATGGGATTTTTCTTTCCCATGGGGTGGCTTTTCCCTTAAAATGATCTGAAGCACAAAAAGCGTGCAGTTTGATCAATGCTTTCCTCTCCCCACATAACTGTCTGTGTTTTTCTTAAGTGACCTTAAAGCACTGCCCTTTTCAACATTCTCTCTCCCCTTCTGCTCGACATGGCTAATGAGGGAGCTGAGTGGAAGGGTTTGAGTCGGGCCAAGCAGTGGCACTGTAAGCCAACCTACTGTACGTGCCTCCTGTATTCTGTTGCTTCACCTTCTGGCCTTTCACATTTGCAGGCCGAGGCTGCACGGATGGCACATTCTACCGCTGAAATCTGCAATCCCCCTGCAGCACCAGCAGTGTAGTAACATTTATCTCTTTAACTGCTGCCCAGGCTGCACGTGAATTGGTTCCTAGTAATTCTATCAGATTAGTATTAATACGGCATAGCTGAGGCCGCAGAGGTCACCTGCATGTCTCCACGGCATGAACTTGTGTGAAGGTCAACTGTCAATCATCCTCCACAATATGATGATAAGCCTTTAGAACCAAGAGATGCTATTGGTCATGATAATGACTATCTGTCCCAAAACCTAGTGAACTGCCTTTATGTCTGCTACCTATATGGTCAGCTGTGTTTTAAGGGCAGTGTTTTAACTCAAATACATTTGTATACTCAAATACAAATGTATAGTATCATGCAATGTAAGTCGCTTTGGATAAAAGCATCTGCCAAATGCATAAATGTAAATAGAGCATTCCAATATTGTCAGGAGATATCAAGCCTCTAAGGCTGGACATACTTCAGTGGTTCTGTGTTGCCAGCCTGGATTTACTGCTCAGCAGTTGCTTTTTCGTAGCTTTCGTAGTTCGCAGTATTACCTTTATTTTAGTTGTTTTTCCTAACTTTCCTAAATTGACGAAAAAGACAATACAAGTATGAGTATAGTGCTATATAATTCATGTGGATGACATTCGTCAGATAATCTGGTATTGGAAATATTAGATAAAAAATGTTTGAGTTCCTCAAAAAATCTTCTTTTGCGTCTCACAGAAGAAAGAGTCATACACAAGTTTGAAAAAACATGAGTATGAATGAATTATGAAAACATGTATTTCCAGGTGAACTATCCCTGTAGGTCAGGGGTTTTCAAACTGGAGTCCGGGGACCCCAGGGGCCTCCAGCAGGTTGCAAGGGGTCCCCAGAAAATTTCAGAGAAAAAAAAGATCAAGCAAAGCTTGTAAAAGTCATTATTATTGTTTTACTTCTAAGTGTTTATCTGCTTTTTTGCTACATGCATAGTTTCCAGAATAGTTCATATTTGTATCTTTCTAGTGAGTTTTTCTCTCTATAGTTTTTTTGCACTCATAGTGAAAGTTTTTATAAATTGGAAAACAATATGTTGTTTTATATCACATGTACTATTTATCTAACAAAGTTTAAATGTTTCTTTACACATAAAATATTATAGACGGACATGCATTTTAGAAAGGGTACCCTCACAAAAGGTTAATCTAATGTGGGGGTCCATGGCATCATCAAGACTGAAAAACCCTGCTTTAAGTGACAATGACAAATTATTAAAGGGGTCATATGAACGGCTAAAACGAATATTATGGTTTGTTTTAGATATAATGCAATGTGTAAACATGATTTAAGGTTCAAAAACGCTGTATTTTCCACATACCGTGCATGTTTGTATCTCCTCTTTACCCCGCCTCTCTGAAACGAGCAGATTTTTTACAAAGCTCATCGCTCTGAAAAGCGAGGTGCTACGATTGGCCAGTTAACCAGTGCGTAGTGATTGGTGGAATACTGCAAGCGTGTGATGGAAATGTAACGCCTCTTACCATATTTGGAACATCAGGTTCCAAAGCGATTGTACTGACAGGTACGCCCACCTTACTTGCGTATACATTTGGGCGGTCTTAGTCAAATCATACCACAAACTGGCGTAGATTTGTGGGGGTGTGGTTACACGAGGCGTTTCAGGCAGGTCTGGGTGAGCATTCGCTTTTAGATAGAATGCATCTTTTGTTCCGACACTTTCATTTTTGCAATTTTACGTGTCTAATACACGCATGGGCAACTTATAACACACCAAAGACACATAAAAACACGTGTTCGCGCCATATGACCCCTTTAACAGAAATGTTAAACAGTTGATAATTGACAATTGTGTTCTTCATGCTTGTAATATCGATATGATGCCTTACAGTGTTGTCTACATAGCAACGTTAATGAACACAGCTGTGAAGCTTTGAAGAGCTTTTAGTTCTTGGGTTTGTCCGTTCAAAAACAGAAATGTGTGAGATTACATGTATGTCGACTAAATACCCCCATCTGTGCAGAATAATATGTAAACCCAAAGCTCCCAAACGAATGGTCTGTACTCTATATGTGAATTACGCTAACTGGCCTGATCTGTTGAATACTCAGTCTCTTTGACACGTTTCATTTGGTATGTGGGAAGTGTCTTGATGAATTAGTCAAATGGACTGTACTAAGCAGGTGCTATTAGGAGCTCCGACTAACTAAGGCTGCTCATTTTAGCTGAGGCTAGGCAGATCTATCACAGGTGCATTAAGATTGAAAACACGCCATCACAGCTATGGCCAAAATCACTCAGACGAGAGCAGCTACTTTCGAAAACCAGGAACCAGAAGCTTTTGCTTCTCAAGCGTGTGTATGTGTGTAGCAATGTCAAGTACATGCGTGGGTGTAGTGTGCGTGTCAGAGTGTGTCTTCAAATCTGCAGGTTTGCATGTCGTCCCACCGGGCCTGAACTGAGCAGCTGGCAGGGGAGTCATTACACGCACACCTCTGACAGTTCATTCTCTCATTAAAGCGGGAGGATGCCTGTAGTCCACACCATCTGTCTCCCTCGCCACTGGGGCTCTACTTCTCATGCTGGCAGACATCTTCCTTTTCCCCAAACACAGAGCTCAAATCCCAGATTTTCTACTGTGGAACGTGTGGCATGACTGGGGAGCTTGGTTTGGTTTGCAGTAGACAACAGTCACCGTGAGCTAGGGCTAAATCAAAGGATTCAACCTGCCGAACAGAGTAGGCCTGGAACAGCACTTATCTGAATATAATCTGGTCCAGGGTGTGAGCTTTACCCTCAAACTCCTGTTGTATTCTGAGTTCTACTCTACATGGCTTTGACTTCCTGCATCACTGAGACTGCAGCTCTGTTCAAAAACCTGCCGAGACAGCCTTTTGAGGCATCATAAGTACACTTCCAGCACAAAATAAGATACCTTGTTTTGGCCAGATTTTAAGGCAGCATCGCATCTGTCCTCTGTGGATGAGGGAACCCCAGAATGCACTGCAGCAAGCTCTGTGAAAAAACGAAGATGTCAGAAAAGTTGACATAAATGTTGATGACAAAAATACTATCTTTTCATTGAATACTAAAAGAGAATTAATAAAAGTAGATTTAGAGTACTATGTTGTAAATCTCTATTGGAATGAATTTTATCCTGTGTGCTGTTAAAGCAAAGTTGCACCATATGTAAATACTTTCAAATCGGTCCTTTGTAAGGTTGTAAGGTTAAAATCTGACTGTGTGGTCAGCAGACAGCAAGGCGTCTCACCATGCTTCAGAACAGAGCTTGTGTCTTTCTTTACACCTCCATTGTTGCCACAACATAAAAACAAGCATGCTAATCTTTCATACAGCTACAAATGCCAAAAACGCACCGTGTTGGACTCAGCACCTCATCTCCTCTATCACATCTGACTCGTGTTTGTTTACCCTGACACCTGCAAGTGTGCCAGGCTCCCATGCACGCAGCCAGCGCATTCCCAAGGGCTGATGGGTATTCGCTGATCTAATAAAGCCCGAGTGAACTGTTGAATCACTCTGTCACTCTGGCCGGGCCTAGCCCAGCGCCGCCTGTCACCACATTAAATTACGTGTTCTTCAAAACGTACAGGCCTGTCAGAAAAACGGCATCCAAGTCTCGGACCCCCCCAAATTAGATCGGGCTGCACACCTGACAGGAAAAAGGCCAAGACGATGCACGGAGGCCCCGGTGTATGACCTCTGACTGCTGCATAAATGTTTCTGCTACGTCCGCATGTTAGCTTAAAGGGCAATGACAGACTTAATTGGATCAGAGAAAATGCATCTTGCAGCATTCTGGCAAATTCGGGGAATCCTGCGAGAGGTACGCTTCAAATGTGGTAGCCAATTTCAACATGGGGACCCCGAGACACACAGGCCGGCATCTGTAGCTGCTTAAATACAATACGCAGGAGACCCGCTTAAGCCGACTCGAATCGCAAATAAAACCTCAACGTAAATAAAACTAACATGTACTCCGCAGAGCTGTCCCCTCTCCAACCAAAATCTTTATAGAGCTGACACAGTTCACAACCGAGAGTGGTTCAGCAAAGCAGAGGGGGGAAAAGACATTAGATCCACACAGCTGCGGCCTTGGACGCAGAAGCCATTTCTAACGTGTGAAAAGTCTTAGAAAAACATCTGCGTGATATGATGAAGTGTACCAGCGGCTGGTTATTTTTTCAGAGCAGATGTACCTGTTTATGTGCGAGCTGAGAACGTGAGTGTTTGTTGACCGCCGGTGTTAGATCTACCGAGGCCTCTGCGCTCTCTCTATGTGTCACCAGGCGCTGAAGATTGTGTCAGCGTACCTTCTTTATGAGTATTGTACTTGTGCTGTGTGGGACCTGGTATAGCCGTGTCTCTTACCTCGCTGCAAGAGTTTGTTGTGGATATGTAATATAAGCAGATAATTCAGCCCTAAATCCAGTCTCTCTTGAAGTTCCTTCGGGAGAAATCAAAGCAGAGCTGAAAGAAATCATAAAATAATTTTAATGGTTTCAAGATTATGGACATATGGACATTGCTGAGCACTAAAGGGAATTGAGCAAACTTTTCCTTCTGCGCTTTGGCCAAAAGAATTAACAGTGTTTTCAATGCGGGCGCTGAGCGTTGCTTCTATCACAGCGAGAACAAAAAGAGGAAATGTGCCTTTTACAGCATACACTGCTTTTATTCCTCGCGCTCTCTGTAATTTTATGGCTTGGCTTTTGTGTCCCTGCTTGGAGGAAATGGTTCATTAAATAGGAATGCCCATTTTTTCCTTTTATTTTTTTAATGCAGTGCACGGGGATATTAACCAATCTGTAGCAAGAGTGAAAAGCCAGACTTCCTCCTGGCTGAAGCTTACTGGTCATGCTGGCTTCATTATAGCACAGGATTCCAGCAGAGTGAGAGAGCAGGAGCCAGAGCTGGAATACAAAGATGGAGACATTAGGGAACGTTAGGGAGAAATTTAAGCTAAAACCAACTTCTACCTGCTTTCACATTTTGGAGCAGATACTGGCCAAATATGAGTTATTAAGCTTCTCCAAACTCTAGACCAGCAAAAAACCACACTAAATACAAATAATCACCCTAATACCAATGATTATTAGCACTGATTATAAGCAGGGTCCATAAATCATCAGTGAGAGACATAAGGCCACGCAGCATAAGTGCCAGAGATTCACTCCGGGATAGCGCAGCGCTTGATTTGTTAATAGTGTACATAATGGCGGCCATTTTCACAAGCCGCATTAAATCATAGAGCGCCGGCCCCGTGTGAGCATTAAAGCGAAAGATTGGCTGAGTGATACAGAACTCCACTCTCTGTTTTATACTTTCCTCCAAAGCTTGAGACTAAATTGGATTTTCTGCACCTTTTTCTAATATGAAACATCCATCATTTATTATTATTAAAGAAAAAAGAAAGAAGGCTCGCGTGTAGCGCACACCCACAAACAGGCTTCTTCTTCTGCTCTTTACCCTTCAATCCGCACGGTGCAGTTCCACCCCTGCGGTGAGAAATAACTCACTCAGAAACAAAACTACATGTGGGTGTTTAAGTGAGAATGCAAAAGCAAGTGTGTCGTGTACTGTATGGCCACTACGAGGCTTCACGCTGGCAGCAAACAGCTCCTCCAAGCCATCTCCCCCCCGCCCCAAAAACGTCCAGGGTGTATCAGTCGAGTCAAAGGAGAGCCGGCGCGCGTCCTTTAATAATCCTGTAGCGTATTATCAGGACGCCGCAGCTAAGTGTTGCAATTAGGCTGCCCTTTATCATGCAAATCAGTTTGACAGCACAACAATCATTCTGTTCCGCCAGCTCTTGATGTCCGGCACACTCTCAGTGCTCCCTGGCTCACTCTGGCATTTGCAGTGGCTGGCCACATTTGCATTATTTATCATATCAGTGTGAATATGGGGCCGCTCTGCGGCAGAGCTAAGGCTGATTAGTGTGGCATTACATATGTTAAGCACAAGGAGACGGATTCCCTTTACTAACGCTCCACTGCATCGCTTTCAGCGCCAGAAAATAAAACAGGGCTCCTATTAATATCCCAGAGGCTCTGACACCAAACATAGTGGGGAGGTAGAGGGGAGCACACAGCGAGGTGCTCGGACCCTCGCTGGCTGGCGTATGCAAATAGAGGCACGCGGCCAAACGCACACACCAAAACAGGCATTAGCATGAGGCGGCGTGGTGGCGTGGGGCCATTTGTCATCCGTGTGTGTGTGAGTATATCCGGGCAATGAGGCTCTCCGGCTCTGCGTGCAACCTCATTAGAGCCTTCTGCTGGAGGCAGGTGGCGCTGTAGCCTCGTCGCTTTCATTCACTATGAAAAACAGAACAAACAGCTGAATGTATTTTCGGGTCACGCTTCTGCATAAGTCACTTTAATGTCTGTCTTGCCCTGCGTTGTTACATTATGACGCATTGGTTATTGAAAAATATGCCCCATTTTTTCATAGGTGGAGTCCCATCACCTAATCTTGGTTTACGTTTGTGGCACTGTGATGGATGGATGTGGCTTAATTAACATTAAATCGTAATTTGCAAGACAAATGGGCGCTAGTTTTTCACATTACAGTCGCTATAAAGCAGATTCTGCTTTGCTGCTCTGTAAACAAGTGAGGTTTTCTTGGCTGTGGCTGAGAATTACTCAACAGTTCTACGACTGGCACTGAGTTAAAGGAATGTTCCGGGTTCAATACAAGTTAAGCTCTATTGACAGCAACTGTGACATGCCGTCGATTACCAGAAAAAAATCATCCAATTCATCCGTCAGTTTGTAACAACAAGCCAACATTGTGTTTAAGGTAATGAACTTGCAAGATACTTTGAGGGGCAAAAACAGCACTTCAAGATCTTAGTTTTGTTAAAGTGTCTATATTGATTATTCTACACAAAATGTGTTATTTAAGCTGTGAACT
Source organism: Triplophysa rosa (assembly GCF_024868665.1). NCBI lineage: Eukaryota > Metazoa > Chordata > Actinopteri > Cypriniformes > Nemacheilidae > Triplophysa > Triplophysa rosa. Next base: position 34,309,435 of record NC_079890.1, read on the forward strand.
TTGTCTGAATTGCTCTCGCAATGGTGGAACAACTGTTCTAGTCAGATTTCACTGATGTCATAAACACCATTTACCAAAAGACATTTGAATGAGCTCACATTTTTGTAGGTAATGCATTTATTAACTTTGTCCTACAACTACAAACTGAAATGTACACATATTTTATATTCCCCAGAGTGCATTAAAAAGCATGCAATGAAAAGCTGACAACAAATATATCCATATTCATTACAGCACTTATTTTGAAGACAGTAACAATAAAACCTGTTTGAATTGGAAACATTCTCTTAACACACATAAACAACACATCATAACATTCATCTTAATATAATGTAACTGGCGGACAGCTGTGCATCAATGACACTTCTTTTGCAATAATGACAACATTTGAACAAAATTCATAATTTAAAAAAAATTCAATAGCTTGTGGAGGAAAATACCTAAATTGTAGATGCAAAAATGTTAGTGTCCTTCACAGAGGACAGGTCATGCGAGGAGAACTAGCTTGCAGAATTATAACTACATGTGATCTTTTTACTTGGGGTGGTCAAGTAAATGAAAGCTGACAGAGGTAATATCAGAGGAGGGAGGAAGATTAAAAAGGAGGGAAGAGAAGCAGAGCTGAATCGCTGCAGGATTTAGTGCTCGGTGCCTTTAAACTGAAATCTCAATCTCACATAGTTTGTTCCTTAAAAGGAAATCAGAGAGCTTTGCTGAGACATTGCCTTGAAAATCATGAATAAACATCAGAATGCCTTGCCGTGCATACATCATACATCACAAGCCAACGCTACCTAATAGAGGAGGTCTCATCACCCTCCAACACATGAAAAGCCAACGAAATTACAAACCCCACCGCTCGCTATTAAAACGGACCGCTGAGGGAGGGGGACCGGGTGAAGGAGCGCTCCTTGCTAAAATGGCTCCCTGAGATAACCTTCTCTCCAACGTGGGGAGAAATAAAAGAATAGTGATGACATTTTCTGAAAATAATTAGAACAAAACCCGGTTTCCTCCAGTACCCGCCATCCTGTTCACGACAGTCTCCCTATGATCTGCTTTCTGTCTGGCTGTAGTGTAATTCCACATGTCTATTTTCCAGCATGTGTTGATTCCGCTGCATATTAGGAAGCACTTGCTATTCCAGACTGGCCATTTAATATGAGAGAGCACTTTATTCTGGGCTCGGTAGGGAATGAAATTGCATTTAATCATAATGACTCCGCTCCATCTGTGGGTCTGTTATGAGTAGGTAACTGCCGTGGTGGCCGAAATTACGTCTCCGAATGAAGGCAAATAAAAATGGACGCTTTGTTTACATAAAATGAAAGAGCGGTGGATGCCGAGGGTTCAGATGCTTTCAGAAAAAATGACGTGGCTAAAAAGACATTGTAAATGCAACGTTTCAGAATGCAAATTGATTTAAAATACCCAAATTGTATAAAAAAAATCGTTCACCCTGTTATGTAGCCATGGAAGGGAAACGGAGGCAAAAAACAGATACAAGTCTGAATATTTACTAAAAATGTATATTATATACAGTACATACAGTATATACATACTGTATATAAGATTTTTACATATGAAGAGAAATCCTAGGTTTGTGAGAGGTCTTCACGGGTCCAAAAATGTGTACTCGAACCCAATGAGATTGGATATTATTTGTAATATTATTTGAAAACTGGACCCGACTCGACCCAGTCGGCACATATTCCATAGCAAATTCAGTCCATAAACCAGCTGCGAAAATAAAACCTTTAGTCTTCCTTACTGTAAATGGCCTTCTGCCTCCCTGACTGTGATGCAATTCGTCTGTCTTATTCGTCTGTCAACAATTGAACGAACATGTTTAATTCCATTAATTATTCCAGTTTCAAAAGTCTGTTTGCTGTCACCGTGACGAATGACAGTGACTTTGCACGTTTGCGTTGTTCTTCTCAAGTAGAATAAAACTTTGACTGTTTGCCTACAATAATAGTTGCTTATTTAGTGCCATCCATGACCACTGACATTAGCAGCACTTGTTTGCTATCATCTCTGTGCTCTATGAGCAGAGTCTGACCAAACTTTTTAGATATAACGAGACTGTTCATTCATGTTACTATAAACATGAGGAAAAAGTGAAATATGCGCTTTTCCCCACATCACTCATGAAGGCATCCATGATCACAGACTGCGTGCAGTAATTCTGCAGTGGAGTTTTGCTGCTGACGGCTGAGGATGCTCGTGTTTTTTCCCTTATTTCCAGACTCACACTTTCCTCGTCCTAATTTAATACACTGATCTCTGATCGACTCGGGTATTACACACAATGTTAAACAGACCCAGGACCCGAAGTAATACATTTGGGACCTGACCCGGCTGACCATGTAAAATATAGACCCGAACTCGTACGGGTCCCGGGTCTTCCCTGAAGACCTCTAGTTTGTTGCTAAAGTGTTGTTGTTGTTTACTACAGTAAATCAAAAGAGCCCAGTCTCCAGCATCTATGACAGTGTGGTACTTCGATAAGGTCATGACAGTCTAAAATGTCTTCTTTACTGTACTTTACGTTTCATTGTCAGACAAACAAACAACACAAGTTAGCTCTTTTAGAAAACTAATACTGTAGTACACTTCTCATCAAGTCACAGTTCAATTGATTTCTGTCCCTAGAACAACCAGGGTTTAATACTGCTTTAAACTCCAAGTATTATATTATATTAGTTTAAAATATTAGTTCTAGCAATAGTGAAGTTTGCCTTAGCTAGCACCATTAATGATAACACTACACCGCCGGTTGATATCTCAATATTATATCAATATTTCATTATGGTTTTGCAGAACACTAACAAAAAATGAGTGAGTCATACATAATTTACAAGCATTTGGCAGCGAAAAACTTAACAGCAATTTTAACCAAAGCATGAGCACTATTTCCTCTCCCTCAAAGCTTATGTGCATGTCTGTAAAAGGCCTTAGGCTAGTTTATGTGGAAATATATACACTGTGAATCTCTGAGAATCTATTAACAGATGTTAATTGATGTATGCAGAGGAATGAGAGTCAGTGAGTGTGTGCGTGTGTGTGTGCGTGATTGTGTGAGTACAAAGATGTATTCTACACCGAGGCAGGCATGAGAACAGGCTTGTAGAAGCAGAGTGCAGTAATTTCTTTGATCATTTTTAATGGCGGTACTTTCATGTGGGTGTGTACTGTGTAGAGCTCTCTCTCTCTCTCTCTCAGACACACACATGCACACGCACTCATACACACTGCAGGTGTCATTTTACACTCCCAGCTCTGGGATTAGTATGCGGCAGGCAATAAACAAGCAGGGCCATTGCATTGCACTGTGCACATCTCAACCAACCAGCATCAGTGCCTTTTCAAAAGGATGTTATCAGCTCACAGCCAACTGAGGAATGAGACAGGAAAGATGGAGAACCAAATAATGTCATGCACTGCAGGCAGTTAAAATCGGTATGGAATAAATACAAACAAAATATGAGACACACAAGAGGCTAAGGTTTGGTGAAAAAAATTGTGGGACTGCTTTTATAAACAGCCAAGAGCTGTTGTTTACCAACTGGGGTCGGCAAACCCTCGGGTGAGCCGAAAGGTCTATGAAAATTTTTTCTTACTTAGCTGTATTTCAAGAAATAAAAGTTAAACATGAATATAACTTGTATCTATTATTTTTATTTCTATCGATTATATTACTTGTACACGTTTTAGAAAAGTCGATAAAAGTTCAAAAAGGGACATTTTTATTATGAAATTATTAGAAAACTGCAGTATAATAAATATTACATCAAATGAACGTTTAACTTATCTTGTAAACTGGGTAGAAAAGATGCAACGTTCGATTAATACAAAGAATTTTTTTTCAGATAATATAATAGAATATTGTCTTGACTGTCCCAACGACAATTTTTCTTGAACATAATACATAGATGTCTAAACATAAATCCAATTAAAATTATAATAGATTACCACTTCCCTCCAGAAAAAATGGGCATGTTCATATTACCTGAAATATTATTTTAATTAGTGACAATTATTTCTTTGTTGTATCTAATTGGAAAAACTGTAATAGCTGGTGAATATTTAGAGTTAAAAGCCATTACCAATCTTTCCACAATTTAAAGGCCATGAATTTACAGGGGTATTAACTGCACACTGCAGCAGCCTGGAAAATGGCCTCCCGGCCTCCTTACTGACAGCTCTTGTAGGAAGCCTCAATTACTGGATAACACTGCTCGAGTTTCCTCATGTTACAAGAAACCCTTCTATGAGTCTTGACGGAGAGTCCCAGTGCAGTCTGTCTCCCAGCAGCCCACTGCATGTAATTCTGATGAACAGGTAAAGCACCAACTAAAGAGCCCATTTTTATGATGTGAAATCTGTAAAGTCGGTCTCATTCATTATTAAGAACCATCTGCTGGTCTATTCCTCTCCTGCCTGACCATTCACCTCACCACATAGCCTTGCAGTGTCTTCTTTTATTATGGCTTTCATTGTTTGCATTCCAGATGTACATGAGCTCAATGTGTTAATGGCTGAGTGTCAAAGAGGCTTTTATTATAAGCAACTTACAGGGCTTTACATATTATCAGCATGTACTTTAGAGTTTCCAGCACCATGCCAGCACCAGAAAAGATGTACTCATGTCAGATAATGTCAGATGATGAACAAAAAGCAGATTTACTTTTATGAACTCACTTTGCAGTCTCCTCCTTACAGAATGTCCTTGTAAAAAGTTTACTCAGACTCAGTCTTTATCTTCATTTTTAAATAAGAATTTTGCATTTAATTTACATTTAATTAGATTTCCATCTCTCATTTCAAAAAGCCTATGTAATTATACTTATTTAAGATTTGTCACCACACCGAATCTATAATATAATCTATTTCGACATTTTGAAGATATCAGCCACTAGTCACTGGAACATCTTGCTTAATCTAACAGCTTTGGTCAAACTGTCTTCAACCTCAAATTGCCCAAACTTTCTATAAATATTAATCGATCTCTGGCCAGAATGCTATCGATTAACTTCTGTGTGTAAAGAGGGCTGACACTGAGTAGAGCAAGACCACCAATGGTTCTCTTTAAGCCTGTCAAAGAAAGTAGGCAGTTCAAGGTGTGTTGCGGTCTCTTTAGACTGGCATGTGGGCATGTGCTTGTAGGATCTGTAGCGAGACTAAGAGACCCTTTAAAGGGAAAAAAGACAGAAGAGAGGAGCGGGTCCCTGCCGTGGATTTAGTGTTTGACACTGGCAACCTGCTGACTGCTTCTGTACAGCTCACATGAGGAAGACTGCTGTGCCTGCCAGCACAAACAGCATTCATCCCTCCATAGAGCAGGTCCACAGCGCTCCTAATCTCCCTTACACACACACATGATTCAAACATACGGCAGATGTCACTTCAACCTCCTATTCTCCAACATTTTAGCCAAAACAAATTAGCATTGCAGGAAACTGCAAAGCAGCGCTCACGACACACTAGGGCTGCACAATTATGGGCAAAATAATTATCACAATTACTTTGCTCAAAATTTTGATCACGATTGTTCTGTCAGTTCAGAACTTTTGTTTTTGATTTCACTTCAGCATGTTTAATATACTTTACAGCCAATTGATATGTTTTAATCCGCTGCCATTAAAAAAAGTATGCTATCATTTGCTACTCCATTTTTGTTTTGTTTCTTCGTTTAATACTTGGCTGCAATTAGCCTTTGGATGCCAAAGGAACATGTGTCGGGGTGACTTCTAGGTAAAATCACAACCCTTTATTGTAGCCTGCTGGGGTGAATATGCTACAGATAAAGGCGCAAATTCGATGGGCCGATGTGAAAGAGGCAGGAGTGTTGGACAGGGCTCCCGTAGTGGGCCAAAACCCAGAGAGCACAGCTGTGGAGCAGCTGGGGCCAGTTGTGCTGGAGACCGATGGCAGGGGTGCCCATCGCTCACTGTAACCAGAGAGTTTGGGAACAGATTAATAGATACTCAGAGGTTAAGTAAACATAATCTGATAGAACTCTGGCTGCATTTAAAGCTGTTCGCTTTGCTTTGCTTGCTCTTTCATCACCGAAACGCCGCTCAACCCCGGTGCTCTTAATGCTCCCAATATTTGGAGAAGGAATTAGAGACAGAGGCCTGGCATGGCAGTGAACATCAGGCTCGCTTAAGTCAGGCTTGTTTGCATAGCCTACGCGATGTCTCATCCGTAGTGCTGTTATTATTAACCCTTACACTCAGTCAAACTACAATACTTTCTCTGCTGATGGTTACTAAAGTATTTCAACAATGCAAACCGTATGTCATTAAGCAATAAAATCTTAGCTCTGTTACAAACCTGCTTTCTTGCTGTCTACAGCCTACACTGGCAGCTGTCTTCTAAGACAGCAAATACTGTAGATAGCAAATAGCAAAATATATACAGGACTCACAATTGACTGTAAACTAAGATTAATGCCATTATACTGTAAAAAGCACAGACATGTACAGCACATAAATCAAAACTATGTATGTGTTTTGGATTGTCTTCCATAAATGCAGAACATATAGTATCAAATATTCTAAGCATGTAACATGCTCAGTTTTAATGTGATCTGCCAGTGAGGATTCCTGCTGTTCTGATAAAAAGACTTACTATCCTTAGCAAATGAACACACTTTTAAGATGTGGGCTTGCGGTTCACCGAAATTGGCCTTTTCCGCAAAGGTGGACTTTAATTACTCTATTCCTGGATTAAAGGCCTCAGACTGTTCATACGACAGCTGGGTTATAACCTTTACTACTCTCTACTGTTTCTCTTTCTCTCTTCATATACAGTCAGGTCAATACACCCTATGTATGAGAAATTAAATCTTTGGCTTCAGTATGAATTTCTTAGTCTAAAAGAAAACTCTAAAGGTGATCTATCACCTCAAAAGGTCAGTAAAAGACATGCAGCTGATTAAGTCTTGCGGCATCTAAAAAATGTTCTCTTCAGTTATCACATTTCCATTCTGTACCAATAAAAATGATGTTGAAGAGGTTCAATATCATCTGTAAATCTACAAACAGAAACACTAAGGCTTGAAAAACATTGCCAACAAACGTTCACACAGAAAATGATCTTTGAAGTATGTTTTGAAACGTCTTATTTAGATCCCTACCATTGTCTCAACTATTGGAATTTGGTGTTTTATTGAAGTTGGATGGTGCAGTGTGAACTAGCTTTTTAAGCAAAGAAACTCGTTATATTGTGATTTTATTATTCACTATATCAATCTGATAGATTGGTCTATAGATTTGAGTTGTATTCCAGTAAGATTCTGAATATATAAAAGTTCCTTTCAATTCTTTTTATGATGTAATAGAATATGTAACCGAAAAACAGTTGCACTCTATATTTTTCAACCATTGCAGGGTTTTTCCTGGTTCAAAATGAGGCGGAGGTGGTGCAACGCTCGTGTGTCTTAACAAAACACTTATATTAAAGTTCTAAAAATTTTTTGATGAAATGACAACTAATAAGTTATATAAAGCATTAAATGTATTCAATCAAACAGAGAAGTTGAAATTTTTAATATAAGCCTTTTTTATAAGACTTTTTAGCCCATACGTAACCAGTCCAACTAAATGAGCAAAGCTCATTCACACCCTACGTTCTCTTGTAGTTCACTGAGCTTTGAACGATTCACATTCTCTTACATTCTGTGTAAACGAATTGGTTCAACGGAGTCATTTGTTTGCGAGTCGTTCTGATCACAATGTGCGTTCATACTGGCGAACTCGCTGTGTACAGAATAACGATGATTCAACGAGCCAACTTCGCAGCTAAAAATATTACAATGATGTACAGCATGTTAATTTAGGTAACGTAAAACGCCTGAACAGCCGTGAAACACAGCTAATATAGCTCCTAATATAGCTCTTTTACTGAACTCAACAGCGCCTCCATTGTGGCGTAACTGCAGTTACAAATGACAATCTGTTTAATGCACGCAGTGTTTTTTTGTGAAGACACTAGACTAATTTTTGACGAGAGTCTGAGGCGGCACGAAATTTGATTGAGGCGGCCGCCTCCAATTTCTTTATGCAGGAAAGATCCTGCATTACCATCGGTAGGGAAACAGGCTAAACAGAAATGAGACTAAAAGGAATGTCAGTCTGATAAATAGTCCTGTTCACATTTAAATGCATAAAAATGTGTGTGTGTGTGTGTGTGTGTGTGTGTGTGTGTGTGTGTGTGTGTGTGTGTGTGTGTGTGTGTGTGTGTGTGTGTGTGTGTGTGTGTGTGNTGTGTGTGTGTGTGTGTGTGTGTGTGTGTGTGTGTGTGTGTGTGTGTGTGTGTGTGTGTGTGTGTGTGTTTGTTTGAGCCCCCATCCTTCAGAGCGTCATTGCACCGCTCAACCCTGTGCAGCCAGTACTGAGTGATAGACTAATCGATGTGCGGCCTAATCAGCCAGCTTAACTCTAATACCCAGGACAGGTTCACATTATTATCATATCAGACTCCACATGCTTGGAGGTGACATAGAAAGGCAAAAAGATTAAAGTCAATTTTACAGAAGGGCCTCCGCAGTTTCTGTTACTCCGCCCAGTACAGGATGACTTTTATCTGATGGGCTGCCAAAAAAAGAGGTGCTGAAAAATACATGCGGCATACCATAATGAACTTGCGCTCTCGTTTGCAGTCGGTGCCATGCTGTGTGGAGTAATTCAGAAGCTGGAAGGCAGATGGCCCCAGCTAAGCGTGAAGCTTTTAAGTGTTTAGACCCCAAAACCACCTCCACAGTCTAGCCCAGCCTACTCTGAACCATCCAACACTTAGTGAGCCCCTATCAAGGTTAAAAGTTGGGTAACTCAGGCAAACACATTTGCGGGATGGGCGGGGTAGGGGCTCTTATGAATCATCTATAAACACCTTTACACAAACTGTTTACGGGCAGTAAATGATGCATTAAACAGAAAGCAGGATGGCTGCTCGGTTGAAAAGGTCTGGCTTGGGTTAGGTAGCGCCTGTTGGCTTCACATAACCATCGGTCTCTATCCTTCCATTACACTCTCAAAAGGGTGTGTTACCCATACGTTTAAATCTCGAGAACATGTCTTGGTCTGACTAGAAGAGCTGTCAGGCAAACAAACACTGAGGGGCAATGTTGACTTACTACTGTATGTACAACTGCACTCCAAAACGCCTAACACAACCTGGCACCAATTAAACTCTGGCCCTAAAAAAAGCTGCGTGATGTTCAACCCCACAGGCAAATAGGGTGAGCCAGACATTAGCCAAGCTCTTTGGATAGAAGAGCTGCGTCAAAGAGCCGTATGTGCACAAATATGCACAGCGCTGTATTAACAGGCTGATTTGGTTTTGTAATTAGCGTTGTCTGTAAAAAGTCAAACTTATGTAACTCACGTGAAGATTAAATCACTGCAGAGTCTTCAGTGCATGCAGAGGGGAGGTAGAAAAGAGATGGCACAGAGAGAGAGAGAGAGAGAGAGAGAGAGAGAACGAGAGACTAATATAAAAAGAAAGAGAGAAGCAGTCGCTCTCAGGAGAACTCTGGTTTTATTGGAACAATCCAGCACAAAAACAGTCATTTAACTTTACTGTAAAGTGTCATAGTTAAAATTCACCATTTCACGATTACTGTCAGCTCACTTTACAGAACGGAGCTCGTGCTAATGGAAAATTGAAATGAATAGACTCTCCAAACACAATGTTTTGATATCTCAATTATCTTTCTTATAATACTGCATGAGCAAAGCCCAAGTACTACATACAAAGAGGGTGAAATCAGCAGGCAGCCTGAAACTATGTAGACTACATCATTAAAAATACTTCTCGCAATTACCTTTCAAAACCCAACACGTGACATACTGACTTACAAATAAATGAACAAAGCTATTTTTCTGGACACGAGATGTAGCCTATTGTTGAAATTCTTGTTATTAATCGTCAGGAAAATGTAAGAGAAATGTTGAGCGAGAGTGAGGTCATCTGTTCCAGGCCTTGAAAAAAAATCCATTTGAAAATTGATTAAATGTTGCATTCGGAGAGTCTTTGAGGCAGCTAATCAGAAACTCAGCAGCACCGCTAGGAAGTGTGAACGCTTGTTGAAACTACTACATGTGAAGCTACTGGGATATGTGAGATCTTGATGTTCTGCTGGAATTTGGAAACTGAATCTGGCCACCGCACTGTCAACGTTTCTCACAACTAGTTGCATGTCAATCAATGATGGGTGTGAGGGCGGCTTTTAGAAGGTCCTAAGGGCGACTGCGTAGAGCATGCTCGGTTTAACACGCCAACAGATGGGCGGGAGTAAATAGAGAGGGATATAAACTGGGGTATTGACTTTTTGATCAATGCTATTGATCAGTAAGCTCCCTCTCCTTCAGCAGGCATGCCGAGCCCTCGCAAAGTCTCCGTCTCGCCCTCTGCTGACTCCAGAGCACAAGCAGATTGGAACCAAGCCCAGATCTGCAGCCCAAACATCTTCCTCTAGGAGGAGACAGAGATGAGAATCAACCACCAAGACTATAAAACATGTCATCTCAACTGTTGTCAGCTACAAAGACTGAGAATTCTCTGTCATCTTACCAACCTGAAAACCAACAATAACGTTTTGAAGAAAAATATTAAATTAAATTATACTGGGGCATTTTACAGAAACATCCTATCTTACAAAGTCTTAAGAAATTGAACAGACAAAGCTGAGGTTCCAGAGTTGGAAGGTTTCTTTGGGCCTTAGTGTCAACGCCTTGAGGTATCAAAGTCTTTAAAAAACATACTGATCTGACAGACTGGCATCAATCTGACAAACTGTGAAAAAAATAGCACTATTAAGATCAATATACAATGCATATGACATGATGTTATCGCCATGTTTACAATTCAAAGAGAACTGCAAGTTCATGTCTGGCCTGGTTTGTGTAACTATCCTGTCTGTTCACATGTATATTATGTACTAGGTTTAAAAACTCTATATTTAAACTCTAAATATATGTTCCTCAACATTCAGAGAAAAACAGCCAGAAAAAAGTATAGGACAGCCTAATGAAGCCTCTTCTGCCCACTCAAAAGTTCTGCTAGCAGCAAGTGAAAATCATCTTTAGCTACTTGACAACCGCTGCCACTGATCCAATGGGACAAGCCAAGAGGGGCGGTTTGGGTCATTGTTCTCTGTCAAATAAGATTCACATATCCACGATGCTGGCTGGCACACCAAATGACCTCCCTGTTTACGAGACTGCTGGTGATAACACACATCATCTCATTAGTCACATGCCGCCCCTGATCTGCCATGGCACCTTCACTTACAAGTGGCAGCTAAGCGCTAAATTTACCCTCGTTACGCTCTCGCACCAATCACAAAAGGGCTGCTGTCTTTTGGCTGAAGATTACAATTTACCATGGACGGACACGCAAGTATTATTGCCGGTCTGTTGGGCTTCAGGTGGAAATAGAGATAAATGCACAGTCCAAGAAGCTACTCACATCCAATGTGCATCTCCACCAGCAAGACCAAGTGGATGTGATAGGCCTGTCTCATTTACAGACAACGCAAGAGCCGGGTATGATGCCACCCTCATGCAAAGCAGAGCCCATCGACCGGGTGAGAGAGGAATGTTAGTAAGGTGAAGAATAGCTGTGGGTTACACGCACGGTGCAGGTGAAATCTCAGGTACATTTGGGAGATAGAGACTTCCACAAGCTATCTCAAAACGGAACAGGATTTTCCCCAAATCCTGCCTCCTAGTTGTAAGCACATTTCTCAAAACAAATCTGTGTGCTGGGATGATAACGTAAAGCTAATCAGGAGAGAAAAAATATAATCCAGCAGGACTGTTAACAAGTATTTGATATCTTCGTCATCACCCCATCTCATCCAGAGTTTATTTTCCTCTTTCCGTCTTCCACTTGTGCTAATTCATATTGGATTCTCATTCTTTCACCTTCTCTGAGCATCAATTTCAGCTGGCATGAAAAAGTAATATTCCAGCAATAAAGCTTGATTTACACCCTCTCCCTGGCTCTCCCTTACTTTTTTTATTTGATCATTTAGTGGGGATCGTATAACTGTATATCAGACGCAAATGAAATCAGGTCCCGTGCACATTAAGGCCATGTAGAGTTGCAGCTAACATCCCCTGCAACCCAGCTGCCCGACTCCCTAGCAAGCCAAGGGCAGAGTCTCGTTCATTTTCAGCCTCATTTCCTCCTATGATTAGGCGATCAATCAATCCGAGCCTTCAATCTCATCAGGCAGACGGGATTATCTGCCCATCTTTCCCTCCGCTACTCTCTCTCTCTCTTACGCTGACTCTCACAGAGCAGCACATTAACATCAGATCGAGTATCACTGGGTGCATGCAGTCTGCAACGTCAAACAGACCACAGACAGACATCTCTTCATCTTTCCCTGCTTCTAATACCCCCAGCGCTCCCATAGTGCATTGCACACATACACAAACGTTAAGCCGTTCGCAGAGACTGACAAAGAGGCACGTCTTTAAAGCGCTTGTCGAGGTATTAAGCCATAGGCCTACTTTTGGGAGCATCCTTTCAAAGCAGATGAATTGCTGCTTAGACCATCACAACACCACTTGTGCGTTTCAAAGACAAAGCCCGACTTGTCTGTGTAAATTGCGGCTATACGCTCATTTGTCCGTGCGGGTTTCTACACGTCTACTAAATCACCTGCCTTACCTGCCCATTGACGTATAAGAGACACCACTACCATCTTTCCACAATGCACCAGGGAGAGCAAACACTATTTATCGGAGAAGTCTATATAAAGCCTTCTCGGTGTCAGCAAGGGTAAGAGAATATGCCCTATAAAAGCCCAGCCACTCAGACCCTGTTTTTACAATGATCCGCACTCACTCTTGTTTACACAACCTTAATGGCAAGTAAACTGCTACTTGTAAACAGTAGAATGTCATTTAATGTGACTAGCTGGGTCACGGTAGTTTCTCTGCACACCAGGATAGAGATGCCAGAGGTATTGGAAGGGCGGGCGGACGTACTGTTCGCAGAAAATGCATTTATGCTGTCTGCATGGCGACATGCAGAGAAAATGGACCACAAATGAAGGGCATCAGTCCAGATGCCATCGTGTACAACGAGCCAAAAAAATATTTGCCTCAAATTTACTAGTAGCCAAAAATGCAGTACATGCAGTACAGTATATCTACAGTATTTGTATTGTTTTTCAATGTAAAACTTCTTTTGGTTAAATATTTTGGGTTATAATATGTAAAAACCAAAGGATAACGCGTAGTCCTGATGCCTATAGTATCAATATTAACAAACAATCCTAAGCAGATCAACACTGAAGAAACATTACTTTAAAAATGTCAACTCAAAAGCACAGTTACAAAAAATAAGGAAATATTGCAAATCAAAATGACTACATCAAAGGAAATAATTAACGATTTCATTTTTTTGTCATAACCTGGCAGTTCTAGTGTCCACAGGTTCAAAACAGATCTCTCAGACACTTCCAAGAACGCAGTTAAAATCTCAAAGTCTTTCACAAAGCACCAGCACTGACATTTGTTATTTCCTGAAGCTAGAAGACACAGAGGATGAGCCCTTTACTCTCTGAAATTTTCATCATCTTTCATCAAAGAGGTATGCGTTATATCCTCTCCCACAATCCTTAGCAGCAGCTCTCAACCTGTGACATGACACAGCCTGCTTTCATCAGTCATCAGCGGTCAAATATGTCTGAAAAACAGCTACATCTTTAAATGCTGAGGAGGAACCCAATGAATTAGTAATACATTTACATGAGCTTACAGCAAGTGCAGGTGAAGAAATGACTCCCTTCACGTCGTAACAAATACTCAGCTCTTCTCTGACTGCTAAGTGCTAGAAAAAAATGGGCATCTGAAAGTGATGTAAAGATATTCAATGCAGGGTCACTTAATGGAAATTTAAAATAAAAAGGTAGCCCAAAAAGCTTTTTGATGTAAAGAACCTAATTCCGTTGAAGGCGATGATGAAACTGTCAGGCTTTCATTATGGTACAATACCTGTTAGCAGCCGTGCATTGTGGTAATCTCAGAATAACTCAGATCGCCAGATTTTCTGCCTCTTCATATGGTCAGCATTCAGAGAGTATTACATTTACATTTATGCATTTGGCAGACGCTTTTATCCAAAGTGACATTGAATTGTACTATACATTTCTGACTATGTGCAAGCCACTGGGATCGAACCCATGACCTTGGCGTTGCCAGTGCCATGCTCTAACCACTGAGCCACAGGAAAGCTAGTGTCTTAAATGTCTGGTTACATTGTTACATATACAGTATATAGACTTTCTATAGTTGTTGATGATGTGCCTTCTAAGATATCACACAAACAATGCACATTTAAATCACACTTCACAAGTAATTTTACAAGTGGGTATTTTACACAGTGGGAATTTCATGAAGCTTTGCTTTCTAAACACACCCAAATGCTCGCCTTAGCAGTGGTGGCACTGGTACATAAAATATCCCTGAAGCAGATAGCCTGCTTTAAAACTCCATGCATTATGGAATACCATTCCTCTGGTCTGGATTATCCATTGTCTCCTTAATAGGGCTGGTCATCAGTGCACAGACAAATTCAACATGAAGGTCAGAAGAACAAAGCTCTGTGGCACACAAACTAAAAATTCCCCTGAGCAGCAGTAAAGAAAGAAAGTGAACTACAGCCTCGGTTGACAGCTAAAGCCCCTCAGATCTCCAGCAGGCCCCCTCATTGTCCTAAAAGCCAGCCGCCCCCGCAATAAACGGTTTTAATAACATATCGCAATCCCCAAGTGTACTCTGCCTTTGTTTTCCACATGTACCCAGTTCTAATTAGGCAATGTGCTGCAAAACTTACTGCGGTCTGGCCGCCTTAGATCGCAATAGCTGTATCTTCTACCACAGCTGTAATTAATGAGAAACCCAGAAAACTCTTTCACGAAAAAGAAGGGACGATTTAGGGAAAAATAAAAAAAGTTAATGGAGTTATTATACAGCTCAAGTCTGCAGGGTAGCAATTCTAATCATCTATGACACACAGATCTCTCTCTGTGATGATGCAACCCGTTTCATATTAGGAAAGCAATGTACTAACAAAAAATTATTGCAGAGAAAACAAATGGCATGTACAATGGAGAAACCAACAGTAACAGACAGTGCCTCTGCGGGACCACAAAGGTTCTCAATGCAAAATACAGCATGTTGCCAAAAACGACTGAACTTTGACAGATTTGCCTAAATTTTTGCAAGATTTCCCTAAATATGCATTCAACAATGCAGTTATAAAAATGTCAAATCGTTATACATATATATAATATATTTAAATAAGAATGTAATGTATGATTACCCTAGACTTTCTTATAGTGCACAACTCTTACCTCATATGCATCTAATATACACTACCGGTCAAAAGTTTTGCAACACTTGAATGAAATGTTTCTTGTTGTCTTAAAAAGGTTTTTTTCTGAAGGTGCATGCCTAAATCAAATGTCTGAAATTAGTTTTGTATTTATATTAGTTTTATATAATTGTGCAAATATAAACTAATCACAATTTTATTTAATAAAAATTACTTTTACTGGCTGTTCTTTTTTCATTATTTAGTCAAAGCACAGAATAGATGGGAACTTCTTTAATATTGTAAAAAGCTGCTTAAGACAATGGCAATAGAACATTTCTGCAAATTGTAGGCAAAATGTGACTACATTGAAGATGCTAAATTATTACAAATGAGGTTTTTTAGTCTAAACATAATCCTCATAGTTCACATTTACATTTACGCATTTGGCAGACGGTTTTATCCAAAGCGACTTACATTGCATTGTATTATACATTTGTTTCTGACTATGTGCAATCCCCTGGTATCGAACCCAAGACCTTGGCATTGCAGTGCCATGCTCTAACCACGGAGCCACAGGAAAGTTCTTTGTGTTATTCTATAGTTCTGATGAGCTTACTATTTTTTTTTCTAAAATGTGGGAAAAAATATGGATGAGTGAGTGAGTCAACTTTGACCAGTAGTGTAGATATACAGTACAAAATAATCAATATTTTTTTGTGGAAATCACCAGATAAACAGTTAGAAAATATACAGTACCTTATTTCACATTCAACAATGCCTTATTCCCAGAATGATCTTTTATATGGACTGGAAATATCAGGTGAATGACATCCGGCAAGCCAAGCTGATCACGAATTAAATTAATTCAGTATCAAATATATCAATAACATTTATCTAGTTAATGAAAATTCTTGTAAACATGACACCAACCGCATTAACAGACTCCGGCAATCTGACAATCAGCACTTCAGTAAAGCAGAATTACAGACTAATGGAAAATCCCGATAAGAGCTTTCCCTGTTGAAAAAAACATGCTGGGTTAGGAATGTGTTGATGCTGGTTTGCTGGTTTGTGCTGGTTTAATATGGTCCTTATCTGGTTTAAGATGGTCATGAGCTGGTGCCTCACCAGCTTAAACCAGCTCACGACCAATTTAAATCAGCTAAGGACCAGCACATGACCATCTTAAACCAGCACATGACCATCTTAAACCAGCACCAAAACATACCTAACCCACCATATGCTGGTTTTTTCAACATGGTCTCAGCTATATAATAAAATAAACTCACTACGAACTATGACACATATGCAACTCTTGTGGAAAGTGATCATTGCAATTAGACCACATAAAAGTCAATAAACAAGCAATTACTTCTTAAATATAAAAGATTTCAATCTTTGTAAAGCACTGTAACATTCTCAATTAAATTTAGGCCGTCGTCGAAATGAGACTAATTAATATGCCCCTTGTACATAAAAAACAATTACTGTTCTCTTTATAAAAGTAAAATATTCTGATATTACATGATAAATATATCTTAACCAACTCGGCAACGTATTTCTTTTACCTCAGTATAATATTTTTGACGTTGTGTTAATGATTTTAGTCAGATCATTTCATCTACCTGTTGCACTGCAGTTAATTTACAGGCAGTGAGTGATTCACGTCACCCTCGTTCCGGGTGATTTGTTGACTCTTTTCGTGTGGATTATCCTTCAGGACCTTCACGTTGAAGACGTTGTATAACATTTATTTGCAGATTCGTCCAAATAATGACTCAAATCTCTGCATTCTTACTTTCTTACTTAGCTCATCACTTCTAAATACCCGCTCTGCTGCACTTCTCTCCCGCCTCACAGATCCGTACACATCCGCACGCAGATTGACAAACAGGGCAACGAGCCAATCGGCATCCTGAGACCGCCAATAGCTGATGTAACGACCAATCGGAAATTGAGATGAGAGAGGGTGGGCGTAGCTCTGCCAGAGAAAGCTGCTGGTGTCCATGGGAACCATGGCAAACATTACGCGCACAGCAGCAGATGAAAATGTCGTTTGAGGACTATCATCCCTAGAGTGTAGTGTGCAGGAAAAACGCCAGATAAAAGTGTCTAGGAAACCTGCACCCCACTACAAAAACAAAAAATGTTTTGATTAGATTATATTAAACGTAGATGCTTTTTAGTGGTGTTAAAATATGTAAAATAATATAATATGCATCGATTTTCCCTGCTCTGTGATCAATATTACTCATTATTTTTTATTTATACGTGCAGTATGAACTGTATGTGTATAATATATCATTGTATTATAGTATTTTTATATAAATACAATAAAAAGTGACTGTTACAATAATGAAAATATGTTTTAGGCGTTTATCCAAAGCGACTTATAGTGCATTCAAGTTTTTTATCAGTATGTGTTTTCCGGGGATAAAACCCAGAGCTTTTGCAATGCTAATTAATTCTATGTTCTATATTGAACTACAGGAATCCTCAGAATCTAATGAGAATTAGAGTAGAAAATAAAAGGATTTACAGAAACTTCAAAAGAAAAATGCTTCTTATTCTAGTAATGAGAATCATGCAGAAAATGTTCCTAATTGTCATGAAAATAACACAGCAAAACTTCCTAATGGCCCTAATAATAGGCCTCGTTTTTATTTTCTTGCAAAATATAATTCCTTATTTTGTATTCTTTTGAGTTTGATGTGAAACGTAGCCTGTTTTTATGAGATACCCCCATAATAACATAACCAACAACATAATAGGTTTCATTAGTTCAAACAGTAATTATCTGTAAACATTTGAAGGCCGCAGCAACGATACCACTACAGCAAAGGTTTTTCAGAGGTTCACATTAAAAGTACATAATGAATGTGATGTCTAACATACTCTATTCTCTTTTCTTATTGGTTAGAGCTGAAGGTGAAATGAAGTCATCAGTTTAATCAGACGATTACGTGCAAACAAAAGCCTTCCTTAGGCTCTGCAAGATTTATCTGGGAAATGAAAGTGCAGGGCCACGGAAGCCCCGTGACTCATGAGCGGACCAAGACTTGGCAATGTCTTTGTTACAAAGCGAGATTATTAAAAAGATGTCCTGCAGCAACTCATTATACCATCAGCTTGGGCCATTTTTCCTTCCAACTCTTTAATTAAATCTGAATCACTTGAAAAATAAAGCAAAATCAACAGCTATCTAACTGCTGGCTAGTCTGACATTGTGCCGGTAGGCAGGTGTCCCATCTCTGCCTGTCTGCATTCATTTGTTGAGTTGTGTCAGTCTCATAACTCTGTCCTTCGGTCTTGCAGGTCTGACCGTGCGTGGCTCAGTTTTCCCACTCCATGGATGGATCTGGAAATTAAGGATTTCATGCAACAGTAATTTTTTCCCAAATGGGCTACACCTATTCCTTTTCAGTCTTCCAAGGCTGCTTTATTGATTTACCAAATTCCTCAGCTTAGTGCTTGAATCTGTCCTGTTATCTGTTTAGTCGCAATAGTTAATGTTCTCTTTTACAATCAAGACAATGCAATTTTCTATGTCATTGTGGTGGCAGAACAGTTGTAAAAAAATCCCATTCCTCCACTGCATTCACTCTCTTTGTGTAATATCTATAATCCACATACATGAAAGGACGTGAAAGTGATTGATTGTGATGAATAGCTTAGACAGAGATAGAAAACACAATTATATCATGTATAGAAACGTGTCTGTCATCACTAATTATCAGCTTTGTGGATGCCACTGCTTGGAGCTTAGAAAATCCACTAAATCTGATAAGTTTGGAAAGATTTTGTCAGAGCACAAAAGACAATTTGTAAACACATTTTCTCAGCCCCCATTCAATACAGCATTCTCTAAAACACTGTTATTTGCTTCATTGAAAGATTGCTTCTAAAAAAGATCGCAAAATTTCTCCAGATGTGTAGTCATTTGTGAACAATGGTACTAGCTGCTTAATAAGAATAGTGGCTGTCAACACAAGGGTGGCATGTTGCTTTAAAAGAGCAACTGACCAATAGGAACTGACATCACATTTTGAGTATTATTGTGCTCTTCAACTTTAACAAACCAATTCACTCTTGGTGGCCCCTGGAGAGCTGTCACCTTAGTTAGTCCACTGTAAGTGGCTTTGATGAAAAGCATCAGCCACAGCAAAAAAATATATGACAAAGAAATAGAGATCGTTTAGAAAAGGTCTGAGGGTCTCCAAGTCATTGAGCTGCTGAAAATCATTGAAAGGAATTTTGCATTAAAAAACATCAAAAGCAGTGCTTTGAATCAAAGAACTGTCAATTGGTTTATTTTGTGATTTGACCTGTAGTGTTATCATCCCTCACTCCTCTTAAGCTTTTGTAAAGGTATCTACTTTCTATCATGCAGAAGTGAAAGAGCGTGGTGAAGTTACAGAGACATGCTCATAAAAAGTTATTAAATCCATTTTCAATAAGACAGGTGAGCAGAACAAACGGTAGGCACAATTTGTGTAAAACTGTGTATGATATCTTCTTTCATGTTCTGCAGAGGAAATAAACGCGTATAGGGTCGGAATATTATTACTAAATTATGAAAGAATTTTCATTTTAAGGGGATTAAATATTCCTTACTGTAAATGTACTGATAACAACAAGAAATACATTTATATCATCAGATGTCATACAGTAAATGTCTTGTTGGTTACAATATTTTATAGTGACTTACAAGATATAAAAAATAAATTATATTGCAGAAGTATTTGTGTTGTCTTGGGGGAATTGGAGAGATTTGAATAATTTTCATCTTTTACATCATAGATGAAAATGTATGTTCTTTAGTCACTGTATATGATGTACACTCTTAACAATAAAGTTGCTTAAAAGGTTCTTCACAGCGATGCCGTAGAAGAACCATAGGTTCCACAAAGAACCATTCAGTCAAAGGTTCTTCAAAGAACCATCTCTTTCATACCTTTTCATAATCTGAAGAACCCTTTTTCCGCCACAAAGAACCTAATGTGAAACAGAAAGGTTCTTCGGATGTTAAAGGAATGGAACCATTTAGACAAAAATGGTTCTTCTGAAGAACCTTTTGAAGCACCTTTATTTTTAAGAGTGTATATATGATGCTATTAGATGTTATCCAACTAACAAGTTTTTACAGTGGCAGTTGACATTATGTTTTCTGTTAAAATTACAAGCATTTTTAAAGTACAGGAAACAAAACAGAACACTCAGGCAGATGAGAGTCAACAGGCAGATGAACAGACATTGGGAGGCAATGACTCCCCGCAGTGGCTTTTTCCCTGAGCTGAGAGGAGTCCGAGAAGAATAGGTAGTCAGGATGAGGTGGGGGAAAGTGAATTATCAATCTGCTTTACATTTGAAAGTGATTAGAATTCTTCATTCCTGGACAGAAAGAGGCGAAACGCTGCGGGGTGACAGGTTAATTGAAGAATAATGTCCTTCAGAATGATGGATTTTGGTGACTTGAGATGTCAGAATCCATTATGGGAAATTTAAATTTGCAATTAAAGAAGGAAGTAGGGTGCAGGAATCTCTCGTTTTAATTTTCCCTCTCAAATCTCCAATCACCCCCACTCCCTTTATTAATAATGCCCTGCATTGCATGTCTGACCACCATTACATTTACGCTGGCCTTCTTGTGTTTGGAGGGAAAATAAGACTTCATTAATATTCTGATGCTTAAGTACAACATTCTCAAGGACTGAGCAAGTTAAGCTTTTTAACACAAAGACATTAATTTTCTTCCTGGTTATATTATGATTAGTTGGCTTTTATCTTTCCGGGCCACAGTTTGAATTTTCTGTCAAGACAAATGTTGTATCAAAGTGCGGTTGATCTCTGACCCCGGTGGAATCTCTTTGGTGCTGAAAACGTGTGGCCAGCAAGAGATTTTTGTAGTTGGGGGTGTAGCACATGCCCCGCCGGGTAATGTAATGTAACACAAGCAGATGAGGTGACTTATGTGAAGTGAATCTCTGTCAAAGTCTCACCTGTTTTCCTTTCTCAACCTCTGCAAAATGTTGTTGCCGAAGGCTGGCGACAACATTTGTTTCTATAAATTGCATATATAAAGCTCCATTTGAAAGGATCACATCCTGTACAAGCTTATTTTGATATGTTGTTTTTTAACTCATATCAATGAGGCTGTTGAACACTCTTAGAAATAAAGTTGCTTCATGACGTCATAGAAGAACCTTTTTTGTCTAAGTGGTTGCATAAAGAACCTTTAACATCTGAAGACATCTCTAACATCAGATTATAAAAAGGCAAGAAAGAGATGGTTCTTTGAAGAACCTTTAACTGAATGGTTCTTTGTGGAACCCAAAATGATTCTTACATGGCTTTGCTTTGAAGAACCTTTTAAGCACCTTTATTTTTAAGAGTGAAGAAGCAACACAACATATTGCATAAAGGATGAAAATGATAAATAATCATTTATACTCACTCTTGTGTTCTTCTGTATGATTTCTTCTGTGGATCTTAGATCTTCTTCTTAGATGACCCCTTTATGTTTTTTTCCCATACAAATAAACAGAACCATTAAATTTCATTTAGCATGTTAAGCAAGTAATAAATGTTAAATATTTGATGGAGAAAAGCAGTATATCAGAAAATGTCAGGAACTTTAACACAAAACTGGACAATTACTTTAAAAAAGTGTCATTCAAAGACATGAATCAGTAAGTGACAGATGTAAATATACCATTTTAAACACATCTAAGGTAATTTTTCTTATTTTTATAATTGATGAGAAAAACCAATACTGTTACAAGCCTTATGAGATCACGCTGGCACAATGACAAATGTGGAAATTATTCATCATTTCTTCTCCGGGTGTATGCTTAATTTAACTGGGGAAACTCTGATCAGGCACAATATTTGGGTGACTGCACAGAAACATCGCAGACAGAAGGGCGTTAAATTCTGCCCGTCTTATGTTTTTTTTTTCACCAAAAGGCAATCTTCAGTGGTGCACTAATGCAATAGCCAATGTCAGCTACTTTATCATCACTTCAGGCGACAAATGGAGGAGAATAACATCTGATATATTCCAGAAGCCAGCAGGTAGCTGCTCAAATGCGAGGGAAGATACAGAAACAAAAACATTCTTCATTTTAATTTCATTTTCTAGTGTATACACGATAAACAATCTTAAGTAGCAAGATAATAAGAGTTGTTTCACAGAATATTTTCTGAATTAATTTAGTTTATTATTCGTACCCAATTGGAAAATAATTGTTTTCTTGTTTGAGGCACAAATCTAACAAACTTTAATGAGAATTATCCTGAAACAAGTAAAACAAAAAACAATTTGCCATCGGGGTAAGAAAAATGATCTTATTTCAAGAGTTTTTCTTCCAAAATAGCCCTATTATCTTACAATGTTGCTTCTCAAGAAAATCTTGTTTTAAAGGTGCAGTGTGTAATTTCTGAACAGCACAAAAATAGAACTGTAATCTAGTTTGAGAGGCCCAAATGGGTCAGACGTAACAAGAAAATGGTATGCATTGCATTTGAGGAGGGACATTCTGTTTAAGCCATGGTAGACGAGTAGTTGCTTAAAAGTGTTTTTGTAATTATGCAGAGTTCACCTTAAAAAATATTACAGGAAAACAAGACAAAAACACAAGAAAATGATGTTAGGCTGGCCGAAATCAGAAAGTCCAATCGCGAGGAGAATGAAAAACAAAGAGAAGTTACACTACATGCGCTGTTTTAGCAGCTGGTACCTGCGTGTAACAATGACAGCATAATGAATTGAGACAAATGCATTTTTTATAGCCTCCTTCTTCCCTTAAGCGCAGTCCACTGCATTTAGCATTCAGCCCCCCCCCTCACTCCCCTTCATTCGCACAGCTGGAAACTGAATTCATCCGATTTGTTCTGCTGAAACTCGTTCCCTCTCCGCCTCTCTCTCTCTTCCGCTCTCTTCCTCTCACTCGATCTCTCACGCTCACTGTTGTAATAGGATCTGCAGGAATCATTCAAAGGCCTGATATAATTTACTGCTCTTTGTGCACAATACACCCCACCCTCCCACCTATCTGCAATCGCACAAGGTGCCCTGCGGATGAACTAATCACACTTGAAATATTATTTCTCCATCTTATTCACTTGCTTTATGAACAGCTCTGGTTTTATGTGCAATGGGTTTAACCCCTGACTGGTTGCATCCCAGCTCGCTCGCGTGCGCACGTGTGTGCTGCAGATAATGAAGATAAACAGTCAAAACACCTTTGCGTTTATCATCCACGCCTTGCTTTCAAGCATGGTCTTAATTTCTGTTTTACCTGCACTTTAATTTCCCCAGAGATGGCGTTTAATATGTAATGAACAAACGAGGATCAAACTGAGAAACTTGTAGCCAGGAGCCATAGCCACAACCAATAAAACAAACCTGCAGACCTCAACTAACCCGCAGCCACGTTTTCCCTCTGATACACACACCTCATTAACCTTTTAAACTGAGCAGAGTCTTGTTAAAGGAAAGCCACTCGGCACTGTGTCTTAAAGAGATAAAAAACAAATGTGGGGTGGGTGGTATGACCATGATAGCATAGTAGCTATTTTAAACAAACTTATAAGAAATGATTAAGTCTGACATTGGTGCAAAAACAGATTTACACTGAATTCTGTGGCTCTTATTTGACAGTGGCTCATACGCAGATAGATGGTGTGACAACACTGTTTGTGGGAAAGTGACAGAGATTGGTATGTAAAGCTATTGATCAAGCCCTTCCTTCATTGATTTCTGGAGGGAAGGCGGTGGTCTGGATTAGGGAGAAAGTCTTTAAACCTGTATGGGGCATTACATCATCAAAGAGCTCCCCTGGACTCATTTGCCAAACATGGTAAATCGATTTGGGAGGATTGACTCGATTACAGGGACATCATTTGGAGAAGTATAAATTAGTTTTATTTATTACTGAACTAAGTTCAAGTCTTCTTGGGAGAGAGGGAGACACAAAAACTTTGGAATGAAGAGTAGCCAGGTTTCCATTTCATAATGCGCATATTGAAATAGCGCATTGAAAATACGCCCAATGGAAACACGTTAATTTCGCAAAAAACTCCCATGTATCGCAAAAAAGTTCTCGCGCTCGTACGAGGTGTATAGGCAATACGATAAAGGCAAATATGATGCAAAACTGCAATGGAAACACTTTTTGTCGTATTTACAAGTCACGTGGCGTATATAAAAAAGTCACATGACCATTCGTGGTATGTTTTGGCAGAACATTTGAAAAGATAGGATGTAAGGAATTCACATTAAGTAGTATTGTCATGATTCTGCCTCATCTTGTCATGTCTTTCTTGGTCTTGTGCTAGGATCATGGCAGAACCTCTTGTTTTGTGTGGAGAGAGGCATGTTATTGTTGGTTGACATAGCATGCGCTCTCTCCGGTCTCGTCTGTGTCCCCGCCCTCTCGTTTTCTCATTATTGATTGTTAATTATTTAATGCCCCGCACCTCTCACCCTCTTGATTTGGTTCCCTTTATAATGCCCTTGTGTTTGCTGTCTTGTGCTGGTTTGTTTGCTTGTACTCCTTATATGACATTTTGTCATTTTGCTCTGTGGATTATTCGATCAAGTCAAGTCGTAGTAAGTGTATAGTTATAGTTCTTGTCAAGTGTTGCTTTAGTTTAGTCCAGTTTTATTTAGTCCAGTGGTTCTCAACTCTGGCCCGCGAGATCCATTTTCCTGCCGAGTTTAGCCCCAACTCTGATAAAACACCTGAAGAGGCTAATCAGTGACTTCAGGAACAGACGCGTTCAACTTAATGCTGGGCTGCGCAGATTGTTTTGCATATCGCATTAAAGTACCGCGAGAGCGATTCAAATGCGTACCGAGCAATCTGCACTTGACGCTATCGCGGTACTTTAATGTCATACGCTGATAGATTTGCCCAGTGCCGCATTAAGTTGAATGCATCTATCCTTAATGACGCTGATTTGCTTGTTCAGGTGTTTTATATCAGAGTTGGGGCTAAACTCGGCAGGAAAATGGATCTCGCGGGCCAGAGTTGAGAACCACTGATTTAGTCTATGTTCTGTCGAGCTTAAGTTATTATTTCCCCTGTTCTTGTTGTTTTGCCCACTCGTGGGTTTTTGTTTTGTGTTTTATTGTTTAATAAAGTCATGTGTTCATCCTACTGCCTGCGCTTGGGTTCTGGCTCCCTACTATGCCCATACCCTGACATAACAAACCAGCCATTTTGAACCCAGCAGTCAGCAGTATGGACAGTTCCCTGCAAACCCGCCAGGCTCATTTTCTGTTCGGACTTCGCCAGGGGGATCGGGGGGTACGGGAATTTGCCCGTACCTTCCTGGATGCATTCCAACCGGTACCTATTCCTGTCCAGCCTGCGTTCCAGCCGGTACCTAGTCCTGTCCAGCCTGCGTTCCAGCCGGTACCTAGTCCTGTCCAGCCGGCGTTCCAGCCGGTACCCTGCCCTGTGCCAGCAGTCCAGCCGGCAGTCCGGCCGGCAGCCAAGCCTGCTCCTTCCCCGGTCAAGCCCCCGCAGACTGTGCGCTCTCGAGCGCCCCCCCCGGACTAAATCCCCCCACCAAGCCCCAACCCTTTTGGACTTCCCCCATGGACTCTGTTGTTCCCCCACCCCCCCTCCCTTGTTTGTTATTTTTATTGTGTCACCACAACCCTATGATTTTGTATTCTTGTCTGCCCTTAATTTTGCATTCAATGTTTTGTTGGTTTTTGTCACTTTCCCAGTCTGTCTTGTCCTGTAAGTCACCTTGAGGAGCGCCAGGGTGTCGCTCCTTAAGGCGGGGGTTCTGTCATGATTCTGCCTTTTCATGTTTTAGTTAGTCTATGTTCTGTCGAGCTTAAGTTATTATTTCCCCTGTTCTTGTTGTTTTGCCCATTCGTGGGTTTTTGTTTTGTGTTTTATTGTTTTATAAAGTCGTGTGTTCATCCTACTGCCTGCGCTTGGGTTCTGGCTCCCTACTACCCCCATACCCTGACAAATATCTTATATGATGGCCCAAATGCAGGAAAATGAATGAGTGCAGTATGGAGATTTATTAGGAACAGTGAAAATATATAAGGAAATATAGACATTTCTCTTCACTCTTTCATCACAGTAGGTGGCATTATGCACTAAAGTTTGTTTGCAAACTGCCATAAAACGTACAAAGAAGAGTACGGCCAGAATGACTTATCGCGAGAAGAATCAAAATACACTTTAATCGCATAACATCATTTAATGGAAATGCAGTCATTCCGCGATATTGTTATAATCGACATTTAGAAAACATCGCTTAAATTTTGCGCAAATCAGTAATGGAAAACTGGCTAGGGTTGCGAGTTTAAAGGGACAGTTCACCCAGACATAAAAATTCTCTCATTATTTATTTACCTTCATGTTGTTCAAAATCTGTATATGTCTCAGTGGTTGTGTCCACATACAATGCAATTCCAGTGTTGTTTAGATAAACAAAATCAAAATATCTTTTGTGCTCTGAAGAAGAAAGAAAGTCATACAGGTTTTGAAAGGCATCAATAAAAGATGAATGCATTTTTTTGTGGGTGAACTATCCCTTTAAATTCTATAATTTTATAATAATAATAAATTAATATAATATCCGTGTCCGTGAAACGTGTAAACATTAGATTAGATTTTTTACACACAAACAAACAAACAAGCAAACCATCACAGGCTCCAACCAGCCATAGGAGCTATTCTCATGCCATTGCTCAGGTATTGACCCACACTAACACACAGACTGAGATTGAAAGCTCCAGATAGAGAAAATGTGGACATAGAGCGGGAGAGAAAGAGCGAGAGAGACTGAGAATGAGAAGGAGAGAAAAGGAGAGAAAAGACAGAAGGTAGCTCTCAGCTGTTCACTTGTACTTAAGAAGTGCATTTACTTTCCATTGATTTCCAATGGTTTAGTCAATTTCCTGTCACTTTTCATTGCAGGTACATGGGATCTCAGTTTAGCGGCTTACAGGAAAACAGAGAAAGTCCAGAGGGGAATGCAGGAGGCTTTGAGTCGACAAACTGTCTGCCCCGGCATCATTTCTCATTCCTCTCAATGCACATAGCCAGTGGATAGACATTACGAAACATAAATAAAGAATGTTGGGTAGCATTTGTTCATCAGTATAAACAGATTTACTTGGTGTTTATATTCTAAATGTATATTTCTGGGCGTGGATGCTTATTGGTGTCCATACGTGTAATGTCCAAGGAGATGACAGGCATCTCAAACAATGACATAATATAACACAGGTTCTTTAGACAAATCTGAAGTAATGATTTTGAAAGTTGACATTTAATTTTATTGGCTATGTTATTCTAACTCTACATAAAATGTAATGAGTTGAATAGCAGCTCATGGATGGCTGAACATTGTTTTCTTCTGATGATATAAATGATAGCTACTCTATCTTTGTAATTTTCGCTTTTTATCTGAAGAAGAGAGGGTGCGAAAGGCCTTTGCAAAAAAAGCAAAATAAGGGTAGAGTCAAGGTTGAAAAGAGATTGTAGGAGGGTTTTTATTCGGTGTGATAAGCTAAGCCTCGCACAATGCCAAAATCACATTTTCTCCCCAGACTTCACATGGCAATAACATTGACCTTGTGAAGCTTTGTTACGTCTGTCTTTTAATCTCTAATCACCTATTTTTGTCCAGTTCTGTTGTCTTGAAACGCACGCAGTGCAGATCCCCCAAACGTTTGCCTCTCCGGTTCTGTTGTCAGCGCGGCGCATTCCTTCCTGTATTCTCACAGAAAATAATCCGCTCACGTTGAACATTAATCCTCACCTATTTTCTCTCTATGTGCTGCAAGGGCCCTTTATTACTTGCAGGTGAGAAAGCCCCATCTCCCTCACAGACAGACGGGGGTGTTTGGGGGGGGTGTAGGGGATAGAAATAGCCTTTGTTTGAATTTGTGCTAGTTTTAGAAAGAAACTGAGAAATTTTGTTTTATTAAAAGAGAGAAGGGAATAAACATAATGAAAATATTTGGGTGAATCAGTGCTGGAGAGGGAAACACGCAGACAGACACATGGAGAGACAAATGTGATTGGCTGGGTTTTACAGATTGATTCAATGTAATTGAATGGATTACATTATCATTATTACTATTATTATCTTCATCATTATTATTATTGTTGTTATTATTATTATTACTATATATTTATGTATTTGGATATTAATCTGCACAAAATATCTATAAATGTAATCTTGTTGGCAAATTTAGTGAACTAAAAAGAAAAATTTAAATTCATCATTTACTCATCCTCATCCTCATGTCATTCCAAACCTGTACGACTTACTTTCCTTTGCAGAACACAAAAGTAGATATTTTGAAAAACATTGGAAACCAAACAACACTGTACCTCATTGACTTACTGTATGGACACAAAATCCCTGAGACATTATTTTGAATTGAAAAACCCTTAAACTGCTTTGTGAATAGAAAAACATCTGATGACAGAATAAGGCAGAAAACTGAATTGTTTCCTAAGCAGCATCACATTCTAAGTGTTGTTACCCTACTGTGAATACTCCCCCAACACTCCTGTTTTTACAGACATTTCAACACCCTGTTGACTTCCCATAATTCAACTTAATTTCTCCCCTAATTCACCCCACAGAACAGAGACCTTCAGTCTGAGAATGTGTCTTTTTCTAAGCAGCAGTTAAATATTAAACATTGTTTAATTTATTGTTTAACGTCTCATTTGCTCTTCTTATTGTGCCTAAGATGAAGGAACAGAGTTCTAACCTCACAGTGGCTTTTAAATCGAGTTTTGTGAGTGAGTCTCTATTTATATTGTTCTGATTACTGTTTTATTCATGTCACCATTTAAACGGGAGCAATATTCAGCAATAAAGAGACAGCCGGCAGATTCCAGCTCATCTCTGTACTGCAGTTTGTGATGTGTCTGTTTTTCAATAATTCTTGAAAAACAATATATTTCTTTTTAAGTTTAATACAAATGTCAAAGTATATACATTAAACAAAATTAACCCTTATAGCGTATACTGCGCTAACCATATTATTCTTTCAAAAAAACTATAGTTAAAGGGATAGTTCACCCAAAAATGAAATTCTGTCATCATTTACTCACCCTCTTGTCATTTTAAACCTGTATGACTTTCTTTCTTCGGCAGAACACAAAAGAAGATATTTTGAAGAATTTTGATAACCGAACAGCGGTGGCACGCATTGACTTCAATGCAAGTCACTGGCTGCCATCGCTGTTCGGTCAACAACATTTAAAAAATATCTTCTTTTGTGTTCTGCCGAAGAAAGAAAGTCATACAGGTTTAAAATGACAAGAGGGTGAGTAAATGATGACAGAATTTCATTTTTGGGTGAACTACTTTCACTTCAGAGAAAATCCTGAAACTCCTGATCAAATCCTCGCTGATTCAGTCATATTAAAAAATACCTTTGTTTGAAATACAGTACATGTTTTTTTTTATTTTTTTATTCAGATATACATGTGTATGCCACGACAACAGCAATTATGATGGTGTTTGGGCAAACAAAAGTATATTAGACATATCAATTCAATAACCAATCTTTAAACCCATTTCAAATAAAATGTATACCCTCATGAAACTGAGCTGTACATGGTGAATATTTCATTGTCTTATTTCACAAGGTACTTCTGTGCTTCTCCTACAACACTGTTAGACAGACTCTGAAGAATGAGAGAGATGACAGTGGTCTCTCTGGAAAAAGCAATTATTCTAAGACATGCTGACTCCATTTTGTAATCTACAGATCCACCTTCAATCTCTGAAGGGTTGCGTGGAGGCAGAATCCCCTTCCCTGAACACCCCCCACTTTCCACAGCCCCTTTACACACGGGAATGGAACGTGCTGATTAATCTCGCAAAAATAAAACAGACACAATTTTTGCACACTGTGCGTAGTATGTGTGTACAGACAGAATGATGCATTTACAAACACACACTGCTTTTCTCGTACCGTGCTCCCACATGTGGAATGCAGCCGGTGTGTTTGTGTTCTAGTGACAAGTAACATGGGACCGTGGTCTCCATGGCAACAGCAAAGGCTCAATACATCATACCTTGTTACAGTAGTCAAGCAAGGACGATTGGTCAAAAATGATACATTGTGTAAGGTATGAATTTCTCTATCTGTTATAGAAAGCGGATTGCCTGATGATTTAAAAAAGAATAATTATTCATTTCAAATAGTTGCTGCTCCTACTGGGAAACCCTGGAAATATAGAGGTGTTTGAGGAGAAATGATTGAGTCATTAAAGAAATCTCATTTGTGATTTTTTTTCTTGGCCTAGTTTTTCCAGCATTAAAAATACACGATTAATTAATGTTTGTCGAAAAATGTGAAAGAGTTAAAACGCGAGTGTATATTAACAGATGAGCAAAAATGCAAAGATGTTCCTAATTAAAAGTGAATGCAATTCTCCACTGATGGAAACCCTATGACAACATCTATGTATACCAAAACTAAAGTAAGCACATTGTGATCCTTTCGTCCAGATGGGAGACAACACCTCCTCATCTGTCTTCATGAGACTTTTATACATTTACAGCCAGCTAGATTCTAATATGTGACAATTTCCTCAATAAGTGATTATTATCAGATAAGCAGGGAATAAGATTAGTTTTGTGCAGCATCTCTTTCACTGGTCAGAAAAGTGTTTCATATGCATTTCCTCAGGTCAAAAATACCTCCTCTCTGCAGCGAATTTTTAGAAGGTGAAATAATGTTCAGTTCTATTGACATTTAATAGGAAAATGAGAATCTGAATCGTATTCTGCAAGAGACACAAGAGTTTCAAAGAGTTTCTTTGAAACTAAGGAAACACATTCAACAAGGTAAGATGTCTTGCATTATTAAGTGTTGACATTCATTTTCAAACTCTCTCTCTCTCTCTCTCTCTCTCTCTCTCTCTCTCTCTCTCTCTCTCTCTCACACACACACACACACGCGCACACACGCACACACACACACACCTGCCCAGTCAATACTTATTCTATCAGGGCCTGTCAGGTGACTTCACAGTCTGAGAGGTGTGGACGCAAAAATATGATCAACGCATTGCAATTGAATAACAGTACAGCACACTTTTCTGCTGCAAACAACCCGAATTACAAAGTAATAGAAATCTGTCTTTGAAATCTGATTTCTTTCTGCTCAAACTCTCTGCACGCCTGTTTCAGCTTTTCACAAGAATCACTTTAGAAAGCATCTTACAATTGTATGTCACATTGATTCTCTACAGCCCGGAATTATAAAGAGGCTGGACATATAGTGTGGGAAGCCACCTTTACGCAACACAGCCTTTGTAATATCTGTAGTATGCGCTTCAAAGTTTATTTTGATATCGCCTCGTTCTGTAATTCTGTATTAAACACATGTCAATATTTGATTAATATGCTAGCAAAGCCGACATGCCAAAAATGGAATTGCGATTTCCCTCAAAAGATAAACAGTTTGAAGCGACAGTGTTCAATGGCCAGAGTGAGTAAATCAAATGAAAATCTTCCTCTCAATATTCAACCAATATGATTGCTTTAGCATCTGTCATATTCCCATCTGTCAACACAATGTTTTTTAGGCCCCTCCCCTCGAAACATCAGAAATTCAGTTCTGCCTTGACATGACCAAGATTATAATGAATGAAACAATATCCAGCTTCTTAATGATACCATATTCCCTTTGAAGAAAGAACATTTAAGAGCCTGTGTCTTAACTGCCTGAGATTGACATAGTCTATGACCTGCAGTGAGGTGACAGAGTGAGACATTCAGTATTTTAACGCCAGCTGCAATATCCGCTCTTCAGACGTGTTCTCACAAGGAGTTAAATTATTGATGTGAAATGGCATGCTGGATTTCATCTGGTGCCTGCTAATTAGATTGTAATTACGGGGGAGCTTTGCGAGCCTGTCTGCTCTGATTAGAAACACTTTTGCGGCTCGATCCTCATGACCTTTCTTTTAAAACTTCAGCTACTCGAGATTAACAGCAAACATCGGGCTAAATGCTCAACAAATGAAGGTGTTCTAGAGAGAAGACAACAGAAAAGCACATCTATATGCAGCAAAACACTCATCAGCATTACGGACGTCAATTAAATCACAGGAATAACAGTAGGTAAAAACTTCGCTGATGATAAAAAAAGAGACAAAAGTGAGAGGGAAAAAACGAGGAGACATAAACAGGAATAGAGGAGAGGAGCGAAGAAGAGAAATGGGAAAAGAAGAGGCAAGAGTAAACAGAAGAGGTAAAAAGGAGACATAAATGAAAGAGAAGAGAAGAGAAGAGAAGAGAAGAGAAGAGAAGAGAAGAGAAGAGAAGAGAAAAAACTGAGAAGAGACAAAAAAAAGAAAAAAAGAGGAAAGGAACAAAGTAAAAACAAAAGAGAGACAAAACTGAGATGATACAAAATCTGAGAAGAGACAAAAACGAGAAGAAAAAAAAGAGGAAAGGAACAAAGTTAAAACAAAAGAGAGACAAAAAGAAGAGACTAAATTAGAAGAGAGGAGATGAGACAAAAATGAGAAGAGGGGCAAAGAAAACAGAAAAAAAGAGACAAATACTGAGAAGAGACAAAAACGAGAAGAAAAAAAGGGGAAAGGAACAAAATAAAAACAAAACAATACGAGCAATAAAAACTGATACGAGACGAGACGAGACGAGAAGAGAAGAGAAGAGAAGAGAAAAAAGAGACAAAACTGAGAAGAGACAAAAACGAGAAGAAAAAAAGGGGAAAGGAACAAAGTAAAAACAAAACAATACGAGCAATAAAAACTGATACGAGATGAGACGAGAAGAGAAGAGAAAAAAGAGACAAAACTGAGAAGAGACAAAAACGAGAAGAAAAAAAGAGGAAAAGAACAAAGTAAAAACAAAAGAGAGACAAAACTGAGATGAGACAAAATTAGAAGAGAGGAGATGAGACAAAAACGAGAAGAAAGAGACAAGAGAACAGAGGAGGAAAAAGACAAAAAGAGAAGAGACAAAAGAGAAGATATACTGTAAAAAGAGGAGACGGCAATGAGAACAGGAAAAAAGGAGGAGACAAAACTAAGAAGAGACAAAAACGAGAAGAAAAAGAGGAAAGGAACAAAATAAAAACAAAAAGAGGACAGAGAAAATTAGAAGAGAGGAGAATAAACACGGAAAAAGAGGAGCAGAGGATCTCCTCAACACACCTGGTCTCCATTATCTGCCCATTACACAGCTCTGCACCCCCATAAGGGGCAGCCTGGGAACCAACTTCAGTGCTTTCATCCTCTCATCATTACAGCAGCACGCCCGGGGTCAGGGCCTGTCCCACAGCAACACACAAAACTGATTTCAGTTGAGGAAAAAAGGAAGGTGAGGGAAAAAAGGGGAAGAAATCCAAAACAGACCACTTTCTGAGCAGTATTAATAAGAGCAAGTCTTCCACCAATTATTGTATTAAGAATTCTGCTTGAGGTTGGACCCCGTCCCAAAAACTATGTGAAACCCGAAGCCGTACCTCAAAGGGTCTTGAAAGCCTCTCTGTTTGTCTCAGCTTATAACCAACACTCAAATACAGCTGTGATCACTACAGCCTTCACATACTGTTAGCTGTTTCAAACATGTACACACACAGCCACAGAGAGCCCGACTGCTAATACACAGTGAGGGAAGGGGTAAATTGTGGTAATTTACTCATGCACCCACACCCTCGGTTTCAAATGAATATGGCTGAAAGATGCTGAGTGTTAGATTTACTCTGGTTATTTTGCAAGTTTTTCACCTTAAACGCGTTCTTGAGTGACAGCTCGAGACATATGGATCTACAAGGCCTCGCTTTGCCTCACTCACATATTTAACTCTTTCAGGTTCAGCAAACACTGGGATAAAAAAACTTTAATTTTTCAATACATTTGCATTATTAAAATATTACTATTTTGGTAAGACTTTACAATAAGGTTTAATTTTACTACTATATTTTTAAAAACAACTTATGTATCTATTAACATTATTTAATGTACAGTGAACTAACATGAGCAAACAATGAACAATTTTATAATTAACAAACATTAACTAAGATGAATAAAACACTGCTATCCTTCTGAAACCTTGTATCTCCATATTTCGTGATTTTTTTGACAGAAATCATTATTACTAGTCACCCATTATGTTTGTCTCTGGGGTTTGCAAATATCTAACCAATAAAAAGTATGAAAAAGTTCACCTTGGATGTCCAAATTCGCTGTTTCTCAGGGAAAAAAAACACAGAACTTTTTAAATGATTAAATACTGTGTTCTCTAAGGTGACAAGCACTTTTTAATACGTTTTATTGATTAGATATTTGGAAAGTCCAATGACAAACATAAAAGGTGACTAATAATAAGGATTTATAGCGAAAAAAGCAGCGATATATTATTTAATGAAAAATATTCATTTTAAGAATACAGTAAGGGTTGACTACCATGTTGTGTGATTCTGTGGATTCACACTCAGTCAAAACAAATAAATGAAAACATTAATTAAAAAAGTAAAAAAAATGTGATTCCTTTTATTGTGTTTTTTTTGGATTATGTGTCCATTTGATGGCATATTTGAGCACATGCTATTTTAATATAATGCCACCCAAGCTTGAAAGAAATTTAGCTTTGTACTGCTAAAAATACACCCTCTCAAAAGCTGTTTTCATAAACATGATATTAGAAACCGCCTCAAAAATGA
Source organism: Triplophysa rosa (assembly GCF_024868665.1). NCBI lineage: Eukaryota > Metazoa > Chordata > Actinopteri > Cypriniformes > Nemacheilidae > Triplophysa > Triplophysa rosa. The sequence goes on from NC_079890.1 coordinate 34,344,494, forward strand.
CCTTTGACCCCAAACCAAAAAAAGTCCTTTGAATTTATTTCAGCTTAACAGTTACATATGAACAAGATTATCTGAAATAAATCCCGACTTTACACTTGAAGGGGTTAAACCATAAAGCACTTTGCCAGACCCGTCTGAGACAAATCTAAGAACATTCACGAGGACAGCTGAGGTACAGAAGAAGAAAAGAGAGCGGACATGGTCCTCCCATGATCACTTTTTTGTATGGGAGGAAAAAAAACAGTAATGAAGTGTAATGGTCCAGTCTCTCACGGCACCATGTACTTTCAATCCCATAAATCTAAGCAAACGTTTCAGGAGTTTAAAAAAAGTTTTTCTCCCTCTCACAGGGGCCAGAAAAAGCTCTCTGCATAGCATTACTTTGAGGTTACCGAGATGACACCTGGAGCAAAACTTTGAAGCGAGGTAAAACTATCCCTCAGTTTCTGTTGAAATGATATATCGGGTATTGAAGAAAAGAGGCGACTGTTGCGGAGAGGGCGAACGAGAGAGAGAGAGAGAGGGAGAAAAGTACAACCACATTCCCCGCACATATTCTCTTCATTACCAGAGAAGGGGGGAGCCGATCGCTCAATTATTGGCTGCCGTCACAGGCTAATATTCCTGCCTGTCAGGCCTGGTTTTTGCTCCGTTTTGTGCAGACTCCTTCTGATGGAGCTTGTTTTGTGTTAACCAGAACCAGAAGGTGCTGTGAAAACTGTGACACCTGATCCTGTGTCCAAGAGACGGGAAATACGCCGGCGAGGCCCGGTGCCTGCCAACACACTCGCTCGCCCCAGGACTCTGGTGTGTTGGGCAAAGATAATCTTAAAGGGGTGTGATATGAAATACCAGAGTGTCTGAATGAAAGGAATGTGGCTTTGACACATCCATCTACTACACAGAGTTTAATGCAAAGTATGTTGTTTTGTTAAAAATATTCACGTTTTTGGTTTTACCAAATCTGTATTTTATTTTTGGGTGAACCTCAAAGGTCTGGCAAAATTTGAGCGGCTATTTTGCATAGCAGAAAAGTGAAATGACACAAAGACGAGTAAACGACAACAGATGTTGTTTCATTTTTGGGTGAAGTAACTTTAAAAGCCAGTCACAGATACGGTCCAAAGAGCCTTTTCAAGTAAAAAAAATGATTGACAGGTTTGCCTCACCTCCTCTTGTGTAGCAGTCGCATGTTTTTAAGCAGCCCGCGCATCTGGAGTCAATCTTGAAACATGTCTCAACTCAACTGGACACACAAAAAAAAGAAAAATCATATGGGTTCCAAGCAACATGAGGATAAGTAGACGATGACAGAATTTTCATTTTGGGGGAACTAATCCTCTTTAAGCAATATATACCTACACCCCACTTTTGTTTTGTATTATTTCTACAGTAGTGAAAAATGCTTTGTGTATTCATTTAGAAAGCAGCTGATGGAAATGTTCCCACTGAGGTGTACATGAAATCAATTGATCAGTTTGTCCTCTCCCGTCAGAGACACTGATAGTTTTAAATAAAGCTCTCACAGATTCCCTCATTTCAAGGGAGTGACTTGCCTTCTCCTCCTCAGATCCGCTTCACCCATCATTTCTTCTGACAGATGAGATTGAATTAGTCTGACCTGTCCTCGCTGTTCCAGCGTAATTTGGCTTTGACATTGATGGGAAGGAAGATGCCTGGAATGAATGGAAGAAGAAGAGAGAGAGAGGGAAAAAGGAAAGAAGCAATCGCGGGTTGCATGTCATGAAGGAGGACCCCTCCATGTTTCTTACACCTTTATAAAAAAAAAAAAGATAGTTGTTCTCAATAAAATATTTCAGAACTGCTGTACGACAGGGTTTTGACCCAGCCAAACATTCACCATTATACTGTATGAGCTGAACACTGAGATGTTGCTCATTTAAAACTCATTAGATTTTAATTAAAGTATAACCTTTGTCTCAGATGTTTCTTATCAAATTCCTGAGGAGAATCAAACACAAAACTGTTGACATTCAAGATCGTTGGCATTCAAAGCTTAATAAACATTTTACTTGTCAATTCTGGTATGTTGGCAAACCCAAACACCGTTCGAGACATTGTTGAGATCTTTTCTGTAGCGTTAGAGGACACCCAAGTGAGATTACTGTGGTGTTTTTCTGACAGGGAAAGTTTGCTTGCAAAGTTGTAATGTGGTGTAGCTTCAGTGATATTAAAATCAAGGTCGTGGCTTTATTCTTGCTTTTTCATCATTCCCATTGTGCAAATTCATACACACTATAGATTATGTTTATCTGTGAGCTCAGACTGGACAAACAACGGAGATATTTCTTTGCTGTGGGCCTTTAAAGAAAATAACACACAGCTTAAAAAAAGTAAGAACATGACAGAAATAAGTTTCTCAATGCCAAGCTGCCAGAAAAGCATTCATGTTTTCTATCCAAGACTATGATCACACAATGTCCTTCTGTACACTTGTGCCGCTTGTAGTCAAGCTGGATTAACTTTGAACATGTGTACCCTTTATTTTCCACAAATGACAGAAGTGGAGCTTGCAGGGTTCTGTTAAACTCATACACTGATTTGGAGAGAATATTCGAGGCCAGAGACATCACACAGCACCACACCTAGTAGAACAACACACTATAACATAAAGCACTGTGTGATATAGGATTTTTTTGATGTATCGCCGAAGTAGAAAAGAATTTAGTTCAAGCCTATAGCTTGTGACCATTGTGAAAGGTTGCAGTATTAGCCATTAGTCATAAAATCGCTTGCAGGGTCATAGAACTTCAGTTTAATTGCAAACCAATACTAATCGTTTACTGACAGTTTAACAGTTCACCAAAAAAGGAAAACACCCTTGTGACAATTATTAATTGTTGACGGTTTGACTCCCATATGTAAGACTAGGAACCTAATTCAATCTGAGCCCCTAAATCAGTGAGGTGAACTCTATACCCACAGGTCACCAAACCTTAAAGAGAAAGCACCTTTGCTTAATGGAAACGTTACACGCAGGCACTAACTTAATTTCACACTCCTAAACTCTGCGCTGGTACAACACAGCGTCCGAGCACAAGTGCCATCTGGTCCGGAGTTTTAAAGGAAGCAACTTGGGCTTTTCACACTGATCCAATTATGGTTTTTTAATTCATTTGGGATGTTTCGATGCGTGTTAACTGCCTCAACATGGCTGGCGGATCTGGAGCCACGTTCTGACCAAGACAGGCCAGGCCTTAAACTCCGTGACTCCAGAAGTGCAAAGATGAAGGTGTTGAAGGGGCACCTCCTCAACATCCTGTTTTCAAGAACGATACGCTTGGGTAGGGATGCACAGTGTTGGCGTCCTGTGGTGCACTTTAAAACGAAATATTGGAAACATGAGGGCCCATGGACCGCTATGGAAATTTAAGCCACGAGATGAAAAACCAGGATTCAGGCGGCCGTCCAAATCCAGGTCCACTGATCTCGCTGTATGCCGTGTCATTCAACACTTCAGCAAATTATTGAATGCTATTGAATTCTTACACTATGGACAAATTGCACGTCTTCAATCAGCCAATACAGTGGACAGCGGTGCTTAGCCGTGATGGTTAAGAAAAAAATGTGCCTTTTGCGACTGTCTGTAAAATGAATTTTAAAAGCATAATCCCTTTGGAACCATATGATTAGATTTGGGCTCCGTTCAAATTCTCTTTAAACATTACTACATAAATGCAGACAATTTGCAGTACTCAAGGTCACTCCATCTCCCCCCTGCACAAAATCCTTCTAGCAAAGGCAAAAGAGCTTCTAACAGCGCAATAATAATGCACAGTTGTAATCTAAAGAAATGAATAGTGTAGCCCTTCATCAGAGAAGACTTTAAAACTGGAGCTCATGCCGCTCGGGTCTTTGGGTCAGAAGAGAGAGAGAGAAGCCCACCATCAAATCCCCAGTTATATTTTTTAGAAAGCTTCTCACAGGTTGTCATTCTGCATCAAAACAATACAACGTCATCTTTAGCAAAAATCTGTCTGCTTAATAATAATTGAAGAAAACTATACTTTATTTTTGATCAGATTAATAAAAGTAGCAAACAATAATTTAGTCTATATCCAAATCAACTCAGAGATGGTTCACCCAAAATGAAGACTTTAATTGATTGACCCTCATATCACTCCAAACCTGTTTGATTTTCTTCTTTCTGCAGAACACAAATCCGAACAGCATCTGCCCCTATTGACCTTTACTGTATGGACACAAAACATTTCTCACAATATCTTCTTTTTGTATTTTACAGAAATAATCATATACAGTATATGTTTTAAATGTCATGCGGGTGAATAAATGATGACAGAATTACAATTTTGGGTGAATTGTCCCTTAGGAACAGAAGTGATGGCTCAGACCTTGGTGGGATAAAACCACCAACCTTCTGATTCTCAGACCTTTTATACTTTATAACCAGTCCAAGGTGAACCTTTTGGAATTCAAATGATGTGTTTGCACTGAAAAGCATGACCATGACTAAATGTAAATCCACACATGTACAGCCTGGTTAAACTAGTGTCATGTACTTTTGTGCAATGCAACCAAGGTGAATGAATTTGAATAGAATTTGACATCTAAAATCTTCATTATCGTCATTATCAAAAGCTCTGCAAATGAATAAATAGGATTTCCTGTAATTAAACATTCATTCAGAGAAGTGGGAGACACGCACACAAAATACAGCTACGCTCGTGGCCAAAAGTGATATCCATCTTTGGAAAAGTTCAATGAGGTTTTTACCGTTTATTAAATATATTAGTCAAGATGTTTCAACATTTTTGTATGCATGTTGTACATTTGTGCTTAAGATGTATAGTAAACTGAAGCTCAGCTTTGAAAAGAATTTGAAGAGGTTTGGCAATAAAATTAAAACAAAACATGCACAGAGATTATGGAGTCAAAAAAGAATATACAAAATGTTAATAAATGATAAAATAGTAATTTCCTGTGGGCACATTGTTTTTCTATGTATTTATAAATTTTCCAATACACCTCATATATTGATGCTGTAATCTAACCTGACGGACATCAGGTCCAGCTTGACCAGACTTTACGTTTGGCCACGACTGTATACTGCAATCGTCAACACACACACACACACATTGCAAACACAAGACATGACATTGTTGCATCTGATCTGTTACACAAGTCAAAATAAATCTGGAAGCAGAGCTTTAAACAGCAAACTTCACTTGAAATGATATTTGATAAGACTCAATCAACTTCAATTAGTCAAAAACAGCCACTTCTAATTAGCCACGTGTTGCTTAGAATTGCCAGATCTTGCTTAATATGTTTTAATTACTCTTGTTCATGGATGCTCCCAAAGAGGAATTTCAATGTGACTGCTCTTGCACAGAATGCCATACCAGCAGAGAGTGAACTATTGGGATTCTGGGGCTGTCAAATTATGTGCATTACATTAATTGCAATTAGGATTCATACCAAATTAAAAATATGCGACATAGCATATCTTCTGATCTTTTTGTGCCTAATGGCGATTACTTGCCATTTAGTGTTACGTGAATTTTTGACAAAAATAATGGTCACACTTCATGTAAAATGAATACACCTCATACATAAAACGTGTTAATTTGAACATAAAAACAGGTAGCACTTAACAATAACGTCTCATTTAGAAACATTAGTTTGTAAAAATTGGCAACTTTTTCAAGAGGTGGCTAATTTGTATGAATGTAAACAATGTGTAATAAACAAAAGCATACCATTATTAGAAAAACAATAAAGAATGTACATTAATACTAATTAGATACCCCGTATTTATGTTAGTTAACTGTAATTTAGCTTGACGTTAACGGATACAACATTTTATTTACATTATTACAGTATATCAGTAGAAGATTAGCTTAACGTGTACTAAGAATAATAAATTATTGTTGTTCATTGTTAAAGTTAACTAATGTAGTTAAATAACATTAACAAACGCAACCTTACCGCACATTGTAAGAATTAGAGGACACAATAAACAAACATCTTGATACGACTGGGCTTTTATGCTCATACTTTTTAATGTATCACAATGAGCAAGAAACATACTTGATGAAATATTTTCAAAGGAGTATATTCAATTACCATCTACAATCAACTTAACTAGGACAACAAGGTTTTTGTGACAAAAGTTTCTCTTTAAAAGTCTGAAGTTCCATGTGGTGTATGTATGTTAGTCTCCATGTAATTTGGTACAGTTTGGAAATCTTCATCATATAATTACAGTAACAAAAAGCTAACAAGACTACAGTATAGAAAAGACATCAAGAACAACATTTTTGGTTTAACTTGCTCTTTTTGTACATTGCAAGGCTGTAAGTTCTACCCTCGGATGGGCTACCTGGAGCCACAGAGCCGTGCTTGCGAGGCTCGGAGGAGGAATAATTCAAGGAGAAACAAAAGAGAACCAAGAAATAAGGAAACACAAAAAGCTTCAAAAATGCTGTGGCACCAGGAGCCACAAAAGGAACAGGAAGCTCCAGTAGCAGTTCATCCTCGAAACTGGAGCAAATGGTTTTTCGTTTGGTTGCTTGTTAGTTTGGTTATTCATTTTGGTTGATTCGCTTTTTTGTGTTCGTCTGCTTCCTTAGGAATGACACCCAAGAGAATCCCCTCCCCTTGATCAGTAAAGTCATTCTTTATGGTTTGATGGAACTCCGCTCTCCGATCGGAGGAACCGCGGCGTGTCAGTCACTGAATCGGGCAGGAGGAAATGAAACGGGTAGCAACACTGTGAACTGGGAGACGACGTAAGCGAGTGTCCGTCCCTTTCAGAAGTGCAGAAAATGTCCAAGTAGATGCAGAACCAGAGAGAGACGAAAGGAGTCGAGCTTAAACCCAGATAGATTCCTCTCGGCGTCACGTATGTCCACTGGTCGTAGAGTCCACTCCCGTCGACATACAAAGTTAACGACTTGATATCCGGGCCGTGTTTACCCTGCCTTTGGCTCCCATGCCCAGTTTTGGTGTGCCGACAGCCTTCTTAGACATCTCAATGACATCTCTCGAGATTCCCAGAGTTCAGTTCTCTTTAATTTCCTTCTTTGACATTTCAAAGAAAAGTGTTGATGTCTTCTTTAAATATATCTATATCTGTATACATGTTTATTTTCACAGTGGGCAAAACGATGACCTCTACAGCAAAACCTTTCGCAAAAATCAAGTATCCCAATGAGAGTCGATGGATCTCTGCCACGTTTTGGATCAAGCACAATAAATATACACTCATCGGGGGCACCAACTGAACTTGTGTTTTTCTTTTCAACTGCATGAAGCTTTGGCCACATTCTTTTCTTTAAAATAATAACAACAGCTCAGTGCTTTCCTCTATCACCACATTACATGTTATTGTGTTGAGATTTTTCAAAATCTTCACAACTTTACAGCTTTGCAGTTCAATATTGTTTTGGTGCGGAACAAAAGTAAAAAATAGAATACCAAGTATAAAAACTCAGACTGATGCTGGCTCTTATGAAACGCACGCACGCGCACACACACACACACACGCATACAAAGTCCATGCTGGCTGAAACAACTGTGAGGAAATCTGCCCCACTCGAGAGCCCATAAAAAACCAGAACACTTTGGAAGCGAGAGATACAACCGTGTTGAGACGAACAGATATTGAAACATTGTAACACCATAAAGTGGCCAGAGAATGACAGGAAACAAGTAGGTGAGATTTAAAGCTGGCATTAATTTAGAAATATAAAACAAAGGAAAATAAAATAAAATATACAGTTATAACCATAAACATATTATTTGAGACCAAAACAATGCAAAGCATTCAAAAATAAACTATACAATATTAGAATTCTTAAAAATAATTAGGTACAATATTAAAAATAACATTGATTGAGAGCAATGGCGGGCTTGCAGTTCAAATGAACCCAATTGTAAAAGCATGCACACCGAAGAACACCAAATCGAATTGTTCTGCAAGACGATGTGTGGAAATGTGTCACTAAAGCCAAATACGCTTGCTATACGTTTGTGCACCCCAAAAGCTTCTAGACTCGGTTTGGGAGGGGGAATAAAAAGCAACTGAATTCATGACTGGATGGGGACTGATTCCATTGCAATTACTTGGAGTGAAGACGTCTTTGGACAAGAAGGCAGAATTCTACCTCATCACCATGCAAAACAAGGGACATCTAAAACAAATCTTGTTTTTCCCACTCTTACGATGCTTTGGAATGAAGATGCTCCTTACAGACCTGCAACACACATATATAATGCGTGAAAATGGATTTACACCCTGCAGAAGCCGAACTCCCTACGTTCGTTCTGAGACTCGTTACGATGCACGATGACATGAGACCAGTGAGATACGTAACTATCAAACAGGATGCAGTTTATGTACATTTTTGGTAACCACTACGACTTTGCGATCTAGTTCAAGTGAGTAAAGTCCTTCAATGACTGCAGGGATTCGGTTTACTCTCAAAACATCATAATGGGAGCGAGGGAATCGAGAGGTGATGTTCAGCAATCCATCATGGCAGAGTAACACAACGGCTTAGAGTCACCTTAGAAACGGGATAAAATACTCGAATTGAATAAAAACGAACAGTCCTTGCTTAAGAAACGAAAACTCGGGTGTAGTATTTGGAATGCACTGTTATTTTTACAAACATCAGAGATCACTGGCTTTTAAACATTGGTCTGTTCGAAAATGAAACGAAAGCTAAAATGTCCTTTGGAACACAAATTCACAGTCTTCAAAAGTTCCGCTTTTGCAACAAGAAGGGAAAAAGATGTCACGAGGGCGGGAAAAGGGTTTATTGTTGGTTTCTTTCTTTTTTTCGTTCGTTCGTTAAAGCTTAGCCAAAAAGCAAAAGGAGCATGCATCTAGGTATTCTTCCTTTCCAAATCTACATTAGCAGCAAAACATATGTCCTCAAAGACCAGACCTTGTACATATTTTACAAAAAAGAAATCGAAACAAAAAATGGATTTCATGTGTGACAGAAAACTTCAACAAAACCTCCATCTTACAAACTGCAATGGCTCTGTAACGGTGCTACTTCACAACGCAAGGACAGGGGCCCTTTGAGATTTTTGGTTTTCTTAGTATTTGACGTAAAGCGGCACCTGTCTGCTCGCGAAGGAGCAAAAACGGCAACTCCGACGCGTACTTCTTTTATTTTAAAACTTTGTTTCCTTTCCTTAAAAACAGCAACAAATTCTCAAGTATAAAGAAGCCTCTTCTCATCTTTATGCACCAATGGTGAAAGTGTTAAGTCTTTGGATTTTCTTTTCGTTTTAAAGCGTGAGAATTATTATTATTATTATTCTTTTTCATTATCGTACATAACAAAACGTTGAAAAGAACAAAGCCTATAGCAGACTGCAGCCACACTACATGAGAACAAGTATCTGCTTTGTAGTGCTCAAATCCACAAAGGCAGGGGAGTACGGAAAACACAGACAGGGATAGAGAGAGTCAGACAGTGGTAAGTGCACTAAGGTAACAAAAAAAAAGAAAAAAGACAGCCCAGAATTCTCTTGGGTCTAACCACAGGTGAGAGATAGAGCCGGGAGAACGAAAACCAAGAAGCTGAGAATTTGACACAAACAGATCGTTTCCTGCTCCTTATTCTAGTCTATTGGAATGACCAAGACAACATCAAATGAAGCGCCTTAAAGTTGGACGATACAAAAGCTAAATGTACACAAAGATTTTCCAATCTACCATACTGTTTAAATTCATTTCCAATGCAACAATCTACTTAACACCAAAAATGTATATATCTATCATAAATACAGAAAGTTTTTTTCGTAAAAAAAATCTTTTTCCCCCACCAGTCTGCAATGCTTTTCGTGTCTGGGTAAAATGGGATCGGTAACTCTCCCGTAAAAAAAAAATTAAGGTGGTTTAAAACCAGCAATTCAGCTACTCATTGAATGCCCAGAAAACTTTGAGTTCGTATCATTTCTGAATACTTTCTGCCAATGAAATCATATAAAAACAGAAACGTCTATCATTTGTTTAGAACAAAATGAATAAAATAATGACTTTTTGTAACACAAAAAGGTTGTGAGCTGTTGACCTGAGAATAAAATAGACATTACATTACTTTTCTTTTCTTTAGCAAGCCATTGGTATTTGAATGGTTAGATAGCAAGAAAACTGTAAGACTATTCTCCCATACGCTACATACTGGTTTTATGTGACTGTGCTATTACAAGGAACAACTTGTCGACTCGTTCTTCGTATAGAGGGTCGTGGGGCCGTTAAAATAAGTTTGAGGCTGTTCCACCAGCTGCTGTGATCTCCTCTATTCATTTATATATATACTGCATATACGTATATATGTGTATCTATATATATTAAGAGTTGCAATAAACTAAAACCAGCATGTTGATATGGGAAAACAATCCACTAACATTAAAATTTTTGGTTACAAGCTTTGGAATTGCAGTTAGTCTTTACACATCTTTTTCTGAAATTGGTTTGTATACTTTTAAACATTTTAAACATTGCTGCTTTTTTGTTTTTGTTCTTTTTTTTCTCATGTTTTCTCTTTTGTCTTGTGTTTTTTTTTTCCTTTTTTCACATTGTTTGTCACTGAAAGCTGTTACAATCTGATGGAGTCCGATCCTACGCTAGCAAGGTTACTACTACAACTACTGCTGTCTTTGAGACAGCCAGGCTGTTGTGGCTCCTCTGCCGGCCTGCCCAGCCTGTCCGCTGACTTCTGACTGCTGTCAGAGTCAGACTCGTCGGTAAAGACGTCTGTTGGTATCGAGGTCTGGACCCCTGAGGTGCTCAATGAACTTGAGGTAACCGTTGAAGGAGAGGAAACTGGAGCAAACGAAGACAACGAAGAAGAGGGGACGTGGGGCTTCCCAGCTAAAGCTCTGGAGAAAGGGGCCTGGGACCAGGGTTTGCCTGCAGCCGTCGTGTTGAGGGGGGAGGCCGTGAAGGTGGTGGGGGTGCATGAAGATGAGGACGGCGTGGTGGCTGACGTCGTTGGCGGAGGGGATGGGGTGTTGTTTGAGTGAGTGGCAGACTGCGAGGTAGATGCGGTGTTAGGACTGGGGAAGCAGGCTGAAGAGTGAGGTAATAAACTAGTAGCGTGCTCTTTGGCATTTCTGGATCTCTTGATTGTTCTGTGTTTGTGCAAGGCTGAATCCAGGTGTTGACTTAGCGCTTTGTCCCCTTCTAGAGTGGTCTCACAGGCGAGGCAGTCGTAGAGGCCGCGCTCCGCCGCGTTCCCGCTGTTGGGGACCCGAAGCAACATCTCTTGCAGGTTTGCCACAGACTGACCGAAAAAGCAAATTGACTTGAGGTGGCTGATAGCCGCTTCCTCCTTGCTGAAGACAGCTTGACACTTGCGGCACGCCAGCCGGTATTGAACTTTGGGGACAATAAATTGGTCGAGAGGGGGGTCTGCACCTTTGTCGTCCACTTTGTGCTGCTCAGCGGCTGGGTTTTTGTGAGCGGAAGAGGTTTCAGCTGAGGAAGAGCTCTTCTGCTCCTCCGTTTTCGCCGGATCTTTGGCAGGGTCCTTACGATCCACCGAGTTCTGTGAGGGGGCTGCGGTTTGGCTTGCCTTGGGTTGCTGAATCTGCTGAAGCTGTCGCTGCTGCTGCTGAAGGGCCTCCTGCAAGCTCTGCTGATATTGCTGGTAATGCTGAAGCAAAGATCCCGGCGATAATCCCATCAGGGCCTGCGATAAAGATGGGTTGTAGGGGAAAAGACTTTCCATGCCATACATGGGCTGAAGATATCCACCTGGTATCTGAGGGGCGTAATACGGAGAGAAGCCTGGCATGAAGTAGGGCAGGAACTGGCTTGTTAGCAGAGCTGTTGGGTCGGAGGCTAATGCGGCCTGCAGAGCTTGAAGTTGGGCTGTATCGACCACGTACTCCATACCGGGCGTTGGCATCGATGTGGCCGGAACAGCCGAGTCTTGTTTTTCTTTCTTGGCACTGGCAGCAGAAGTGGAGGGAGCAGGAGTTCCGCCAGCTGAGGATGGGGTGGGAGGCTTTTCGGCCTTCTCCTTGGGTTTCTCTTTCTCTCTGGCCCTCTCGGAGTTGCGGCCTTTGTGGGAATCAGGGCGGGTGCACGGCTGCGTTGTCAAAGAGTTTGATGTAGATGTAGGGCTTGAGTGGGGAACAGACGTACTGGCCTGAGCTGGGCTGGGTGAAGCCAAGGAAGAGGATGAAGGGGTCTTGTTGGGTAAACCAGACGTAGGGAGACTAGGAGAGGGTACACTGGCACCAGGCATGTTCAGGAGGTTCGGAGGTTTGGGTGGGGTTAAAGCTGATAAGAAAAAAAATCACAAAAAAACATGATTAAGAAAGTTACAATATAGTTAACAGTAAGTAGTCTTTTATGCTTATGTATCTATCATTTATTAAAATGTATTTTTCTTGCTTAAAAAATGTATTTAACGTATTTATAAAATTACATTTATTTGTTTAAATATGAACTAGTGGTGTCAAATCAATGAATTGGTATTAATTGATTACAAAATAAATGTATATATTTAAGAAATATGAGTAATACAATTTACATAATGGATAAATACAAATATACATTTAAATTAGGGCTGTCAACGTTAACGCGTTAACGCATGCGATTAATTTTTTCAAATTAACGCGTGAGAAAATATTTATCGCAATTAACGCAGCATCCGTTTGTTTTGACATCCTTTGTCTAGCGTTACATTATGTAATCACGCTCTTATTCGTGTACAGGCTTTTAAACCACTTAAGCGCGATTTGAAACAGTTGCTTTGAGGCGTTCAATGAAGATAGAAAGCTTCTAAACTGTGGGAAGCGGCAAAACGCAACGAGAGGTCCAGTCTGGTGTGTACAGTAACGGCTGCGTCAGTGAATCTCTGTCAGACAGCGCATCCGTGTTAAGTTCTCTTTCGTGCTTGAATGGATAAAACCACACAAGATTATGTCAGAAAGCCCGTTTTGTCTAGCATTTTCTTAAGCACAGACTTCAAAAGTGTAAAATAAAATCTTAAATGAATGCAAAGAGTTGTGAAAATGGGAGTGCGGTGACGGTCAGATCTGCGTACTGAGACAGCTCTTAAAGGGGCCACGTTCTTAAACGTGCTGCTGTGACTCCTGTCACTAATGTTAATCAAAGAACAAAATAAAAGAAGAAATCAATGTGATTTTATAGCTTTAATGAGAATTCTTCGGCATTTAATTTATAATTTAGCATTAAAGACTGTAAAGTGTCCTTCAATTTCCTACATGAGCTCTCAATTATACTGTTGAATGGCTATAATTAATGTTAAAATAATCAATTTAATAGAGACATCAGTTACAATACTAATATCAAAATGTTAGCTTTCATAAAATGATGCTGTTAAAGAAATATGTTGTTTCTACATCAATTTGAAGATTAAATGTGAAATTATTAAAATGTAAAAGTATATTTTAAAATATAATTGTTGTGTGCGATTAATCGTGATTAATCACAGAAAAAATGTGTGATTAATCCGATTAATTTTTTAATCGATTGACAGCACTAATTTAAATATAAATGTATATATAGTTATGTAAATATTTTTTATACAAACACATGTATGTGTGTGCATACTGTATATACATATAAACACACCACACATATACTGTATAAACACAAATATTTATTTTGGAATCGATTAATCACAATTAATCAGTTTGACAGCACTAATATAAATATCATTTAAGAAGCCTTAAACAGCCTATCAGAGGCATAATGAGATGACATACCTGAGTTTGATGAGTTAAAGCCTGGTATGGATGGACCACCAACACCTGGCAGGAGAACAGGGGGAATCCCCTGTAGATTCGGGTAACCTGACTGAAGGTTCAAGGCTTGCAGAGCAGATGTGTCAAACATCCCTTGTTGCTGCATGGCTTGTTGTTGCGCTAGTCCCAGGACCTCATTGGCTTTCTTGATACGATCCATCTCTTGTTGAGCCATTAGCTGACGAACCGTCGCAGGGTCAAAGTACTCTTTCTCTTTATCGAGCTGGCTTCCAATGGTATCCTTTACCTTGGAGATGTGTTGCTGAGAGAATATGTGGTCCCGCACTGAGTGCCGAGCACTGTATTTAATACCACACAGCGTGCACTCTGTCTTGGGTCCCTCATAAGATGTCTGGTTGATACCAAAGTGTTTGGCCATGCTGAGCTTAGCCTTCTTTTCCTTAGCACGAGCATTCTGAAACCAGACTTGAACAACTCTCTTTGGAAGTCCAATGTCATTGCCAAGTACCTCGCACTCTAGCATGGTGGGAGTCCTGTAATCATTAAAGCAAGACTTGAGCAACTTCAGCTGAAGATTAGACATCTGTGTACGGAAGCGCTTTTGACCAGGCCTGTCTCCACTATCGATGCTTCTACTTCCAGAAGCCCCTGGACTTGGTGAGCATGGGTCAGCCAGACTAGATGTTTCACTATAATCTATGATATTTTCATTTTCAAAGTCTTTTGTGTAGTAGCTTGTTGCGGGACTCACTAGTCCTGATGACATCTGCTCATCATTCTCAATAGAGGGGATTGCACCCCCAGATTTAGACAAATAGTCTCCACTATTGTGGCTGTGCTTTGCATCAGCACTGTCATTGTCAACATTTGCTTCATCACCTGTGGTAGTATCAGTGATGGCTGTGTTCACCGATGAACAATCATCATTATCGAGTTTATTTTGATCAAAGTTTGTGTTTACTGAGGAAATAGTTGGGCTTTCGAACTCTTCTCCCCCTTCAACTTTGATAGATGTTGGGCTCAGAAGAGCTCTAGGGGACAAGTCCATGTTTTTGCTCACAGGTGACAGCGATGAACATTGGGCATCATTGCTGGAATGGGGAAGATGAGAGTAGCTAGACATATCTAGAGGATCCATCTTCAACTGCATAACCTCTTGTTCAGGTAACATACCAGAAAGTGCCAGATTGTAACCAGCACGTTTAGCTTCATGCCAGTGGCGTGAACGAATGTGGGCCTCAAGAGCAGTTTTAGCCTTGAACAGGGCTCGACAAAATGGGCAACGCCGGTGGGCCTGAGCGGGACCGACAGCCCGAAATTGTCCTTTTCTTTCTCTAGCTCTTGTGTTTTGGAACCATACCTGCACCACCCGTTTTTTAAGCCCCACCTCATGAGCAATGTGGTCAAGCATTTTACGAGTGGGATTAGAGTCAAGCAAATATTTCTGGTATAGAATCTCTAGTTGCTCGGGTGTAATGGTGGTTCGGAGTCGCTTGTCTCGTTGTGGCTCCTCTCCACTGTTCATGCTATCACTTTCTCCTGGACTAGTTCCAGCCTTTTCCTCCAACTTCCTCTTTAAGGAGTTCATTGTGGATGTAGGAGTTGATGGAGAGGTGGCAGAGTTGCTGGACATTTGTGGTATTGCACTTGCAAGGAGCTGGCTAGTCAGCAGAGGATTACTAGGATCAAATAACATAAAGGACATGTCCATTGGGCGGTCTAAAAACTGAGGATGAATAAACTGATTTTGGACACTCAGGAAATGAAGCTGCTGGTGTTCTTGCCAATGCTCAAATGAAGGAAAGGCAAGTTTGCACTGTTCGCACTGGTACGGGATCATTTGTTGGGCCAACTGCTGCTGGGAGGCAGATACTAAATGGGCATTAAGGGCCATTTGGGAACTCTGGGAGGTCTGACTTGTATGCGAAACAGAGGGACCACCACTATGCTGTTGCTGTTGAGAGAGGGAAGGTGAAGAACGTTTGGAATTCTTTGGGACTGTATGACTTTTCTCCTCTCTTTGCAGCCTCTGCTGCAGGCTCTCAGATGGATGACTGGTTTCTTGTTTCAAAGATGGCTGCTCTTTTTGACCCAATGATGCTTCTGCAGAGTGTTTCGATTTCTCATCAAAAGAGTTTGATGTGTTAGCAGGTTTCGGCTCCTCGTTTTCATTGGATGTCATGTGAGAGAATGTAGAGGTGGAGGGAGGAAGAGGACACAGGCTTGATGATGAGGGCATTGGTGTCTGACCTGATGACCCAGACGGTGTGTAGTATTCGTGTGAGAGATCAAGAGAGTCCTCATTTTGGCTATCATACTGTCCGTCTTCCTCTTCATCTTTGTAACAATGCTTCTTTTGGTGTTTAATAAGATCAAATATACGCTGGAAAACTAGGCTACACTTCTTGCACTGATAGTTTAAGTTGGTCGTGCGAATGTATCGATCATTGGACAACTCTCGGCGATCGCCATCTTTCCCTCCATCTCCTTGGTTTTCATAGTTTTTGCGAGCTTTCTGTCTGGCATTTTGGAACCACACAACAATGACTCGTGTTGGTAGGCTCAGAAGATTGGACAATTGTTCAAATTCATCATCTTTAGGATAAGCATTAGCGTCAAAGAAATCTTGCAGTACCCTCAACTGGTAGTCTGTGAACCTCGTTCTTGAAGACCTCTTATTTCCATATGATTCATGTTTTTGGGGCTCTGGTGAGGGTGGCTTTGAATCAATTTTGGTTTCTTCCAGAGTGGTAATTGGAGGATTGTTGAAGTTATAAGGAGAGTCTTTGTTTCGCTGACGCTCTTTGAAAAGTGTGTTACGGAACCAGTGCTTGATGACTTTCTGAGGGAGTCCTGATTTATCTGCCATCTCCTTTATTTGTTCCTCATTTGGAGAGTTGTTGATGTCAAAATATTGGCGAAGCACCCTTAGCTGGTCATCTGTGATGCGGGTGCGGGGTCTTTTATTCTGTTGCTGCAGCATGGCGGGGGTAAGCTGCTGTTGGTAGAGATGGGCCAGATCAGTGGCAAGACTGGGCTCCACAGCTGGCAGTTGGGCAGGAATCTGAGACGGTAGTGACTGCAGTGACATTGACTGCATCATGAGTGGAGAGAAGAGAGGGAGATCCATTGACATTTGAATTTGAGGCAGTGGAACTGGGGGTTGTGGGGTTGAAGAAGTTGGTGGTGTGAGGGTAGAAGTAGTAACAGGTATATTTGGTGTTGGTACCCTTTGAGGAGGTGGCGGGGGAGGTGGGGGTGGAGGAGGCTGTGGTGGAGCAGTAGCAGCATCGGGTGTTTGAGGTCTCAGTGGGTACAGCTTGTCATATTGTTCTCTGTACTCTTTGGCAAATCTCTCTAGAAATCGGAAAGGAAAGAAAGCCTGGTGGATATGCTCCTGATGACTTTTCAGAATCAATATGTTGGAAAAGAGCTTCCCGCAGGTCTCACACTCCAGCTTCTCTAATCCTTCAATGGGGTCAACCACTCTGGTGATACCAGCTGACCCACTGGATCCAGATAAAGATCCGGTTGGCTTTCTTTGTGCTTTTTGCTTGTTCTCATTGTACTGAATTACCAACTCAAATCCAAAATTTTCCAACAGGGCTTTAGTGGCATTTCCACGAGCATCTGATGCAATCCTTGGAGGAGGAAATCCAGAGTCGTGGTTTAGATTTGCTACAGCTTGGGGAGTCTCTTTCTTGTCTTTGGACTTGTCTGACATGTCTTTTGCGGCATGATCCTCTGCTTTATCACAAATTTCTTTATCCTTTGGATGTTCTCTTTCTTTCTCACTGTGAGGAGATGACTTTGTTTTTTTGTCTACGGGGTGAGAGAGAGCACTCTGCTGAAGCAAAGCCATTTGGCTTGAACCCTGGGAGTGGGAATGGGCTTGGTGCTGTTGCTGTAGGTGATGATGCAGAAGCTGCTGTTGTAAGCAGCTCTGCTGGGCAGAGTTTTTCTGTTCCTCCAACAGCGAAGCAGCAGATGCACTTAAGTTCAGTGAAGAGCTATTTAGGTTCATTTCTGGATTCAACTGAAATTCTGCCCCAGGAATGTAAAACGGAAAGAGAAGTTGCTGCTGCTGAAGTGGGAGAAGAGCATCTGTAGTCATAGGGAAGTGCTGGAGGAGAGGGTTAAAGAGGTGGGACTGAAGAAGAGCGGCCTGCTGAAACTCTTGTTGGAGTTGGGCTTGGGCCTGTGCTTGAGCTTGGGCCAGCTGCTGCTGTTGTTGCTGAAGCTGCTGCTGATGGCCCCTTGAGGACATGATATCTGCAAATTTCTTCTTTTTAACATCATGATTCTCAGAAGGGGAGGAATGACAAGCAGAGTTGCCAAAATTCTCAACATTGTGAGCATGACTCAGATGGTTACCTCCTAGGATGCCTTGAGCTGCCTGAGCTCCTGCCGGAGAACTGCTGCTGTTGCTGGTGGTCGAGTTAGTGGTGGGAACAGGGCTTGAGGTTGAAGTGCTATTGGAAGTGCTTCCAGTTGGACCACTACTGCTCACGGAGCTAGAACTGCCACCGGCTGCTTCAAGCTTTGCTGCCCTGGCCTTGGTCTGATGAAGAACAGAGCGCATGTGAATCTCCAATGTAGAGCTCTGGCTGTATGCTACGTTGCACGTGCTGCACTTGAAGGGCTTATTATCAGGGCTGCTGGTTGGTTCTGGCTGGCCAGTGGTGGATTCCTGTAGGGCCCTTTTGACTTTGTGTAAGTGCGACACAGAGTTGTAATGTACAAGAAGGATGTTCTTTTGGGTAAATGACTCTTTGCAGACTGTGCACTTAAAAGGACGGGATGGATCTAAAAACTTCTCCATAGTAAAGTTGGGGCCTTTTCTAAATGGCAGGGCTCGTTTTGGTTCAGATCCAGAATCCTCTTGCAAAGATCCAGAGTCACTGCCAGTTGGACTTTGCTTTTCCTCTGGGTCGCTTTCTTCTCCTTCCTTATCATCATCAAGTAGACCACCCTGGTCCTCTCCAAGTGATGGATCACCCATAATCATTAAATCTCCATTCATCAGTAAACCTCCATAAAGCTGCTGAATATCGGCTTCACTCAGCTCCAGGTGACTGGTCTCCAGATGCTTCTTGAGTGCCTGCAAGGTCCTGAAGCTCCGCTGGCACAGACAACACATTGTGGCTGCACGGATTACATGGTATTGGGAATGGAGCTGTAGTTTCTCTATTGTCTTGAATGCCAAACTACACTGGTTGCAGCGATATTTGTAGACATGTCGATCAGAAACAGGCAGTTGGGGCCTTTTATTGTGGACCTCATTGAAGTGCATCTGAAGGGCATTGGAGGACTTGAAGACTTTGTTGCAGCCCTTTTTCCAACAAAGAAAAGCAGTGGAATCATCTTTTGAAGGCTGCTGTTCCTCAAGAGGAGACTTGCGAGATTCAGACGTGTCTGTGGCCAGGCAAACTCCTTTCTCAGACTCAATATCTGCCACATCTGCAATCACAAAAAAGCACACTTTAAATTTCTCATTAGGCACATACGTGTGAATTTACTAAATGTTTCCTCCACTGCAGGACAATCTGACCTGCTTGCTTTTTAGTGTCATCTGAGTTTGAGTTGGTCAAAGACTGAGGTGTGTTTTGAGTATCTCTGTCTGGTCCAGGGACTGGTATGAACATGCTTGCAGGCAGTACTTCTGATGCTGACACCTGGAAAAAAACAAGTTGTGTCACGTTAATTATAGTTCATAAATGACAACGACTCAATAAGGAATGCAAAACATCTTGAATTAACACTACAGACAAGCAAATTACAAATCTCAAGAGCATTGTTTCACATGCTTTTGTTTGGGGAAAATGAACTGTTGACACAGGTGAAAGATGTTGAGCACTTGAAAAAATTTTCAGCATCTTATTTAAACTGACTGACAAATACATTCATTTTTAGATTTGAATTCTTACACTTCGTTTGCCATCCATGGAATTTGCACTCCATGGTGTTTTGTCATGCACTGTGATAGTTAATGCAGCCAATTAGTGTGATGGGCTGTGAGGTCTACCTTAGCAAAAGCTTATTAGAGAGCCTAATTAAATAAGTCTTCCACCTCATAAAATGTGCATTTCATTCCAACAGAAAGCACGGTGCACTAAAATGCCGTCATTCTGCTTGGAATTCTGGGTAATGAAACTACTGCCAATTCCTGGATAATGACCAGCACTCTTTAACATACAGCGCTCATTAAGGTGTTTTTAAGGAGTATTATAATCTACAAATTATGCAAATTATCACTTGAAACAAAGCCATTAGTAAAAACTAACTTCAAATGTAGGCAGATGGTGAGCAGAATGTTTTGCAGTCCAACTGATTAGAAAATGAAAATAATGAAAGTAACGCTGAATATTGTTGCGATAAGTGCAAAAGGTCATCAAGGATTGCTTTGGTGTCAATCATACATGATTGACATGTGCAGTGTCTAACTTTAAAGAGCACGATTCTCCACGCATGCCTCTCACGCTCTCTATGTCTTTCTCATTAAAAAACAACAGATTCATTGACATGGCTTCTATTTAACAATAATCAGAGATTGAGATTGGAAAAGGTTGGGAGATGAGCCACTGTCTGCTTCACCTTCCTCCAATTAACTCCCAAACTGAACAATCAGCCCAACTCTTCATGCATTTTAATAGCGTAATGTTACCAAACTATCCTTTCTTCATTACCTGTTTGGAATTTCTTTAAGCTCAGTTCCTTCTCCAGTTCACAGCACAGGTTATGGATCAAAGGTTACTATTTGACAGTCCAGGAGGCTTTGATATCTTGGTCATGCTTTTAGTCATTGTAATGAGATTATATCAACAAAAAATGTACAAATGTGACCTTGACAGCCGTAGACACAAACATGTGGAATCACACTAGACAAAATCTATTTATCAGCTTTTTACGCCACATCCCACCCCCCAAACCAACCAATGCTCTCCAAACTAAAAGTGTTAAATGCTTGTGGAGAGTTCCAGAAACAAAACATGCCAGTGATTAACATTACAAAGTGGACTGTTTCTAGACAACTGCATCATTAGGCAAAGAGCTCCGAGTGCCGAGAGTATCCCAAGGTCACTTTTAATTTGGGCCGTCTAATTGGCAAACATAGTTCCAAATGGCTATCATCTAGCCAGGCTCAGAATTAATGAAGCACAATTATTTTCATTACCCCTATCTTAGACAGACAGAACATTAGACAGAGAGTGAGAGAGTGGGGAGGGAGGGCAGGGCGAGCGAGCGAGGAAGAGTACATCTTTATGCAATTTTTGCAAGAAATAAAAGTAAACTGATTCAGAATTCATCAAGACTGTCTGCCTGACACACGGAACAGGATGAAATACCTATCTCTATCTCGCCCTACTTGTAAAAGAAGGTGCTGGTTTTAATGTGCATTGTATTAGCTCCGTTTCTATCATGCGCCGCACTTGTACGCCGCTCGGTGCGTTATTACCTCTATAAAAGAAAAAATATTGCCGTCTGGCCTCTACTAATGTGTTCGCCATTTGCTTTCTGGCTGGTTGAGTGGAGATGCCATCAGAGCGAACGGCCAGCGTGCAATTCAGCTCCACAGGCAAACTTAAACTTAATTATTTTGCAGCTGAAATCTGGCGAAAATAAAAGCAATAATGTCCCTCTGTGGTCTCAGTATGAGCTGGAGAAGAATAAGGTGAATATTCTCAGGAGGGTCCGACAGGGAAGACTGCTGGAGGCGAGAGAGCTATGAGAGGTGGAAATACTGTAAAGATATGATGTAAGAATTACAGTAGCGAACGTCTGGAATACAAACGACTTTGGTAATCACATGGGGTTTTCTAATTTCTTTGCTAAACTAAGAACAAAGAATGAAAATGTATTCACGTTCTACACACTCACGTTTCTCCCTGTGAGCACTGAGATTTTTTCCTCTAGAATTTGAGGAGAAACATCGGCAACAAAGTGGGAAAAACTGACCCTAGCACTCAAAGCTTGTGTCCTAAAATACGCAAGTCACTTTGAATACAACATGCCTGGGAGCCATTTAACAATGAACATTCCTTGAGGCGTTTGGATTAAGACTTAAAATGTCATCAATTAGATTAAAGGAAACAACTCAGTTCATCAGTTCTCAGGATGACCTCAGTTCATCAAAGGCAGTGAGTAAGAATCGTGAGTCAGAAGCGATGTCGATGCCTGATGTCATCACTACCGAACACTGACAGAACTCTCACCATGCCAAAACAAGATCTTTGCTTCTTCTACCTTAAGACAAGACACCGCACACACAAATCAACTGATATAAACAGCTAGTTCATCCACTAAGCAGACTGAATGAAAATGAATGAAAATAAAAAAAAATTGGATAAAATATTAAATATTATATTTACATTTTCACGAAAGGTGTGACTATTTGCATAATGGTGACTAAAATCAGACCCACCAATACCGATGGATTAATTTCAACTGCACTGAACAGCGCCAAACGAAATACTTCCTATTCAACTTTGATATTCCACTAGCATGACAAATACTAATAATTTCTGCAGTATCCGTAAGACTTACAGTGGCAATCAGCTTGTCGACGCAGTCAGGTGCCACGCTGTGGAGGTGGGTGAGGTGGAACTGCAGGTGGACCTTGTTGTTGAGCATGTCCTGGCACAGCGGGCAGCGGAACATGGGCTGCACAGAGTGCTGCGTCATCACGTGCATTCTTAGCCGGTTCAGATCTGAGTTGCTGAACTTGCAGTAGGGACACTGGTACATCTGTTCAACGAGAGAGAATGTTAGCTTCCTGATAAGAGTGGGAAAATCAAGGGCAGATCAAGACCCGTCTCCCTCCCGTGCAGCGAGCAGTGGGCTACTCTGAGATGCGGATACTTCAAAGAGTTCTCATCTGTCAAATATCATATTGATTTTCCACCTTTTGCACAATTAGCATTGCAAGAGCAGCAAAAAAAACAACAACACTGAGAAATATAATATTTTTAGAGAAAGAAAAAAGCACGCATGCATAATTTAAAGAGGCCAGCCACATTCTAATGCTCAACATAAAAAAATGCCTAAGAACAACATCCGCAGATATTTTGTTAATTAATGGGCACAGTTAATGAGACCTACATGCCTGGGGATCAGATGAGGTTTTAGAAAAACAGCCAGAGAGAATTCGGCATGATTTACATAGACTGGAGATTCCTTCCATACCTGCTCTCCACTGCTTTTCTCAGCTGTCCTGGGTCTTTTAGACGACAGGGGGCTTTCCGATGCCTCCGACCTTGAGGGGGGGCGCTTGGAGGGGACCGGAGAATCCGTCTGTTCCCTCTCCGATTGGCTGGATGCTGCCATAGACACAAAGAAAAAGCATGGCTGTCAAAAACACTGAGAATAGATTTGGCAGTCATGCATCAATCGATGCAACAGCCCTTTTGAAACAAGAACGCAGTTAAACTGCAACTGTGTAGTACAAAAAAACGGATTGCACTTAAAATGCCTTGTTTAGCAATCAGCAGGACAATTAGATTTATGTAATGCATACTTGTAGTCCACTGTATTGTAACTGTTGCACATTGCAGTACAGCTGCGGTTCGCTGCAGTCTCCCATAATGTAATTATAATTCACTGCAGTGGAAATATAGGCAATGTAGTACGAATGCAGCTTGTAGGAATTACAACTCAAGTTTAATACAATAGAACTACAGTTTAGCAAACACTTTACAGGTGCACTGCAAAATGATTAAGGCTGCAGTTTCTGCGCAGTTGTTGGCATGGTAACCGCAGCAGCGATCATATTGCACTAAACTGCAGCTGTAAAGCTAAACTGATTCATTTCCTTATTAGGAGGCTTCTATGGTGTGGTTAATGCACACTAGCAGACTAAAAATGGAGAAAGAGATTTTGAAAAACGTTGGTAACCAAACAACATTGGCTCTCATTGACTACCATTGTATGGACACAAAACCCCTCAAAATGTATTATTTTGTGCTCCACAAAAGAATCAAAAACAGGTTGTAAATAGTTAAAACACTGCAGTAATTTACATCAAGAGGTGAGCAGCAGCTTGTTTTTAAATGCAATATAAAAGCATCTGACAAGAATAAGCCAGGCCGGCAGATTGCTCAGGCAAGCTGTTCCCACTCCAAACCAACTACTCTTTCAACTGCTCCTCCCATGACACTTAGTAGAAGCAGCGTCTGTGCTTTGACGGGTTGTCTCTTCCTATGTTGGATGTTTAGGACATCAGACACCAACACCGACATCTAATCAAAACATTAGTTTGCCACGGTGAGCAGCTTTAGGATGCATGAAGTGAGGCGAAGGGATTCACCTAACCTGAGAAGAGTCAAATATACCACAGGTGGCTTCAAACTGAAGAAAGTGCTTTGTTCTGGCTCCTAATTTAATTCCTTTTTCCTTGCTTATCTAAATATTTTAAGTGACATCCCCTGGTATTTTCAGTTTGCAAAAAGTCTTGCAGATTTGCAACAGTTTGCAAAGAACCTTGCGGAGCAAGTTGACGTTAGCCAAACACGACAACATGTTCACAGCCAACTCCCTGAGCAAAAACATATCTGGCTTAATGGCTCGAATGACCTTCGAAGACAACTCTGTTCATCACCGCAGAAAAGCAAGAATGTGTGTTCAAGTATGTAGAACAGGGCCGTGTGCGTGCCATGAATTGGCCAAGTGTTTGAGTCTTTGCATACTTGTCAAAATAAGTTTCTGGTCTAGCGGAGCACATCAAAACTTATTGTCTTCAACATACGGCATATTAATGCATGACAAATGGCACATTTGTTGAATATGTAATATAAGACAATATAATACACATATTCATTGTGAGAAGTGTTCATAATGCTAGTCGCCGTCACTGGAAAGTCATTCATAGAGCGGATAAAACATTTAACACAACTAATCCTTTTAACACAATCTGCCCAGCCATTAACAATGCGTGGCATTACTCCGTGTTCTGTTTTCACCCAGCGAGGCCTGACAAAAACGCAAAGAGCTTAGTTACCCAGCATGCATCTGTTTATTATAAAAAGGCAGAAAAACAAACTAGGTGTGGCGATACAGAGGCATCAGAGCACCGAGTAAAAATAATCAACTCATACAAAAAGTAAATCCGAGCTAAGCCAGAGAGGAGTCAAGCGAGCGCGCTGTTCTGGGGAAAGAATCCACAGTGAAACTTAAGACGCCCTTCTCTCTCGCCGGCCCATAACGAGGCCATAAAGAGTTACATTTGGCATGATTTGGCCAGTCCTGAAAGGGCAAATTGAGAGTAGGGGATTGTAGGGAAGGAGAGGGGGTGTGGAGGTCAGGTTAAACGGGGTTGACCATGGACAGACATTAAAGTGTCAGATTCAATCACGGACCAGGGCAGCTGAGCGCTGGCTTCAGTGGGAAGGCCCTGCTTTTGAGATCGCTGCCTACCGTATCTCCCAGAGACTGACAAAATCAACCGGTGCAGGCCTATTAGGTTCAGTCACGGCCAATCCCATTAGACACATCCACCAATAAACGAAGGAAATGTTAAACAATAGAACCTCCCATTCGTTGCCATTAACGTTTAGTCTGGCTCCTGGAAGTGTCCTGTGTACTACACAGCTCTTCTACAGACACTTGCTCTGCTCTCTTGGGCTGTCCAATGGCTATTCCTTTCTCCTGCTGGTCCTTGCGCTCTACTAAAAAAGACCCTTGCAAGCTCAAGGTCGAATGTGTGGTCCTGAATCTATTTTATTTTGAACACTATTTTAGGGTAAGGGGTAAGGGATGCTCAATACTTCAAAAAAAACATCACTCCAAGCATTACTAATGAGTCAATTAGAGTCCATTTTTATGATCTATCTGATAATTTTTTGTGAAAAACGTGAGAGCGATGGAGCAGCTGTCTCCCGGGGTCCTGCTGCACATGTGTAGAGGGGAGGACGACCGGCTGCCTCCAGGCACAGCCTCACCTCGTCACGCCCTGTTAGGACTCCATAAATCTGATCAATTGTTTGCTTTAAAAGAGCTCCCAAACACCCACTTCTGCCACCAAACAGCCGTGACTAAAGTCCAGCTACCGTATCCAGTTTTCTGTTGTCAGGAGACTTGAGCATGCTGGAACAAAATGGAGACCAATAACCAGGCAGAGAGACAGGACTGCGGGCATGTGCAGCGCCCGTGTTCGGCATAGCTCAACATCTGAGCGGGTCAGATCCATTATGAGAGAGCATGACCAGAACCTGATAGCAGGGGTCTCTCTCTGCCCTCCCTCTCCTGCTCATGAACTTGGCTACGACTATGTGTCTCCCACTGTGACTATAACTCCGCTGTGTTCAAAGTGCTGAGTACTGTATACTATTGGTCAACCGATATGGGGTTTGAAAGGCTGATATCTAGAGGGGGTTTGTTTCTAGACGAAAGGGGGACAATAGCCAGTATAGCAGAAAAAATACAACGATAGTCAATAAAAAAAGATACAATAGCTGGTTAAAATATGCTTATAATGTAATACAATACAAATTGTACTTCAAGTTTGAGTGTATACATGCAGTGCAAAATTAATTTCAAAATGTCCAAAAAATATAAAAAAGGCCAAATTTCAGCAGATATACAGTAAACTGTTTCAGCGGCAACAGCATAAACATTGTGTGGCCCAAACATAACTTCCAGTAGCGTATGCAAAGAATCAATAACTGCCGAGTACTTTTAATTGAATTCAATACAATTGATATACAATAAAATATACAAATATTTTAATATTATTACAAATTAAATCGTTATATTATAACCAAATACAGCCTGGTATTTAACTTTGGGCCAGGCACATGCATCCAATGAAACCGTCTGAACATAATCTGGAAAGTCCAAATATTTGCTGATAATGAACAATTTACATAATGTCAAAAAATAAGTTAAACAAATAATCATGTAAGAAGAAATCTGCAAAAAAGGTCAAATAGGCACTGAAACTAATATATCTTTATATGGCCAAATCCTAAATGAATAACAGTCAAGTCAATATATGGATCAATCATAATGCGTACATAATAGTAGGGACTGTAAACACAGAAGCCATGTCCAACATTGATTATCCCACAAAAACACTTTTATACTACAGTACATCACTAATAAAATCTTTCCTTCTTACAACGTTATAGGTCACAAAGACTCTGGGATCTACATCACACAGTCTATGTGTGCAGTTTTGCCCCCAGCGCGCTCTATAAACCATCCTAATGTAGTATCTGTACATCTGACCTCAATTCTACCATTCAGCAGTCGACTGCGCTTGCAGCGAAGCCCACAGAGACAGCGACAACGCCCCAACTTTCATCTGACATCAAAAAAGCCAGAGGCAAAGGAGGGGAAAAAGTCTTAAAAGTCAATTAGGTGATTATTAATTCATGGCCCTTTTCCGTAAGCGGGAGGTCTTTGTTCTGGAGTGTCCCGTAAGTGAATTGGACTTTGGCACCTTCTCTCACCTTCTGGAGCTGAGCTGCATTTCTCAGCCTGCCTGTCGGCGCTGAGTGCTGGACCTCGCCATCAGGGCAACGTACACGTGCGATGCTGATGCAAACAAGCTAGCAATACCGCAACAGGTCCGGCATCACGGACACAAATGTAAAAACAGCTGTCAATAGTAGTGTTCCTGAAAAACCCATGGTGAACAGAGACGCTTATGTGTATTGCTCTGCTCACAGACCTTATAAAGACACCTCCCGATCCTTCAGCTATCCGAGCATTAATACAAAGAAGCGGTCCAACTCCCCAGTGCTACAAGTCATTCACTTTCACCTCCTCTAACAATAACTGAATATGATCTTTTTTCATTCATTCCCTCCCTCTTTTTAATCTGCCGGCCTTGTTGGTGCCCTGAGCAACAAAGGGGCCATATTTCATTTCACCTCATATTTCTCAGGTAATTACTCGGCATCAATTAATTTCAAATAAAGAAAATTACCACCAAAGTCTAACGCCAACGCCACTCCATATTGCGGCTTATCACATCGCGGCTCCCATGGTGTACAACCCACTATTAAATGAAAAGACCACCTCCGCGGTTCTGCCAAGGAAGCGCCCGCGTAGGCCCACGGGCACGACTGCTGCAAAGACAAATTTAAAATGAAGAAATTAAAAGGAGATATCAATTAGTGGACATGTTATTAATCTTCTGATGGCTAAGTAGCAGCTAACACGGCAGTCACCTTTAAAGGACACGCACGCACACCGACACACACGCAAATCTCTCAGGACGGCATGCCAATTAGAACGTAAGGGGCAAAGCTCATAAACACAGATCTCTCCGAGTGCTGGCACACAAACAAAGGACGATTTTCAGCCTATTAGTCTTCACGACAAAAATAATTTAAATTTAAGGGATGACAAGCTTTTAGAGGACATAATATGAATATGCAAACACGTCCTGCTCTTAAAACTGCGCCAAGTGATGTTTCATTTTGTGTCTCGGGGAAATAACTACTGTGACACGGCTTTCAGATTATTTCACTACCCAGTAAATTCATATTAAAACACTTCTGGGATGATGCAATAAATATAGCATCATAAAAATGATGACAGTCTTCATCTGTATACGTAGCATCTCTTCAGCCATATTCACCGTAGTCGACTGACATGCCTGACAGCTACGGCTGCATTTACTGCGATTATAGCGCATCACGCCTCGAGCTCCTGCCTTCTCACATCAACTTTGTAAAATCTATTAATGGACATCAAGGCTATAAAAAACGCAAACAGCTCTGCGTGTAATGCGCCTCCTCTGCATCCAGGGGGTGCTAATGTTCACTCCGCAGTCGGAGGACAATTATTTTGCTCTCTCTCATGCACACAAACACAGATGCACACCGGCCAATCTGAGATTCATACATTTGAGTTAATATAGAAGGCAATAGGAATATAGGGAGCAATTTGTGGGGCTGCTGCGCTCGGGTCAGGACGCGGCTGACCTCCGTCAGATTATTTCTCCTTCTTTATTCTTACCCTGGTAATATGAAAGTTGGGGGGGGGTGAGAGGCATTATTCATAAACCCCAAATCATGGCAGAAGCCCCCCTCTCCCACCCTTCCCAGTCCCCTTCAAATTTATGCCAAATCATATTGTGGTCACTGCTCCAAGCCCTTAAGTGTATTAACGATCCTGCTTTTTGGTTTCGGCTCCACCATGATTCTATAGTACGTTACCTATCCTATGTTCTGCCACATATCTTTCCTTTAATATACCCAGAACCCCCGTTCAGATCACTAATGCTATCCCAGCTCACCCAACAGACAGGGACTCGCCTTCTATAAATATTTCATAGATTTATTATTAGGTACGCCAGCCGTGCCTATTGGGAAAGGTAGCTTCGATTGCAGCTTTTGCCACCACCACATTTACTGTTGAATAATATGTAATGATTTCAAATGACAGCCTAATCTTACAGTTTTCAGCTCCCTCTTCCATATGTGCTTTCGGAAAAATGTTTTTTTTTTCTGTGTCTACCCAACCCGTGCGTTTGAGACCTGCCTGGTGGTTTATACTCAAACACGTCCCAAATGACACGGCAAACAGATGCACATTCTACACGAGGTCTCTTCTAAACGCTCTAAATGTCTTGCGCCTTACGCCGTAGGTTCAAAAGAGTCCCATCGGATTGGTTACGGCTTAACTAGGATGATGCGTTTCGCCGGCTGGTATTAATACGCTCACACTGAGAGCCATCTGTAAAGCAGTTCCATGTTTCAACACTCACGTTTTCGACGTTTGCGACGTTTGCATGACTAAGATAAGAGGGAACGCTTCAATACAGCTAATGACAGACCCTAATAACAGACCTCTAAGACAGCGTGACACAAATCCGCTCGGATGCGTGCCTTTAAATAACAGGTTAGCCACGTCTCCAACGCGGCCGGGCCCGGCAGGCCGGCACCTCACCGTCGACGCTCTCCCGACACACATTCTCAGACAATCTCCAGCCAAAACAAGAGCGCGTCTGTTTACTAAAAGCATTCCATCGCTCTCGGGCCCGGCTTCAGAAAGCCTTCCCTAACACCGCCTCGCGTCGTCCTGTCCGTCAATTATAAACAAGATTAAAAAAGAACATAAAAGAGCTTTCATTAAAACAGCAGCAGTATCTCAGATCACAACACCACCAGGTTTCACTTTTCCACCCCCGTCACCACTCCTGCCTCCTCTCCTCAGACATCAAACGGCACGCGAGACCTGGCTCCCTAATGCACGCTATTTTTAACTAAGCGTTTCTAATAAGCTGCTGGGAAGCCTGTGAATTTTTCATATGCAAGCACATCTTTCTTTTGTGAAAACACAGAAACACACTTATTTGGTGATTAGCGACTGACAGGGGGAGGAAAGGAATTGAATGTTCTTGTATCGGATCGCATGCCTTTCAGAAAAAGACGCGAGGCTCCTAATGCGCGCCGTCGTCGTCTTCGGCACCACAGGTACGGCTGAATTATTAATCAAGCAGCTCATTTTAATGCTTTTTAAAGTGCTTTATTTTGATGTGTCAAAGTATACTTTTAGCCATTTTCAGGCAGACGATGCATATCATTATTTCTCCCCATCAAAGCCGAGTGGCACTCGCTCCGAGTGCGCAAACAACTCGGCCTCATTTAAAGTGAAAGTCGAAAATCAAAGACGTTTTAAAAGATTCGCCTCCGAAGAACTTTTTTGCTGTAGTTTCCAAAATTAAAGCACAAAAAAAACCGATTCGGTTTTCCTTTCTTTTTGTTGTCGAAGCAAATCGCGAGGAATATAGTCACTTCCTGTTGTCTGTGAGGTACAGCTGTAGCTAAACTGCTCTTTCCCGACACGTGCGTGACCTTCCACCATCCTCCTGGCCATCAAACTTCATGTGAACAAAAATTGACCGCTTACTTTCAGAAGAATGTGACCAATGCTTAGCGTTTAAACTGAATACGGGTAGTTGACAAATAAACCACAAATGTGTCCTATGCTGTGACGCATTTTTTTCCTGAAAATATTTTTTAATTATTTACATTATAACATAAAATAGCATAAGAGAGATGTATCTTCATTGTTATATTTTCATTGTCACAGGACAAATGTACGGTTTATTTGTCAACTACCCATACGCATAGACGCATAGACGGATAAGTGACACACTTATCACATCACTTCCTGTCTGCGTGAATAACCTTAAAATTGACTAAGAATTAAATATTAAAAGAAAAAGTGATGCATTAAGTACAAATGACCTAATTACAGTGAGACACCTTAGAAGTTGTAATACGTATAACTATATAACATACACATATATATTTATAAGTAGAAATATATTCCCAAACACATGAAAATGCTCAAGCAATTAAAGAAGTACTGGACAAATATACAAACCTGTTTAAATATACAAACTGCAACTCATTCACATTCCATTCAGTCCATTCCATGTTGACATTCTAACATTTGTATTGCATATCATTGATGCTGAATGCATCATAAACAGGGCACATGGCCCCCCTACACCTAATGCAGCACGTGCTACAGGCCCTCGCAGCTTTAAGGACCCATCAGCAGCACGACAACGCACCGCTGCTCTCCACTCCAGGCCTCTCTCTCCTCCCCGGCACCCCCCTCTCCCCTTAAACCACACCTCTCTATGAAACCAGACACCTGCACCTGCCACAACCCCCACCGGCCACCCCTGCCTGCAAAATACTCCTATCTGATAGCATTCTTCAGAGGAGCGTGTGCGCGCCCGGTCACGTGTCTTTAGACACATGGCCGGTGCTGTAACTCTGTATGCAGGCCCTAACTTGTGTTTTAGTCACTTGACCAGATTCGCTGTAATCAGGGATCACTTCTCCCTTGGAGTTCCAACTAAATCCTTAAGGGTGAGAAATGAAACGGCAATTTGTGACACTAAAGAATATATAAAATGCATTGGTTAGTAAGCAACAATGCCGTGTCTGTGATTTGTAAAGGTTGCTCAGTGCCAACGTGAAGTGCACACTGGATCTCACTGTATAGTGAATGAGAAAGATAGGGCTTACCTGTCCCTTTGGTGAGCTCCCTCTCCCCCCCACTGTCTCTGCCTTTGGTTTGGTCCTCTTGATCTGTGGCGTTCTCACTGGCAGCCTCCACATCCTCACTCAGCTCTCCTGAAGGGGGAGGAGAGGATGGGATATGTAAATCAGCACTCCATCAGAATTGGTGGAAGCACTTAAAGGGACGGCAGCGTTTTTTTCCATAGGAGCGCACAACAATTACATTCTCTGACAAGCAGTTACAAGGTTATGAGACGACGAGTACAGGCGCTACGCTCCCCTACAACGCTACCACGCTGGACTGAGTGTAACGGTTTTGTTTTTGTAATTACAATTACATACACACGTCACGCATACATTATATATGCATCTTAAATATAATGTGATGCATCAGTGCTTTCATAATGCATCAATAATCTTCATTTTACACCATTATAATTTCCCTTCTTTTTCAGCTCATGATGATGTTTTCATAATGTCTTCTATTTGCGCTGCCATTATTTTTAAACAGATTTCTTTAAAAACGGGCTCCAACTGAACAGTTATAATTCTTCATTTATGCAGGACCATGACACAAATATCTTTATGGCTTCCTCTGTTTAATACGAACATAAAACTGCAGCAAACCGCACACATGTGGTAGAGACATACACACATTTTCCACGGCGGCTCCGAGCACGCAGACAGGAAAAATAATTGTGCGAGGAGTGAGCTTCAAGCGAGAGGAGACTTTCTACGACGCATTTCTCTCACTCTCAGAGTTCATACTTACAGTCCCTAGCTGCAGTTCACTGCCGGGCCGCTCACCAATATCGGGCTAAGTTCATTTTTAAAACCCAAGGTAATGCGGGGCACGACAAAAATCATAAATATTTAAAACTCAGACCACAATTCCTTTTATTTTGCCAAGTCAAATGCAGAAATCCCCTGTAACCATCTTAAAAGCCCCTGTTCAATATATTAGGCCATTTAAAGGCAGTGAACTCTCTACAATGGATCTCCAATAATGCCATGTGTAAGTAACGCACACAAGATGCTGAAAACAGATAATAAAATGGGCATCAATCCTTTTTATTCCCACCTCGTGCCCCCCGAGCACCACCTTTCCGGGGCCGAGCTTGTTTAAAAGTACCGTGGCCAGCACACACAAACATTGATTTTGTAACAGTAAAGTCTGAGGCGGTCAATATGCCTTATCACTTATTACACAAGTCAGCTAATTCTCAGCAAATGTACTTAAATGTTCTTTTGAAAATGCCTCCCGCTGCACTCTACACTCAATCAGGTGGGTTATTGATATATCGACGGGACAACAACGGCCACTGAAAGATCCTGTTCAAATATTCATCTCCACGCTCAAAGCAAACTTAAAGATCGCCCTGCCACGAAAATATTCGAACCTGTAACTGAAAGCAGCTTTTATTGCCCAATAACGTTCTGGGCACTTCAGAAGCCGCCCGGGACGTCCGGTTCAAACGCGCGACTCGAATCCGACCCGTTCCAAAAGCCGCCACGCAACCCATTAAAGTTTATTCTCATCAGTGTTTGGTTTCTACAACTATTAAAGTACAACCTCTATCCATCATTCTTCAAAAGCACTTTTTTGGGTCTCTGCGTGAACACGGAACGGCATATTTAATAAACGCCTCAGCCATAACTCTCTCGCTGCGGGTAATACATCAACATCTCTAAACATTTCCATCCCCTTGACTTAATGTGCTACAAGAAACCATTTATGTATGTGTATGCGTGCACATCTAGAGCAGTTAAAACCATTTACATCTGACGGTCTTGCGCGTAATTCTGCATTTTGTTGCACCGTTTTAATTATTGATGCACCATGAGAAAACACCACCGGGTTGAGTGTTTGCCAGTCGCTGTGGTTTCCGCTGTGGCATTCTGGGAGAAAGTAATTACATCTGAAAACACCAGTATCAGTAACAATACGAACTACGAGGTTATAAAACTATACGTGCTATGCTAATATACACGTTTTTTTCCCCCTCACCGTAACTGCAATAATACCTCAGATGAACGAAGGAAACAACGGGAAAATTATTAGATAATTTCCTGCGAAAGTACAGTTTTGAAGGAGGAGGTGGAAGAGCAGAACTGCTGTTGATTTCATAAAGGTGTCTGCAAGCTCGTTCTGTTCTAAAAACAACTGCGAAAGGTTCTTAAAGCAGCGCTGTTTGCTTTTGCACCCGTTTTCATGGCGAGACGAAGCACCCCGGCGTACAATTTCATCGCTGTATGGATTATACACTTACACCATGTT
Organism: Triplophysa rosa; assembly: GCF_024868665.1. NCBI lineage: Eukaryota > Metazoa > Chordata > Actinopteri > Cypriniformes > Nemacheilidae > Triplophysa > Triplophysa rosa. Next base: position 34,378,508 of record NC_079890.1, read on the forward strand.
ACCCAGATCCCAGACTGGTTCTGTGTTAAATAACGGTATGTAAAGTAAAATAACCGGCTATATATACATAGAAATGGGCACATTTGTGATACTTTGTATGTTATGTTCCCAAGGCAACGTGTAATTTCCGTTCCACATAACCCAACATTACCCGCCATACGGGTGGTAAAAAAGAAATCTAAAATCCACCTTCACAGGCTCCTGAGAATTACTATATGATATGAAACCAGTAGCAGTCAGTTTACAAAATAATCCCCAGGTAGATTTTTACACCCATAGAGGAGCTGCCAGTGTCTAAATCCCCCTCGAACACACTTCTCTCTCTCCGTATAGATGCCGGCACGTCACTTCTTCATTTACTTTTCTAATCAACATCTCGTTCCCCGACCCTACGCTGACCACCCTTCCCCCAGTAATATGTAGATAGGTAGACATTTAATTCCACCCATGGCCATGTGTCTAAGAGGCAAATGAATGTGCCTATTCCTCATCTCACCCGGCACTGCAGTACACAATGATTAAACCCGGGCCGGCCATAATTAATAAAAGGTCAGAAGTGGCCTTAGAGTAAGGACCCGCCCAAATGAAGTCATAGATGGGCCTTGGAAATAGATTAAGAGGAAGCACTCGCAGCCATGACGATTTGCTAACCCAAATCCTAAAAATGTAAAGGACAATACCCTGAAGGTTAGCCCATCTAATTAATCATCCTCATTAACCCGTCCTCGTACAACGATATTAAACTTTTGCCTTAATCCAATCACGCCAGCGAAATAAGCCCACCGCGGACCCTCAAATCACAACGCCAGCCTGTTCTCCAAGGAAACGCATCATCAACACAACATTAACAAAACCCACAGAAAATGGACTTTACACAAAGCCTTGACGCAAATCAAATGTGTCAGGATTACAGCTGTGCCATGTGCACATTTTAAAGCCAGGTTTTCTCCCAGCATGCACAGGCTGCATGATCTCATGTTAACCTATAGGTGTCACCCTACACAAGCTGGGAAAGAAAAAGAAAAAAATGACACGCACATCAGACACAGGCAGAGGTTAGAAAGGCACAGACAAATACATACGGAACGCGAACAGAGAAAAATGTGGAGATGACAAAAGCAGATGCTAGACAGGAAGTCCGCGCCGGCGATGAGACTCAGAAGACGGCGAGATTACCTTCAGATGAGGCCGAGTTGCCTTCCCCCGTTTTCCCAGAAGAACAGTGATTACACACATACTAATCATACTGACAGGCACAAACCGCCAAATAAATAATACATGCTAACCACTGCGCCTCTCCCGACCAGACCGAAGGGCCAGAAACCTCATCAGAAATCAGATCGCGAATGCAGTCACGTTTGAGGAGCCGAACCTGAAAAAATCTCTTGGGATCTTCAGCATTGGGCGGACTGAGGCCCGCCTCACCTCAACCGTCCTCCACCCAGAGCGCGTTGGAGGGGTATGAACTAGTCTTTCTCTGAACGTCTGCTCTCTTTCATTACTCTTATTAGGATTACCGCAACCTCGGTTATCATTTTTAACCAGGTGTCAGAGCACACCATCACAATAAATCTGTGGGGCCACTTTTCCCCGTCTACCTTCACCCTTCTTATTTTTTACCCCACAACAGAGAGCCTCCTTGTCTTTAACGCTGCACCGTTGTATAAAAAACAATCTTATTTCACACCTCGCGGACTCTCTCTCTCTACCCTTTTTTTAAAGAACCCCTCGCCCTCCACCCACCATTCGCTCCTGCACCCCTTCCTCATATCAAAGCTGTCCTGACTCCAGAGCACGCGGTGTAAAATGAAAGTGACAGAAGGGTTCTGTGGGACAATGGAACATCGGCTCCATGCTGGGGGCTTTCACGCTTTGTCCTCTTCTCATATCAGTACCTCTCTGGCCCAGTCAGTGCCCCTCCTGCCCCGGACCCCCCTCTAAAACACATGTCCCCCACCAACAGTCACAATCTCCAGACACCAACGCTGTGGATGGATAAAAACCATCTCTACCAAATGCATTATAATATGTGTAATATAATTGACCATGGACTATTGAGTTATTGAAAATGATTGAAAATGTAGCAGTCCAGAGTCATACTACGTTAACCTTTTTATATTATAAAACATAACACTGTTTTTCATATATATATATTATAAAATTTATGCATCTTGTTCATAAACATCTCAAGCAATTAACGGGTAAAAATATTACAAGTTAATAACAGGAAAATAAATAAATAGGAAATAAATGGAAAGAACACTTTGTAACCATTGAGCTACGGTATATATAATATCTGTCAACCAATCAGAATCAAGAATTTTGTAATCTACAAATAAGTTAAATTTGCTTACAGCACATTAAAAACTAAGTATTAAGATATTAGTCATGTCACCCTGCAATAAGTTTCAACAAAATTATTTAAAACGGCAAATAAAAAAATCACCCGCCCAAAACAATGCACTCTGGGTAAACCCCTTGGTCACTACAAAAACTAAGTGAGTTTGGCTTTGAGAGCAAACATCATAGAGACCTACATAGTGACCACACACCCAAACACCACCCAACACCCTCCCTCCCCCCCCTCACTCTCGCTCTCTCTCTCTCTCTCTCTCTCTCTCTCTCTCTCACACACCACAATGCACTACGATACAACCCCATGTTTGTCCATATTTCTCACACACACTTCACCAAATACACACCTCCAGCATGAAAAAACCGAAAGCTAAGTACCTCTTTGGCTTCAAGGGCTGTGGCTCTGTATCGGAGTGGGGTTGAGTTATGTGCTAGATTCCTGACCTGCCTCCCAGAAGCCATGGCGTTCGCTCCACACTGGCCCTGTCATGACCCTCAAATCTAAATGTGAATGAATACACTGTGTCTCTTCGGGCCTGCGTGCTGAAGGGGGCAGGCGCAGAAGCGGGAGGTGGAAGGGGTGGGCCGACGAACAGCTAGCAAACTTTACACAGCAAGTTGATCACAAACAGAAGGGAAAGCTCACACTGCCTTAGAACAAGAGGTTCATTTCCCCCACCCTCACTTCTCTGTCTCACACCCGGCTCACCATACCACCCCCACCCGCCCGAAGTGACCCTGCACGCCCTCTGTGCGACACTTAATTTGATCCCTAAAGCCTTTCAAAATCACCGGCCCTTGCAGCGGTTCACACCGTCCGCATCGGAAGCTAACGGCTAATCGGGGGAAATCTAATTGACGATGGCACCGTCAAAGCCTCAAATCTAAACGGACATAATTTTGTTTCGATACCTGACGTGACATCACATCACAAGCCTGACATTTCCAATAACTCCTGATGAGTGTCTGTCATCATGTAGATAGAAGACATGACACACGCACACAGATGGCTTACACAACACGAAAAGACAAAAACAAAACGGGTTTATATTGCGAGATGCAATTTGTTTGCTGCGTTAACAAATTAAATTATGAACACTCGCGTAAAATAAGCTGAGGGGAAGTCCAGGTACAAATAGAGCTCTGTATCTGGAACATATTGTAGACTACCAATGAATAAATAAATGTTGACTGAAACGTAAAAATGATATATTTTCTACGGTTATCAAACACATGTCCTAAACACAAGAAAACAAATATTATAATACAAAAAATACTGAGGTGGTACTCTTTACAAAAATGAACCTTTAACAATAGTAACCATAATATCTTGGTTGGACAGTAGTAGTAACCGCAACTTTACTATGGTCTCACACTATGGTAACCATACCTTAACCATGACATTTGTAGCATAACTATGGTAATACAATTGGTAATAAACTTGCAGGAAAAAACATTACTACACTTTTATTATACTTCTACTATATATACTACTACACTTTTACCATAATGAACCAAGTTTAATTTTCCTAGGGGACCATACTATTTATTCATGTTCATCGGAGAATAGCATGGGATTAAATTAGCGCACGTAAAAACAACAACATTGCAGTGCCATAGTAATATTTTGTCATTCTAAACTGGGCATGTGTGACTGGAAAGGGCTGCCCCACAGACACACAAACAAACACAGAAGCCATTAGGCAGCGTTTGACAGCAGTCACTCGAACTCAAAGCACATTAATAGCCAGGCAGCGTGCATTGCTGTGCTTTTCTCCGTCCTGCTCTTTGTGAGGATGAAATGGCCGCGTGGACGCTGCTCTCCAGCGCCTGGAGACATTTCCCTGAACAAAGAGGATGATGAACCGTCAGCGGGTCCCTCAACATCCCACTGCCGCACTACTGGCCCACTGTTCTCATTCTAACATCACTACAATCTGCAGAAACGCCTCCTGTGTGCTTAAGACCTTTCAATGTCTCGTACCGCCCTCTTCTCCCTCCCTCCTTACTTGCAATGTACAGTGAAAACAAACAGGTAGGATACAAAACAGAAATAAAGCAATGCAGCTGAGTGGATACACTATCCCCCGTTCCCCCTCCCTCCCATTAGGCGCAGGGGTCTGACGGTGCTCTGAATATGTATAACCCAGAAAAAAATTCTATTGATTTTTCATTTGGTAAAAAGGAACATAAAAAACACATAACCTGAAACTGTCAGAGCCGTTCTGTTCATGGCTCATCTCCAGCTTTGGCCACAAACTCTCTTTAAAGGGGTCATGTGACACGGCTAAAACGAATATTATGGTTCGTTTTAGATGTAATGCAATGTGTAAACACGATTTAAGGTTCAAAAACGCTGTATTTTCCACATACCGTGAATGTTTGTATCTCCTCTTTGCCCCGCCTCTCTGAAACGCACCTTACTTGCGTTTACATTTGGGCGGTCTTAGTCGAGTCATGTTACGAAGTGACGTACATTCGCCGGGGTGTGGTGACACGAGGCGTTTCAGGCAGGTCTGGGTGAGCATTCGCTTTTAGATAGAATGCATCTTTTGTTCCGACACTTTCTTTTTTGCAATTTTACGTGCCTAATACATGCACGGGCAACTTGTAACACACCAAAGACACAGAAAAACACGTATTCGCGCCATATGACCCCTTTAATTACCAGGCAAAGCGTGTTTGCAGACAGAGAAACATTTGTAACAGCGTTAAAAGCGTGATGTTCAACTTGATCAGTGATATCCCGTCACATCTGCCACGGAAATGTGTACAGTGCTAATCTCCAAACAATGAATCAGAGAGAATCAACACTTTTCTCTAATAGAAATTCAAATGTCATATTCCTTTGTGAGAACACGATACAATATCTAACCTCCACACAGCTGCTTTTCATATCCCATGCAAATTTTGTTCCCATTTAAGGTGGCTAAAACAACCGACACGTCCAGCTTCCCAAACAGTAAAAGTAAAACTCAAACTGGACGGCGGGCGGGCTTGTCACATGTTTGTATAAGCCTCAGCCTCTTCATTAACAGCTACTTATCTGTTTGCGAGTCTCCTTATACTGCCCTGCCCGCTACAGTGGGACGCCTGAGAAAGATCTCCGCGTGTCGATATATTGAGCGTGGAATTTGCATATCTTTGTAGTGCATCTGTCCGCCTGTGGATCGCTCTGTAGAGGTATTAGCTCAGAAAATCAATGGGACCAGGGCTAAACGTATACGTACAGTATGTATGTAGAGCCCACCTTGGCGTGCGGCTGCTGTGGCATACGTACAGTGCTGCTCGCGGCTCCCGCGTGGATAATGCAACACGAGTGTGTGCGCTTCTGAAAACATTGAGTAAATACAAACTCAAACAGGGCAGCATCCCACCGTGGGCAGGCTCATACCGGCACCTGCATGTTTATGTCAGCGGACCGGGCCATAAAACAGAATTTTCAGGGCTTATGAATGCGAGATGACTTAATCAATTTTATTTCAGAATTATAAAAGCGGTGTTTGTATCGATGTCTTTGAGCCACGAGGCGTAGCCTCACAGCGGGTCTGATGGAAAGATGTGATGCTCTCGGTCTTTGCTAACTGTGTGTGTATACATGCACAAATACCAAAACATAGCAGTACACAAAAAAGCTAAGATGAAGTGGCTTACTGACGGGAAAATGCTATCCGTGTGTATCAAATGGATACTAAATGAAAGTTTGGATGCCAATCTTTCTGTAGTATCGGTATAATCAAGTACAAACTCTCAAAATTGTGGTGCTGTCTGACTTTGCATGTGCACGGCCCGATGCACTTCAGTCAAAATGCCTTTCTTGGTGAGACGTTAATGTTGGGTTTTTAGATGCACATTGGGTTTGTCTAAATGCAAGTGCATGTAAACCGTAATAAAAACATCAAATACGTGCAGCCTAGTACGTTAATATTAACCAAACGACAATAAATGCATTTTAGTTTTTTACAAATAGCATGCAGTATGCAGTACAGTACGGTGCCGAATCGCTGCAGTTCCGCCCCCGGTGGCAGCTAATAGCAATCCGCTACAGAAATCCAATCGCTACGTTGTACAGGCACTTAAAACAAGCTCAGTACCGCCGCCAGTTATTGAAAAAAGGAAATACGGTTCATCCGTCCCACTTTCAGGCCATTTTCTAATACAAATCAAACACTTGCTGCTCGCTTCTTCCATTTGTCTTTCTTTCTGGGCCTCTTTGCATAACCCATCCATTACGTTCACATGAAATATGAAAAGGCAATATCCTCTCTGTGTTTGTACTGAAGCGTAATGCGATTGTGTTGTCATTTATAGGAAATAATCGCAAACCTCTCTTTCATTTTCCAGTTCAAATAACCATGAAAAATTAGCCCGCACTGTCAGGAGGGACAACAAAGGCAAGCGCGCAGACTATCGCTTCACCACCGCGCTTGACATTTCTCCTTAATAGGAAAACGTCTGCTTGTTTCTATCTATCTTTTTTGGTAACAAATAAAGCCTTTTCTCCTCTTTAATTAAAAAGTTCTGCACTTTGATCTGGAGAATCTCGCCTCAGCGGTGACAAAGGGCCGTTTGAGTTGACCCAGTGTGGAGTAATTGAGCAGGGGGTCACCCAAAACCCCCGCTATCTGCCCTCCACCGCACACACAATCCCGCTCTACGCTAAAAGAAAGCATCTTCACACTTTTTCCACTAGAGAGGAGTGTCGTCGCCATTGGGGTCCGTGTCTCTGTGGATACCGACCTACAACCATGAATAATTCAGAAGTCCTGGCTCAATGGCGACCACCTCCAACGGCCGTCCTACCCTTTGAGATTAACTGATGCCCACATATCCAAAAGAGCACAGACCAGCTGCAAAGACTGGTTTATTCTTCGCGAAACTGCAAGGCCGCGCCGTCTCGAATGCGCCTATTTGCAGTGAGAAACAAACTAGTGGTAATTGGATTGCTATCCGTGAAAGCTCCATAATGACGCTTAATAGACATGCATTGTTTTTCTGCAGTAATTATGCACAACATGATCGGCCCCGTCTCCATTTTCTGATGTAATTACTATAGATATGTTTATCCGGCTGACAATTAATATTTGCGTGCGTGTCTTTTGCACGTCTATATGCTCCAGCATGGGTACACAAACTGGAGATCCCATTGCAAAGGGTTTACATCAACGCTCAAGCCAAATGAGTAGAAAAGCTCTTTTGTTTCTCAATTAAAGTCTGTAGAGGCACACTGTATTCTCATTACAGGGCTGCAAAGCACATTTCCATCTACTAAATGGTGTGGTGAAAAGTGTAAACAGCAAAGTGAACATTTACAGCGCTTAAGAGAATCCAGGACTCGTAGCCAAAAACCCGCTGAGAATGTTAAAAGTCGCTAGCTGTGCACAGGCAAATATTAGGACAGCCTCGGGTCCTGCATGTGTCAGCTCATCGTAGGCTTGATTTAAAAAAGAAGGTAACAAGCTCAATGAAATATGAAATAAGAAACAGAATTACTGCAGTATCATTAACCAGACAATTGTTTTGGTTCCAATACACACGGCAGTCAAAATTCATCAAATGTACTGGTGGGCTATGATAATTTCTGTCACGTCGAGACAAATGAGGTGCCCAAGGAAGCGGAATGTGAACATGACATAATGCTGTTCGAAAGTATCTCTCCTTACTCTCGTCACTTTTTGTTTTTTTTCCGTGATTGCAAATTTACATATTTCTAAAGGAGGATTATAGTTTGTGATGCATATAATGAGATTTCCCCTCAAAAAGCTAATGAAAAAAGACTCATCTCATGCAATTAGCTGGGGCTTATTTATTCTCCTCCTGTAATGTATTAATTCATTATCGAGTAATTCGGCCATTATTTATTTAATTACACGCGCACCTTAAAGCCGTAATTACAACAGGAGCCGGGGAGGTCGAGGACGACAGACGACGCATCCACATGCCTATCAGTCGATCTAGTTATCCGTTTAATCTCAAGAGTATATCCATCCAATCTGTTATCAGTAGCCCCTAATCTCAGTCTAATCAGTTTACCAATTTGCTGTATGGAGACTGCTTCACTGAAAATAAAAAAGACTCAAAACCATTCTTTGAAAAAGATCATCAACAACGTACCCAGAGTTTGGCCCTTTGGCAGTGCTTTTGCCACCATCATTTCCTCTCTGTGTCCTTATGAGAGGCCACATCTCCAGTTCCACAGTCAGTTTGACTGTTTTCAGCTACATCAGTGTGGGTCGCACATGTCAAGTGAGCAAAACTCTTCATATATACATACATATATATATATATATATATATATACAGTACATATATACTGTATACATATACACATATTCAGATATATTCAATATACTATTCAATATGTGCAAAATAATATAATGGATATATAGGAAGAGTTTATTTGCAAAAAAGGTTTTGTTTTAGTGTGTTAGTTAGCTGTAATTGTATTATTAAGTTATTACTACTTAAAACAACCCAACTGCAGTTGATTGATACTAATTGTAATGCACAATAAAGAACATGATTATTCAACATTTTTAAAAACAGAGTTATTTGTTTTTGAAAATGAACTTTTCATATACATTTGAAAATGAGTTAAATATACTGAACTAAAAATACCCATATATAGGAGCTGGCGCACATATGGTGCACTTTTCAAAAAAAGAAAAGTGGGTGACGGCTTATCAACCAGCTAAGCTAAATATTCCTATTAATTTATGCAGTGTGAGAGGAATGCACGGCCATGCAATTAGTATTACTTTCTAACTTTCAGAGGAAACCGTAAGGGCTAATGGTCTCCGGATCAAATCAGCAGCATTTTGCGGAATGAAAGGTTAGCCTGTGTGTGTGTGTGTGTGTGTTATCTTCGTGCTGACTGTGCAAAGCCGCCGGGTGAGAGACAAAGTGAGAAAGAGAGAGAGCGAGCTTATTTGTCATTGGTCTGTCTCGGGCAAGCATGGGATTAACAATTATTTTGTTCCTCAGAGACCATGTTGAACCTAAATTGGTTCCAAGGTTTTCCACCAATCCCTCTACCAAATTCCGGAACCGTGGGCCCGGGTTGCGGCTCTGCGCTTTTATTTACAGATGGCCTGTTATTGCTGTTTTTATTGTTGCAGTAAACGTCGTCCCTGCTGTGGAAGTGAGGAAAAGGAAGACTTCTCTCTCTAATTAGCCAGAGTCTGTCTCATTGAAATGAGAGAGCAGGTAGCTTACATTAATTATTCATCCCACAGGTAAACATTGGGGCGGTCATGCCTGATGACTGGACTGAAAGGATGAGCTGGGTGAAGCCACTAACTAATACAGGCCTCTCCCCCAGGGGCTGCTGGGAGGAAAATAAACAGAGCGCATTAGAGGCTGAGGAATCCTTTGCGCTTTTTTAGTTGAAACAAAACAACAGCGCTTCTAATACTTCGAGGAGCGATGGGGTATTAAAATGGGACGGTTGCCCAAGCGCTAAGTTTTGCAGTACACAGGCTGAGCTTAAACTGTCACCGCATTTCAACGTAAACGTAAATGGCAAATTTGTTTTGCTTCTCTAATCGAGATACATCTAAAAAGACCGGTTTTGCTTTGGAAGCCTTTAAATTAGTCTTCGTCCACCATCTTAACCCAAAAGCAAAGCTGGTAGATAAGATATCTTTCTGGTTATGATGGTTGACGAATGAAAGTTTGCTGGGCACGCCAGCACCAAACCAGCATCCCAGAGCCTCTCGTTTTTCTTTTCTTCTACTGTCTGATCTCCAGCAAAAAACAGCCCTGCATGGCTCCAGCCAGCACCGGTGGCCTCATGAGAAAGCTGTGATAAGAATTCATTTCTCCCAATTATGTGCTCTTGTCCATTGCTGCAGTTCATCAGTTCAGTGCGGCCAAGTCAATGAAAGGGCTTGTAATGAAGCAATCAGATGCAGCCTGGCTCCCAGGGCTCCGGTCTCGGCTCCAGGCTTCCCGAGCAGGCCGGGCCGTCCTGTGGGGGGGGTGACGTGAGGGAAGGAGTTTGCTGCGCTGATGGTCTACAGCTTTATAATGGCTATCGTTCAAATCCCTGTTTCTAGAGAAGATCAGTTTAATACCACATCCAGCCCTCTGGTGAAGTGTCAGGTGGTTGGGAGTGTCCTAGAGTGAACAGAAAATCTTATTGCATGAAAAAAAGGGCTATTTTTGTTTTGAGGCATCATTAATGCCTCAAAAAGAACCGTTGCAGTATGAGATACGCATTAAAGTTGAATACTTATTGATTTGAGCGAACGCCTAGCCATAAGTATGAGCTTTGGCAAGAACCAATTAAAGCGAACCGCCCAATGAATGACAGCATGGCCGTCACCTGCGGCCGTGTGTTGTGTCAAAGCGGTTTAAAGAAATACCGGAGGAAATCCAGCCAAACTTTCTCTTATAAATCTCACCCCTCTCCTCTCTCAAGCTCTTCTGGTCTGTCCCCATCCAACATGTGGAAAACATTACAGGGAGTTGGGGAGAGGAATGCATGTGTTGAATCATAATCTGGACTATAAAGTGCTGGATTCTGTTTTCCTTGGTCTCGTAATGCTCCGAATGTTCTATCGAAATTAAAAAAAGAGGCCTGCTTGATCTCTCGCATATTGCGCTCTTCCCTCAAAAGACAAAGGAAGTCAAGGTTACAGTGTCTTGCGGGTTTTATAAATGGACTCATCATTTGTTTTCAGTAGGTTCAAGGTTCAACTGCAGGGTAAAAAACAAGGTCAACGTTTCTTCCCAAATCAACAGTCATGGAGTACCGAGGCAAGGATACAATAAAACAAAGATTGTACTATTTGTATGTTTTTTCTTTTACCAATTTAAGACTATTTGCTACAAAACATTAGAAACTTATTCCCATTACAGCAGAGTACAAGTCTAAGTATAACTCTCCTGTCTCTTTGTTTGTCTTTCCACTCTTTCCAGCAGTCTATACCGGGCTGGAAAGTCGAAGCCCCATGGCTGGATTTCACCTGACAAGAGCGTCTCTACAAGCTCCAGTCATTAACCTCCGGAGCAGGCAGCTGCCATGTGATGTAGTGCGCTCACCCAGCTGCAGAAGAGCCCTATTGATCCTCCGCATACTTGGTGCCTTCCTGGATGTTTATAATCAATATGCAAATGGCCCGCGGCATCGATTCAATATTAATTTTCAATTAGGCTATCCTCCGGGGGTCTGCCGGGGTCAATACGCAACCATTCAGAGCACAGGCTTGAGCAACTTGCGAGAATTGACATTCCACCACCACCAAGACACCTTACTTACTTATTTGGTCTGCCCTGCTGTAAGCACCAATTAGGAGTACAGGTTTCAGTCCAAGAGAGGGATGGAGAGCTCACTTCAGTTCTAGTCTCTAGTCTAGCCTGTGCTGGTTTTTACCATGGCCGAATGGGTCACGAATGGGATGTCTTTAATATCTCAATTGTTTTGCCTAGACACAAAAATTGACTCCTGCCTGAGAAAAACACACCCGCAATCGGTGTCTGCTTTGAAAATGGCAAAAATGCTAAAATGATCAACTTCAAACTTTCTCAGATTACCTGAGCTACACTACCCACATTTTTACAGCACTGTAATCTTTCTGTTTGTTTCTATTTTTATTTCACCAAGAAGTTGGAACATTAAAAGAAACCTTACCAGGAACTCCATTAGGTCTCCAGAGCTATGAAAGAGCAAGATCTGAGCCATAAAAACGTCCTCCGAGGCCTTTACATGCCCTAATTTCCTGGCTTATCAGAGCATGCTTTCAGATGTATTTGCGAGGTGAATGTACAATTTCATTCTGTATCTTTGTGATCAAGTCTCGCTGTCTGGCACGTGGAGCCGAATCCATGAGTTCAGGGCCCCTACTTCCTGTCCCCTGACACTACACGGAAACAAGAGACGTAACACATTTTACACCCCTCGCATAATTTCACACAAAAACAAATACATAATTAAGGATGACCTCCATAATTTATGAAACGCGACGAGTAGCGCACACCCCTCATAACCGTGCCAGAACTCACATTTACTTAAAGCGCACAAATTCATTACAAGCCCTTGGGAGGCCGAGCCATAATGGCAAATAAAGCAAGATTACTATCATTTCTGTGAGCCGTGCTCTCCGAATTCGGTCTCCTTTCCTGTCCCCTTTTTCTCGCAGTGAGATTTACAATGTCTCACCCTTATCTAAAATATCTATTCCTGTGGTAATAACCTTTCCTTGAATTAGAAGAAAAAACTTACTTTTGCTACATCAGTCAAGAAGGGCAGGGGGTGCGCGGGGAAAAATGTCCTTTGTTAAAATGGTGTAGCCTGATAAGTGAGGTGATGGATTCCAGGCAGGACTGGTCCTGCTCTTCAATGTGAAAACAATAGTATTGATTTATCAACGTGTTGTGTTTCCTGTACAGACCGGCCGTCAATCAGAGACCCTTTGATTGAGTGCTCCAGATCGTCACTCTGTCTACACAGCTGCGGAGAAAGAAACAAGAAGGGCGACCGGTCGCTTCAAACTACCTCCACAATAGACAGGTGAGCGGTGATGTCATAGCCGTGGAATTTAGCACCGTAACCGGACACGCACGTCTGAGAGAGATGTGTTCTTTATTAAGCAGAACTACACGAGACGGCTGATATCAGGATACGGCAGTATGTCATCACATGACATTGATCATGCGTGTAGCTGTAGGGAAGGAATGACCTCCTCATGCCAATTATGTGGAAGCGAGTAGAAAACTAGCCAATTTTCTTAAATGTTTGCTTTACTAGTTACCAAATCATTGCAAGCCCAGAGTTAAGTGAAACTATTAAAACTTTTCTGTTAATTGAAATCAAATGAAATTCAGGTTCATGTATTATCATGAGAAACTGAAGAACTAAAATTATGAACTAAAATAAACATAAAAAGCAACAAAAATTAGATACATTTTTTATAAATATAAAAATATTTTTATAATTTATTCATTTAAAAAAAGGAACAGCCCTACATGTTCAAATATTATTATTATGAGAAATTACACTACAATTAAAATAAACAAACCTAAAAAGCAACAAAAATTATTTATATTTTTTATAAAAATGATTAAAAATAGAAATAAAAAGTGAAAAAAACTGCTTAAAAATGAACAAAAACGTAAAATAAGCTTTCAGAAATATTAATAAAAGTACAATAAAACTAAAACTAACTGGAATGCACATGCATTATTTTTGGAAACAATAGAAACAACTATGATCCGTGACTCCTCTTCAGGGCAAGCAGTAATGCGAAGCTCGGCAAAACATGTATTTAGCCCGTCATGTGTGTGGCGCGTCATGTCAAAATACCTGCCTGCTGCAGACGCGTCGAAAGGGTTCTCGCTTAGATACTCGCTTAGTCTCATGTGTAATCAGAGTTAAGTGTTAACGCAGTGTCTTCTGAACGCGAGCGTCTCTTTTATCATAAACCCTTTCCACGCGTCTGCAGCAGGCACGTATTTTGACATGATGCACATAGGTTCACGTGAAGCGCTGAACACGTATTTTGAATTCCTGCTTCCCCTGAAGAGGAGGCACCGATCGCCACTGATACCACGGTATTCTTTTCCTAAAAGTTTATTAAAAACTCTTTGCTGCCTTACAGCGCCACAGCTGCCTGATTTACATTTTACAAGTCTCAAACTTGAAGACTGAATCATGTCATTAAAAGACACACAACATGTCCATTTACTGCACTGTCTTCAAACATAAACAAACATAGAGCAAAAACACATGAAAAAATACTGCAGTATATCATTTACTATAGTAAACTGTAGTATTATGTAGTATATTGCAGTAACTAAACTACAATATAATTACTTTAGTATATTACAGTATTCTGCAGCATTAATTGTAAACTGCAGTAAACACTGAGTTTGAGCCTTGCAATAGTAAATACAGCATCTAGGAATGTCACTACAGTTTGCTATGGTAAAGTTGCTGAATTCATTGGGTATCTTACCGTTAATAAAGGTTAAAAGCGGTAAAAAATATTTTTACCATTTAGTTAGTGGTATATAACAACTCTGCATGAATATTCTATTCCGTGATACAAAAGGAATTTTCTTTAAAGTGGCATCACCATCATGATGCTTTACGATCACTTTACTATTATACTACAGCAGTACTTTTAGCAAGGGTGACTTGAGAGTCTCAGGATAGAATAGGAAGCGATAGGAAAAAAGATACCAGCAGACGCACTAACTGCTCTAATTGGTTTAGGGCTAACATTAATTACCACATTGCTCATTAATGGATGAAGCCTTTATTGGTTCCATTGATCAGCAGGACTTGTTAGCCATCATGCCAAGCAATGTTGGATGTAACAAGCTTACATATTGGCATATCAATTAATGCAATCAATTCCTGCCGAGCAGCTGCCATTCCTCCCTCGCCGCCCCCCCCCCCACCTTCTCCATTCCTCTGGACAGGCCGTTGAACAGCCTGATGTCATCCAGGATTTAACCGGGACATTCTTTCATTTCGGCTTAAGAGGAGCTCGTCTGGCTCAGGCAGAATGGAAAAGCAGAAGGCCAAGAGACACGAGCAGGTGGCGATATGGAAAGAAAGAGCAAACAAAGATAAGCGAAGAGTTCTGGACGTGTCACACTTTGGTGTTACTCCACAAGTCTGTCTGGTTTAGTTTAAATGACAAAAAACAGACAACATACAGGGTTTTGCACAATATGGTTGCATCATGATTCGGTTTCAAAACAGTTCTCCACACATCAGTTTTTCAGCTCTAGGATTGTCACATACTTAAGGTGGCTGTCAGATTTGATATAAAGGTTCTGCATAAGTCATACAAAAGCGTTTACTCTTACATGTCTAAAGAAATGAAAT
This sequence comes from Triplophysa rosa, assembly GCF_024868665.1. NCBI lineage: Eukaryota > Metazoa > Chordata > Actinopteri > Cypriniformes > Nemacheilidae > Triplophysa > Triplophysa rosa. Next base: position 34,393,700 of record NC_079890.1, read on the forward strand.
GGAAATTATAACCAACTATTAGAGACGGTATCCTAAATTTTGCCATGGCCACTCGGTGTTCGTCTCGAGTTTATATAAAACAACATTTGAAAGTGTTGCACACTGTATGGCTCATATTTGCATCTATATGTCAGGTTTTGAATTAAAAAAGTTTGTTCAAGACAAACCTGTGATGCGTCAGTTTATTTTTTATTCCCACCCCTACTGCAGACACACCCCATGGCATTTGCGCAGACAGACGGCATTAAAACCAGATATAGCAACATCGACATTCAAACCACTTTTTCCAGACCTCACACGACCTCAAGAAATGTTCAGTAGGGTCACCTATAACCTTTACAAAGTCAAGTGGCAGATCTCGGATCTACAACAAGCTCATTCCTTCGGCATTAACACGTGCTGCACGCTACAGCCGCAGTCTCCAAACTTCTCTCTCACTCGTTTTCTAATTGAGATCAATGCTGCTTTTTAAGACACATTGATTTGCACTTAAAATCCTCTCTCTATCACCACGGCTCCTACAGGGAGTGCAGATGTTAAATATTACACAAGCATGTAACACTGAAGCATGGCGTTCAGGCTAAAAAACAGGGACGGGCATGACAAAACGGAGGATATGATGGCAGGTGTGCTGCACCTCATTTGCTTAATGACAAATAATTTGGATGTCAGGATCGTCGGTGATGAAAGACGCATCCACCTGCGGGAGAGATCCTCTTCCAGGGTACACACCCTGTCGGAGCTCTTGAACATGAACGGCAATAACTGGCTGAATCGATGCGTTACGTTTACACTTCACATACACTTTCCTGCTTCAAACAGGAACAAATGTTAAATCTCAGGGGGGTAGCGTAATGTTTTGAAAGTGTTTACATAGGGTTCGAGAGTAATGGAGGTGCGAAAGTTTGGATGTACCTTCCTACTCAAAGCCACCTGGAGTCTGTGTGAAGCACAACAGGCAAACATCGAATAGTTCACCCAAATGTAACATTATAAAAAAGAAAATATTTGTAAAAATGTCGGCAACCAAACTACACTGGCCCCCAGTGAATTCCATTGTATGGACTCAAATCCACCGAGACATTTCTCCAAATATTTATGTTTATTAGTATTTATGTATATGAGGTTTTTTTCATATTTGTGTAAACTGTCACTTTAAACAAGTTTAACATAGTTTGCTGGTGGCAGTTTTTGGCTGCTTGAACTTAAAGACCAGCTATCTTAGACCAGCAAACCAGTTTAAGCTAGTCTAAGATACTTCTTTCTGAAGGGGCTGCGTACTCAAAAGACCTGAATGCAATCTTGCTTGCAGACCTTAAAAGAAAAGAACGAGAGACCTATTTTGTTAGTTTATTTGCCATAGCAGCTTATTCACTCCTAAATGACTCAACTGGCACATTTTCCTGCAAATGCATGACAGGCCTGACCCAAAGCTCACTGTCCTGGAGGCATACTGTAGACCCAATGTGCTTCCTTCAACTCAAATTACAAACGGATATTACAGAAAAACTCTTTTCATACCATCAATAAGGCCTGGCACAACAATCTTATTGAGACATTCACAGCGAGTTACTGACAGACCTGTATTGGCAATGTCATAGCTCAGATGTGCACATTGGCCAAAGCTGCTACTACATGGGAGACATCAAGGTCATAATAAAGCGTTCCCTTTGCATTGTTACGCCGTCTAGTCTGCCTGCGAAAGCACATGCACACAGTCGGGCACGATCAGAGTTCTTAAGGCAGCTCCCCTAGACTGCGTCCCTTGGGCGACGTGTAAGTGGGCTGAGCAATTAACAATTTCACGCTAATTGCCTGAAGCATGCTTTTCTATACCATAAAGATAATAGCATGAAGGGCGCCACATTCCCCCTCTCAGTCTACGCCCCCTCCCCGTCCTTACCCATAATTCCCCACCGCCTCCAATTCTGGAGTCCTGCGAGATGCGCTTTTCTCCGTTCATTGAGGTCTAAGCGTGCTGCCTGCTGGCTTCATTACAGACGCTCCGCACTCAGACAACACATTTAAGAAAAATACAGAAAGGCTCCCTGAAGAGTAAACAGGTATGATTATTAAAGGATGAGAAAAGAAACCAGGGAAAAAAAGATGAGATTCTCTGTCTCCCACTGCTTTGGCGTGATTTGGAAGTCTAATTTGGCCGCAACACAACAGGCGCACAGGTTGCACAAAACAAACCGCCCGGTTCCCGTGATGCACCGAGCATGCTCTCGACGGACGGACCCGTCACACGCCGCTATCGGAGGTTGGCTGCGTGTCAGCTCCCAAAGGCTGCGATATTGCTAAATTTGCAAGATCTCTGCAAAATATTCCACATTTGAGGTGCACATCAAAGTGTGGGTGAGACTAGAGGCAGGGGCTCACTGTTCCTCGGAGATGACAGGGTTGCATCAAAACCATGCGTGTACGAAAACCTTAATAGTAAGGGGAGGCAGAAGCTGCTAAACATGCACACAAACGTCTAAAGTACGTCATTAAACCGAGCATCAATGAGGAGGTGATCTTCGCCGTAACGTTTCCATGGAGTCGCCCTTAACGTTTGAAATGTTGTGAGCGGTTCAGAGCGAAGGGTGTAAATAAAGACACGGCAAAGATAAACACCGCATACCCACACACACAGCGGGCATCACTAATGAATACACAAACCCTTTCCCAGACAGCACGCATGCCCCGCGCACTCATTCCAGTCTGAAATCACTAATGATATTTCTGTGTTAATGACTGCCTGTTTTTTAAAACGGCAACCGCTTGGCTCGTACTGGCGAATGGAGGATTTGTATGTATGGATTGTTTAACGTTACGAGCAGAAAAGGGGAAATGAGTGAACTTCACGAAAATCCAAACAGAAAAAAATGTGGATTGATCTCGCTATTTCTCTCATTCTCACGGATGTCTTTCTTTCATGGCGTCTACTTGCCCTTGCCTGTTGTTTCTTTTCTATGCCTGATTAGATCCGCCAGCAAAAGGTAATAAGGAAAATAAATTCAAGATTTGATTAAAATATAATAATAAATGCTTGATTGCATTTTGCACTGATAGAGTGCAAGTCCCCGATCCTCTTCAGTATTCAAATGACTACATTAGAAACTCTCCCAGGAGTGATGAGGCAATCGGAGAAGGATGAGGGAGGAAGACCCATGGAATCTGTACTAGGCATGGGCCGGTATGATATTTTGACTGTATAACCGCAAACCAAAAACACGGTTTCACGGTATAACGGTATAACAATTACAGCTTTAAAATGTGTTCTTTTAAATGTCTGGGTAAAAATCATCGAACACAATATATTTTATTTATAAGCAACACAAAATATTTGGAACAGAATAAAACATGTACGGTATGTCAGGGTAAATCTCTGGTTCCCAAAACTTTTGAAGCATAACAGCCCTTTCTAGTCATTTTTTACATGCATTTCCAGTCATTAAACTTACATGCTTGCATACATAAACTAAATGCATACACTGCATGAGCAAACAACAAATTAAGCATAAACAAAAAATAGCACAGAACCTTTCCGTCTTTGATGAAAACCTTGGGAACGGTATAACCGAAAATGTTCCATTTTTCCAAACCACTGTACCTTGAAACCGGCATTTGGTCCATGCCTAATCGGTACCGACTTCAATATCATGCATAACACAAGTTAAGTTGCAAGATCTTTCCCCCCCAAAATCTGAGGTTTGTTTGCAATGATTATTATTGAATAAATAAGATATCTATCACTTTTGTTCCCCAATCAAACACCGCGATTACACTGGACGCCAAGATGTCACTTGGCATTCTCAGGTGATCACGAAGAAATTAAAGAAAGGATCCTGCATGGATGCGCGCACCCCCCTCCCGCGTCTTGTATCTCGTCTGCCCCCCGCTCCACCCCACCACACCATCTAAATTGCAGTCACAACCCCCAGCTCATAGGGGATGATAATTGCAGACGGCCAATAAATTACTACTGCCTCCACATCAATTATAAGCATCACGTCTGGCAATGAGGAAAATGAGATCTTGTGACAAATTTCATGAGGCTTGGCTGCCCAACAGCCTTTCTTAACATGCTACAGATAGCGATCCCTTATCTAGCCTCCGTAATGGGGAGCTACGGATGGAGAGATGGAACAGCGGCCATTTAATTAAAAAGCTGGGTGGCGGTGGAGAACGCCGCGCTTTGGGGGGGTTGTGCAATTCATCGCAGGGGAAAGACGACAAAGCCTTTGTCTCCAATACATATTTTGCTGTGCGTTGCCAGTCATCGGGGACTGCGCTTTGATAGCCATTCAGAGCGTTTTTTTCCCTTTCCCCTCGGTCCGTTCCATCTACAGCCCCCTTTACCTCTCCTACCTCCTCCTCTCGCCCCGCTTTTTCTATGCTGTTATTTCCCAGGGGGCCGCTGAGGTGCTTGCTCCACTAGGGCTGGTGCAGCAACTCATTTGAGAGGGGCATTTTTTTTCTACGAATGACTGCGGAGTGGAGGCAGACAGATAGTGGAAGTGAATGAAAAGGGCCCCGGCATCTAATTGCATTCCTACCTGGGAAGAGCGGGTGGCAGAAAGAGAGAGAGAGAGGAATAGTGAACAGAACCTGATGAGGATTTATGGCAGACATAAAGACAGCAAAATAAAACACCAAAAGAAATGGACCCTAAATCTTATTTCCCGCCGCAATATTCATTGCTGTTGCAATAGGGCGTGCTGATAAAGCGATGCAAAAACGACCGCTGCGTTCAAATTATAGCTGCACTCTCTACTAATATTTAACATCATTAGAAAATCATTAGAAAACCATCATAAAACCTGGGAATATGACTAGAGCATTAAACACAATGATTATTCAGGGTGTGCGCTTTCCCCGCTTTTCACTCGGAAAATGAGATTTCGTTCTCCGCGCCTTCGCAGGAGAGAAACTACGAGTATTTCTCATAATTACTACAACATTTGAAAAACACTGGCCGGCATAAATGACTTTACCATTATATGATTGTTTTTGTCCCCCCACAGAAAACTTCAAGACAGGCTTCCCAAAGACCGACGGCTGCGAGCGGCATTAACGCAATTTTACCGGGAGCATAAAAGGGCTAATTCAGATATTGCCCACTGTCTCCCCGCTGTTGAATGGCCTTCGTCATTAATATGTTGTTTCTCATTGCATCTAAATGGACACGCAAATGGCCAGGCGTACCGCACAGGGCGACTCTCCATATATTCCGCAGAATTATCTTTCAACAGCCGGCTGATTACGCCACAGTGGAGTCGCGTTGAAATGCAGCTATCTCTTACGAAGAAATCCACATTACGTTTAATGAAAACGAAAGAACGACGAAAATGTATTTCCAACCACTCTATCGAACCAAACCTCTACTTCTATTCCTATTAATTGCATACATACTGTATTCTCTGCTTGTAGCTGTGTTGTCCTCGACACTATGGGAGAACTTGTGTGTACGGGCATTATAAGACGTGGTAATCAGTCCATAGGGAGAGGGCATGTAATGGAGGTCTCCCCAGAGGAGATGAAAGCCGTGAGGCTGAGTGGGTTCACAAGACCGGGGTCTCAGGCAGGCGGCCGCCTTTTAGAAGCTCGGTTCTCAGACCTCCCTGCTGAGGGGCTGGCTGATGAAGCTCTTTCCTGCCTTGTCATGTTGTGCAACGTACTGACCCCTTCGACCCCGGTCTAAAAAGCCCTCCTGGCCGGGCCGGGTGGGGGGACAACACACGTTGCACATGCAGGCGAGCATATCCGTGTCTTTACGGAATTAATCTGTGGACAGACAATAAACGCACAGCAGTGGCTTGGTTTAACACCCCCACGCATCGCATGACACAGTTTATATTAACAACAGATCAGGAACGATTGTGTCACGAGGCCTTAGATATGAACACGCATACAAAAGTCAATTATAGTATCTGCTTTGTTTGATTTAATGCAGAAATTCGATGTAATTCCATATACGGTGGACACCTATAGCTAGAAACGGACCCTTCTTTTAGCAATACAAGGGAACTCAGAGCTGGAAATTCTCTTTAGGCACAAAAAAAACCCAGGAGGTTAAAATAAGAGCAATCCTTGTCAAGGCTTTGAGAGTAATTCAGCTGACACTGATGAGAATCAATGCTCCTTTGAATGCATTACTTGGCAGAAACCGAGCTTTTGTCCCTTAAATCCAGCCGGCGAAAAATGATGCCCTTCGAACAATGGGGGGAAAGGTGAAAATATAAAGAGTGAGCGACAAAGCGAGAGAGAGAGAGAGGGAGAGAGAGAGAGAGATCCTCCCTCAACTCCCTTTCACTGAGCCAAATGGATTCCGAGCACTTATGCATTAATCAATCAATCAATCTCTCACTGTACATCAACGGTGCAACCAAGTTATGAATGACCTTTCCAACAAAAAAAGGACACTTTAATGTGCACAAGACTACATGTAGCCGAGTAACTTTGGCCCGTTTTTTATCACGCATGATTACACCTGCACAAGGCACTCGGCCATTAATAGTGCATTAAATATGACAAGGTTAGTCATTATTCAATTAGCACAAAAGAAGAGGGCAAGGGCCAGACGGCGCGGAGAAACGGGGGTCTGTCATTCTTTAGACGTCTGTCTGTCATTCATTTCTCGATGACCTAAAAGAAACTTGCAAAGGCCGTATTGAAATTTTAAATAGAAACGTTTTACTAAATGTATACAGTACATGTATACAAGTGTGCACTGGGTGTACTGTACGGTTTTTATGGACCACTTCAGAAAACGTAAACAAGGATTTCCCGATTCTTTTTTTAACATGACGCAAACATTAAAACAACATACAACCAACAGAACATGTTTAACCGAATCAAAATGTTAAACTGATAACTATACCAGAAAAATAACCAGAAGTGCTTCTGGACCAGTGTTCCCTTACAAAATGGCCTGTATAAAGCCTTACAGTCACAGACAAACAAAAAAATACAATTTATGGAGATACGTAAATAATATAAAAGTAGTGAAGCAAAACATCTGTATCATGAGTTTCTATAGACAGACAGACAGACAGACAGACAGACAGACAGACAGGAAGGCACGCAGGCAGACAGATCACATCAGGATTTCATCACATTTGATTAAATAAAAGCACATTCGCTGTGCATGTCTAAATTACATTCACAAATGTTTCTGGGTTATGCTTAGATTTGATTTTGCTCCACTCATTGCTACAACAATATTTTCATGTTACTGTAGTAGTTTCATATCTTAAGTGTCACATTTTCCAATTCCTGCTTACTCCGACTAAAAAGCAGCAAGTCAAAGAAAATGTACATGTAGCATCTGCGAGAGGATCTCATATGCTTTAAGAGCACTTCTTTTGTAGTGATGTTCAAGAGCTAATTTAAAGATGACTCCTATCTTCAGAGTAAAGAGCGGAGTGGCTGTCGCACTTGAGAGAAATCACTCGCACAGGCGAGTCTGTTTATGATCAAGTACAATGTGGCACTGCGGTTCGGCTGATCAGTCAGATACAGTTAGGACTGGAAATGACTTGGATCTCAGCCATTAGGACAAACAAGACGTCCTCCGTCTCCGAGGACAGAGGGATCCTCTTGAAAATGTTTGGATTGAACTTTTTTCTATCTTAAAACATAATAAAATCAGCAGAGAAGTGCTGTTAATTATCTGCTCATCAGTTATTACGATTTCGAGTCTTTCGCCCTCGTGTTCCCTTGATGCGAGGAGAAGAGTTTCAGACCTTTAAATCTCTCACGGCTGGGAACTCGCCTCGGTATTGATGGCGAGAACCGCACTTAACTCTTTGAGCAATCAAAACTCAATCATTTCTCATTAAAATCCTCAACGTCTTAAATCAGATAACATTTGGGGAGAGACTCGCAGAGAAATGGATTTCTCTAGGGAACGCAAAAAAACGTTCCTGGAGGTGGGAAATTGTGAACAGACAAAGCACGAAAGAATTTGGCTTTTCTCCTCCTTTTTTAATAGGACTGAATAAGGAAAAAACACTGTCTATATAGGATTTTGACACGGGGACTTCTGTTTCTGTGCCACCCCCTTTTTTGGGCTCTGATGGGGTGTGGAGGTGAAGCGTGGAGATGTAGTGGAACGGACAGAAGCTGACTGCACTGTGAGGTTAAGAAAGGAACAGACCCGGTCCAGGAGCGCAAATTAATGCTATTGTGAGCTTGGCCACAATAGCGCCTGCAAAGTGACTGCGGAAGACCCTTAAACAAAGCAGACATTGCTCTTTCTTACCCTCCCAATTAGATTTTCTCGGCCCGTTTTACATTACAAAAAACGCTCCGTTTTTGGCTAATTCCATACTGCCATATTATACAGCAACAACGCTTGCACCTCGGAAACTAAACCGACGGTACGCACGTTGTGATTGACAGTGACTCGCATGCTCATTTTGGACACCTACGCTGCAGCTCCATCTGAACCCCGGCCCCCTCCTCTATCTGCGTCTCGACCTCCTTTACAACTGTGTGAGATATTCGGCAAGCACGTACGAAAGACACATTTTAAAAATGTCTCCTCGATTCATTTTGACCAGGGCTTGAGAAATTATATGCACTATTAATACAGTACGCTCTGGTAATAATCATTTTAGTCTCTAGGCTGTGCTCAGAGACAAACAGAAGTTTGCTGTATTATTCATCGTTTGTTGATGTGTCTGGTTTTGCGCTAGTTTAAATGACTGATGTCTTGGGACAGGATGTGAAATTGAGGGACTGGAAAACTGTAGCGAGTGTGCGCACGTGTACAGTATGTTTTCTTTAATAAGCACGAGCTGGTCTGTCATATCTCTGCCCGCTCCACAGAATTGGCTCATTAAGGACACCGAGTGGAGTGATTCTAGAAAGTTCATGCTAATTTCTGCCCCGTCTGCTCAACCACCCTTCTGAGACACTATTAGCGCCTGTTTGAATATTCAGATAAGCAGATACCAGAGACGGAAGAATTAAATCCCTTTTCTTGATTTTAGTCCCACACTGAGCACAATCTGCTACATATGGCCAACCGTAAAAAGGGAGGGCAAACATGTTCCTATGGCACTGGTTGAGCAGGAGTCTGAGTGTGCGGGACAAAGTGATCAAATGTATACATTAAACAAACGTAAGTTGCTTTAAATAAAATGTGCATACAAAACGTGCAGACAAATGTAATTGAAGATATAGAGGGGGAAGAGGGGAGACATAGAGACGTGAGAAAGAAAGAGAAAAGACAAAGAGAGAGAGAAAAAGAAAGTGAAAAAGCAAAAAAAGCAAATGAGAAAACGAGCAAAAGAAAGTGAAAGAGCAAAAGAAAAACTGAAAGAAAAAGAGGGAATGGAAAAGAGGGAAAGAAAAAGAGCAAAAGAAATAGAGCGAAAGAAAGAAAGAGCGAAAGAAAGAGCGAAAGAAAGAAAGAAAGCTAATGAGAAAAAGAGTGAAAGAAAATGAGTGAAAGAGCGAAAGAAAAAGAGTGAACCAAAAAGAGAGAAAGAGAGAAAGAAAGAAAGAAAGAAAGAAAGAAAGAAAGAGAGAGAAGAGAGAGAAAGAAAAAGAAAAAAAGTGAATGATAAAAAGAGCGGAAGAAAATGAGTGAAAGAGCAAAAGAAAAAGAGTGAACCAAAAAGAGAGAAAGAGAAAGAGAGAAAAAAGAAAGAACGAAAGAAAGAAAGAAAGAAAGAAAGAAAGAAAGAAAGAAAGAAAGAAAGAAAAGCGAATGAGAAAAACAGCGGAAGACAATGAGTGATAGAGCGAAAGAAAGTGAAAGAGCAAACAGAAAAAGAGTGAACCAAAAAGAGAGAAAGAAAAAGAGAGAGAGAAAGAAAGAAGGAGCGCAAGAAAGAAAGAAAAGCAAGAGAGCAATAGAGACATAAAAAAAGAGTATAAGGTAGAGAGATAGAAAAAAAGAGCGAGTGAGCAAAAGAAAGGGTGAAAATGCAAGTCGAGAGGTGAAGGCCCTCGAGAGGGTTCCTGGAATGCAGTGCCCACTTGCATGAGCGTTCCAAATACACAGACAATAAAAAGAATATCTTGTGCTAAAAACTCTGTAAGACTAGAAAAAGTAAGGTCGTATGATCTGATTGAGTACTTCAGCACAATGAGAACCCAGAATACATCTTCAAAACAGGTGTGTGGAGTCGACGGCCATGGAGAAATAAAAGGAAAGCTTTGAATAGCAGCACAGGGTCTAATGTAGTGGCACAAAGCTCTGAAGTGGGGGCCGGAATTGCGTGTCCTTCCCTCTTGACTGTATAGCACAGCTGAATTGACTCGATACGCAATGAGCACTTCTGTCTGGTGACTGAGCAGTTAGCATGAAAATCGACCTTTGCTTGCTTTCTGAACTGTGGATTCATCTTAATGCTCGCGATTGGTCATGGTGGCTAGAGCTGGAACCTTCTGACATATTTGCCTTCTCTACTCCCTCCTCTGTCTTTAAAACTCCTTTAAAAAAGATGCTCGACAACTATAAGACCTCAGCGACTGACCATGCCAAGAATCTCAGCGCAATAAAAAAGGGCAAAGAAGCTTGTAAACTGCAGCTAGGATTGAAAAATCAGCAGACAATGATTGCATATGCAGTAAGCGTTTAACAGCGCCGTGTTAAACAAAGAAATAGGGGAATTCAGACTTAGTGTTGCTATCGTTTTACTGTTTTCACTAAAATATGAACAAATTAAGGTATGATCACTGCCAAACAGTGTCATAAAATGACAGCAAGGTGAGAAATCACCAAGACCAAGGTTATATTATATTTTGTGTCATTATTATGACTTTCATCGTCTGCCATACAGTCCCAACACTTCACGAAGTACTAGAACAAATACACAACATTCACTAAACGACTAAATATCATCAATCAGTGGGATCGGACTCATCTAAACGGGTCGCAATGAGAATGTGTCTGCAAGCAGCTAATCAAACAGAAATGACACCGAGACAGACTCCGAGCAGACAAAGAGATAGTGTGAAGGCTCGGGACGTCATAAATCTGGCCCAGTCAAACTCCAGGAATGTCCCAGTTTGTCAAAAACAAATAGCGGCTTGTATCAGACCATTGCTGGGCAGAGAAGCCCTCACATCTGGTCAAACATAGCTCACCCTCTGACAAGAGTCCATTCTGCACCAACAAGGCCTCGGTGGGACGTCATAAGGCAGAAGGTCTGTGAAGCAAAGAGAAAGATCTCCATGCCTGGCTAAAAAACCTACTTTGAAGCTACAACTTTTGCCCTGTAACTGTAATGAAATACTCATTATCATTATCGCAAGCTTACCGGTGCAAATTGAGTTAAAGGTCCAGTGTGTCATTTTTTGTAGGATCTATTGACAGAAATGCAATATAACATTCATAACTATGTCTTCAGAGGTGTATAAAGACCTTACATAATGAAGCGTTATGTTTTTATTACCTTATATTGAGCTATTTCTATCTACATACTGTACATCGCCGGTCGCCTTGCATGGAATTCGCCATGTTGTTTCTACAGTAGCCCTAAACGGACAAACTGCTCTACAGAACGCATTTCGTAAATACGTTATCTCCTTCGGGAAAGAAGCGAAAACGTGACGACATCTTAGTCCTGTGTCAGCCGCCGTAGTGCTTCGAAAGGAAGGGAGAGGGGTGGAGTGAGCTGTTGGTTGCAATTCGCAACCTCACCGCTAGATGTCGCTAAATTTCAAACACTGGACCTTTAAGGTAAAGAGGCAGTTTTCAACCGATTTTTATGTACGTTCAATAACTGTCGTTCAATTGGCAGAGCATTACTCGCAACGCAAGGTCATGGGTTCGATTAAAAAAAAAAAAGAAATGTATAGACTAAATACACAGCTTAAACTGCACTTTCAAGCAAGAATTACTAACCAGAGGTCTTTATTAGCGAAGAAACAATGCTGACAACACATTACAACGCGGCTGATCAATATGACCCATAGCACAGGGACTGCAATGACTTACAACGTGAGAATCAGTGTAGCATGCCTGTAAAGTTTTACCGAGGAGAAAACATGACGGCATCTTCAATGTAAAAAGCCTGCGTCAGTTCCCCTCAAAGACCCCTGTCAGAATACACTAATGTCACATTGATCAGGCGTCTCCCCTCCCCTAACATCTCTACATTCTTACTTCCTTTGGGCTGCATGTGAATAATCAAGCACGGGCTGAATCAATGGCCGCCGCGCGGCTCCACAGGTAAAGGTTAGCGGGGTGGAATATTGAATTATTCCTGCTTCTCTCATCAGTGCCATCTGCCTGGCTGCCTCTAATTGACAGGGCAAAGGGACAAGATGGCTCTCTTCAGCATTTCTCTGTGTGTATGCATGAGGCCGCTGCATTTTAGAAACAAAGCAATGAATCGCATCTTCCCTCACAGCGAGGATTTGTTTCGTGTGCCGGCTGTGCGCGTCGACATAAGGAATTCTCCTCGACTTAGCCTGGCTGTCAGACGGTACAAGAAACAGGCAGCTCATCCACGGCCAACGGTGATAGCCTTTCATATCTAACGTTCTCTCTAGAGGCGACGAACTAGCTTATTAAAGAGACAAAATTCAGAAACTTTGATTGTTGATGGAAAAGCTCAAATTCTCCTCAGTGGGAATTTCTCTGCCTGTGGTCACACCAAACCGCAGAATCTAACTGTGGGTAAAAAAGGAAAAAAAAACACTGATGTTACTGAAGTGTTAGCGTGGCATCAAATGAAGCCGTCAGAGTGAGGCTAGTGACTTATCGGCTCGACTCTCAAGTGTGCCTGACGTCTGTGAACTAGGCAATCAAAAGAAAATCTATACAAATGCACAGATCATGGTTTTCTAATGCCCTACATACACAAGACCGAGAGTAAATGCTTCTGAAAAGCTTCTGAATGCATGGACAAGATGTCTATGCTTTCATGTGTTTCTGAATTAATCGCAAAAAGCCTCATCAACATAGATTAAACCACTAAAGACAAGTGGAAGATATATACGGGCTTTTTAATAAATACATATAGTATAATATACAAAAATAGGAATTTGTTGCACAGCCGCAGAAAATATTAAGAGACCATTTGAAACTTTAGTTTTTCTGATTTTAAAATTTACTATTGTGTTTAGGTAAAATGATAATGTTGTTTCATTCAGCGAATCATTCAGTTTCTATTTGCATTTATTTGCAGAAAATGAAAACTGGAGAAACATGTAAAAATAACAGACCTCTTTTTTCAGACCTCTGCAAAGAAAACAAGTTTATATTCACTTTTAAGCAATACAATAGTAATATTTATACATGTATTTAGAAAAAGTTCAAAACGTATTTTTAACCTCGACTTTAATCGATTTCCTGCGTCTTGTCACGCTGTCAGTGTTTCACATTGCTATTGGATGACTTTGGTCACTCCTGAGGTTTGATTTTGATGAAATTCAACTGACACTGGACTGGAATGACCACAATAAATCTAGAAATGCTGATTAAATCAAAATTGGGAAAGGTCTCATAATTTTTCCACGGCTGAATATCGCTGAGGCTATTTTATCTTCTAGCCGCATCCTTTATGCAGTCATCTTGAAGATATGACTGACAGTTCCGGTCCTCTGCGGTCTCCATGTCCTAACTGACGCGGGACGATCGCGAGCCTTCAGCCTGCCACCCGAAACCCTTGCGCTCCCCACCACAGCCTGCAGACCCCCGGAATAGAACTCATTAGCACGTTTGGTAAGTACAAATGAGATGACGGCCTCCTGATGGACTGTCTATCTTTTGGATCAGCTTTCAGAGAGAGTGTCTCGTAATGACGAATAGAGGGAATGAAAGAGGGGGAGCGAAACTAATATTATAATGCTTTCTCCTCTCCTCTCGCAGCGTACCTCGCAAGGGCCCGAAATGGAGGGGCCTGAAGTGGGCTTGATGATAGAGAAGGCCTCTCTCACCCACATGCACCCACATGCGTGTTAATTGGGTGTCGGTGAGCATGTGTGCCTGTAGACAATAAATTTCTGCTGCACTTGTACAATTCGCACCCTCTTATCATCTCCCGAGCAAAATGGAGGACGGGAATACATGCACGGGCGCTCCATTTTGAACGTTCACACACAGGCCTCTCTGCCTGACGTGATGCACACATAAACACGCCATCACCCACAACGGCCCTGCATGTGATCCTGTCTCCTCTCACCTTCCTGCTAGGGCAGCCAGTGGTCAAAGCTATCCGAGCCTGGCCTGTAAGACCGCAAAAGGAACCGCCACGCAGGCCGCTCGACTCGCAGGCAATCCCAGAATAGCGATGGCGCTTCTTGGTCAATTTGCAGTGGCAGGATGAGCCAGGAAAGGCATTTATACAGCGGCTGTCTATAAACTGACCTGCAAAGAAAAGACTTCCTTGTGTGAGCCTGGCGCAGACCTACGAGCCCTGCCCGACATGTGCCGAGTGGAAAATCCATAAAGCCATCACTTAGTGTCTTTAATAAAAGAGCTGGTTTCATTTTAATATTTTTCAAAACAAAAAGCAACGCATTTATGAAACTCGTGGCACGCTGGCCAGACTAAAAACAATTTCCTTTGCTTGGCTGTACGCTTCAGCTGCAGATTAAGGGACCTACGTCCGAAAGGAGCCGACAGATGCCCCCGGGCCTTCGGAGGGGCCCATGCCAGTCGACTCGCTTACCCTCTAGTATCATCTCAACAATACCAGATTTTATTGAAAGAAGCCTCAATGATTCTTGGTGCATGAGCGACCCTGTCTTTACTCAGATGGGAAGAGGGGGGGGGGTCATGGTTAGCGGCTATAATATCCTGTTTCTGGGTAGGTTTACTTTGCATCTTAACAAGCATGTAAAAAGGAGAGGACATTCCAGGCATGGCTGCTGTCTGCAGGGCTGTACGGGGCCCCGGGTTCAGACGCAAGCCTTGCCCTGGATGGCCTTCACAGTGCCGCCGCCCCTGCGGAATGCATGTGCTTAATATGCTTCACGCAGACATGTGGCCCCAGTCAATAAGAAACAGACATGTACACATGCATACGCACGTCCACGTTTCTCTGAACACAGGGTGACATTCCTAAATGGTAAAAATAAAGGTAAATACTGCTTCACACTACCCTGAGCTGAGCTACCATCCAGGAGCTACCATCCAAGAAAGTACAGCAAACATCAAGATGAGACTTTACTTAAAGTCCCAGTGAAATAAAAAATTACAATACCTATTTTTTCATGAAATATTGCAGCTTTTATTGTAAATAGTTGATCAATGTGGGTCATTTTCTTTCAAAATGTGTGTGCCCTCATAATCTTTAGTTAAAATCGGAAAATGCACTTCCTTCCTGTAATGACTTTCCATCTTAAATGACGTATGTTAGACGGCTTGGGCGGGGCATCCGTTAACTCCACCCCTTCAACTGTCAGTCTGCTGCCAGTTCCATTTCAAAATGCAACAGCTGTTTTTATACATCCAATCAAATCGCAGAGAAATACGAAAGCCACGCCCACCATTTTCTCTCATTAGAAATTCCATTTCACTCAGAAATGCGTCAAAATACAGAAGTAAAAACGATCGCAACTTCCGGTTCACGGGGACTTTAACATTTGCGTCACTTCTGCACAGGTAATTTCAGCCCAAAAATTGTTAAGTTGATCACTAACTACCTATAATCCAGTTTAACCTGCCCTGCTTGAAAAACTCTCTGTCTCTCTATGTAAATTGATCAAATGTATTAAATTTAGATTACCATAGATGAAAGGAGGTGGCAAACTATTTTATTAAAAAATATGCTCGTTAATAACTTGATCATTTAATGAATAAAAAAAGTGAATCAAAAAACAGCTTGCCCTCCTAAACAAGCCACACACGATAGTTTGCGCATTAGCTTTATCACCCAATTTAAATAACAGTTAGTAAACCAAGCAATAAAACTCAAAAAACACATAAAACAGTGCTTGCTTTAATAACACATCAATCTGTTTGCTGGATAAAGCGACAAGCATCTCCTTTAAGATCCTCACATTCTGGTCTAGATTGTGATCACATTAATCAAACCTAGTTTAGGTTCTTAAACAAAAGTTAATCAGTCTGACAACAGCCTCACCCTCTGCCTCTGAAAGGGGAGGGCAGCGGTTGGCATGAGCCAAGCAGCCGGCTGTTCCCGGGATTTCCCGCAACACGTCATAGCCCAGCGAACACAGCACTGCCATCTGCGACTGAAAAAAATATTCACATCAGGAGCTAATCCACAGCGCCGGTGCAATGCGTGCGCTCTCCAAAACAGCTTTCTCTCTCCTCCAAAGACACCAGCACAAATCTTCCCGTCTGCTGCGAGCAGTGCCACCCAAAGGCCTTCAGCTCCAATCGTCTTTCAATCCCACTTACCTCCTTTCTAACTCTCTCTCCCCTGTATCTGTCAGTCTACCGCGTTCAAAAAACTTTAGTCCATTAAGTCTTCTGAAATGAGAGACCCCAATGTGTCATCCAGCTATAAGCCCTGGTGAACATCACTCACAGAACCTGTCATCTACTGGTGTAGTGTCTCTTCCCACACATCAAGTTCAGAAACACACACCCACATGACGGCTTCTAGACTCCGTGTGTGTGTAAGCATGTGTCATGCGTGTTGTCTTGGGTGTCTTTTACTTGATCATTTTGGGAGAGCCTTCTTGCTGAGAGCTCCTTGTTTTTTGGTGTGTAAAAGGGTTAAAAAGACAAATGGCATGCCTGGGCGGCACATTTCGGACGTGGGGGCCAGAGTTAAAACAATGCCTGCCTTTTATCCGTGCAGGGCTCTAATTGGACGGGAAACTCTGCCTCTTAGACACTCTGTGTGCGAATCAGAAGGGCGAAAAAATGTGGCACAGAAACCCTGCCCACACCACCTGCACGCGCGCCCTGACACCGTTAGATTTTTATCTTATCTGCATATTCTATATTGTGTTTCTTATACGTAGGTCTAATAATGCTTTTCTGGTATATACTCACAGGTCAGTGGTGGTTTTAATGAAGCCTAAATTTGGTTCCAAGTGCAAAAATACCATAACACTATATAGATCAGAACTGTAAACAAAGCAAATCAATATTTCCACAATCAATTGTTTTCATCTCCAGCATCTGCTATGGCACACTTTCTCTGAATTAGCAGTATGGATCTTTTTTAAAAATGATCCTCATTGATATTGTTAACAAATGACCAGAAAATGGAATGTGACAGTTCCAGATAGAGTGGAGATAAAGGTCCCTCAGGGGTGGCTGTGCAGCCGTAATTTGGGAACTGTTAAAGTACTGTAGCTGTTGGTTAATGTCCATTACTGTGTGCTCTTTTAATTCATAAACTTCCACAATAATTGTTCCGCAAAGAATTCTGGGTTTTGCCCTGCCATCGCACATCTTAGTCTCACTGTGCTGTGCTATAAACTCATTATATCCCAGACAGATTGAGAAAACTAGATTTCACATTTTCGGAGGAAAGCGGTGCTCGCTCACAGAATATGCTGCCATGATGTGCCAGTTGCCAAGACATTGTTTAGTGATTACTACAGGGAGACTTAAAGGAACAATTCACCCGAAAAAGAATATTCTATCGTTATTTACTCACCCTCAAGTTGTTGGTAATTTGTATAAATTTCTATTATATAAAAATATCTATATTTATAAAAAGAGAAAAATAATTGTAAGGATGCTTGTAACCAAACAGTTCCTGGCCTCTATTGACTACCATAGTAGAAAAAAATGCTTAATACATTTTTTTGTTCTGTTGAACACAAAAGAAGATATTTTGAAGAATGTAGGCAAGCAAACACTTCTGGGGCACGTTGGACCACCATTGTAATTTTTCCTACTATGGTAGTCAATGGTGGCCAAGAACTGTTTGGTTACAAGCATTCCTCCAAATATCTTTCTCTGTGTTCATCAGAACAAAGAAATTTATACACATTTGGAACAACATGAGGGTGAGTAAATGATGACATCATTTTTATTTTTAAGTAGACTGTCCCTTTAAGCCCAGTTCACACCAAGAACGATAACTATAAAGACAATTACATTAGCGTCCACACCAAAAGATGCTAACATCGTTTATTCTAAGTTTGAATGCTGCAGTTTCACATTTTAAATGTGAAAAATCCCGTCAAATAAAAAATAAAATTCAAAATTGAATACACAGAGATTTGTCCACATCCCTATAGTTACAGTAGTACTATATTAAAATATGTGGAGTGAGGCTAAAATGATCAGAGAGCGTCACATATATAGCGTCACTACATTCAGTCCAACCAATTTCCACACGACGTTGTTAAAAACCCCAGGACCCAAAAACACCAAGTGGGAAAGCCCAGCTCTGGTTAAGCAAGTAGCCCATCACCTTACACCAACAAAGCAACACGGCAGCAGCCAGGGGAATTACTGCTTAGCTGACCCAGAAATCCAGGGCCAGCTTTGTTTTAACAGGCAGGGGAGCCTTCCACCACTTTAGCAACTGTGCCTCGACCACAAAAAAGACCCCAGTGCTTTAGAAGAGCTAGTGGGGAGGAAATTAAATATTACACCAGAAGGCAATGGTTTCACTCGGGTGAGGGAGGGGGCCAGGACGTTAAGTGCAAAAGGTAGTCGGAGGGAGGGCTCGTACGCACAGAGCACAACGGTGAGGAATTAGCAACGTTTCTTACTAATGAAGAAGTATGTTCATTATCAGCGTAATTCGATCAAGATGCTGAAGCGGGGAGTTGCACTGGGGGAGCGGGTGACATTCTTTATTACACACCTCATTTCATTTAACTGACTGGGAAATAAAGAATGTTTTATATAAATTGTATTACATGCACGTTATGTTATATATTACACGCATATATAAATAGAATTGACAAAAACGCAATGCAGCTTGCTCAAAAATGTAAATGATGTCGTCATTCGCTCAAGCAAACCTGTATCACTTCGAACAATAACATCATTTTTGGAGCTTGATATGCCCTGGTCACAACTTCATCTGTGTTAAAAGGACGAAAGAAAATCACACCCGTTTGGAATGACATCACGGTGAGTAAACAACAATAATTTTCCTTTTGTGTGAACTACTACTAAAGGGACCCGAGTCATTTTCAACCTGAGCTGCGGACCAGGGCCCTTCGGCTTGGCCAACAGGAGCCCGAGTTTGATCCTGCATCTGTAAAGCAATCAATCAGCCGCTGAGCGCTTCGACTGCAGCCGCTCCGTTTGGTAAACAGAGCGTCAAAGGCTATTAGTACAGCGGTTCCTCTCTGAAGCGCCAGCCTCCCTAACAGAGCGCTCGCAGGTCCGTTCCTGACGTCAGCCAGCAGGTATCAGCTATCAAAGGACCCGGGCGCGGAGACCCTTCTTTCGAGCTCATTCTCTTTGCGTAGGAAACAATAGCTGATAATAAGAGGCTGACTGCTTCTCTTTTCAGCTGCTGGTCGATTTACGCTCACCTTGTCCTTTTATCAGCATTTCCCAGTCAGCGTCGGGCTAGACCTCAGTCTTAATCGCCTACATATTCATTCCTGAAGGATACAGAAACTCAATAATATCTAGACTAGAATAAGAGCCGGGTAATTAAATACATCAGAAAGCTAGCGTGACTGCGCAGCCATCAGCCAGCAAAGCTCAAAGACGTTTCTTACTACAAAGAACATCGCGTCTGACTAATCCTGGAAAAAGTTGTGCTGCGCACAGAAACGTAGCAACCGTTTCACCTTCTTTTTCAAGAGTTTCATTTTTAAAAGCGCAAAGAAAAAACGTTAAACTAGGAAGTCAACCAGTTGACATCGTTCAATCCTAGTACATATTTACCAGCCAGTTGCATAAACTTAGCCGCTGCGTCTTAACCACTAGTCTCACTGACTAGCAATTATTTAAGACCAGTCTTACTTTTCAAATTTCAATTAGACCAATCTACCTTTCTATGTAACCGACTTTAAGAAGTTATGACCAGTCATGAAGAACTAACTTGTAAGACTAGTCTAAGTAGCTTATGCACCCGGCCCCTGGTTCATGTCATAACATTTATCTTACGTGCGTACTATTTTAATACAGAAAATAAAGAGTAATAATTACTTTTTTACGTGCAATATCCGACTCTGCCCGACATGTTTTATAATGCGTCTGCCTAAAACTTTTCTGATAGTCCCTAAGTTGACGCACTAAGTTGTAAGTTGCTGGCTCATTTGACACAAAGGGGGTACTGGATTGCCGCAACTGGGGAAAGAAAAAAAAAGATGGCAGAGGATTGCAAATGTGTGTGCGTTTTGCGACCGTACGCCTCTCCGCCCACACATCCCTACAGCAGGAGTCATTACCTAACCTCCAACCGGCCTCACAAACAAGGGAATCCATTAACGCACATCAAAGGTTAGCCAAGAAAATATATAAATAAATGCAACATCAACCAAAAAACAGAGCGAGAGAGAAAACAAGACTTGTTTGTGAACTCTTTACCTCCCCCTACCCAGAAGCGCACTCTAAATCTCTCGCACCCCCCCATCCTTTTAACCTAAGTGGGCCTTCCTATTGCCTTAGCATGTTCACTTGTCCACTGTACTATAGTCATTAACATATTTGGAGTGCAGCAAGCAGAAAGCTTAATTGTCCTTAATTGCTCGGCTAAATATGTTCTCTAATGATTCTCCTCAGATCTGTGACTGCCTTTTGCGCAATTTCCCGGCCGCTGGCTTCATTATCCCTGCCTCCTTGGAACAAAGCGTCTTTAGAGGCCAACTCCCCCTGCAGTTTCTCTCTCTCTCCCCCACGGAACGACGCTAGGAGCCGGCCAAGCCGCCCAGCTCGCGGATGGGAGGGGTGGGCGCACAATGCTCTTCTGTCGGGGCGCCAGAGTCAAAATGATTAGAAAACCAAATCTATGCTGAAACAGTGTGTTAATTGACTGCAACTGTGTTGTCTTAATGGCTAACTAACATATGGCCTGACAAAGGCCTCAACCCCTGCCTTTTGTTTTTAGCGCCCCACCTCCCCATGCCGTTCGGAGACTAATGGCATCTTTGATTGTTTGTTTAATGGTGCCGTGGTGCAGGGACAGTACTCGTGGTAATGAACGGCAAGAACGGTGATAACCTCGATGACATCATCTCATCTCAAGTAAAACTATTTAAACAAGATATACACCCTTGTTCAAAAGTTTGGTATCACTTGACGAAATAAATTCTTGTATTGAAAAAAAACTTGCCAATATAATTTTTCACTGCAAAAAAGTTATATTTTAGTTTTTTTAGATTTTAATAATAATAATAATAATAATAATATTGTTATTATATTTAGTCACAACATAATTTCCATAATTATTCCCATTTAATTTGTGCCATTCCTTATTTGGTATTATTCTAAAATATGGGGAATAATATGAAAAATAAGAGACGCTAAACTTTTAAAAAGAGGTGTATACTGTATGTAAATAAATCCCTGGAACAAAACGTAGTGAGCTGCATACTATAGAAGCATTTCTAAGCAAAGGCGTTCGTGAATTAAAATAATAAACATTCTATCAAATAAAAAAGGACTATGATCTCAGTAAGAATGAGCTGAGGATGTGGACTTTTGTCATTTAGTCCCAAGAACCAGGTTAAGACGCTGGCATCACATGCATTCTCCTGTGAGAAACCTGATCTGCCTCAAAAGCTACAACGAACATGCTTTGTCTATCTATTATGAAGTCTGAATTATAAATGGAGTTGGAATTTTCCACTGTTTTAACGGAGGGGAACGCCACAACCATGCCGAAACCCATCTTAACATGGTAACTGTACTTTAGTGCATGGTTTGTGGTTTCTAACAAGTTATGTCTTGTGACAGATGTTCAATAACTAGTGCATCATCTTGAACCATCTTGAAATATCAACCCACTGGTCATATCAGATGAATCCAGCTACCACGTTCCAAACACAAAGCTGCCATCCTAAAATAACATTTACAGCAGGGAACAAACATAAACCACAGGAGCATGTCCCTACAGAACGATCCGTCCCGACGCAGATCACGTGAGCCTGTATTTATACAAAACTTACCTGTGTCGGCAGACGGACACTTGCGGATGGTGAAGATGGCACTCAGCTCCTCCTCTTCCTCGGGCAGACCCTTCTGCAGCCGCTGCAGCTTGCGTAAGCTCTCGCTGCGTTGGTGCTTCATGGACCGGACGTGCTGGATGAGGTTCAGCTTGGCCTTGGTGGAGTAGTTGCACAGGACACAATGGTAGTAGCAGGACTCGCCCTCCACGGCGTTCTCGTGTTGCTGCAAATGCTGTAACGAGAGAGAGAGAGAGAGAGAGAAGAGAGCGTTAAGCACGGGCTTTTAAACGAATGGGATGCCAAACGCCATTTACAAATGAATAAATCAATTACCAATCAGGACTGGGTTGTTTAACACACAGTCAACATCTTTCATCGACACCACATTGGTCTCTGGACCTCGTGCGTCTTAGCGCGCTAACAAGGCAGAGGAAGGACTTTAGTGTTCCTGCGTACAGGAATGGCTCGCTAGGAGAAACGTGCATTGATTCCCTTCGCTCAAAACGAGTCGTTCGCCTTTGAAAAGGAAACTCCAAACATCTGCCCGTTTCACGCATGGGATGCTAAATATTGATCACCGCCGAGTCAAACCTTGCTTCTTTGAGACCAAGGCTAAGATCGAGAGACGTTCTGGGGGCGGGGTGGAGTTGGGATATAAATATACCCACAAGATCTCATCCAGAACCTTTTGGGGGGGTTGCAAAGACATGTACTGCACAACCCCAAAGCCTAACCACCTTGCACACGTACTCAATGTGACAAGACCAATAAAACATGACCCTAGATCTAAGCATCTACTCTCTAGTTAGCGCCTGAACACGTCTGTTGAAGGTACTAATACAGAATGTCTAACCTTAATACTTGCACAATGAATGACATACTTTGGACTATACATACATTGACTGCACACTCAACGTGGACATTTTTCTCTCGTTTTACATTAAGAAACTGCATAGACGTGTTCCATGCAAAGGCATATGAAGGTCAAAAAACAGAAAACGTTAGCTGGAGCTGTGACTCTGATGCAAGCGATGCGAGTTGCGCGCGCAACTTTATTACCAGCCATCATTTCAATACAAGACCACTGATGTGATCAAGCAGACGTATCTCTCACAGGTCTGTTTTCCTCAAGTTCGCTCACCTCACAAAAAAACAACTAAATTGTACCATGAAGACGACGCATATCCGTCGCTCTGCTTTTCTTGCATGGCGAAACATGCATTTTCTCTCTTGTGGAGAAGCTCTTAATCTCCTGCACAGACCACCCCCAAACCCTGACAAAGGTCGGGGAAAACAAATTGATTCATTAAGACGCGGCTGAGTTGACTTTGCCCCGCAGCGCAGAGATGAGATGCGTTTCCATCGGCTTCAGATGCACAAAGCCAGAGTAACATTAGATTTTTAACCCAATTAAGGCCACATCAGGTGTTGACAACAGTGAGCGAGGGAGAGAAAAAATATTGTATTCCCTGAAATGTTCTCCTCCTCTGGTAATATTTAATTTTCGGGTAATATCCTAACATTGCTATGAGGGCTTTTTTCAACGTAATTGTGGTGCTGGTATCATATGTCACCCTGGCATACCTAAGATGTGCATTAGGGCCACTAACTTCCAGGAATGGGCTTTTGCTTTTTGTGTGTGCCCCTCAGCTCCGTGTAATGGAGTTATTAGGTGATCGTAAAAGGCTCTGCTTTTCTTTCTTTCTCTCTCTCTCTCGCTCCCCTCCTCTCCCTTTCCTGTTTGAAGTGGGGGTATGATGTCATTGAGTAGGTGCTGCTGGACGTTTTGGGCTTGGGTTGAGCTGCGGTACCTTGTGCGCCCTAACACATACGCAGCGGATAAGATCTCAGGACAACGATGTGTCACAGATTTGCTTGTAGAAAACGCTGAATCTGGCACAGTTTCTTTCTTTTAGCTTCGTAAGGGAAAAAAAATGCGAAATGAATTGCATGTCTTGAACAATCTATGGTGAAAATAAGCATACCGGAAATGACGACACCTGAACTAAACTTCAAAGATCTTTTCGAGAGGTTTAAAAAATGTGGGGAGATTTACAAACCCCATGAAAAGGGCATGATTTACACGGGCCCATAGAAAAGCTATACATCACCACAAACCTGATGGCCAACGAAAGCCATCATTTCAACCCAAACTAAAGGTCTACCGCAACATTACCCGTAATATGATTCAGTAAAGCTATAAGACACTAACAGAATGGCGCTTTGAAATATACCATAGTACTGCACAAATATTCAAAAAAATATATCTATAAAATACCACACTATTACCATAAGGGCTACAAAAACACGGCAGTGCCGTTGTACTTTGTATAAGAGTAGGCTTGAGTGCCTGATCCCGGGTTAAAAGTTCAAGACTTTCCAACCTACTTAGCATAAAAGATACTATTATAAATTTCCATATAACACAGATACATAGAGAATATTGCCCTCCAGGTCTGACACATGTGGGCAGACTCCATTAAACCCACCCATGAAGCAGAAAGGTCTATGAAATGCATCTCTCACACAAGTACCAACAGACATATTCGCATGCTTCAATCCGAAATCATCTACACGAGACCCCTTGAGATGCCATCTACACCTCATCTCCCACCCGACACCAAACACGCATGCACCCCCGGGTCTGACCGTGAAACACAATAACGCACGCCAGCACGGCCGTGTGCGGCGTGTCTGTTTCTTATGATCCCGAGATGAAGCTCCGTGCTGATAAATCGCCTCCAACTGAAGCGCTGGAATTCAGCAGCGTAATGAAAAAGTCATGTTTGCCGAGCAGGGAGGGGCCGGCCAGGGTGCTGTTGAGAAGTCTCTCCTCCGCAGGGTCAGGCCCCTGAAGCCAGAGAAGGCCACGGAGTCAGCATGGCTTACATTACTACTCAAAATTAATTTAATTGGCTGAAAGTTAATGACAGACGTACAAGAGCGCACATGAGCTGTGGGAGAGCAACCTCAGTGGGCAAGAGGGAGAGTGTGCGTGCGGCAAGTGCGCCCCATCTTTACCAGACAGAAGTTTTGATACCTCTTCTGGAAGCGAAGGA
Organism: Triplophysa rosa; assembly: GCF_024868665.1. Classification (NCBI taxonomy): domain Eukaryota; kingdom Metazoa; phylum Chordata; class Actinopteri; order Cypriniformes; family Nemacheilidae; genus Triplophysa; species Triplophysa rosa. Next base: position 34,418,728 of record NC_079890.1, read on the forward strand.
TAAATCGGTCTTCTGTACTCGTGTAGGTGAGGAAAAGCAAGGGCCTCGTGCACCCCGTTGCAACTCGACGCTATGTCTATACCTGCTTTATGCCCCATCACGCACAGCTATCGCTTTCAACACCTACCCGCCCCTGCGCATGCATCTACAGAAGCATCCACTCGAGTGGGCTGTAAAAACACACACCTTTCACACCCTCAGCACTTTAACTACCAGAGAGTTGAATATAAGGCCGACTGCACTCAGCACGCTATGTTAAAACCTCTAACGTAACAAACCCACAGAAGAATTATGGGAAACTGCTCCAAGTCCCAAAACATTATCTACACAAGTACATGAACTCAAACGCTTCTAGTCTACTAGTCATTTTAAAGCTGTATTTCATAACTTTTTTGGTTAAAAATGTGTTAAAAAAATCTGTTTTTAAGCAAGTACAATATGTATAATCATCTGTATTTAAAATAGCCTCATTTTCACAACCGTAAGCTTACAATAATGCTTCATAATTTGAGTTGTCAGGTTTGGATTTGCTTTTTTTTGTGACAAATTTGACCTCAACACGTGCAAAAATAAGTCTGTAATTTGACCTGTAGTTTTGTTTCAAACGGAGTTGACAATGGAGAGGCAAAAGGTCTGGATTGAAGCTTTGAAGACAATTGTGCTGGTTAGTCAAGTGTTCACACGTTAAAGCGATAGTTCACCCAATAAAAAATTCTGTCATTTACTCACCATCTTGTCATTTCAAATCTGTATGACTTTCTTCTGCAGACCACAACCGAAGATATTTTAAAGAATGTTGGTAACCGAACAACTATGGTAGCCATTGACTTGGCATTGGTTTTGTGTACAATACAAGTCAATGGCTACCGCCGTTGTTCGGTTACCAACATTCTTCTATATCTTTTGTGTTCTGAAGAAAAACGTCACACAGGTTTGAATGACAAGAGGGTGAGTAAATGGAATGGACAGAATTTTCATTTATGGGTGAACTATCCCTTTAAGCTACCTGAATAACACCACATCTAATTCAACTGTAGAGACAATCCGAGATAACGCTATGCACATGTTCAGTATACAACGTGTAAGCCAACCGCACAAGTACATAAAGTACATATCGGCCTAAACCCGTCCACGTGCGTGCCACACACGCATCCCCCATTTTGCTCCAATCCCTATTTCTGCTATTAAATTTGGCAGTGCTCTTAATACAAAACTAATGCATTAAAACAGATGACTATCCAGTGGCTAAATAGCTATCAATTTCTCCCAGAGCTGACGAATTCCCACTGCGAGCGAGCCGGAGAGTGTCTGAATGTGTATTGCTTTGTAATTATCCCAATGATTCTCGGCACTTAATGGCAAGGCCTGGTGCTTTCCACACACACACAGAAACTCAACGATTGTTTCCCCCAGAGACATGATAATGATAGGTCTGTATCAAAAACTGGACTGAAGCACAGCCTTCTAGGTCACAAACATTCCAAAAAACAGCCCGACTACATATCCATCAATATCATGATACCGTAGGGTCAAGACGGTGCCTTAAGGGCAGCGGGCTAAACTAGATTCGGTCATTCGTCACATCGATGATGTGTTGACACCTTTGTAACTAGAATCATGATGTCATTGGTTAAATAATAGCCAATGAGATCACTGCTCTGAGAAGAGACAAAGGGATTTGCCTAATGGGCAGAAAGTCCCAAGCAGATATGAGACAGGAAGCTGCCCCTCGCTAATATCTCGTTTCTCACTTCACAACAGAAGGGCAAGGAGTAACAGACCCGCGACCACAGAAGCTCCACTGGATGCCAAGTACAGCGGCTGGTTCAAATTAGCCACTGCGAGCAGCGACATGCCCAAACGCTGTGCTGTGGCTGGAGAAACAATGTGCACCCTCCCCTTGCATACCTACCACTTCCTGCCCCTCTCTGACTCTCTCTATCCATCTGCTGGGTCTCTAGAATCCCTTCTCTTTTCTGTTCTATAGGCATTTTGTTATATACATATACATAGCTCAAATTCAAAGACATTTACCGTCAAGTGCCGTGTACGAAGTTCAATGGAAAACTCTCTTGAATGCTTCTCCGCAGAATATAGGCAAGACAAAATACTGACAGCACTGCTAGCTGTAAATAAATTTGCACGTGTATAGTAGTAGTATTTAAAAAATGCCAAAAAAACAATATAATGGATAAAAGTATAAAACTGACATTACACTCATTTTAAAAGATACCAACGTTTCTGAGCTAATCCGAGCACAGGTCGGATTTGTTGACATGGTTGAGATCTCTGAAAGGAATTCTGAAGGAGATCGACAACAACAACTAGAAAAAAACAACTAGAAGACAAATAAGACATTAAATCTGTAATTTTAGGGGCTAGAAAGTCAGTTATCAAACAAGTGCATGAAAAAAAGTCTCCATACCTTACCTTGATTCGAGCATATAATGATTTATAAATAGTGTGCAATTCAGTTCAAGTTCAGTTTGACATCATTTGACTTCAACCCACATTAACAGTACGCAAAGTAACTTAAATAGTTTTTTTACAGATATAGCGATATGCAGGCAAAAATGATGGATCGCAACTTTAAAGACATTTGTGATTTATCATTCCTATACTGTCGGTCCCTACCAGTTCACATCACCGCTTGACCTGTAAGTTTTCTTGATAATTCACACTGGTAAAATGCTTAAAAAAAAAAAAGAGCTGTTCCGTCTTATATTCCGGCCTCTATCTTAAATCAGCACAGATCGGTTTGGATGGATTACAGTGCGCGTGCTTTACCAAAGAACAAAAGCTCAACGGCAGAGGAGGGGGGCCTCCAAACAATCCTCCCCAGCAGCTTATACCACTCCAGTGCTCTTTAACACTAAATAAAGCAATAATTATTGAATTCCTTTGGAATAAATAAGCAGCTAGAAAGTAAACAATAGGAACATAATTGTAGAAGGAAGGCGATCAATGCCTGCAGTCATTTGGCTTGTGTTGATTATGCGTCCGCTCGTTTGTGTACATTTCTTTGTGTCTTTGAGTAAAAAGCAATAGCGGTTAGAGGGAGGGTGTAGTGACAAGCGGTTAAATAATACCCTCTTGCATACACCGCCGTGAAACAAGCGCGGGGTAATCCTTCCTCCGGTAATGCCCCGCTCTCTTGAACAATAGTTCTCAATCAGCTGATCAATGCGTCCGCATAATTCATTGGGCGAATCGGTCTGGCTGAGGAAGGGAGAGAAAGGGAGCTGAAGTCAGCGGAGATATCGATGCACCAACGGTGAGAACCGAAGGTAGTGCGGATGCCCGCCAGGGCCTCAACGGGCCCGACGGCTCCCGCCCTGCACATGAGACATTTACTAATAAGAGCAAGAATATACACATGATAAACTATTTACAATGAGATGAGCCACTCCTTATGATGCATGACACAAAGATCAAGCAGAAAAATGTGTTTAATCTAGGGTTGTATAAAACAAAACAAGACGTGGAAAACTATATTAATCGCTCGACGTCGCTTTCCACCGTGAAGCGCTAATTAACAGCTTAGCCTCCTGTTGTTTTTATGAATGCAGGCCCCATAGCGCCAAGCCGCATCCCGCCCGTAGTACAATAACTCCGCCTGCAGGAGGCGACAGCTGTGTGGAGCTACGGGGGCATCACACACAGCTGTTCCAACTGTCCCCAGACATCTGCGGCGGCCCGGTGCCATCTGGAAATTTAGGAGGACAGTTTAGGACCTGCACGGTTCCTCCTCCACGCTTCCCAAAACTACCCAAGCATTTCGGTAAGAGACCGAACGTGGAGTGGAAGAATTCCGCGTATGTCTCGGGGCATGCAGACAGGAGACAGACACGATCAATCGAGAGACATTCAGAGGTACTTAAACCGTTCAATGATGTCTTATATTAGCAGAAAGCACATGACTTGGTTTGGTGATCTGTCAGGAACGGATTGGTTTGCGAGACATACCTGCAATATTACTCAATTCAGATGCATAAGGATGGAAACAGCATCATGCATTTGTGGGTCAATGCCAGATAGAAGACAAGGTAAAATAACTGCATAAGTCCAATTCAATTATTTATCAAACTGCAAACTGCAAACAAACATCAAACTCTTCTACAAAACACTTCCAAGAAAAACACATCCGATTTAACATACAGAACAGATACGAGCTGCTGCGAAGCCATTGAATGCTGAAGGATGCTTGGAATGAACAACATATGCATCAAGACAAAAGTTAATACTGCACAAACCCACTCCAATAGCCCAAGTTAGCGAATACTCCAAAGAAACAATTCCTCATTCTCAAAAAGTAATAATATGAACAGAAGAAAGGCCCGACAGTATTACCTCCCCAGGCTTGTATTATCCGGCTTTCACCTCCAGCGTTCCTTGTTAGTCTGCGTGAATATTTCATTACCACATAATTGGTTGATGCTCCAGGCTAAGCAATAAGGCGGTAAGACTGCACCCCTCTTCCTTGTGCTCCTTCTCGAAAATTCACAAAGGGCAGTCCGGAGTCAGCGGCGCGGTGCGTTTTGAACTGGTCTCTTATGAGGAAATGTTTGAGTTCCCAGTCTCTGCCCCCCCTCATCTGCCCGGCTTCACCCAGAAACAAGACGGGCGTAATGAGAGGGCCCGATCCTGGCCCTGTGCCAGAGTAAATATTTAAGCTCAGCTTAAAGGGCCCGGCTTTTATTAGCCATGTTGGGCCTACAATGGCGCAACAGGCCCTAAGAGCGCTCCCCTTCTTAACATGCAAATGGAAAGCGGGGGCGGGGCGGGGGTGGTTACTTTGGGAGGATCATTTGCATGGCATATAAGCATCCTGAGTGTTTGAGGGCGATGTAGTGCTAACACAAACTTTGAGCACCTATCCATTTACTAGTGGCTCTCGCGCTTTCTAAAGATACATTCAGCTGTTTGCTTTAGCTCGATTGCTTTGACTTCCACTAACTTCAAGTGCACGCACGTAAAGTGCTTTAAATATATAAAGCGCAGATCTTGCGGCAGGAATACAGAGCTGTTAAGTACAAGGTTGCATAATACCAGCGAATCAACTTGTAAAGTAGTGTTATTAATCTAAACAGTAGCTCCATATCGAGAGAAACAAAACATTCTGTGGCGTCTATTCCACTGAACAGCACACGAGCAAAAACACTCGATCCAGCATTTACTCAACCCGTATGTTATTCCAAACCTGTATGACTGAAAGATGATGTTTTAAAGAAAGATGGTAACCCAACATCATTGGACGCTATTGACTTCCATTGTGTGGACACGAAACCACCGAGACATTTCTCAAAATATGTTCCACAGAAGAGCCATGTACAGGTTTCGAACAACATGAGGGTGAATAAATAATTACAGATTTATAGTCTTGGGTGAGCGATCCATTTAAGTAATAAAAAAACACTCTCTCCCCACGCAGCATACAGTGTGTTTTGCCCTTCAGCAACGCGTGAATTTAAAAGGAGCCGTCTTTAAGCCCTGGCCTCCAGTCTATACCCAGAGGAACCTGATCACTGGTGCTGAAAAGTGGAGCTCTTTGGGAGAGGCTCACCTGTCCATCCCATAATCACCCTATCCTCCTCTTCTCTCTCAAAGCAGAATCCACATGGGTGCTGAAAACACACAGCAATTTATGGGATCCGACATCAGCCGGCTCATTAGCCCATAAAAAAGAAATACAACTTCCCTTCCCATAAAAAAGAAACAAAGTGCTCATTGATCAGATCGATCAATACTGGATCGATAACCTAAGCCCTCATCATTCCAAGCCCGGTATAATTACAGCTGAGATAAGAGCATCATCACAAAAATCAAAAAAGTTGCCGGGGCTAATTGGAGGCGTTTCCGTTGCTTTAGTGTCGCTGGGATATAAAAATGCTGCACCTCTACGAGTGAGTCCCAAAATAACCCCATCAGCAGCCGTGTCATTGCAAAGGTTGCAGCGACGGGTCCCATTTAAAGGATTTTAATTCCGGACGCTGCTACATCCCTCTTAATGTAAACGGCAGGTTAGTTATATGATCGCATTAGGCCGCCGAAAGGACGACTTGTGATTTTAATGTATTAAACGTTATGGAAGAGTGCCCTTTTATGCGATTTGCAGTGGGTTGACCTACTGCAGTTTGGGTACTGGCGGAAATAAGAAAATGTTTTCCACTTACAGTAAGTGGCAGAAGTTCTTAAGAGTGATGAGCTGGCTTGGTATTAGGAGGTTACAAAGTCATCTTAATTTTGGTAAAGAGCACGGAGAGTTTTAAAGGGCTAGTTCACCTGAAAATGCTAATTCTGTCATCATTCACTCACCCTCTTGTCATTTCAAATCTGTATGACTTTCTTCTGCAGGACACAAAAGAAGATATTTTGAAGAATGTTGGCTACCAAACACTGGCAGTATCCATTGACATGCATTGGTTTTGTGTCCATACAAAAGAAGGGAATGAGTACTGCCATTGTCACCAATATTCTTCAAAATATCCTGTGTTCTGTAGAAGAACACCAATCATAGTAAATATTTGTAGAGGTAGAGACTGACATCATCAGCAAGTATTAATACTACTTTCCTATACAATACAAGTGAATGGTGACTGAGGCTGTTTTGCGTTTCAGACAGAATGCAAAAGGCAAAATGGTCAAGAATGACCGTGCAAGTCATTTTACTTTAAATGCATCTCCAGTAGAAACAAAAATGATACAAATTTTAGATAAAAAGTATTGCAAGGAAACGTGACCCATCTCTTTAACTTGCCGCCCTCTCCGTCTCGTGTTGCAGACGCGAGTGCGACAGCGACTCAGTTTGCAAAGTATTAAAAGGTAGAAAGTGCTTGAAAGTGCACAACCGGGCCCGTGCGGAGAAGCCTCGCTCCGGCTTAGGTTCTGGGTCACTTCACTTTGCACCGCATATGCAATGAGCGGCTGGAGGCACAGGCAGACTTGGCAAAGGCTCTACGAGAAGCGTATACAGTTTCTACGCCGGCTCAGTGTCTCTCGCTTTCTCCCTCCCCTGGATGCTCCACCAAAACGCCGGGAGCGGCGTGCTTGTAAAAGTAACCACAGCTCTTTAAAAGGCTCATGTATTTACAAACGGAGGTATGTCGAAATCAAAGGCATTACCACATGACATAACACATCAAGCAGCCAGCGGATAGAGAATTTACAGGGCGGATTCGAACATGGGTGGTGCGTGCAGGAACTACGCCATTGTTTGATCATGCACAGCCACAAGCAAGTACAACTCACTCACCTATGACAGGTTCCAAGTTCAGCGGTTCACGGCCGCCACCCCCACCTCTCGCTGCCGTTTAGTCAGGTGGCTACAGGTGCAGAGCACGATTGTTTTCTACTTCCTGTTGTTAATTTCACCACGCACGCTGCCTTGTTCTCTCCAAACGGCACGGCTGTGTCTCTGGTGGTTATGTAAGCCCAGTACATGAGCCGTTCTCACTCCTCTAACCGCACTTCTTGTGAAATACAGCAGTTAAATCTGTTATCCGTCCTGGTCGGATCTAAAGAATCGTTCTCTCTCTTTATCCCTCCCCCACTTTCCCTCTGTTGCCGTTCTGCCTAATCTCACCTCAGTTTTTATTTCGCCCGCCTTCATCTGCGGAGGACTAAAAATACATGATAAATGGTACATGATATTTTAAAGCCTTATCTCTTATCTGTTCTTACAAGGGACTAATAGGGTAGTTCATCCTGAAGATCTCCCTCAAATGGATTAATCAGCACATACGGACAATCAAATAAATGATTAATATTCGCCAGACTTACGGTCGGACAGTTACCCCCAAAGCATCAGTAATAATTCAGTAACCCTTCCCAGACCAAGGCCACACCGCCCGCTGCTGCTCTCTGATGCGGCGGGAGATCTTTGAAGCCGGCGCGTAACAAACTCTCCCTGAGCTCAACCGCTGACCCGGCCAAACAGAATCTGTTTCTAATGGCGCTGAACGCAAATAAAAAGTACACATACCGCATATCCTCTAGCTTAGGCGTTATAAAAAAACAGGTTTTACAAACCAGTTTTCCAAGGTTACGGATAATTTGTCAAAATGTTGCTGTGGCTAAAGCAAACATGTCAGATGAGTGAAAACTATTGTTGCCCAACACAAAGCCCGAGTAAAAACAAGCCTAAAGACATCCTAATGAAACTGATGAGACAACTTGAATATTCAAACAAAGGGGTCGTGCGCACGGACATCCAGCATCCGTCACCCTGTTTTTACATTCGGCTCGGACAGATGTCTCCAGACAGGCTGTTTAGCAGCAGCTCTCTCTGCGCTCGCACCCCGGGCACACCCTGTCCCAGTGATGGATTCCCTGTTTATTCAGCTATTTTTAGGACAAAAGGGAAGATCTCCACAGAAAACGTTCCCTTTCTCTACCATTACGAAGTTCGCCCACCCTCCTACAGGGGTCAAAAAACAGCCTTCCTCCACAAGCCGCCCGCATCTGCCAGCTTTTATTAATGTGAGAATGGACGCCACACCGGCACACGCATGCGCGCGTCTGCTCGAGCATATGTTTGTACGCCGTGGCTCTGCCATGTGGACCGGTATTAGCGGTCCCACGCTAGTGGTGACCCTTAACCCCCCACCCCCACCTTGGCCTTTGTGTAGGTCGCCCGGCTGGCTGGCTTGAGAAGACCGTGCAGCTGTCTGCCGTCCTCTTCGTGGCTTGTACACTACGAAACATGCATAACATGCCAGCATACTTTGAAACCTGAACGACACCTGTATTCGGTTGCTCAACATGGCCATGCAGTTTCATTAGCACAACGACCCAGTATTAAACTAATCCATGTATCTCTGCCGCTGTGGCCGGAGCCCCTTACTGCCTCAGCGGGGGCACCATTAGCCTTTCAGCGTGAGCGGGTCGGTCTGAAACCCTGCCAATACGACTGCTGATGTATGGCCTTGAGCTCTAATAGGTATAAGCATGGTGTGCGAGCAGCGTTGCTAGAAGCCAGGCTTTTCTATAACCGATACGGTTAACTTTGATCTCGTCTTAGCGTGGCTTGTTTATAAATCAGCCACGCAAATATTTATGAGCTGGATAGGAGAAAATGGCTGGTCTGGTTTATATCTGCGGTTTTCTATTCGTACTTACCGCCCCCATCCAACGCTCTACTCTTCCTCCCCCGGCTCATGCGGACACCACAGCAGCGGGGTGAGAGAGAGCCGACCCCAGGCCACATCTATCATGACTGCGCTGTCCGGCTTTAATAGGCTGGTCGTGTAAAGACCCTCCAGCCAGGGGAGGGCAGAGGGACTCTGGATATCTAAGAGATAAAGCAGATTTAAAAAGCTCGCAGGTCTACAGGTGGGGAAGGTTTTGTGCCCACCTCTCCAGCTCAGATTTTTCTCTAGTAAAGCTTCTTTTTTTAAAAGTACGGCTTGCACCCTGCACACCTATCCATTTCCGCCTGCGGCGCGCACGATGGGACGGCCCGGCTCCGGCAGATGCACAGGTTTTAATTGCTCCCCACAGTCCTGACCTCTGCTCCCGATCACCCTCTGATATACAGCATCTCTATTAAGATGGCAAGTAGGTAAATATTCTCCTAAAGACCCTGCCTTCATCTACCGGAAAAAAAATCAATCACCTTTTTTCTTTGTTCTTCACCAACTCTATTCGTTTTCCCATTTTATCTGATGTCGGGATCCAAAAAACACTGCACTTCAGAGGATGCAGTCTGCAGGGTCTCTAGATGTAAAGCTGTTTCTCTGAGGAAATGTGCAGCTTTTGTTATGTTGTAAATAAAACCGTTTTCAAATGTCAGCAAGAGTAAAACAATGTTCGTTTATGAATGAATGAATGAATGAATGTTACAAAAAGTACTGCAAAAGAGAAACAAACGAATCCTGAATTAATTTGCTAAGCCTGATCACAACAAGTAAACAGGAGCCCTTTGTGTGTGCCGGCATGTAAGAAACTGTGCGAGCGAGTAAAGGGAGGCAGTGGTGATGGTAGTGGTGGCCGGCTTGTCGATCGATGCCGTGATTGGCAGTTAATGGCTTTTCCTGTTCTGCCTTCGTAACCTCACTCTGACGGCTGTTGCCTCTGATCAAAGATGGCAGATGACGTTTGATTTTTGTACATAAAGCCTTGACTTTTTCGAGTTGACTATCATCTTAAATCATTTAAAAGTTAAGCTGAATACAGGGAATTCCTCTCTGCCAGGACAAAGAAACAAAACTAAAAGGACCCACTAGACATCCATTTAAAAAGAAGGAATGCAGTTCAACCTTTTGCAAGTTTAAACACAATAGCACAGGATATTATCATCTGCTCGCCTAGTGATGTAAAGGCCTGTCCCTAACTCGGTCCTTCAAATAAAAATGAAGCTGCCCAAAACTGATTATCATTCCAAAACCATTCCTCTAAAATGGTTTCAAATATGTCTAGCGAAATTTCAAATAACTCCGCTATCAGTCCCTTACACTTCAGCCGACCTCTTAATTCACCTGATAAACCGCAGCGATTTCTACATCTCATCATTGCAAAAGTTCAAAGATCCCTCAAGCCGTAAAACCAAACGAAAGAGGCAGAAAGGCAGACTGGAATAACAGAGGTCGAGCTACATCTCAGACAGACAGAATTAATAGAAAAGGGACAAACACAGAGGGGAGGAGGGGTTCATATTCATAATGTTTTAAGGGCGATGCCTATTAAAGTATACAGAGAAGTGGGTAACAAGAATCATTTATTAAAAAGGATGTGGGTCCCCCAAGAGCAAAGGATCGCACAACTCTGAAGCAGATGCTGTAATGGAGGCAGATTTAAAAAAAGAATCCGCTCCGACTAAATACAGAACAAACGCACTGTATGTATGTATATACAGAGACCCGCTGGGAGCAGCCGCTGCCGAATTAAAACACACATGCATCTCTCCCTCTGCAACGTCAACAAATATTTAATAAAGCCTGCTTCATAGAACTCATTAATATGGCACTCCCTCTCTTCTCTTTGCTTAATTTAATAACAATCATTTGCATACCAAAATCCTGTAATCTTCTCCGGTGGCGAGACTTGCTTTATTCAGTAGCAAAGACGGCATTCTGGTTCAAATTAGCAGAACAAGACCATTCCAACCCAACTAGTTATAAATTATGGACATTCCTTCGCAGTGACAGAGATAACGCGTTCAAACGGACCATCCAAGTCTGCGGCAGACAGTGGGCCTTATTTTAGGCATGGTGTTGATTGAATGTGGTGATGCTGTGGGGATGGAAGGATGGAGGGGGAGAGAGATCCTGTGGGGAGTGGGTGGAGGAATGTGGTGGCTGTGTAGAAGACTTCCTCTGCTGTCTCTGTGTTCCATCTCTGCGCCCACAGCGCCAAAATCTCCACTTCATAAATCAGCACTGCTGTATGAAAAATGCATCGTGATACACAAATGTGTGAAACCGCTTAACAACAGAAGAAAACTGTTTCCCCTTCTTTCAACAGCTGCAGCTTGTAAAAATAAAAGGCACCTTGGAGAGGTTGACCTAAGAAGTTACCTCATCAGTGGGAGGGGCTTCCTCAAGAGGAAGTTGGTATTGATATATGTGGGGGTGTGTGCTTTGTACTTCAGGTGTCCCGTATGGCCAGCAAGAGTTAGAAAAGAGAAAATGCGATTCTTAACTTGACCCTGGAAAACGGAATGCTCCACTTGCCCTTCAATGCACTTTGAGTCCGTCTAACATCTTCCTATTCGCTTTAATAAGAGTAAAGTAGAACACAGGTGGTGGAGAGAGAGAGAAAGAAAAGAGAGAGAGAGCAGTCCAATAAGGGAGAGAGAGTAAAAAGAGAGCAAGAAAGAGAGAGCTAGAGAGAAAAAATATTTGTTTTGCTTTTTGTGAAAACTGTCAAATCTTTTTTTTAAACTGTACTTTATTTCCATATATTATTCACTTTTTTGCACTACACACAACAGACTTTATATTGCTACTATGATTTTTTCTTTGTTTTGGGGTAATATTTGGGTAGTTGACAAATAACTGTTTAAATGTGTCCTATGGTGTCACAGAAAAAAAAAAATAATCAAGACAAATCTCTCGTATGCTTGGGCTGTCAAATAATTAAATCGCAAGGAAAGTATGTCTGTGCACTGAACATATTTATTTTGTATTTATAAACACATACACGCATACTAATACACAGCCAATATGCCAAAAATAGGCGTGCTAATAACAACTAGTTCACAGTGAGAATTGCCCCCTATACTGAAATGTTACACAAACTTTTATTCCGGATGTCTGACATCTGATATTATAAACATTAATCACATAAAATATATTACATGTATGGTATATTTGCTCCCCATTTGCAATATTTGTATGCAGACCAGCTGCAAATGCTTTGTCAATGCAAATCTACAATTTTGTCATGCCAGTAAAGCTCACTTAAATTGAAAGAGAAAGAAAACTAGCAGATAACATTTTAAAGTCTTTTTTTAAAACACCTCTTAATGACAAACCATCATCTCTCTCTCTATTACTATAGAGCCGTAATCCTTCATTTCCCCACTTTAATTTACTTTCTCATGGTTCCCCCCTTTTACATGCATAAAAGCACATGATGAGAAAACAAGGTGTGAAATGATTTTTTCCAGAGGGGCCCCAATAAAAACCATATGACACCTTGAGCTGAACTGCTTAATTACAAAGGGATGAAAATCTGTAGTCTGCATCTGGTGAAAACATTGCCCCCATAACACAGAGAGATTTACAGCTCCCAGACCTAACCTTGCACTCCAGTGCACGGCAATTAGGCCATGCATAAGACGCTTCAATGAATGTCCATATCAGCGGGGGGGCATCTTTACATTTTTACCCCGGTAGAGAAAGAGCATCGACCCTACCGCCTTATCTGACCGTCGAGATCTAGACTCGAAACCTAAACTATTAACTAAAAACCTCTGCATTCTCCTCCGTGGAGTTCAACAGAACTTTGTTACTTCGTGGACTCAGAAGACAGAGATATCGTCTGTGATGAGGGCTGAGTGAAAAACGGTGAGGTCCAAAGCCTCATTTCATGTGCGGATTTATTCGTCCCAAGACTCTCTTCAGCAGCCCAAAGCTAAACACAGTGTGTTTTCCAGCCCTCCGCCTGCCACTAAGCACCGAGAGCAGCCTTGTGGCCTGGGCCACTCACAAACCATTAATCTGGTTGCTAAGTCACTGATGTATTGATGCTGGTGAACCAGCGAGTCTGTCTGCAGCTCTCTTTCCCACCCACCGTCTTTCTCTCCTGCACTCTCCTCCACAGCAAGGAAACATGACAAATAGGACGTCTTTAATATCTCAATCGTTTCTCTGAGACAGAGAGCAAACAGAGGCTCTCAGACTTTTCTCTTGAGAAACAGATCGCACCGTTCTCACATCTCACAACATTCAGAGTATTCAATGAAACCGATTTTATGATGAACTCAAATATTTATCTTCAAAAGCAAAATAATTGTGATAAAACTCATTTTATATCAAAAACATCTCAAACAAACGTGACCCTGGACCACAAACCAGTCTTAAGTAGCACGAGTATATTTGAAGAGCTTGGTTCCACAATGAGAACTCGGTTTTAAATACATTTCAAAAATCATGTTTTTTATTATGTTACCACGTTTTTATTGTGTTTTATTGTGTTAGTTAGCTGTATTTTATGAGTTATTATGGCTTACATCAAAACAAACCAAATGCAGTTTGATTGATATTACTTGGAATGCACGATACATTTTTTTTTTGGAAAAATGTTAAATACGGAGTTCTCATTTTGCAACCAAACTCTTCATTTGAAGCAATAGCCAACAATACTGTACATTGTATGGGTCAAAATCATTAGGATATTAAGTAAAGATCATGTTCCATGAAGATCTTTCGAACATTTCCTTTTGTAAATATATCAAAACGTTATTTTGTGAGCAAAATCATAAATAAAAATGGCCGGAAACACACTCAAAACTTCACTCACTGCTGCCCGCTCTTTGAGAATTACCCACTCAAGTTTGGTATCCATGTAAAGTTTAGAACTTCTGATTTAGGCTTTATCTACTCTCCACAATGTCATTACAGTGGTAAGCCAATAGAGAGCATTAAAACAAACCTGTTTCTTCCTAGCAACGGCCTGCTACAGCCTCTCTGATGGACAACTTTAAAGACGATTTTCTCAATATTTTGATTTTTTGCACCCTTAGATTCCAGATTTTCTGTTTTTGCGGTCCAGGTTCACAAATGTACTACAAAATAAAACAAGCTCTGAACAATACAATGTTCTTCCTTATGCACGGCCAGCGTCGGTCTCATTACTTTCTACTGTTGTCTGGACAACTTATATTAAAAGGCCAGACGCTTACTGCTCTGGGACCTGAAAAAGATTTGACTCTCATTTGACTGACAAATGCATGTAAATGACTAAGAAAACTTTACAACAAGCAGATCAAATTAGGTTGAAAATAAAGTCAGTTTAAGGATTGGGCAAACAAGCACTTTCTTCGCTGTGCCAGACGAGAGGAGGAGGAGGGACTGAGGTGTGCTGGCAGTGATCGCAATATAAACTATACAACGGTAATATCTTTTACAAGACTGAGGCTGGCACAACTCTGATAAAACATTAAGGCACAACGTAAAAAGAGAAAGTTGCTTAAAATCAGGGCTGGGAACGGGGAACGTAAAAGTCAGAGGTTCAAACCCGGGGGTGTAATTCATGAACGTAAGCGCTGCCGAGACCTATCAGCAACGTGCCCTTGAGCGAGCCACTTAACCCCGGAGGGAATGTGCCTGCAGTAAGTGAACTTTTAAATCGCTTCAAAGCATCTACTAAATGTCAAATAACTGAATAAAAAAGAAGTCAGGTCAGTCCTGCGTACAGTGTTTAATGCTCTGCAACGTAACTGCGCTTTAGATAGCTTCAATGGCAACTTTAACTAGTCACCATGATGGCGTGAAAAGCAACGTTGTTTGCCATCTTTATAGTGACTTCCAGTGGTTATCCTTTATAAGGAATCACAGCAAGGCAGAGGCTACAAAGATGAAAAGAACGAGAGAGAAAAAGCAGGGAAGAAAGGGAAAAAAAGACTTGACTGGAGAAATGTTTAGTTTCCAGGCTGGTTGGATTAAAGCTATTTAACCTTAGGAACACAGGAGCGGAGAGGGACCACCCACCAGCCTGTGACCCTTGCTGGTTTGTTTTATGCATGATGGGTATTAGCCTTGTTTATTAATTTTTAGACGACAAAGAATGGAGAAAAACGAGCGAGGGGAAAGAGGGAGACAGTGTGAGTCAGACAGATATATGGTCAGAAATACAGTCTGGGGTTTTACTCCTGGGTTTGTTTCAAATTGAAGCTTACGCTTGGGTCAATGACTTGATGCTGATTTTTTTGGTCCGGATATTTGAATTGACCAAAAACACATTAAGATTTCTAATCATGCATAGCATACAATGACTTGAATACACCTCATCCGTTATTAAAATAGTTTACAATTTTTGAAGTTCATTTTGGTATTTGAGGGGCATGAAGTGGGACAAAAATGTCATGGTTGTACAAGAGTCCAGAAATGATCATGGATAAAAGCCTCTTCAAAACGAATTAAACATTTTTGAAAAGAAAATCTTAATAGTTATTGCAAATTCCTTAAGAATACATCTAAAAAAAGACATTTTAAAAACAAAATATTTAAAATGTTAATGTAAAAAAATGATTGCTAAGTAATGCAGAAAAAATGTCAATGTTATACGAAAACGGAGAATGATATTTGACCATTATGACCGTTCATCAAAGTCAATAAGTCTTTCAAAATTGTTAAATGTCAAACTTTAGAACCATAAAAACAACAAAAAAAACCTAAACTTACTATATAAAAATGAAGATAAATGAAGATAAGATTACATATCAGGGTGAAAAAGTATACATTCTTCTCACTTTTTGTACCACCTCATCACAAAGCATTTGCTGAAAAGGTTTTTTATTCAAACCAAACTAGCATGAATCAAATAGTTATGTGATCGAATAGTTCTAAAAACAAAACTTGAAAAATGATTTTAAACTAAATTTGTAAAAGATTTTGATTTATTGGACATCCTCATCCGTCATTGACCTGCCTACGCGTACTTCAAAAACTACTACGCGCTCTCTCCTTCCTACAGTGGCGTAACACTCTCTGATCCCTGTGTACACCCCAGTCCCTCTCCGGTCTCCAATCCCCTGTTTGTGCTGATCAGGCAGCAGATAATGGGATCAACAGCTTCCTTCAGCAGTGGCAGGAGCATTGCTTACTTGCTCTTGTCTGGCTGCCCAAAAAGAGAGAGGGGGGAGAAATCAAAACAAACAACCATTACAACACAATAATATCTGCTCCTCGGCCTCTGGACAAAGACACACGCTCCCTCTCGCTCGACGTTCTTCAGTAATACAGGAAAACATACGAAAGCTAAGTTTGGCCTACCATGTGTTTCTGGACGGCTGCTGGTCCCTCCATTGAACACACACACATAAATAAACTTAAAAGAGGGTCAGATGCGCGTAACCGCCAGCAGCAGCTGGGCGATGGGTCTGCGCCTGGCCTTTCTGAGGTGGGGGCTGAATGAGTTGTGAAATTCCTGCAGACCTCCAGACACGGCGTTAATCCCACCCTCTTTGCAACAAGCCCCTCCCACATTGACAGACCGCTCTCCCGGCAAAACTCTACTAATCTTCAGGGGGCAAGTAATCTGCCCTCCTCTCAAAGGGGAGCATCTGTTCGGCACCCTATGAGCTGGGAGAGACGGCAACTTGGGGATCCAAATCTTGATCATTAAAATCTTATAAATAGTGTTTTTAAATAAAAACAAAAATGCTTATTTTTTCCCTTTCACAGATGGAATAATGTTAGATATCGACCGCCTCGGTCACCATTCACTTTCATTCAATTTTTTATTTTACAATGAAAGTGAATGGTGACCGAGTCTGTCGGTCACTAATATTCTGCCTAAACATCTCCGTTTGCGTTCCACATATATACAGGTATATATATATATATGTATTTTTTTGTAAACTCTCTCTGAGTGCAAGTCTCAAATGCAACCTGTTGTTCGGCTCCTGTAGGTGATATGGATTATGTCTTTGACCGGAGAGAGAGGCAGGATGTCTCAGTAACAGCTCTGTGGATATGGAATGGGCGCTTTATTAGCACGGCACTACCGGTAAATCAAAGCTCAGCTCTTCCTGGAACAGCAGCAAACCTTTTTTCCCCACTGAGCACTATTACCGAACAATCACAGGCCAGCCATGATAATTAGCAGAGTATCTCCATCTAAATGAGCGCTTCTCTCTCACTCTCCCTATCCCCCTCCCTCCAATCATCCTTCTATCCTCTCTCCAACACAAGTCTGGAGGGACTTGTAGAGTTTGGGTGTGCCGTTCTCTCTGGCATAGAGGTTGAGCTTCACTGTCCACAGATGAAAGATATAACCACGGCCTGTACCAATAGTGGTAAAACGCTCCCTGGTGACTTTAACTCGAAATTACTCTGCACTTTTATGTGATAATAAAAAACAAAACGCAATCCTGCTGGAGCCCGGG
Organism: Triplophysa rosa; assembly: GCF_024868665.1. Lineage (NCBI taxonomy): Eukaryota > Metazoa > Chordata > Actinopteri > Cypriniformes > Nemacheilidae > Triplophysa > Triplophysa rosa. The sequence continues at coordinate 34,436,279 of NC_079890.1, forward strand.
CAATCCCGGTCTATTCGTGTAAAAGTTGTGGCTTCTGACGAAGATAAATCTAGATAAAAAAACATCATTATTAACGGAAGGGATCAGCGCGATCGAGATGCCTTTCAGCGTAGCCGCTATGGCTAATCCCCGTTTTCGCATTACTGTCCGTTTTGTTTTAGCGTGTTTTTTCCTTGTTTTCTCCAGAGTGTAGACATTTTCCTTCCTCACGCCCCGGCTGATCCGGTTGGATTGCACTGGAGGGAAAAATACGTTGAGAGCATCCAAAATCCAGACGCTTTGCGCTGGATCACGGGCCGCACTTGGAGCGCGGTCAAATCGCTGTTAGCATAGCTGAGACACATCAACATGTGATCCGGGGTTCTGTTTGCAAGAGTTTGGGCAGTGAACAGACGAGAGCGTGTGCGCGCGCCTACAGGGAGTGTGTAAATGTGCACAGCACACAGTTTGTATAGTTTGTGCGTTTAATGGAGCGAGACCAACACGCTGGCGGTGGAGGTGGTGCTGCGGGGGTGTGTGTTATGAGGCCTTTCTTGGGTAAAGATTCCCCATGTGATAGTGACGGCACTTTCTTCCTCTCTTTCCACGGCCATGCGGCATCTGGAGTGGATTTTGTGCGAGCAGACACCGTAGAACATGATTACATTCAGTTAACTGTGCTCTAAACTGATTATGCATGTGCCAAGCTAATGGACTACATTTGCAAGAGGAAAAATAACATCCAATCAATCTCAATTACCCCAGATCGTACCGGCCCCTGAGACAAGGAAGGTAGCCAGCCCGATACTCCTCCTCTTCCCTTGAAAGGCCTGCCTGGAAGCTCTGCCTCACTCCATCCTGTCTGGAGCTGAGAACAAAGTCTCGGACTCCGAGCTGGCAAAAGTGCGTTCCAGCGTCTGAGACGTGCTTACTCAGCACAAACAACAACTCTAGACGTGAACGTATGGGAGACGTAAAGTTGCTTTTTGAGTGGGGACTGATTCACAAATAATAAAAATAAACCACCAATTTAAAGGGATCCTTCACCCAAAAATGAACATTCTGTCAACATTTACTCACCTTCGAGTTGTTCCAAATATGTATACATTTTTGTTCTGATAGACACAAAGAAAGATATTTGGAAGAATGCATATAACCAGACAGATGTTGCCCCCCATTGACCACCATAGTAGGAAAACATACAAGGGTAGTCAAAAGTTCCCCAGAACGGTTTGCTGTCCAACATTCTTCAAAATATCTTCTTTTGTGTTCAACAGAACAAAAAAAAGGATTATCATTTTTTTTTAATTAAATAATGTTAACAAAATTTTCATTTTTGGGTGAAGTATCCCTTTAACTCTTGTACAAGTATTAAACAAGAAAAAACGTGTGGAATTTGATTTTATCGATCGAAATTAACCTAATCGTGAAAAGTGGGTGCCAGGTGGTTTGTCAGCGTAAAAAGTAAGTTTTTTCAGAGGAGAAGTTATTACATTTTGAGTCAAGATTAGAGAGACAAAAATATGTTTTTTCTTTGGCAAACCTTGGCCTGATAACCTGTGCACTATAGAGAACATGTCAAAGTGAACGCTTTCTTTGACTTAACACACCGCAGCCTCCACCAACAACAAACTTGAACCCTAAACCTGGTTCTATTGTATTCTCCATCTGCAAGTGCTTACGGGTGACCGTCATGACATCATTTCTGCCACTACAAAGCGGGCAAGCAAGCGGGAAATCTTAGAGAGCAACAGAAGGTAAAAGTTCATCACAAAGTGTAACGGGTGTGTCTAAAACCCGAGACGGATTCAACCCTGCACCCTAGATAGCAGATTCGGGAAGTGTCACCCCCGCTGTGCAGTGGTCCGTGCGGTCAGGGCGATTCTCTCAAGCTTTCCAGTGGCTTCGGAACATTCCAATCCATGGGGTGGTGGGGGAAGGTGTATTTTTAGAAAGCCCTAATATGTGCCGCATACCACAGACTCTCAAATTATCCCATCCAGCTTAGCCATAGTTTTAAACCTTCCTTTTTAATTCCAGTAATTACAGGCTCCAATTTACGGGGCTGTGCACACAAAGGGCCCGTTTAATGCAAACCAGTTTGATTCGGGCAAAGTGTCCCGAGGATCTACCACATCTTACGGCGCGTTTATGCTGACTTGATTTATTTTCCCCCGGCAGGAGGTCCAACAATTTTGCATTTCGCATCAGATTTCAATCGGGAGGGATAAACACAGCGTTTTTCCTTATCCGTTTAACCACTTGTACAGCCAAGCTGGCAAATGACTCTTGTTGGTGTCGGGCAGTCAGTTTGTCTATCGGAGCTATAAATTCACTGCAAAGTGAAGCGTGTGGCATTGCATGGTTAAAAACTAGACCTCAGCAGCACCATACGCGTATCGCCCTGTAATCACATTTGCATGTCATGAAATCCAGCTATAACTCAAGCCGTGAATGTCTTAGTTTGAGGGTAGCGCCGCTGATGCTTACAAGACCGATACCGTTGTCAAGTCAGTCAACTCTACGCTCTCTTCCTCTCTGCTGGGATCTGTGGGGCTTTTAGAGCCGAGGAACCATTTTAAGCTGCTTAAAGATTACAAATTATCATGCTCGGATGTGTCGAACATTTCTAATCTGCCACAGAGTATTGAACATGCGCTGTTAGGCGGACTAGTCTCTTCTCAGCTGGCTCTCTTTCCTAAAAGGGACGAAATATAATGCTTCTTGAACATCCCCCTGACAAGAGTTCACTTTATTAAACTCAGTATGTGGTGCATTCCTACATTTCCACATAAAAAAGCTCCATCCAGAACAATAAAATGTTTTTAATGTCTACATAAGATGTCACCTATCGCTTGCCACTGATCCTAAAATTCAGCTCGGTTCCCCAGGACCCACGCTCTGCCAACAGCGCTGCCTCCACAGGTCAAGCCAGGCACATCAAGAGTCTTGTGTTACATATTTGAATCATTGTGGTATTTGTAAATACGCTTGATTCATGTCTCGGCTTGATTGTGGCGGGCAATGGCAGCTCATGCTGATTTTTAGTCCTCCCCAAATGACATTACAATCTGGTTCCTGGAGAAAACAGCCAACCAAAATCTGTAGAAATAATGACTGCCTGGACAGTCTCTAGGTGTGAAGAGTTCAAACAGAGTTCTTGCAATGAAAGGACTTCTAAAGGGATAGTTCACCTAAGAATGAAAATTCTGTCATCAAGTACTCACCCTCTTTTCAACCTGTATGACTTACTTTCTTCTGCAAAACTCAAAGAAGTTGTTTTGAAGAATGTTGGTAACCGAACAACAGCGGTACCCATTGACATCTGTCGTATGGATACAAAATCAATGCCAAAGTCAATGGGTACCGCTGAAGTTCAGTTACCAACATTCTTCAAAATATCTTCTGTTGTCTTCTGCAGGAGAAAGTCATACAGGTTTGAAATAACAAAAGGGTGAGTAAATGATGACAGAATTTTCATTTTTGGGTGAACTATCCCTTTAAAAAGTTAAACCTTCGTGGCCCTAACAGAGCTTTGGATGTTATTCGAAGTTGCTCTATTTTAGCAAAGATTTAGCAAAGTTTTTCATCCTTCGTAAAGTTAAAAGTTCCTATACAGAAAAGGACATTAAGCGGTAAAAAAGTGTTTAGATGGTGTGGAGGAGGCTGGGACATCTAAAAACAGGAATTTCCACTATGACCCTATTTACTTTAACATCAATACCCAATTGTGGTCTTATTGTGCACAATTCATCAGTGTCCATTATTCCAAATGAAAAACAAGTTTGTCTTGGTAACCTTTCTTCAAAATGCAATTCCATTTCCTCCGATTCAACTTTTCGGCTGACAAAACCTTGGCCAAGTGAGTGTGTAAAATAACATTAACCAACAGCCAAAAACCACTCAAACTGTGTTCTTTCTTGTTAAATATAGTTATATTACAAAATTAAATGATGCTCCCCAATTAAAACATAACATTAAAAAAACTATAAAAAATAGACCGCTCAAGTAAGTGCTCTCATTAAATATGGGACCGAATGAGCGCGAGCCACAGATATTTAAAGAAAGAAGTCCTTGTGTGAAGTTGGGCCCGTCTAGGTTAAACACAGCCCGAGCCGGGCTCGCAGACACACAGGATAGGTGCCTAAATGGAATCAGGCCTGTTAGATTTATGGCCATTTGTTCAAAGAGTGTTCATCCATTGGCTATTATGGAATGATTAGAGTGGAAGGTGAAGCTCCAAGTCCGGCGAAAATCAATACGGCTGTCGAGAGCGATTCTGCCCTTCCCACTCCGAACGGTATTAGCACCAAACCTCTGTCTCTTCACACTTCTTCATCCTCTCTTCCAGCAATTTCATCAGCTGCCCTTCTCCCCACCCTGCTGACCCGGGTGTTCCTCCCTCCCTCTAAGTGCCCGTTCTCCCTTCTGCGCTGCATGCACATTAGGCCTTAATATACTGCACCAGCCCATCGCTCATAGTCGTGGTAGAGACGTAAAGCACTGGTCGATTCAGTCATACAGGAGACTCCGTGAGGATCTTATAACAAGGTGCCCTAACCTGAACGATACAAGAAAGCTGCGCGATTAATATACCAGATAATTCCTTTACGTCCATCACGGTCTCCCTTTTTAGACCAGCTATAAAAAAATTGGACAAAAAAGCACCACCAAAGAAGCTTTCACTCTAGACAAAACTAAAATGACTTGCTGTTAAAGCTTGGTTAGGACACATGTACATACACTCGACTCACCTTGTACAACTTGAGACTGGCCTCATGGCGAGAGTTGACCGTGTGCATCCTCAGCTTCTCCAGGCTGTTTGTGTAGTAGTCGCAGGCGTTGCATTTGAGATGTACGGGATTGCCAATGGCCACGCATTTGAGGCGCCACTCGTTGCCCTTGCCGCCCTCCTTGATGTGAGCCACCAGCTGGTACTTCTGCACGTGCTTGTCAGTCTTGCAGTGCAGTTGGAAGTTGGCCTTGAGTTGCGTGGTGTAGTGGCACAGCTTACACTGGTGCGAGTCGCCCACCACAGCTCTCCACTCCTCTTCAGGGAGCGAACGCTCGGCGCTCATGTGCAGACCCAGCACGTCCAGGTTGTCGGTTGTAAAACGGTTGCACACAGCGCATTGGAAGAGTTTGAGGGAAGGGTCGCTGGACTGGGATAGGCTCTCACCGAGGGTCATCAGCTCCTCTGAGACCAGCTGACCTCCGCCCAGGCGTACATCCATGGCCATGTCCCCTCCAACTGAGTGTAAAAAAATCAGAGCAAATAAGATTTAAATAAGATTAAAAAAATATTTTTTTCATTTACTCACTCATGTAATTTCACATTTGCATAAATTTCTTCTGCAGAACACAAAAGATGATATTTTGAAGAATGTTGGTAACCAAACAACACTGGCCCCCATTGACTTCCATTGTATGTACACAAACTCCGAGACATTTTTCAAAATATCTTTGTGTTCCACAGATGACAGGGCTGGACTGGGAAGAAAAATCGGCCCTGGCATTTTTATGCCCGCATCGGCCCTCCACTGAATCTGTCAGGGGGGATTTGGGGCTGTGGTGCATGCATACGTGTATGTTTGCATACGTGTATGTTTGCATTCGCGTTGCGTGCATTCACATTTATAATACGTCCGTCTAAGCGGCCAAAGTTACGGCCCCATATGTTAGCGGCAAACGCGTATGCCCGTTACGGCCCCATACGTTAGCGGCCACCGCCTCCGTTCCGGGCCGATACGTTAGCGGCCCACCGGGAAAACGCCCGGTACGCCAGATGGCCAGTCCACCCCTTACAGATGAGGGTAAATAATGAAAGAATTTTTATTTTTGGATGAACTATCCCTTTAAATTACAGCATTTAGATCCTATTTAGATTGACAAATTTAACACATTTCAAAAGTTCTTGATCTATACATACCATATTGCCAAAGCAACGAAGACATAACACAGCAGTAAAAATGAATAAATAAATAAAGATTACATAAGAATGATAAAACCAGACTTAATGAGATCAGAAATGATCATATTTATAACATTATAGAAAAAAACATTAATAAACAAAAACAGTAGACAGAATGTGTGTAGAAGTTTCGTCTGTGGCAATAAGGTATTTATAGACGCATGTAACGGTAAGGGTTAGACATCTCATCTGTGCTTTTTTTCTGCCCATTTAAACTGCCTCAAGTTACAGGAATGCTCTGGGAAACGGGGAAAAGGTGCATAGTTCAGCCTTTTAACAGAGACCCATGTTTGTCTATGCAGACGAAATGGATTTGCTCTCCAGCTCACACAGGCCACAGAGGACAATGTGCTTGTGTGTTTTTAGCTCCATAATTTTATAAAATCCAAGATTATCCTTCTCTTTGAGCCGAGAGAAAAAGTGAGAAGATGAGAGTGGAGGTGCGGATTTACACAGTCCTGTTTGGACTGCTGTACTTTTCATAGCCCCGACATTAAATCAACTCCAGAGGCTGTGAGCTTCTGAGCAAAAAAGCACAGTTATTCAATCATTACCGGAGAACTAAAGAGCTCCCCGGCACACATTACTGTAAATCAACCACAGACCGCTATTCATAGAATAATATAAAAATTAGACCTCTCCTTTAGAGGTTCTTTCACCTCTGACTGGGCACAAATCGATACAAACAATTTTCAGGTTATTTCTGCTCAAAGCTTCTGTGTTGTGAAGGAACAAATAAAGCTGTGGGAGGTACAGAAAGGAGACATTCGGCAAGGCATCTAAGAACAGACGCTAGAGGCTGAGATTTGGAGGCAAAGGTTGCGTAGAAGTTTTTGTCTCAGATCGCTGATCTCCAATCTGTCACTGGCCAGATTGAGCGCACCCGCTGAACCCGTGTGGCTTTCCACTAAATTCATTCCAGCAGCTCTTTTTATTTATCGGGGCAGCGCATGGCCTGCTTATTTCACCATTACCTTTGGCTTTTACGGCAGGGGTGGCGAGACCTCTGACAATTCCCTCAAATCATTCCAGAATCCACCACTCTCAGTTCAAACCATTTCTCTCCATCACATTCTCTCTTTTTCTCTTAATCTCGTGCTTTCAAAGTTTCTCTCTTTTGAAATTGCTTTTTTGCTTGTATCTTCAAGTTAACCTTCAAGCTGCCTCTCTTCACTTCTAACACCTCTAATTCTTTAAACCGTATATAGTAGGGATGCACCGATAGGAATTTTCTTGCCGATACAGATTTTAACAAACAACTATCATCCGAATCGTGTATTGGTCAATTGCATAATACTTTACAATACTAGCTAGTTTTTCTGCATTAAATTCATTTTACTGAACATCAATTGGATCCATTTAACATTTTAAGAGATATGATAAATATCTCTTAAAGATAAAAATACAATAAGCCAACACGACAATCTTCAAAGGTGATTTTTGCCATCCAATATTTCTTTTATTAACAACATTAACTCAAATTTAACTTAACATTGAACATTTCTTTAATAAACTTAAAGTCTGTGCTGTTGCCATTTAATTATTTTGCTCAGAGAAAAACATTGGATTATTCAGACATGCAACTCATTGCCTAATTAATTAACATGCCGATGGTGTTCAATGAATCCAATATCCGCCGATTTAATATCGGTGGCCAATACATCTGTGCATCCCTAGTATATAGTATTTATAACCTTTAAAGAATTCTGGGAAGACCTCAAATCTGAGTTGCAAATGGTCTTATTAAAGTTCCAAATGTCAAATCTCAGGATTTAAGTTTGCTCGCAGGAAATCAAACATTTGAAATCCATATTTGAGACCAAAATAAAAATCTGGAACTCTAAAATGAGGATTTAAAACAAAACCTTAAACCTTGCGGCTTGTAGGTGAAAAAAGTGCACTGACATTAACATTTTCTGTTTTTCTGATTAAAACAAGTCAAATGACAATTTTAATAAAGCAATTAAAAAAACTCTACTTTAGACCAATCAATTTAGCAAAATGTTTAAATTTATCTAATGTAAAGTAATTATTAAAAACTGTAAAAACAATAATAAAAAATTCTGACGTTTCCAGATGTCCCTCTGTGCATAAAATAAACAATAGATGTCACTTTACAGATCGCATACAAATCCAAAGTCTCTCTCGTGACAGATCTGATTCTGTTGTGCATGACTTAAGTGTATGGATAGACATTTCCAGATTTTTAGGTAATGACAACACTGTTCTTTATAGGCCGTATGCCCTGTCAGTGAATCCCTGTAATGTGCTTATTGAATATTACCTCACTGGAAAACCAACCAAATGGATGGAAGAAAGATGAAAAAAGAAAAGAATTAGTCATGGCAATCAATTCCTGTTCATGTCTCTGAACTGGCAACAATTTGAGACAAGCCTGTGCAAATTGTGGGCTTGTAGCTGGCATACCAAATTTCCGCTATGCTGTCGAATTACCCTCACTAGGCCCTTTTTTGACCGGAGTAAAAATATATAGCCACAATTACAAAAGCAGGAAAAAAGGACGAATGATGTAGCTAATAATGACATTAAAATGCTGATGTTTAGTAAAAAAGGCTTCGAGGACAGGGCCATGTGGAACATAGCCACAGCCAACCTTTCACAAGAAACACAGCGGCAGCAAAAGGGGGAATTTCCCAGGCAAAGTGACCCGGATAGAATGACAAGAGTAGATGCGGAAAGTAAACCGAAGCTTGAGTAATAGGAAGATGTGCCTGTCTTTCTCTCGCTCTCTCTGTTGTTTTCTCTGTTGTGAAACTGAAATCTGCAGGATCGGTTAGCACTTCTTAGGCGCTTGGATACATAATGTATCCTCACGTGTCTAATGTAGCAGCTATGCTTGTTGTTTATTGCGTCTTTGTACAAACAAACAACATGTCCAAAGTTTAATGTAGTAGCAATACTACTTTAAGTTTACTTGAACCTTATACTTTACAATAAGGTTGTTTTTGTTGAACTAACACTTAGCAATATAGTTTTTCAGCATATATGAATCTTTGTTAACGTTAGTTAATGTGACAATTATTTATGTTAGTTCATGGTGCATGACGTTACGTTTGACTTAAAAATGTTTAACTTGAATTGTGTTGTGCTTATTTCAATACCAATCGTAAACATTTTACTTCTATGTCCAAGATATAGAATCATAAAAAAATTCTGGAAAGCTCCATACATAAACATAAATACTGCATTTCAGTAACAACAGCAAAAGTCAATTCAGGCCTTACACATGGATGTTTCACAGAAAAAAACATTAAATGTTTTTCACTCACTGGGTTGAGTGGTGCTTATCTCACTACATACCAGCGCTTGCTGCCCTTCAAAAACAATTCAGTCTTATTTGTGCCTCTTTAAGTCTGAGACACCTTTTAAACAATTGTTTAGAATGAGTGTGTTAAACAAGGCAGGTATGCTTGAAGGCTACAGGCAGAGACATAGATTCACCGGTTAAAGCAGAAGATTAAGTGTTTTGAATGTATGGATAGATAATGTAGAGAACACACAAATCCTACTTAAGGGGGGAAATAAAGCATTACAATTAATACATATAAGACATATGACATTGTTTTTTTTAACAACAGAGACAGTACTTAATACTCAAATTAACAACAATACAGTTTAAACTGTAACTCTGTTTTTTATTAAACTTACCTAGTGCTGGGGCCAGGGCTGCCATGTTGGGGTCCAGATGAAAACCACCAAACAGGAACTGGGCATCAGCTCCCGAGGGATCCATCTTGAGGCCAGGCGGAAGGCTCATGTTCTGCGTCAAGTAGTACTGGTAGAGCTCGGCCTCCGAGGGTGAAGGCATGGCCCCCAGACCAAGCCGGCCGTGCTGCATCTGGGTCATGTTCTGCTGAAGCAGCATCATGTTGTGCATGTGTTTCTCACTCGTCATGTGGATTCGTAGGTTACGTGCTACATTGGTCTCATAGTCACATACCTCACACCGCCATGTGGGCTTGCTTTTTGGCTTGGTTGGTGAGGGGGCACCACAGGGCCCTGCCATGTGGGTGGAGGACTGGGCTGGGTGATGGTGGTGGGTGGAGGACTGGGCTGGGTGATGGTGGTGGGTGGAGGACTGGGCTGGGTGATGGTGGTGAGTAGGGTGATGACCGCTGGCCTGGGCAGCAGAGGAAATGGCCACAACCCCACCGGGCGCATGCCCGAACACCTGTTCGCTAGCCGAAGGAATAGAACCCCCGTTCTGTAATGTCTGCATGTTGTTGAGATGTTTGTCAGACTGCATATGGATGCTTAGGTTGCCCTTGGTGGTAGTGGAATAGTTACAGACCTCGCAGCGGAAGGGCTTGTAGCCGCACGTGTAGCTCTCTCCACGGGCGAGGCGGGGGTGACTCTGCCCACTGCTGCAGTACCCACAGGAGCCTCCAGAGTCAGGGTGCTTCTCCTTCATGTGGGCCTCCAGGGTCTGCTGGTATTTGTAGTGCCAGTTGCATTTGGGACACTTTAGCGTCTTGCACGAGTTACGTGAGTGCATCATGGTCATATGGCCACCCAATGAGCGCGAGGAGCCCAAGACGGTATCACACTTCGGACACTCCACTCCGCTGCCTCCGCTGCTGTGGTTCTGAGCGCATTCACCCATTCCTGACATGTCACAAGGAACTGCGTGATGGGGATGCGTGTGGGAGTTCGGTGACGGGTGAGGGTGGTGAAGGTGGTGGTGGTGATGGAGGAGGGCATCGTTGTCCTCATCTCCCTCTGCTGGGCATTCATTTGGTTCAGGAGCTGTGGCACTATCTCGATTGGCACTTTCCTCAGCGGCGGCATTGGAGGCAAGAGGGGAGGACGTGCTCGCAAAGGAGCTTGCGGCTCCGTCCTCTTCTGTCCCTCTACCGGCGGCAGCCGCCATCGCCATGGGGACCATGGTCCCCTGGCAGTTAAAGCTCAGAGGGAGTTCTAAAGTTCTCCCTCCACCGTCTGCAGCCATCCCTTCCTCTGACCCCCTGATAGAGGAAGAGGACATGGAAGCAGAGGCTTTGCTGCTGAGTGCAGGGCTGGCTGCGGAGAGACAAGCAGAAGGCTGGAGAGCGCTACTAGGCATTAATAAAGGAGATTTGGAGATGCTTTGGTTTGAGACAGCCGATTCCCCCACAAATCTGCCACCGCTGTTGCTACTTCCACTACAGGCCACCGCAGTGCCTTCATCCTCAACCTCTTCATCCTCCTCTTCTAAAAGAAGTTCCTCGTCTTCCTCTGAGGCCATCTCCTCACCAGGAAGGAGGGCCTTGCTTTCGCAAGTTCCTGCCTCCCTATCCCCCCCTCTATAAGTCCCCTGTTTTCCTACAGACCCCTCTGTTCTCCTACCCTGTGGCATGGACAGAGCACTGGAGTCTTTGGCTGGGCCTGGGGTTGAGGTAAGGGAGAGTGTTTTGGGGCTGCCAAGGCCACCCAACGTGAGAAGGGCTTGTTGCTGGAGACCCAAATCTGAGTCTTTGCTGAGGAGGCTTTCACCTCCCTCAATATTGCCACCACCTTCTAAATGAACCCCGCTGAACGTGCCGTAGAAGCTCTGGCCTGAGTTCATGGGTACTAGGGTGGGCGGCGGAGGAGAGTTCTTATTTTTTGGTTCTAGGAAGCTAATGAGTGGCTCTTTGTCCTTGCCAATGCCCTGTATAATGGCAGACGCTTGCTTGTGCCCTAAGAGCTGGCGTTCATCTTCACACAGGGTCATGCGATGGTCGTGGACTGCGTGCGTGACGAAGGAGCGTGCGTAGCCAAAGGACAACTTGCAGAGGAAACACATGAGAATGGGCTTGCCTTTGCCATAAAGGGCCAGTCCGTCGAATTTGGAGAAATCCACGTTGTTGGGAACATCTTTGGAAACACAGGACTTCTTGGCGGACCCGTCACTGTTCAGGTAATCCTTGTTGCTTTTGTGCCGCACATCAAAGACGCGGAAACTGTGCAGGACAGGACTGAGGCCTGCCAGGGTTGAGGTATTGGGGAAACCTTGGTCTGAGGAGCCGAACCATTTTCCGAAAGACGAAGCTATATGGAACGTATTGATAATCTGAGGGTACACCGAAGAGGAGGTCCCAGCAGGTTCCCCTGGCTTTCCCCCACTGGGGAGAGAGTTTGAAGTGAGCAGCCCTGGTTCTATGCTCCCGTCGCTTTGGATCAGCTGGCTGAGGCTCTCCACAATGTAGGCGGAGCCATCAGGCCGGTAGACGATCTCTCCAGCCAGGTTTTCCACATCACTACTTTCCTCTTCTTCCTCCTCCTCCTCTCCTTCTTCGCTCCCACTTTCTGTGGCTCCACTCCGATGGGAGGGCTGTTGCCGCATGAGCATGGGCATGCCCCCTCCGCTTGGCACCATAGGTATGCCAGGAAAAGGCTGCAGACTTGGAAAACAGCTGTCAATCTCCATGTCGTCCAAGTCTTCCAAGTCTTCGTCCTCTTCTCCACAGCTCACTGCCTCCTGCTCGTCCTCCTCCAACCCCTTTATTTTGGGGTGCAGCCGTCCGGTAGCAGAGCTATCGCTGGTAGCCTGGGACTGCGTTTGTTGCTGCTGTTCTCTCTCAGCCTCACGAGGCGCTTTGGGGTTTTGGAGCTGGGCTGAGTGGGGTGCAGCGAGAGACAAGGGCTCCAATGAAGGAGGCTGGTTGCAAGGTGGGACCTGTGCGTTTGGGTGATCTTTCCAGGGTTGTGGATGGTGCTGCTGCTGGGAGGTGGCGGAGGAGCCAAGCCCATCGTCTGTCCCAGAAACCACGGGAGACTCACAGCTTTCCATGCTGATGCCTACATGAGGCGTTCATCGCATCCAGGCCTGACGAAAAAAAAAGAGAGAAAGTGTTAAAACACTGCTTAATGTACGATGTCTCAGAGAACAATAGCACGTGAAAAAAAAAGTTTTTTGTTGTTTCTATTCAACCTAATTTTCAGTCCTGCGATGCTGAACTTTCAACCAGACGTACAAAGTGTCTTGATAAATGGTGATGCTAAGTATAGAAAGAGGAGCGCAGCTTAATGTATAGTAGATTAGATGAGAAACAAAAGTGTGAGATCTAATGGTGGAAAATGACAAGAGTGCTCATTAGGTTAGATTAGGTACTTAAACACAATACCTCAGACAAGCACTAATAAGGCAGCTCAGATGCCTCCTCCTGTCATATCAGCCAGTTACCATCTTTTATCTAGACCTTCCACACAACACCCCGAGTCTACCATGTTCTGAATCCTGCATACATCTTTTTTTTTTAATTAACATTGGGTCTGAGAAACAGAATAATAGAATAACTTAATGGATAAAAAAGCTCCATTGTGCCGCTAATTAGACACAGTGAAACCCGCCATCAGCGCATGATCCATCTCACACCCGCAGAAAGAACTGAAGGTTACGGAAATATATTAGCCACGCTGTTTGAGGACCTCCATTATAGATCCCACACATACAGATACACACTGTTTGAATAGAGGAGGCATTCAGTGGAAGTGTATATGCTTTTTGCAGCATGTATATAAATACATACACAACATAAAGAGATAAAAAAAACTCCTGAAATACAACAGCTGTGTTCCTACTCCAAATGCAGCTGTGTTTAGATCTAGAATCCAATAAGCTACATGCTCAGTCTGGTTTCAAACACTTCTCCGCCTCCGAAATAATAAATGGGTGCCGAACTTTCTGAGGGTAGCGCTGCCCTGAGCAACGAAGAGCCATGAGCAGGCCACAGTTTTGAGCAGACAAGAAGAAAAAAAAGAGATACTGCTGAGCTAATAATTTTAATAAAGGGATGCAGGCAGCATTGATTAAAGGGGGTAACCAGACTGAAACCAATAACTCTGGCCTGCCCTTTCACCCTCCACTGCTGAATATTACATGAGAAAAGATTCCCGGCAGCATGCTAACCACCGTGTCCTGCCTGATTAGCACATTCGCTGCCTCTACTTGATTTATTTACTTATTTACTTAGGGATGCAAATTTTAGCAGTGATCAGACGCTGTGTCTGCCGCCCCACCCCCATCAAATGTATTAACATGTGAGCGCTTGGCTAGGGAGATTGATAACGTTTGACTCCCACTTCATGAATGTCTGATGAAAATTTGACATGCCCCCCATTCCCAACCTACAAAGCCCTCCCCCACTTATCAAAACCACAATATGAGGTTGCACACAGTGCCAACATATATCATTTTAAAATTAACCTAAAAATTGTATATGTATGTATAAGATAAATTAATATAAATAAATGGACATTATGAATGAAATAAAATATAACATTTATGAAATAAATTAATTGATTTATATATACATATAATTTAATGTATATAATTTCAGTGTATATTTTTTCATTAATTTCATATGAACATTAGTAATCATTTTATATAATATAAATTGTATAGTTATAATAAAACTATTTTGTCTTATTTTTTTATGATTTATAAATAAAAAAATAACAAAATGGTACAAGAGGAAGAGTATTTTGTCTTGGTTAATAGCAATAAGATTTAAATAAGATGAATACAATCTTCTACATGATTACTAATGACTACCAAAACAAGACGGCTATGGTAAAGTGCTCTGAGGTTTATAAACAGCCACAGATAAATGCCGATAAAAGACTCCAAACATACCATTCCAGGAACCTGTTCATAATGCCCTCTCAACACTACTGCATTATGGGATTGGACCTAATAGACGCCATATACTACTACTTAAACAGCTCAAAGATTATAGCTCTGGCAATCACAAATGCTCAATCCTGAAAATCTGCCATGATACGCATTTCATTTATAGCAATTGAGATGGCTTAGTTTAAAGAATTAGACCGCACTCGAAACCAGTGGCCCAAGCCCGTCTGGGCGCGTCTGCTGCTTACAGAAAACAGGATTGCCCTTTAAAATGGAGATGGTCTAATTCAATAACCAGCAGTGGTTACTGATGTGCAATAGGATTGTCTGGAGTCTGCCAGTCGCAGATGGGCGGGCAGATATAATGCAGTTTGTCCGCTCAAGGTCTGCTTCCAAAGCGACACCTGTTTAAAAAGAATCTTTAATCTCTCCCTCAAACTAACTAGGGTCCAGACAGATTTCTGTAACGCCACAGCAGAGAGGTTACACTTCTTTACCAGACACAATCTGAACATTACATCCTGTGTAAGTCAATTCTTTTCAGATGTTGACA
The DNA here is from genome assembly GCF_024868665.1 of Triplophysa rosa. Lineage (NCBI taxonomy): Eukaryota > Metazoa > Chordata > Actinopteri > Cypriniformes > Nemacheilidae > Triplophysa > Triplophysa rosa. The sequence continues at coordinate 34,451,396 of NC_079890.1, forward strand.
CATTAATGCTTTCTTTTGACTAAACATTGTTAAATCATGTTTACTGCTACCTGCAGAAGTCCAACAGCACAATAAATGCTCAAATCTGGTATGCTCACTAACTACTTCATTAAATGATCCGGCGTATGACTGGCAAGGTCTATGGATAGCAACATAAAAACGACTTTCTTCTCGGCTCACATTAGGCAGAATAGAAAACATTCTCCCCTTCAACCTGCCAAACAAAATAGATAAGGTTTTAATGTTTGAAAAAGCACGGTGCATAATGAACACTGTCGGACGCTAGGTCTGGATGTCATTTAGAGGGGATAGAAAATGAGATAAGTTTTTATTTATGGGCCCTTTCATTTGGTGGGATTTACCGGCTGAGCAAGGAGGGAATTAAGGAGCCATCTGATTATAAGCACGCACAATCACCTGACCAAGGGCCAGGCCCCCAGAGGCCCAACGCCTCTCTCCTGCGGAATTAACTCCCCAGCTGAGAACCGCCGCAGGGTGCGGCAGTGACCCCGGCATCCCACAAATACACAACCTACTGCTGAAGACGACTTTTTCATCACCTCCCAGTGGTCCGGAGTGGACCCTGTTTTTCTTCTTTCAGCCTTCCACAATAAGATCTAGCCATCACACAGAGTGGCCACTACAGGGTTAGGGCGCTTATTGAAAAATCAATGACGTAAATGCAAGGCAACTTACAGGAATATGCGGGGAAGGGAAGGTTCCTATGGATAAAACGGAAAGGGCTTTCTGATATTCCACAAGGAAATGTTTTCATTGAAGGATACAAACACAGCCTGAGGATGCCTCAGAGAAATGTCTAATTAAAAATCGCAAATAAATAAATAATATTAGAAGCGTGTTTCTTCAACACATAAGATGCTACACCAAAAAATAAGCCTTTTTTGCATCTGTGCCTGTAGGAAATATCAGTAAAGATTTCCAATGTGGACAATATGGCCCACACACAAAGGCAATATCATCAACTTGTCTGGAATTACATGAAGAGACAGAAGTCATCTTAAACCCATAAAAACTGTGGCAACATCTCCAAGATTACAGTTAATCTGAAAAGGTTTGAAAATCTATATCTATATTTCCTATGTAGACACTTAAAGGGACAGTTCACCCAAAAAATGAAAATTCTGTCATCGTTTACTCACCCTCAAGTTGTTCCAAACCTGTTTCAATTACTCTAAACACGAAGGAAGATATTTGGAAGAATGTCAGTAACCAAACAGATCTCATCCCCCATTGACTCCCATAGTATTTATTTTTTAATACTGACATACTTCGTAATATCCTCCTTTGTGTTCAGCAGAACAAAGAAACTTATTCGGGTTTGGAACAACCTGAGAGTGAGTAAATGACAGAATTTTCATTTTTGGGCAAACGGTCCCTTTAACCAAAAGTTTGTTTGAAACTTTTTTTGCGAAGCATCCAAGATACCCAAACTTGCGCACAGTTCCATATGAATTAAGACTTGCACAGCTAAAAAAGCTTAAAGTAAATAACACTAAAATAAACTAACCAAACTCACCAAACAACTTGCAATCTGTCACCTAACAGCCATTGGCCTCCTCCAAATGGAGTCCTCACATCCCAAATTCAAGTTCAGACCCTGTGCGCTCTATAAATAATGTCTGTATAGGCAATATTACCTATAAAAGACACAAAAATGTCTAATTTACTAAATGATTCATATCAACACATTACTATTATCAGAATGCATGTTCTCCGGGATCAAACCCGTGACCTCTATCAACTGAGCTACAGAAAAAAAACTATGGTAAAAACGTATCCTCATCCCTAACATTTAATGTAGACAGACTGACAGAGCGACACTTCAGTGGAGTTGCTGTGTCAGAAGGCAAAGAGTCACCTCAGGTCGATGGCACTCTGGCTGTAAACACTGCTTCCCGTAAAATCAATGATCTTTAGTTCAAGCTATCAGTCTGTGCAACAGAAATAGCAGCGGCTGCGGAGAGACAAGAAAAGTGAGAGAGTGCGGAGTACGTAAGCGATGACAGAGCAGAGCTATCTATGGCACGCTGCTGCCACTGCACACAGCTGTACTGCCAACCGAAAACCCGCTCCCAACATGCATCTCTCCCACAGCCCGGGCTGGCACCGTTAAATAGATTATGTTTGTTGTGGAAATGCGAGGCACTCCTCCGTGACTTTTTGTAACGGTAAACATCTGCAAACTCATCTGTTCCTAATTGGTCTCTGGCCTGAACACAGACGAATTGATTCCGAGGTATCAATAGCCTTCTCTGTTCTAGGGGCCGAAACGGAATCTCGGTGATAATTTTCGCTCTCGGGTAACAACGCAAGATCTGCGAATGCAATCAATGTAACAAAACAAAGGGAGCATAAAAATGTTTTCCCGACGCGGCGCGAGGCCGAGTTTGTTTAGCCGACGAGATCTGGAGCGGGTTCAAACCAGCCGAGGGGAAGCCGCGCGCGGGCGAAGCGTCTCATCACTTTCGGTGAGTGCGAAAGAAACAGGCTCCTCGTGTGTAATTAGAAGTGGTTAATTAGCTGTGGGTTAATTACTCGGTTCGGCTTACAAAAAAAGAGCTGTTTCGAGGTGGTACAGCGAGGGGAAAGTGGCAACTGCGCAGCAGGAAGCTCCCAGTCTCCTGCCAATTAGCAGGCAGCATGGGGGGCTGGCAGAAGAACGGGTCTGGGGGTACAAATGAGCTCCACGGAAACCCACTCGAAGCCACGGAGCTAAAACCGCACTCGACATATCCACATTTCACCATTAAAAATGCATACTGTTAGAGATTCTCCACTCAGTGTTGTTTTTTGGTAAGCGCTTCCATTTGCCCAAAAGCCACTCATTACCTCTCGACATCGTATGCAAAGAAAGTGAAATATGTTTTTTTATTTCACTTGAAGTTCTAATCTTGCCGTTTCTAGCACTAGCACCACGGTATTACTATACTACACAATAGTAATACCACAAAATTCGTTTTAGGTTTTTACGTCATGCAAATTGTATAAAAATGGCTAAGCTGTAAAAAACAAGAGCGAATTTTCTACAGAAACTAAAAAAGTGACCCAATGTATCCAAGTAATATAGTACTAAATTCATCTCATGTAAAAATAAACTGGACGCAGTTTCTACAACTGTAAAATAACATATCGTTTCGGCTGCAACGCATTGTCTTTTTTCTCAACTCTTAACCAGTCTTACAGGAAAGTGAATCGCACATTATTTCCTTCCACCTTCCCCAGTGGTTGGCCAGGATGAAGCTTTGTGTTTTTTAAGTGCATAAATTATCCCAGGGATAAAGGTATTGATGTATAATCAGAGATGGGTGATCATGTTCGTGCTGCAAAAAGCCCTCCATTCACCCCCAGGCACCGTGAGTGCACACAGCATGCTCCCCAACACAGAAGGGAGGAGTGCAAAGAGCTTATTTCACAGGAAAGAGAGAGCATATGTTTATTTACCCATCATGAAGAATGCTCTGCATCCTCATGAGGCTGTCTGCGCATTTTGCATTTGTGAACTAGAACAATTCGAACAAACAATTAATTACAGGAAGCGTTTTCCACACACACACACACACACACACACACACACGCACACACACACACACAAAAGATGTGTTTGAGGTAAAAACAGCACATAAGAGTGTTACTGGAAGCATACTACCTTTTGTAAGTTTCAATAGACTTAAAATTTCTAATACAAGGTTCGGAAACGTGCGTGGCACCATATTTTCAAATTTAACTCTTGTTGGTAACAAATCTGGAAAAATCCTTTGTCAGAAATCTGACAAAACTGAAAAAAATGTATTGCCTACACTTTGGCGATAAACTTGTGATATATTTTATTGTAAATGAAAATTTCTACAACTTACAAAAATGTCTTAACAGCCATTATGATTAAATTAATAAATATATTTTTAATTCTAGCTATGAGGTTAGAATATAATATTTTGAAAAACAACATCCTAACTGCAGCAAGAGTAGAAATAACAAAATATGTTTCCCATTTAGATGACAGACACACAAACTCGCAGACACACATACTCACTCACGCACGCACGCACAGTCAGCCAGGCCTTACAAAGGCTTACATTTTCATTAATTATCAAAACTCCTCTATTAATAGCTCAAGGAAGCATCTCGCTCTGTCTCACCCTTATGAGAGAGGAGAGAGATACAGACAGAGCAAACGTAAAAGCAGGTGTCAGATTAGAAATATGCAAACTACATGGCACCATGCTTATCTGTCTTGTGTAAAAGTGATGGTTGACTGGGTCACAGAGAAAAGGCTGAGGTCTTTCAACATCTAAATTAATACCACCGCTAGGTTTCTCAGCCACTCCCTCACCAAAGCCCCGATTTATTTTACATCATAAATATATTACACATTTCATCTGCTACAAGAAGTTGACCCTCATAGTCGGCCCACTTCCTTCCTCCCTCAATCACTTCCTCCTCAACTTCCTGCTCTCCAAACATCTCGCCCCACCCTGCATGTCCCCTCAGCGCTTCGTCTCGTTTTTCTCCGAGACTGCAGTTAAGGCAAGTCGACCGCAAACACGGTTGTTAAGATGATCAATACCATTGAAATATTAAACCTTAAAAAGCCGCATTATTGATTGTAAGGCAGATGATAAAACTGTTCATTATCATAATCGCTGAAGCTCCGTATAAACACTTCGGAGAGGGACTACAGCTGTACGCAACGCCAGGCCACCGGTCGAACTGGATTTCTTTGTTCAGGAAGTACACTTTAGCCTTAAGGAATGTAAATGCTGATATTTAAAAGTTGACCATGGTGTTACGACAGTAATCATAGTTGAACAACGGCATTTGTAGTAAAACCACAATAACCACAGGTTTACCATGTCTCATACTGTATATTGGATAAAGTACGGCAGTTTGTAGTAGAACTATGAATAAATTGATAAGGCAAAAAAAACATGTTTTTACACTTGTACATATACATGAAACACTTGCAAATAAAGTATAAGTAAATATTTACTTATACAAATGTAAAGTGAACAAAGTTATTTTAATGTAGTGATAACCTTTATATAAGGTTCTGTATCATTTACATTTACGATTACATTTAACTTTAAAGTGAATTATAGCGCATACAGCATATATTCGACCCCATGACATTTGCGCTGCACACAGGACCTGTGTGAAGTTGACATATCCCTGGGAAGACAAAAGATTTTGAGAGTAATACTACGATATTCTATTCAACAGTGTTGAGCACCTGCGCTTCACTTAAGGATCAACATCAGGCGGTCTGTATAGCGCCTGGATAACCTGGCTCTAATCCAAGGCCTTTTTAACTAATCTGGAAAACAAATATGTCAGTAATGACCCAGTCCTGCACCTGGTAAAACAGTGCGACAAGAGAGACAGCACCTGGAATTAGCCAAATAACTTGGGTTATGCATCCTTAAAGGCGCAGGCACCCTTTAAGTGCTCCGCTGAAACAAATCCAAGGGATCACATATCCTGAAAGACCGTTTTCTTTTTAAAGGGGTCAAATGACACGGCTAAAACGAATATTATCGTTTGTTTTAGATGTAATGTAATGAGTATACACTATTTAAGGTTCAAAAACGCTGTATTTTCCAAATACCGTGCATGTTTGTATCTCCTCTTTGCCCCGCCTCTCTGAAACGCGCTGATTTTTTACAAAGCTCATCGCTCTGAAAAGCGAGGTGTGCTATGATTGGCCAGTTTACCAGTACGTAGTGATTGGTCAAATACTGCAAGCGTTGACGGAATTGTAACGCCTCTTACCATATTCGGAACATCATGTCCCAAGCAATTGTACTGCGATAAAATGTCATCGGTACTTCCTTATATCATTTCGAGCCCGAATCTGATACGGAAAATGAAGATGATCAAGCCGATACATCAACTTTGCCAGCGCGACTTGAGCAGGATGTAAAGGATTGGTAAGGTTTTATTAAAAAAATATGATGTTAAATAGTTAAAAACTATAGCTAACTGTTTTACCTTTTACTGTATATAAGACGTTATAAAGACTATAAACAAACAACCATATACATCATACAGAGTTTGTTTGAGATAGAAACAAGCATTAGTTTTTTGGTTGTCTCATCTTTTGGCAGGGCAAACAAAGAGTCTTTCTTTTCGCAACGAAACACACAGCATCTCCGCGACATGGCTGCGACAGTGACGATACAATGAGATTGACAGGTAAGCCCACCTTACTTGCGTTTAGATTTGGGCGGTCTTAGTCAAGTCATGTTACGAAGTGACGTACATTCGCCGGGGTGTGGTGACACGAGGCGTTTCAGGCAGGTCTGGGTGAGCATTCGCTTTTAGATAGAATGCATCTTTTGTTCCGACACTTTCATTTTTGCAATTTTACATGTCTAATACATGCAAGGGCAACTTATAACACACCAAAGACACAGAAAAACACGTATTCGCACCATATGACCCCTTTAAGTGACGAGAAACATAATGGAAGAGCTGTGCTTAGTGTTCACCCAGAATCTTCCATCATTTACTCATCCTCATGACATCCTCATTTCTCCTGCAGAACACACACGACGATATTTTGGAAAACAAGAGTAAGCAAACAACTTTGACTTTCAATGCAAGGACACAAAAAAACACTTTTCTCAAGACATTTTAAACAAAAATCTTTGTGTTCAACAGAAGAATGAATCACATACAGGTTTTGAATGACACGAGGGTAAAAGGTTCAGTAGTATGAGCTAGACAGCATTCACGTGAGAGAAGATGGGACCTCCTACTGTACATGTTCTGCCTTGGCCCTATGTATTTAAATAAAGCCTGAGAATTCAATAGCGTCACAGAGGCGCACACACTCTCACAAACACGAGGGATTAAAGGTCGTCCCTGTGAAACCATTCTGTGGAAATGATTTCTTTGCTGTAATTGTTCAGCGGGATATCCTGGATAAATAATTGAAGGCTTTCTTTGAAGACCCTACGCTGCATCGCCATTTAATCTTCACTTCACATTTGCTAAAGTCATTAATGACAAAAATTTGGAAAGAAAGTATAATCTTTTTCTCTGGTACACAAATACTTCTTTTATGAGTTCTGGCTCAAATTCCTCTCTGCTTAGTTAAATCTCTTATCCTGGGAAAGAGCCGTGCTCGCTTTAAGCAATAAACCTTGAGGGAGGATGGCTTTCTACTACAACGCCCACCCCCTCACCCCACCACCCTTTTAAAGAATTATGGAGTGTTAATAAAGTACAAGGAATAATGTGTGCCTTGGAGAAACGGTGAAGCGAAGGTGGGGAGATGTTGGTGTCCAGACATTTAAGGAAAACAGAGGAAAGAGAGCGAGAAAGCATTAAGGTTAAACATTATCAGAGCGCTTTGTCAGGAGAGCTAAAGGGATTCCTACTGATGACTAAGTTTTAGTCAAGTCTATTCTTGAACAACAACAGATTTATTTGGTACCCATGATCCCACAAACTTCCAAAGCGACAAGCAAAAACAAATGTTAAAAGCTTCACTTTACCCAGAGACCAAACATTAATGTTTACACTATTTTCAAAACTACACTTTCAACCCACCTGCAGATGTTTTGCTTCAACAACTTTCATTATCTATTGGTTTGCGGTATGTAGACACTACCAATAAATCCTAACCATAACTACAGACGCTTGCGGTTTATCGCATTTTACAGACAATGCCCCGCAGCGTTTACGCAAAAGAGAGCCAATGGAAAGCGAGCGAAGTGACATGCATTCTTCCCAAGAGGTGATAAAATGAGTAACTCTCAACAGAGGAAGAGCAAAAAAAATACGAGAAAACAAGTAGTTAAGAGTGTAACAAGGTGGCCCTGAGGCCGGTGTTGAAAGATGTTGAAGCTCTGGGCGAAGAGGAACATCGAAAACATTTAACAGTCTTCCGCCAACTCTCAACGTGTCAGGGCACACAACAAAAATTTCACTGTGAAGGAGATTTAAACCGCAGTCAAGTTTACGAACTAAAAACTAAGTTGGTTGAATGGCACACCAGGGAGGTCATATATGACAATGACTCAAAACCAAAGAAATAAAATATTTAAATAGCCAAATAAAAGAGCAGGTGCACAGACATTTCCTAGTCACCTATAGACACTATACAGGAAACATGTACAAAAAGCCAAATGATGTTGATCAGGCTTTAAAACAGAACTTTAATGGGACAACAGCTCAGTATTGCCTTGAAAGAATGTGAGGGAAACAGTTAGAGAGCTAAAACAAAAGAAAGATGAAAGAACAGAGCGGCAGGGTAAAACCAACACTGCGCCACCAACATAAGCCTGTCAAAGTTAGCTGGCATGACAACGCTCCCAGACAATCCTGGCATTGTGGCGTCTGCCAGGACTTAAGCCACCGAACGCTCAGCAGAGGTCAGAAAGCCCATCACTTTAGGAGGGCGGCGAACCCTGGGGGAAAGCATGTGCAAAAAAGCCCAGCAATTGTTGCGAATACATGTTCCTTCTACTCTCTAGTGCTTTGTAGCCCTGTGGACAACAGACAAAGAACCATCCCACAAACTCTCTCCTAGTTCTTTTTAATGAGGCGGCCACAAGCTGTCCCTATCCCATCAGCCCCGGTGCTACGCTGAACGCCGCTACAGCACCTGTTAGATATAAATCAGCCTCACTGAGCTGTGTTTGGGAAGTGAGGCATTAAGCATGACACAGACTGTCAAAGTTCACGTCACGCTAACCGCAACATCTAGCTGAACCTCTGAGCGGCAGGCCCAAAACTCGCCCCGGCACCGCTGCGCTCACATGGCCTGCCTCCCTGCGCTGTGCCGCATGAAATGCAGATTACATCTGGTGCCCAGCTGGGCCGGGGAGAGAAAGAAAGAGTGGGTGAGAGAGTGAGAAACACCAAGCGATGGAGTTAAAGAGGGAACTACTAAAAGACAAAACCAGGGAAGGCTCTGGTGTCCTTCTTGAAAAAGTCACTCTGCGGTCATGTTTTAAGGATGTACGACTGGAGCATAGAGCCTTAACTGTTGGTGACAGATCAATGTGGGGGTAATAATACACAGACCTGAGAGAGAGAGTGAGACAAAAGCGCTGCCTAAATAATCTCTCGTGTCAGAACAGGGTCATAGGTCAAATCCTGGAAAAGAAGTCACATTCCTTCGTGGACAGAAACACATCTTCAGTTTGCGTGCCTGCGAGTTTCCCCACCCCTTTGCCCTGGGAGCTGCCAGCTAAATATTAAACAGATATGTTTCTTTTGAACTATACATACTGTACGGTTGGGTAAGGTACAGACGAAAAGCCAAAGTGAAAGCCTCAAAAGAAAGTATCATCTGCTAATGATTTATTCAAGGGCAGCCGCAGACAGGGGCCAGCAATAAGATGTGGCTTGTTGTGTTTAGCCGTTAGCTGCGGGGTCAGGGAAGAGGGGCCGGGGCAGTGCCGGCAGGGGCTGGGGCTCTTTGCTGCCTCGCTGTAATTTACATTGCTGTGTAATTACCTGCAGAATGAGAGACTCGAAAGTCACATGCGAAAGCTTCCAACACGAGCACCTTCTGCAATAACCGAAAGCCTTCCAGGGCCGGCGCGCGGGCCAGAAACAGAGCTGCGTGTAATGCAGACCTAAGAAACGTGCCAGCGTGTAAGTGTCAAGTACAGACAAATCAGTATCACACCCTGTAAGTTAGTTTTGGCATGTTGGAGTAACACAGAAACCTTTTTCATTGAAAACACATCATACTGTAATGACGGGACTCATTCACTGCTGCAAATCGAAGGGATAAACTCCCGTCCATCATCTTTCGCCTCTCGCTGGCAAAGGAGGGCTGGATTAGCGGAAAAGCAGAGAGTATTAAGCGTGTTTAAAGAAAGGCCAGATGGACTTGTTCTCACCTTGCAAGGCTGACTGGATAATTAAGGGGCTGAGCTTCATGACACACCAATCGCTGAAAGGCTGTCCAAACTGCATTGTACAGGGTAAAGTAAGCAAATGGAGATTTTGTCTCGGTTTAACAGCTGCGCACACGTACACATCACTCGCCAAAAGTAATGTGTAACTTCGTCTTATTGTCCTTTATTCAAATATATTAGTCAATTCATGCTGGGCTTTTTGTTTTTCTATGCATTTTTGTATATTAGAATAAAAGCAATATCCCCCAATAAACTGTAGTTGGTAAGTAATAGTCAAATAGCTAAAAGTTTAGTTTGTCCGTTTTCTGCCATACACCTCATATTTTGATGGTTTAACTAAACCTGTAGGGTAATTACAAGCAAAAACCATGCAAATATGTCCTGTGGACATCACTTTTGGCTGCTACTATAGCTGCTTTTGTAACACAGATAAACCTGCAAGCGGTGACCTACCCCAGCTCATTTCTTAAAGCGATAGTTCACCCAAAAATGAAAACTGTGTCATCATTTACTCACCCTGTTGGCATTTCTAACCAGTATGACTTTCATCTGTGGAACACAAAAGATATTCTTAAGAATGCTGGTAACCAAATAACGGCGGTACCCATTTAATTCTATTGTACAGACACAAAACCAATGCAAGTCAATGGGTACAGGTGGTGTTTGGTTACTAACATTCTTCAAAATACTTTTTTTGTGTTCTGCAGAAGAAACTAATACATGTTTGAAATGACAAGAGGGAGAGTAAATTATGACAGAATTTTTATTTTTGAGTGAACTATCCCTTTAAGGGCAAAAATACTAAAAAGACAAGAAAACTTTAAATTATAAAAAATCCTGAAACGTAACACAATAAAGCTTATATCCTGCTTGGAGGGAGTTGAATCTGCGTAGACTTTCAGTGCTGTATGTCACTGTTTTGACAAAAAGGAAACATGCCAGAAAACAAGATAAACATTAGATGGCTGTCAGGATATGCGTCGTTTTCTACTAAAAGGAAATGGGAGTAAAAGATGAACTGCACTTTGAATCTCAAGACCATGGTTCTTCGCGTAGTCTTACCATTAGAGAATGTGTCACACACAGCTGCTGCGTCGTGTGTGTGTGTGTTTAAGAGTTGAGGGAAATCTGCCAGATATGGTGCTATACTGTGAATGAAATCGCTCAGTGGAGGAGCGAGTTTGTAGTCAGTTGCCTGTGCCAGGGCTCTAGGCGGGCGAGTGAGAAGCTATGTATACATGCCAACACAACACGGGGAAACAGCCCGCATGGCACACATACAATAAAAACATATTTAGCATAAAAGAACACGCATTCAGTCAGATACATCATATCCCAGAGCTTATCCAACAGGTATTCTTCACAAAAACATTGTGACAGCAGACACCACTTGACAGCTCAGAAACAGCATCTGAGTTTGGAGTTTCATTTTCATTGCTGGTTCTTAGGGAAGAGTTACAAGGATTAGGCTACCTATTAAATCTGCTTTGCAAATAGTGCTTTAACAACATGCTGAACACAGATGAGATGGGTCCTAGATTTGCATGGACAACACAGAGAAGAGAGCAAAGGTGTTACGCCCCAGCCCGCTTTCAAAAGTGATGAACAGTTGATGTCATCAGTGGATCTCGCCTCGTGCTGGGGAGGGCCCAGTGTAAACTGAGAGGCGCTTAATTGGCTCAGGGACTGTAATTCGGAGGGATTAATTGAAGTGAACTCTACGGTGCCAGGTGTACTCCTTTCATAGGGCGGAGAGCAGAGGGAGCTTGTGGCTAGCCAACTGGGTAACAGCAAGCGAGCCTGCAATACACAAACTTAAGCATTAATACTAAGGTAAACAGTGCTGTGCTCCTTGAAACTAAGGAACTGTCGGGTATTCCGGGGATAATATCTTAACCTAAGACTACATATTATTTTGAAATTAACACCCAACCTAAAATGAGCATGTCTGTGATGTAAATATAAGACAAATATAAGGGATAAGGCGGGGCAGCGGGGACATGAAACCCAAAGCAACACCTGTTGGCCCAATCACCGCCTGCTTATCTAAACTGATCAATTCATCAATATAGGGACACAGCGAGGGAAGTCAATCTAAATGTGAAATAACGGAAATGCTTTAGATTAAAAGGCATTTATGAGTTATATTGGACCTATTATTAAGTAAGAGGGCTTAGATATGCTTTACTCATATTGAACTTATAGAAACTTATTCAAATATTTTAACAACCCTATTTTACTGCTGGAGCTTTGACGGAAACTTGTGAAAACTTCCACATATGACAAACAGAAGTAATAAGGCAGAAAGCATCTTATATATTTGCGTTCACCTTCAAGTCTAAAGTCGCTACTGACCCTTCTTTTTCAATAATATGGGTGTCACTGGGTACCCACTTGAGTATCAAATATGTACAATCTATGCTGTTATTTGTTTAAGATTAATCAACTTTTTGTTCCTCTTCCCTTCTGCCAAACTGACGTGATAAACAACACCGTCGGGTCACGTACAGGGTCTGGAGTCAGGGCAAAGCCCCTCCCCAAACGCTGAGGACACTTTTAAATTACAGGCCGAGACAGAAGGAAGGTGACTGGAAGAAGAACCATTATCCCTGCAGTCCTGCAGGTCAACCCTTTCCTTATCAAGGTGCAGGTCAAAGCCACATATCTCTTCCACTAAGGTGAGGGTCACCGCAGTGCTCCCTCCAGTCGTGGGTCAACCAGAGGTCTTCAGCCATTGAGGTTCATAGCAGCACAATAAAACAATCAACTAGGGTGCCGGACCCAGGTCAATAATATACTCCAAGGCCACAGGGGGTCACCACCTGCTCTCTGGCCTCTTTATTGGAAAGTCCTCTGAGGTCTTCAACAGTGGACTAGGGTTTTAATTTCAAGCCTGAGGGGAGAGCAATTGCATAATCGTATTTTCAAGTCAGCGCAATAAAAAAATTGATGCATTGCACAACATGTCATTTGGCATTGGCCAAAACTGCATCTTTGCTTTCATTAAAATAATGCAACAGCAAAACGTCAATGCAATTGTCAGCAGCTTGCTATGATGTCACCAGTCACTTTTATCAATGCACTACACAACCCCATTTACAATATCTCTGAGCACACTACCAAGCGTCTCTTCTGCTGAGAGTCTGGCACAAAACCATTGAATTCTCTGTCTGTTCCCATGCAGTCCTGCAGCTAACAGGACACTGTGCCTTTTGACTGTCATTTTTGAGCACACGTAAAAGTAGCTTGGACAGAGAATACAAAGAGAACAACTCAAAATCTAAGATGTGCAGTCACCTGCACTGAAACTCAACACTAGCAACGTCCTACTTGGAAAACAGGGGGAAGTGCAGATCAAGGCTTTATCTGTTGAACTTAACAGAGTGTCTCTAGTTCTGGCTGACTTGAACAAGTACACAGAGCTCGACACATTCCTCAGAGGACCTGATCCTGGAACAAACAGGGAGGGAATAGAGGGAAGAGCCTCTTTTCTTCCTATTCTCATACTTCCCTTTCCTTCCATCTCACTATGAATGGAGGCAGACAGCATCCATACAGTTGCCAGGATGAGACAGCAGTTAAGACTTGGCTGCTCTCCGTCTCTGCTTAAGGCAGATATCGTGTTTCTAACAGCTCTGGCTGGTTGGATACAAAGAGGAGCTTCAAATAAAAGAGCTCCAAACAGGTAAACCCACCTGACTTGAAGGCTGCACCCTTACTCTTACCCCGCCAACTTTTTTAAAGCTTAAAACTAGCGATAAACAAAAACTACCAAGTACAAAAATAGATTCAATAACATGTTCAACATTTGTTTACCTCTTACGTACGAGCCGTTTAATTCTCCAAACTTTGGCACGGTAGCGCGCGAGCGGGAAGGGTAAATGTTCTTCCCCTCCCCTTCGCAGCTCTGCTCCAGCAGGCGTCATTAGGCAGCATAATCAGCATTCTGTTTGCATACATCTGCCTTATTTTATTGATCTCTCTTCATTCATTAGCCTTCAGGGGCCAGTCATTAACACGTGTCCCCGTTACACCCAGGGGAAGCCTAATTCCTATACACACCGGATTTCGGCAGAGGGCACAAGTGGGCTTGTCACAGTGGGCACAGGGCCAGTGCCAGCCCCATCCCTGGATACCCATTCTTATCTGCGCCCCTGGCAGTCGACAGCCCCAGCCAAGATCCACTAACAACGAGAGCCTTTCCCCTACCCTCCGTTAACTAAAAGGACAATTATCCGGAGAACAATGAGGCTTTTCACAGAGCCTTATGTTGTCATTAATGCAGTGGATCTGGTTACAGCAGCCCCAGCATAAGCTAATTACAGAATGCTATCTGTGGATTCTTCATTGCTTCTTAATTAAGTAGGATTAATTTCTGAAGGGGGTAAACAGTCACTTTTTTTGCTTAGTTTTCCCCATCTCTTTGCTTACTTTGAGAAATGTTGGGGGTTTGCCTTAGGGCTCCCACAGCTGATAACACAGATGTGATATATTTGGGAACATACTCGGATGCTGGTAAACGTACATGTGTGCTACAGATACAATCACAAACAATATTGAAGACAAATGTTGCAACTAACAAAAAACAGAACAATTTTTATATGCAAGTAGGGCACTACTTGGTTGGCTCAAGCCTGGGCCAGACATGGTAACTTAATACCCGGCATGTCTTCTGTCTATTTGTGTCTCCACAGAGGACTCGAGCCCTTTCAACATCCCCCCATCACTAACACATTCTTATTAGCCCTGATTAAGCCACTCTTATTTCCTACATCGGTCGCCCTGCCAGAAAGAAGGATAGCAAAGGTTTACGGTCACCATTCACTCGCCAGCAAAACAGAGATGGCAGGAGACCACGATGGCTGAGGAATGCGCATGCTAAAAGACATCCAACGAGATTCTTCTGCTTACTGTCGCCTTGAGCACTCTCTTCAACAGGGTCTGACCCCTTGCGCAGAGGTTAAGATGACATACAAGCTCATTTCAAAGGCCTCGCGTAGCTTCTCAAAGGGAGAAATCGGCCACCGCAGGCCGGCGTGAAACACTCCATCAAAGAAACTCACGGAATGACACAACAGGCGGCCAAGGTGCTACGGAAATGTGAGTCAGAAGAAAGCGATGGAATGATGGATAGAGAGAACAGGCGGGAGAGTGTGGGCAAGCTCTAACCATTGTGCGCTTAACAACATACGCAGAGTATGTACCAGTTCACCAAGAGGTGAGCTCAATTAAACACATACACACTCGCACAAAATCGCACTTGTACACACAGAGCTAGTTTAGCAAGAATGTGTCTATGCTTGCTTCACATTGTGCAGCGAGACTTCGGCTGCTAATTGAGATTACAAAAAAGTAAACAGACCATGCAGAGATGGGGATGTATCAGCACGTACACCCTATGCTACACCCTCCGGATCGAGTTTCAGGAAGGTCACGGGCAGAACACAGTCACTTACACGCAAACGTCAGCTGAAGAAATATGCGATTCATTTGTGATATTGTTCTATCTTCAAAGCAAACAAAACGAATGTAACCTGTCTTGCATAACACCTCACACATGGCCTCCTATGCATTAGGCAGACAAAGCAATGACATCCATATAAAAGACACTTCTATACCTTTCCCCTACTTTGTTCTTTATAAGAAAAACCCAACCTGTGCGAATAAAATCTCACAGGGTGATCTAACATTACCCAAAGTAAAACAACCTGTGGCTGATGTGGAACACAGCTGAAGTTACTTCCTTTCCAAACAACAAAAGCCAGAAGGAAAATGGGGACCCATGTGTAATATCCTATCCCTTGCACATCACTGACCTTGCCCCCAAGATGCATCATTGCCAATAAACCATTCCCTACAACTCTTCCACTCTAGGTCCCAGTGACCCTGGATGAATTTCTCGTCTTATCGCCCGCTGTGCCGCTCCCTTTATTTGCCCTGCATTTACCCTCTGCACAAGAAAAATGCAGTGTTTTAAGTAATCCTTGTTTGTACTGGCCATAATTGATTGGGTAATCCCGGTTTAACATGCACTAAAGCCAGTGCTTAACAATCTATTAGGAAAGCTAACAGCTTAAAGACGCAGATCTCCCTCTTTTGCACTCAAGTCGGCCTGGATGCACCTACACACACATACAACACAAGATGCAACTACGCCTCTGATCACCTTCACCTTTTTGAAGTAAAATTCTCAGTTCCAATCTAAAGTCTGCGTGTCCCACTAAGGATAAGCTTTTGTTTCCATGTCACCATGCTAATCTACAAAAGCTAAGATGATGGAAATGCCTGGCTAGGTGCCATGGCTTGGAATTTCCCCAGGTAAGATGGGTTCGGCCTCTCCGTCAGCCTGATGACACCCGGCGCTGGTGGTGTTCTTACTGTGTGGGAACCGCCTGGCCTCTACGGACACTCAGACCACAAAGTCTCCGTCAACTCGACATGACACACGCCACACCAGACAATCATCACAAAGACAGGCTGTCATAATCACCATAAATCTCCCCGCATCAGCACATAGGGAAAGCAAGCACGAGAGAGGCAGATGTGAATTGGGTTACATGTTTCAGCTGTGTGCTCTGAGAATAGACAATTCAAGCAGCGCTTGCTGCAACAATGACAGACTGGAAAAGCAGGAAGCAGTGTGTTTCTCACATGAAGGCAAACCAGGGACATGACTCTGCCAAGGACCCAAGCCTTCCTCAGCCAATCAAAGACAAGAATACGCTACACAACTGTGCCATCTCTTTCCTCTAATCAAACACACACAGAGCATAATCCCTCTAAAGACCTCTGCCCTAATGGGGCCCACTACTGTAATTACAAGGAATATATTTGGGATCAGGCACTTAAGTAGCCAGCTAAAAGTGGCCATGAAAACAAAAACGCTCTGTAATTATTGTCTGCCTTCTCCCTCTCTCCCTCTCTCTCTCTCTCTCTCTCTCTCTCTCTCTCTCTGTCTTTGTGTCTTTCTACTTTGACTTGGGTTACCTGTCCTTCCTGCTTTTTTTGGTCAGAAGGCTGTTGTTTTCCAGATTTTCTCTCTAATCCGTGTCTGGAAGCAGTGCTGGCATTGCCGGCAGGGTGCCAAAGCCTGTGAACGAGATGCACGTTTCAGCCCGCGGGGGCTCCGTGACGACACAACATAAAGATAGCAGAAATTTGAGTCGGCGTTCGTAGCTCTCCTCGCGTATGAATGCATTTTTTTAACGACGGGAGACAGGGAAGGGGGGGTCATTTTGCGCCGCACAAAAGCTCTATTGTGCCAGAGAAACTTTATATACATATTAGAAACTTGAAACTCCATAGAATTCACGGAGCTGGATTCTTGTAACTGTGAACAAGATAACATTACCGACCATTCTCTGCCCTCTCTCTCACTCTCTCTCTCTCTCTCTACGCACACAGAAAAGAGATCGGAATCTGTCATGATGGATCCTTTTTATTAACCTACATGGTCACGTAACATATACAATAAGAATTCTAGACTCCAGGCTGTTTTTGGGCCTTTAGTATGTAACATTCTTGAAGAAGTCTCACTGAACTGCACTAAATATTCTTTTTTTCTTGCAATAGTCCCAACATTCCTTCACTAACAAGAGCATCTGTCCTCACTGCCCTCAATGAGAAATAGAAATCTTCATAGCACCTTTCTGAACTTTAAAAACGTGTCAGTATAAATACTACACACGTGTGCAAGCCTGCTTTTTTCCTGTCCCCTTTTCCTTTTGGCACAAGTTCATTCTTGTTAAAACAGCTGTACAACAACTTATCTGCTGCTTGAGCAGGAAAGTTAAATAACCGCCTTCACAGGACAAATAATCATGTGATCTCCAGCCGTCTCTAAACAACCGTGGGGCGGGGTTGGTGGGAGTTATTCTGATCCGAGCAGTGGTGTGGCTGGGAGCTCAGGGGCGAGACAGGGGTAGGTACGGAGGGCAGCTGGGCAGGTGTGTGTGCACGTGTATGGGGGGAATGGGGAGGTGCTGGGTGAATGGCAGGAGACGCCACGGCAGTGACATCACTCGCAGACCTGTAATTAAAGCACAGCTCTCCACACAAAAGCAGAAGAAAGGTATCGGCAGGGGAAGGATGGCCATTTTCATAATGACAGCTTAACCCCGACAGCCTGCAAATAAAAAGCCACACAAACAGTCCCTATAGCTTCTAATTACTGTTGTACTGGCGGGCAAACAAAAACATCCCCACGCTAATAATCAAATCCCCAACTATACACACGTACACAGTCTAATCAACCAGGTAAATAATACAATTGTGCTCTAGTGACAAAGAGACCTTGATAGCGCCCTCTCAATGAGGTATAGTAAGAAAAGTATATTAAGGTTTAAAGGTTTTATCAAAATATAAATTAAAAATCTTTTTTTCACTCCCACGCAATCCCAGATGTATTTGACTTCATTTATGCATCTGCATACTTTTTTTTTTTTAATAAAATTAAAATAATCAGCCCTTAATATACAGTATACATATACGGGCCCAAAATGTTAAAACTCAAAATGCACCTAAATTCATTATAAAAGAAATCAAAATGAGCATGAATGTCTATTGAAGAAAAACAAATGTGCGAAATATTTTTGTGTTTGATAAAAATAATAGAAAATGTAAAGACCTTTAACTTGAAAAAAGAAAGTCACAATTCACCAGGGGAAGCATGAGAGGGAGTCATTTTTATTTATTTTTAAACTAATCCTTTAAGATTGAACTCTTGAGAAACTGCGTCAGCAGATGTGTTTGAGGCACATGAGATCATTCTCTCCTTTACTAGCCTCTATATTGTTACAATCCCATCTTCTGAAATCTGCCAGTACCAAGGTTTCTCAATGGACAGTCAACAAAGACCTAGGGGAGATAAAGAAGTCTGTCCCAGAGCTGAGAATCCCCAGTAGACTAAAACAGAGAAATGATTGAGTAAAACGAGTGGTGAGCGAATTAATAAACTCATCTATTATGCAGGGTTCAGCGAGACGAGGTTGAGAAATGATGAGCTTTATTTTAAAAGCAGACAGGAATACTGGCATGAAGCACGTGAGTCACTGATGAATCAGTGCTGAGTGGTCAGATTGATATGCTCAGCTGCACTCATCTTAAAGTTTTCCAACAGCTCCGTTTCGAGACAAAATTTCCCTTGGATGCATCAGAGCTGACTGAAAAAGCATGCAACTATCTATTTGTTTTGCACGAGACAGTTTGGGAGACTTCACCAGATTCTTATACCTTCAATCACACAGCATTTCAGAGCAACCAACCCACGGTAGATACAAGCGAACAAGGGATGGAGAGTGTTTCCAGACATGACCCCCTACTCTTTAAACTGTGGAAAGATCACATCCTTACAAAGACTGAAGCCAAATGAGAGAGAACAGTGGCTTTGTTTGAGCCGCTCGCCCTCGCTCTCTTTAGTCACTTACATGCCCACAGAGTCACAGGAGCAAACAGAGGCCTTAAAAGTATGTTTTAATAGACACTTTCTTTCCTCTCATTTTTAAGATCTATTTGAAGTCAGTAACAGCCGTTGTGTTCCAAGTCTTGTTTAAAGGTCAATCCTAAAAGGAAAAAGAGGGAATAGTTAAAGTTAAAAGTTTGCCGAGTTCAACTGGCACCCCGCCTACTAGTCTGCTATTGCCCAAAGCACTGGGTTTTGCTGCCAAAGGTAGCCACACCTGAACAGCTTCAAAACAATATTAAAGACTTGACAGCCAGGGCACGAGAAGTACGTGTATGTTTGCGTGTCTGTGATAAAAAGCAAACAAGCTGCTGAGTCACTTTTAACTCTTATCCCAGTACAACTCAGCACTACTACCTTCCTCCGGGCCAGTTGCTATTATTACTTAATTTCCTAATCATTATTATTTGGCGTAATCCATACAATTTGAGATAACCTAAAGAAATAGTTCACCCAAAAATGAAGCCTGGCAACATTTACTCACTCGCCTGTCCAAAACCTATATGACTTTTTCAGTTTGGGTGAAAAGACAAGCCAAGATTTCAACCTGACTGCCATGGCACCTCCTGACGTCACTTGTGTCGTTTACCACTAGAACTGGCTTATCTAAATCTTATGTAAACAACGCAAGGTGCCAAAGAAGAAAGTCAGACAGGAACAACATGTTATGAAGGCGAGTAAATGATCAAAGATATTTTATCATAAGGTGAACTTTTCTACCAAGCGTCACAGCTCAAGTGTGCTATACATCAGGCACTGCTCTTAACAGTATGAACTAAAGCCTATTAGTCTAAAGCTGTGTTTCAGAGCAAGATACACATATTTCTTTCCTTCACAGTCCGACAGATAATTGCAACGTACATGGGAATGCTGGGATGCCACCCACCACCAGGGCCAAGGACACAAACCTTCCTCTGTTCCAAATCTGCTTTATGTTGGAAACCCCCAAGCACACTAACATATTGCTCTCAGCTTCCACATACACAAACACACACACACACACACACACACACACACACACACAGAGAGAGTCCAGGGATGAGGAGAAACACGACGTGGAATGTTTCTGTAAAAATAGGCACATGTGGTTACATTACATCACAATATACCGCAGAAGTAAGAGTGCTGTTGTACTTTGAGCAGACAAGTTACCATCAGAAACGTTGCTTTTTTATGCAGTTCATTTCATTCAGTTGTTAGAAGCTTCGAAATATAAAGTTACCATTTTGTTTGCCAACAAAAACCTGCTGCTTGCTTAAGGCGAAAACGCTCCACACCGTTTACTCTGGTTTGGAACACTGAAAAAACAGAAAAGCCGTTATACCAAATACATTCATTTTACGACACATGTCCAAGGAACCAGTGCATAATGTCAAGTGCCGAATTTGCATAAAGACACAAACAAGGTGGCCACCTCTCACACCCCAACCCGAAATCACCTCGAAAAACACCCAGCGAAGAAACAACAAACCTGCTCGAGTTCACATTCGCATCAAACCTGATTAGCGCTCCTCGGCAGGATTTCCATGAATCCTCACTCTACCTCTCATCCGCCACTGACCTCTTCAACGCCACCATAGTAGCGTCCCCACGGCTCGGCCCAACCCAGGGCCACGGGCCTCTCCTTTCCTCGTGGAAGTAATACCAGATTACAGAGCAACTGTTGTCAAATGTTTATATAATGTGTTTTTCCTAGTCCTTGTCCCCCCCCTCTCCGTGTTTGGACAGCTGTCCTTTAGCAGCGGGACATCTTCAGATGCTGCTCTTGCATGACTCTTCGCTTTTTTTATGCGGAATTAACGTCTCATTTCAACTTAATAAACAAGAAATACATTTCCAATTTGGCAACGGGAAGGCGTCCGGGGTCACAGAGGGAGAGTCGTGTGTGGTATGTTTAAGAGAACATCGGTGCTGGCACGGGTTTTTGCTTGTTTTAAGAAAAGTATGCGTGCATGCATATGTAAATTATGGGTGCTTGCTTTAATGTCCAGATTTTAACTTCTCCCAGAGGACAGAAAAATTATCTTCAATAGCTCGACTGTTTCTCCTAGACAGCAATGAGACGAAATGGAGAGCAAGTGTTAACTTTTGCTCAAGTGTCCTACTTCCCAGATGTAGCGATTTCACATCTCCACTGGAGTCACAAATGATGTCTCAAATTGTCAACACGCAAACATCTGCAATCACAAGTCAGAGATTTCAATGCAAACTCACACATTTCTCCAATTCTTCCTAGACTAAATTATCAGGGCTTTCCTTGTTAATAGCGGTCATAGAGCTACACTCTTATCACACATCAACTTATCCATAGATTTTATGAGAAACATACATGCATAACATGCTTGCTGTAATTTGTGGATCTTTACCTCTAAAGCTCTGATTCTGCCAGATGTGTGTTCTTTGTCAATCTGCATGAGTTAAACATTTGCTCTGTGACTCAGGTATACCAAACGTGTCCCAACAGGCCATCAACAGCCTAGCGTGGAACACAACACTCAGCTCAACCCACAATATGAAAGCGAGAGAGAGAGAGAGAGAGAGAGAGAGAGAGAGAGAGAGAGGAGGCGAAGAGTTTCAGTGGAGTGAGAAGTTTAAAGAAAACAAAAGTGGACGGAAAGAGGAGGGAAAAAATGCAGATCACACAGAAAGCTCCTTTTGTTTGTTGAATCAAAGTAGATCTGCTTAAATGAAATATCCATCAAAACAGGCATTCATGCCGGAGCGCGGGCGATGGGGTAGGAATGGAGGTGTTTGCGGACGGGGGTGGGGGGTCGAGGCAGGGTTACAGGCAGGGTGTGACTCCTAGATGAAAGTCGGCCTGGGCTGGGTCACCTCCATACCTCCCATTAAAGGAGCCTTTAAGTGTGTATGAAGCAGCTTGGTACTGCTGGGAGCTCACCCTGATCCAGATGTTCTGTCAACAGAGGAAACAAGACTGCAGAAACAAGCCATCATACCACGTGCTCCCAGAACGCCACCCAACACACTTTTGTGTGGCTCAGACGTTGTGCTTTTAAAGCTCGGGGGTCTTTAGTTACGTTTCATATAAATCTCCGATGTTAGACATTTTTTTAGGGAGAGAAATTTGGAAGCCACAAAAATCGGTATAAATTGTATAAAGATAAATGTTTGGGTTCAGTCAGCCGAGCTAATATGAATATTAGGATACGAGCACAGTTTGAGACCTTGTTGAGATTTATTTTAAAACACCAAGATTAAATGGAGAACCCTTTAAGGATTTTTCTATTCTATGAGAATCTACATTTCTTGGACACACACAACTAAAAGCCAGACCCACAAGAGATAAAAGCCCACATATCTCTGCAATTTCCACAAAACCCAAACACCACACACAATTCAAGTGTCATCTACCCATCGCACCCCGTGCGTGTGCATTTACTTAATATTGTGGGTCATTTGAGTGTGTTTTCAAATACGGGTACTCACAGCTCCACTTGGCACAGGTAACCATACATAAACGCATTCCGCCGATTTCGCCCGAATCCGGTCCGCGGATTCAGTCCGGGCCTGCTGATAACAGAGGAACCGTTACATTAGAGGAGCAGTAGCGTGAAAGTCTCGGTAGATTGGGAGGGTCAATGACCTCCGGTGTGCTGCTAATCTCTTCCTCCACAGTTATTGATCAGCGATCATACAGACAAATACACACAGCAGCCAGATTGTAACTGTAGATCACAAGTTCAGTTAAAACCACACTAAACAAGACAGGAAAGCAAATGACAGAAAGAGAGAGAGCCAAAGTCTGACTACCTCAGCTGGGGCCTTCTCTCCCCCTTCCTGTCAGGAGGTAAATAGCTATTGGCTGCTCAATAAGTGGCTTCGGTTCAGAGAGTGAGGGGTCTTTTTCCCTCTGCTCTCCACTGCCTTGACAAGCAGGTATTGACAGAGCAGTTACACACTAACCCATTGGGGGAAATCCTCTACAATGTGCCCCGGGCAGCTGATAAATGGAACTCATACGCTACCTGAGTGTACAAGCGCCCGTACACACACAAACACGCTCGGTCTCGCGCAGAAAAGTTGACAAAGCAATGGAGTCTGATAATGCAGATGTTTGTCTCTTTCTTTGTCGGTCATTTTGCTCAGCTATGAGATGAACGAGATTACAGAAAAGAAAATTGTCCGTGATCAAAATACTTTAAAGCATTCAATAGCCAATTAACGCCTTTTAAAATATTGACACACACAAGAAAAATACAGTCGGAGACAGAAAATCGTTTCTGAGTGTGGTAGATGTTGATGGTTTACCTGAGCGGTTGAGAATATGATTGACAGGTGACACTGGAATTGATGGGGTGGGTGCAGAGGTATGAATACAGCCACTCAAATACAGCCGTCTCCAATCTTTCATGAGATGGTAGGCTGATAAATAGCCAGAGGTAAAGCACGAGCTATCACTTTGTGATATGATGTCAGTAACCTTCATTGATCCACGTGCAGACAGGCAGGCCTTATCGCAGACTCTCATTCTGTGATATACCGAGATCCGGGGACCCGCTGCTTTTTAATACACTGCGCTTTGGGTGAAGGTGTCACAGGGTAACCTCTCGGCACCTGGAGCAATATTTTACAACTACACGCTATGATGACCGTGAAAGGTGGACTTGACTGTTTAGGCCCGTTCAGACCGAGAACGATAATTATAGAGACATTAGTTTTTAATAAAATCTTTTTAAATGTAAGAGAATAGCAGCATTCACATTATAACAAAAGACTACAACGAGACGGAAGAACATCATTGACATCACTTTCAGAATTTAAAGGAACAGTTCACCCAAAAATGAAAATTCTGTCTTCATTTACTCACCCTCAAGTTGTTCCAAATCTGTATACATTTCTTTGTTCTGATGAACATAGAGAAAGATATTTGGAAGAATGCTTGTAACCAAACAGTTCTTGGACACCACTGACTACCATAGAACAACTAGGAAAATGTTTGCTTCATAAATGTCTTTGTTCTGTTGAACACAAGAGAAGATATTTTGAAGAATGTAGGAAAGCAAACAGTTCACTTTTGACTACCATTTTCATTTTTTCTTGAAAAACTTGAAGGCGAGTAAGTGACAGAATTTTTATTTTTGGGTGAACTGTCCCTTTAAAGGGCTAGAAAAAGCTAGCAGAGCGCAAGCT
This sequence comes from Triplophysa rosa, assembly GCF_024868665.1. Classification (NCBI taxonomy): domain Eukaryota; kingdom Metazoa; phylum Chordata; class Actinopteri; order Cypriniformes; family Nemacheilidae; genus Triplophysa; species Triplophysa rosa. Next base: position 34,475,903 of record NC_079890.1, read on the forward strand.
TAAAATAAACTATGTTAACGTCCGTTGGTGTGGATGCCAACATAGTTATTGTTCTTGCTGTGAACGGGTCTTTCAAATTTTCTGTAGAAATTTTCTTTACTAGTATCCCATGATACAATTGAAATATTTGGCCATTAGGGTAGGTACAGAAGACTAAGTATAGGAAATATTGTGGAGAAGCGGAAAATGAATTCAGGAAATTACACTAAAATGATCTTGCATTGCCTACATAAGCACAAAAGCTTAACACGCACGCATGCCCACTGCAAGGCCACAGCAGTAGTTTCTTTTTAAAATGTTTTAATAACCCAGAGGCTGCTGTGGTCAAACAAAAATTCTGAGCTAACAAATGTGCCTTTCTTCAAACGGCTGTGATAACCATGACGAAGAGCACCGGGCCGAGCAGAATGTTTTTTTCATCCTGATGATCATTGACCGAGCAACACAGACATGCACTTCCAGAAAAATCAAGGTGATGACAGGAACTTCCCTAGCACAGATTTACACACACACACACACACACACACCTTTGTTTATTATCCCCGGGGAGAAACACCCAGTTCACCAGTGCCAAACTCAAATCTACACGCATTACCCTCAGGGCACAGGCTGGCGCTCCTAAAAAAAACTCGGTTGTTACACATGACCTCTAAAAGAAGTGAAATAATTACCGAAACAACAGTAATTCCAAAAAATAACAGATTAAGGCTATCAGTCGCTTCCAGTTATGCGGTCTCAAAACACGCTAATTCTGATGAAGTCCATGTTGGCAGAGCGTGGCGGAAGATAAAAGTGACTGGACGGAAAGCGGCAGTATTATCCCACCTATTGATTTTAGCTGTTGGGTATTACGGAGAGAAACAGTGGTTTTATCAGGCTAAGACCCCCCTACACTTTTCCTAACTAAACCGGTCTTTCCATGGCTTATCTGGCAGGAGAGGCTATTACTTACACCTTCAATGCCCTCTTCACCTGGGAGGACAGGAGTTAGCGAGGCCTTCCGGTGAGGCTACTTCCATCGTCGCAACCGATGTCTCGAACGAACCTACTAAGGAAACCAGCACATGATGCATACAAATCCGCCAGCACCAAAGCATCAGTAACCATTATAGAAATGCAAACATAAGATCAAACATCATCTTTGGATCAACTTCACCTATAGATCAAGTCTGCCGATGTAGAGATTCAGCATCTTTCTCCTTTTCCTCCTTTTTCCCATCTGCTCTGAATATGACCAGCAGAAAGGAAAGATAATGAGAACGTTATAATCCCACCGAGGAGTCTCGTACATCCTCTAATCACAGACTAAACGTTGGTTTTAATTACAGACAAAGGAAGAAATCCGAAGAGCACAACGCCACCGAAGACTTAAAAAATGGTAAACGCCCATTACCCTACAAAATCGGTAGTTATTCTATTGGTATTTCGTTCCTATGCAAAGATACAGGAGCATCACATACGATGGTGCTATTCCTATGCATTCTCACATCGGACTATTAATAACGGAGATGAGAAAGAGAGGAAAAACCTCTGCTTGGCAATTACCGTAAAAATCCATAATCTAATCAATGTGCAATTCAAAGGGATTGTCTTAATACATATAAAATATGGCCCGTGTTGAATATGTATACGATGATATGCTGCAAAAATGGACATGAAAATGCTATTGTGAAAATGACCAATGGGACGGATCGGGGCGACTGAGGAAACAAGGCAATAGTTTATCGATTTACATATTTCATCAAAAGGCAAGGGGGTTTAAAAAAATGAAGAGAAGAGGATTACAAAACAACCCAAGCCATTACAGAAATACAAGCAATCTTTTTACACCCAATTCAGATTTCTCAAGACTCTGACAATGTAATCCACTACGTCAAATACCCCAAGCGCACTACGATCTGGGAAAGAGAGCGTGTACTGATTTTCTAAGCGAGTTTAGACCACAATAGTTGCTTTTCGTATACTCAGGACTGGCACACTCTCCTAGGGCACTGCTGGCCGCCCTGCTTGACTCCAAGTCCGCCTTGTAATTTGCTAGGGGCGGAGATAAATCTTATCTCGGAGACCTGATTAAGTTTTTAATTTACACTCCAATCAATAGCCCAAGTCTATTGGCAATATGTCTGAAACTCTATTTACCAAAGGATTCGGCGATATCAATTGATCAAGGACCCAGCAGCCATAAATTATAGACGCATGTTTGCACGTCTGCGTGTGTATGTGGCAGAATGTGTCAGTGCGATGGGATTTTTTTTGCATTGAAAAGTGAAACGATGGGAAAGTTTAAGCTGCAGGCGAGGCAAAGTTGCCCCCAACAGAGCTGATCATCTTACATCAACACACCCTTGGAATCACAAAAAGCGAGGACTATCTCTCCTAACAGCGGGACTGGGATGTGCTGCGATTTGCGCCGTTCAGCACTTCTGTTACCAATCCGAGCATGCAAAGGCCAAATTAAGATTTAAAGATTACACAATGCTAGTCACATGTTTTCATGAGCTGAGAAAAACACACATGCTCTGACCCGATCCCTCCTACTTCTGGTTTTCTCTTGCATGAGAGCCATAATCTGTTTACACTCCTGCGCTTTCCAAGCAGAACTCTGCGAGAGGAATCTGTTCGCGCCGCCGTTGCCCACATGCCCAATTCCTGAAGGCACTTCCTCTGCCAGGCTCAGACTCAGGGCAGCGATTTTAACAGAGGCAGGGATTGTTCAGGCAGTTGGCACCACTGTGACATCCAGGATGGCTATTTTAAGCAATTTTGATATTTGTCAAGAACTTCACAGACTGTGTGTGATGGAGGAGGGAAGGAAATACAGACTTTACCAAAGGAAATGAAATGCAATGAACAATGAAAATGTATAGCAAATTATTCTACCTGGAAGAAAAAAACAACAACTAATATGTGCTCATCTCATGTGTCTTCAGAGTTTCAGGAGAGATCTGGGCTCCGATTTGGCCAGACAGATTTCACAAATCTTTTTCTTTATAAAAGTCTAAATTATGTGGAAAACACCATCCACGTTAATTTTATGAATTTATACCCTTATTGCATATAAAAAAGTTCCTAACACAAAGTTTATTTACAAAACTGATACTAAATTAAAGGAACAGTTCAGCCCAAAATTCTGCCTTCATTTACTCGAAATCTGTATAAATTGCTTTGTGATGAACACAGAGAAAGATATTGAAAAGAATGCTTGTAACCAAACAGTTCTTGGCCACCATGGACTACCATAGTAGGAAAAATAGCTTTATGAATTGCCTTTGTTCTGTTGAACTCAAAAGAAGATATTTTGAAGAACGTACGAAAGCAAAGTTCTGGGGCACTTTTGACTACCGTTGTAATTTAACATTGTAATGACTACTACTATGGTAGTCAATAGTGACCAAGAACTGCTTGGTTACAAGCATTCTTCCAAATATCTTCTCTGTGTTCATTAGCACAAATACATTTATACAGATTTGGAACAACCCGAGGGTGAGTAAATGACAACGTAATCATTATTTCTGCGTGAACAGTCCCTTTAAAACAACTGAAAACTCTGAAACTCCTGAGCAATAAAAGAGCAACCCCTGAACTAACAAATTCTCTGAGCTCTTTGATATTTCTGCAGTCGGTCTGCTCATGGTGAACAGGGTGCTGGTGCGGATATCGCCCTCTCCTTGTTTCCCAGGAGAAGAGCGGAAAGAGGGCAAGTCCTTATCGGCGTGGAGAAAGTGTCGTCATAGCATTTCTGCTATGACCCTGCTGACTCGCCGATTCCTTAACATGAGATCACTCTGGACAGCTGACCTCAATATCACTGTGCGGTGCTCTGCCAGTCCACTACACATCCAAGAGTTTCTCCTACACAGATGATAGCGACCACAACACTACACCCACATTGAGTAAAGACTCACATTTAATATATCCACAAGACATATTCGATGCGTTGGGAATAGAAAACTGTCATAAACTGCGCAGTATGAACTATTAAAATGTACATTTATTTAAATAGTGTGAAACTGTATGCAATATGCATCAAACAGCATTTTTTACAGTAGTATTATGCTATATTTTACATAGTCACATAACCTCACTACACTGTCACCACCTCAGCCATTCTTAAAGTTCTTTTAACTTCGGAAACAACAAAAAAATGTACTTTGCCTAATGAGTAAAAAAATGACTAGTTTATATAGAGTCCGGTTTATATGAGACACTAAAAATGGAAATTCAAGTTGCATTGTGGGATAGCATCCCACGCAGCGTGTTCTAGTCGCATATTGAACATTTCAGCTAATGTGGAAGGTCATCTGGGTATTTAATGGACACAGAAATTTGCATACTAAGCACAATATACACACTGCAGTATATAGCAGAAGCGAAATAGTACTCCATTCCAAACATACTTGGATGTGTTTCAATGAATCTTTTTCCACCCTGTCCTTTTTCTTCCTTACTTTGTCTATTTCAAGACCAAATTAAATAAATGAAAGGAAACACATGCCGGGTTGTATTAAACAGACGCCACATACGACATTTATCCTCTGCTTCCCTTGTATGCGCTGTCTGGTGTGTACATTTCTAACTACATACACACGACAGGGACCAGAGGACCGCCCATACAGATATACACACACACCGTACGTTCTTTCACCAAACTTTTCTGACAGCGAGTGACCGGAAATAGAGGGAAAGACAAGAATAAAGTGCTGATAAATGATTTGGGGAAGAATTTTAAGTGCTATTTTGTCAAGGGCAGAGTCTCGCTCTGGCAGAGTCTACCATAAACACGTGTCAGGACTGCATGTAATTACAGAAGAAAAACTTCCTCCAGAACCACGTGCATTAAAAAAAACTCACAGGCTTGAGTATCTGTCTGTTCTAGCGTCCTATCGCTGCCACCCTCACGTCTGCGACACACACCTTAAAGATGAACAAACACACAACAGCCATTGACACCTACTGCTGTAAAATGCGGCTAACCAGCTGTTAAACACACTGGAAACATGTAATCAGTTGTCACGAGTGGCATGAAATGTAAATATGGACAAAATCTGGTTTGCAGAATATTCGAGTCATGAGTGCGTGTGTGTTAAAGTGAACAATGAACGATCTATCCGAGGCCATGCTCTGAAAATACACTTCCACAAAATGCCTTTTAAAAGACTATGCGCGACAATCCCACAGTCCTGGTCCAAATCCGTCTTTGGAGGAAGTCTGTGTAGTTTCTAAAAAGAGAGGGGCTTATTTTCCAAACGTCATGTTTCTCAGAGCGGCTATAATTAGCCAAATTTGTTTCTCGCTGCTTGTCCAAATGATATTTACATATACAAACCCCACTTGGCTGCCAAGAGACCATTCCAGCAAAACCAGCTACAAGAACCTGCCTGAAATGACAAAACAAACAGCGCAAATGTGTCCAATGAGCGGCCCTGCAGAGAATGAAATAAGACGGATCGTTTGAATGTGGTCGCGTTATGATTTGACTGAAAAGGAAGCGCAGAACTATTCTATACTGTCCTGTGCGTTGTGGGTCAGTGGAAGCTCTTTAGCTCGGGCAGGTCAGGGCTTGAGGTCTGAACGCATTACAGAGCGCATTCCAGAGCTCTCTGCAGACAGCAAACAACCACAGACCCTGTTTAACCCTCAAACGTCTAAAAACAAGCCAAGATCCTCATCTTTCTCTCAGATTACTCAAGTTTTGTATGATGCAAACATGACTGATCAGAGGTGGTCTTCAAAAGAAACAAGGATAAAGTGCATTTTTTATGTTGTAAAGTTGATAAAGGGCCACTTTTGGTATTTAACAAATAGAAATCAATATAAATAGAATTTTCTAAGTCAAAAGTTATGGAATGTAGCTGTAAGTACTCTTTATCGCCATCTCTGTTTCAAACACCAAACTGCAGATTACTTTGTCTCTACAAGGTCAAATGACATAAAACTGACATTTCACGTGAAACTGTACCTGACAGCTCAGCTCAACTCAAATCAAATACGATTTTTGTAATGTACAATAACTAAAAAATGCTTATTTAAAAAAAACTCAGCATCGTAAATTTTACTTTCTAAGTGCTTAACCTGTTTTTCCCCCTGTTTTAAGGGCTCGCTCATTAGAGACCACCTTGATCAGCTGCGGAGGGCTTTGTTGAAGAGCTTTTTGTCTATCCATGAGGAGTGAATGAGAAAGCATGCGAGAGGGGGGACACTGCAGGTTTCGGTTGGGGCCCCGCCCTTACTCTGCCACGATTGTAAACTTTTCTGTTGATATGCAAAGCAGTGCAGATCATTTGGGTACCCATGGCAACAGCGCCCCTGCTTTGCACAAATGTAATGATTAATCGCGCCTTTGATAACAATGGCCCGCACCGCTGTTCCAACATAAACGCTGTTTGGAAAGTGAATGTGTGACACACACGGACATGAACGCAAGCCCACTCTCCTGCTGTCACCCAGCCATTCGATGCGAGGGGGTGTGTGGCCATGTGCGACCATGTGCTTAGTTCAACATGCGTCTAAAAACGCTGGTCATCTCAGAAACATTTCTCGCAAGGAAATAGATATGTAGACAGATCTAACGTTATCCTAATCAGATCAACGTAAATTATTCAACAGCTAATATTTGGAGATACTGATATGACCAATAATATCGTCAAGGTTCCCATGACTTTCCCTGACATTCATCAAAGAAAAATAATGAATATCAAGATTGCACTCACAAAGAGCAATTTCTACCACACAAAACGAGAGCAAAATTTAATTATAAACATTTATATTCACGATAGAAATCCCCTGCTATTTTCAAAGTTTCCCATGACCGTAAAGACCCTGTATTGTGTGTCCCTAATGAAGGCCCTAATATAGCAAGCCTGTGTGTATGTGTTTGTACACGCCAGCACTGCAGCTTGCGACTCAATGCAGGAATGTGGCCAGAATTTGGGTCTCTTTTGGGTGAAACTGTAATTCAATCAGCTCCACTTGGCTTTGACGCAGATTCGATTTGTCAGTTGCGCTTTACCATTAATGTATCATTCTGCAAACAGACACCATCCAAACAATCATTTCTCTATCCTCCAATACCTGTCAGAGAGGTGCAGGTGAAAATCTAATAACTAGATTTTATTGGCTCACACAGCATGGACAAGCTTCACCTAGACTCTAAAGCGCAGTGGATTTCTGGGTAAAACATGAGGGAAACCCTCCAAGTGTGTCCCAAGCTGCTACCAGTCAGATGAGTAGCAACACAGCCCTGACAGAAGGTCTCACCCGGGCCATCCCCCCAACCCAAAGTCACATACACACACTGCTGAGGGAAAGTAAACAGTGTGTTATGTCTAGTGTCCAGATGGACAGACGTGGTGTGAAGACATGGCCCCAAAAGGGGCTGGCCTAGGAGCTTGGCCATGCAGCACAGGGTTAACTGTGCCGTGAAGAGAAACAATGAACTTTACAAACACACACACAGAGAGAAGAGAGCGAGGAGGGAGGAGAGAGAGAGAGAGGAGGAGAGAGAGAAGAGAGAGCGAAGAGAGCGAGAGAGCGAGGAGAGAGCGAGAGAGCGAGAGAGAGCGAGCGAGGAGCGAGAGAGCGGAAGACGAAACGAGAGAGCGAGAGGAGAGAGCGAGAGAGAGAGAGAGAGAGAGAGAGAGAGAGAGAGAGAGAGAGAGAGAGAGAGAGAGAGAGAGAGAGACTACTCATGCAGATGTTACCAGGCTCTGCCAGCCAGGTCACACAATCACACACACACATTTGCATTCCTGATAGAGGGAATTGGGATTAAGGGCCCCGAATGCCTTTCTCAACTCTGACAAGAGTTTGAATACACCACAGAGAAAGGGAAATAGAGAGAGAAAGAGAGAGAGGAAACTGTGACAGAGAAAAATAAAGTAGAAATTTATTAAAATTGCATATGAGTACTTCATAAATATACCTTACAGTTGTCCTATGGTGTGACACAGCAAAAACTAACCTGCTAATCATATATTTTATATTATTTATATTTAATATAAAATAGCATGAGGGTGATTTATCTTCATTGTTAGTTTTTTTCTAAATCTTAGCTGTTACACCATAGGACACATTTATTTGCCAACTACCCATACAGCTATTGTAAAGTGTGCGCTCTGTATTGTTTTTTTTAAATTGTTCAAAAAGAACGCAGACAACTCGCTCTCAGTTATGTATGTAATAGTATGAATGAAATTGCATCAAACCAAGAAGCACTTATTCTGAAGACAGAAAGCACATATATCAAAACATAACATAAATATTGATATAAAATGATAATACAGTGTTTCCCCTACCATTACCTTGGGGGGAGCCCCACCCCTCCAACGGCACCTCCCGCCACAATTGAAGGACAAGTTAATTTAAATTTTTATGTAGCGTTAGATCACAAGAGAAGTCATTTAAGGTTACCTTTCCTATTTAAAATGTCTATACCTTGTTCTCGTACATAATCTTATTTACATGGCGGCATGTCATTTCTGTTTCTACGTGGTCGCGCCTTTTACAATTCTCCTCTGCTCTTTGTATTGAGTTCCGACCCGATGCGCGCACGCACACGCACACACGTGCGCGCACATACACAGGTAAGCACACTTTCACCAGCGGAGAGAGCGCGCGTGTGGGAAAATATGTCGCGTCAACCACCTGAAAAGCAGATAAAAAATTGCGTTTTTAAACGCTCCTAGGGTGGTGAAAATACGCATGCCATGCCCCTGACAAGCAACAGTCCAGTTACCACCGGATGACAGGTTTTCGCCCAGCTTATCCTTCGTTCCATCCGGACCGCAATAATGAACCATTAAATATATGAACCAATAATGAACCATTAAAAAAATCTAAATTTAAATTGAGTTTAAATTTGGTTTAAATTGAGCAGCGGCGCGCGTCTACATAACCGAGATACGCATCACGCGCACTCGGGGACATTTATGTTGATTATACAGTATGTTGCCGCTATATCCTGTAATATCTTTATTTAGCGCCAAACGCGATTCATTTGAACCCTTCCCGCTCCGTGAGCGCTGCTTCTCCCGCCAAAAACGCGTCGCATATAAAGACCTGCACACACCAAGAGCAAGTAAATAAATGGACACTTTTTCTGTAACGCTTAAGTAAACGAAAATGTTTTTAGCTGTCAGTCAGTTTACTGTTTGCTATATAGGTTTGTGACAGATTATAAAACATAACGTCTTGTATCTACATATAGCATTTATGAAATTAATAGCATAAATAATCAGCATGTTAAGAGCATTTCATTGTGAATCTTGTTTTAATTGGAAAGAATATTTAGAATCAGTTCTAGTATGAATGGCATGGAAAGGCTGTTGGTAACTTTGTAAGTACTCCTGCTCATGATATATTTATTTCAGTCGTTACATTTTGTTGTCAGTAGTTTTTTTAAATAGTAAAATAGACCACTGGGACTTCACTTCAGCACCAGAGCCTACAACACATTTTCTCAGTTACCAGACCTTCTATGTTTCACACAGACTGTGGCTATCAGAATATAAAGTAAATGGCCTGATAAAACATTAGATTGATTGATTTAATTAAAAAAAGTATTGTCCGGACCTCCGCCGCAAAAAATATAGAGACCCCAGCCCCCCCCCCAAAGCCGTAAACCTAGGGGAAACACTGTAATACAATGATATATCTACAAAAATAGTTATATATAATGATCGATTTACTGTAAATAATTAAGGGAAAAAACGTTTTGGCTGTCAAACTTAGTGGAACATCTACAGAGTTACATAATATGACAACTACATCTGTGTTTAATTGAGCAGAATTGAATATTCATATTCATTTAAAATTGGGTCCACTAGTTGGTTACAAACAATTGCAAAAACGCACAGCAAAAGAAAAATTTGCACCAAGGAAAGATATTTTACAAACATTTTGCAACACTTTAAGAGTGACTTTAAAAATACATTTTTGAGGGCCGAGTGTGTGTGTGACTGTTGTTTGACACTAAAACTAATGACAAAGACCCTTTCTGGACAGAGGTCTAGAGGAACTTGTGTTTCCTTCTGTTAAACAGACACTGCTGACCAGCTGCATTCTGTGAGGAATCATGGCCTAGACAAACACACACACACACAACCTTTGATCAAACCACTGTAACCCAGCCAAATGCCCCCCTTCAAAATGCACTGTGCATACAAACAGTTATGGGTCTGGTTATGCACAATGAAAAGGCAACACGGTAGTCAAATTAAAGTGACAATGTCAAAAATTAAGAGTGAAGAACATGACAAGAAACTTTCTTCACCTATGTCCCCACATTTCCTTCAATGCACTGCTGCAATACAGTCTTATAAGACAGCATCCTAACTAGGTGACTCATTCACAACAATCTAGAAATTGATAGTAAGCTAAATAGCACAACTAGGGTAGTGCACCAGGGATGTTCAAAACAAATGAAACCATAACAAAGTTTCAACATATTGTCTAATTTTTTTTCACCGAGCATATCACAATGCATTCTGGGATTGCCTTCTTCATTGAAGCACACATGCCATGCTGCTTATAATAGGATAACTTAAAGGGCAACACTACTTTTTTGTTTTACCTTCAGGAGAACCAAGCGCTGAGAGATGAGCCAAAAAGAAAGAGCTGGAAATCAGACCAGAGCAAAGCTTATCCAGCTAATTTATCTTCACAGAGGTCAAACCTAAAACTCGGGGATCTGGCTAGTCTCAAACACTGTCCAAATTCACTTCCTCCACCTCAAAACATTTCTGCTCAAAATGGAGGTATCGCCGCGCGCTCTCTCCCTCTGTCTCGCATAGAGTTGCTTCTGCCATAATTCTATCAGTGCTAATGGCTTCCAGAACCACTACGATTCTTGCCAGAGAGGGACACTTTTCAATCAACGAGAGCTTGTCCGTCGTGACGCCTGGCTGATCTGAGAACAGCGTGTGGCAGTACGAGCTGTACTCTGCAATAAATTCAGATTAAATGTTATGCAGAGGACCTAAAAATAATTAAGCAAATAAAATGTCCCGCCAGGTTTGTAAACTCTGATGAAAAATTGTTTTGTTGAACGTCTGGCACTCGGTGTTAGCGGGTGAGGCCAAAGCTTTAATATATACCACCTCTGTCCACAGTTAATGGGAGCCAAAGACTCCAGTCCAAAACTTTAATATTTCCCCTCTCTTCGGCTCATAAATTTGCATGCGATTAAAACAGCTGACCTAAATGCATTTTGAGCACCACAAGTAATTAGTTAGAGCATCCTTTGTATGAGGGCACGTGCTTCTCTCTCTCACTCCTGCAGAAAAATCCAGCATTAAATAATAGCTGCATTTATCATGACAGTGCAGTTATAAAACTGCTGGAATATGACCTACACACCTGCACATTGTTAGCAATGCAACAAAGTTGAGAAGAGCTTTATGCAAATAAGAAGCATCAACCAATAGAAGTGCAAAGAACTACCAGCAGGTGGATCTGGCCCCAATCTGGCAACCATGGAAGATTAATAAACTAGCTAGCAAGTAACAATCTTTTTTCTGGCAGGGTACAGGAGATCAACAGCTGAATCTGTGCAACTCAAACTGACATCTACTTAAACCCATTGGAGCCAGCTCAACGTAAAAAGGAGATCACCCTGCAAACATTGCCCCCTTCCCACCGAGGAGGAGTGTCAATGAGGGGCTAATAAAGAAAGACAATGAGTAAACAAGCAGGGCAAGACCACCCCAGCTTGTAGGAACTCCCTTCCTCTCTCTAGGTTGGCACACGTTCAATAGGATCGGCCGTAATTAGTCTCACCAATGCTTGTTTAGCATTTGCATATAAATGCTTTTGCTGGCAAGTGCTAAGCACGCCATCACGAGCCGTGCCCCGTAACAGACGGGGACCACACCTCCGGACCCTCCAGGAGAGAAGGGGTCCCAGGGGCCCCCGGCTGACACAAGCCCCCTCTGCAGCCCCCCCCCCCTTTGCCAGTTGCCTTCAACAGGTTGGCATCCATCTGCTAGCAGTAAGGGGCCACTGCTGGGCCCGCTCTCAGTTCCTGTTTCGAAGAAGATTGCGAAAGATGCAAGGCAGGCTTCCTGTTTCCCAGCTTGTCACGTTTCGACCCTACAAAAAGAGCCCCGACAAAAACATACACAGTGTACAGGAAGTTTTAACGTGTGAGAAGACTTTTCTTTTGGCCTACTCACATCGTGGCAGTACGAACTCCAAGCACTTTGCCCCCACAGATGGAGCTTGAAAATAAAAATAACGCACAACCTCTTCCCTTGGACAGCTCTGTGATCACCTAATCTAGCCTTGGGATGGATGCTATTGTTCTTTTTCTCTATAACATGCAACAATTCTTTCCTTTCCATGAACGCTCCCCCCCTTCAGTTTCCTCTACAGCTCTGGCAGTTGTTATGACAGATCAATTCATAAAAACGGAGCTAGGAAGGAAGTGATGAAAAGAGTGTCTGTGCGCCCTCCACCCCTCTGTCCCATCCACTGTAAACACAACGTGTGTCAGTGACAGGAGGTACATTCACGGTAGGCCACAGAATGCTGTAAAGCAAACACCTGCAGATAAGTGTTTCATTGAATAAAAGCAACTTTCATGTGAATCTGGACTTTATTGCTCAGAGGTACTTTTCTGTAACTCAGAGATTTAATGGAGTTGACAGCCATGATTTAGGAATTAAAACGTCCCGTTTATTTTCTAGAAATAAAAAGAAAAAAACAAACATGAATATTCCTGACATACTGCACAGTACTGAGATATAGGTAGGGTCGGGAATCAAAAATCAATTCCAATTTGGAATCGAAAGGCTAGGAATCGGATCGGAAACAAAAGGAATAGGAATCGGATACTTGAGATTAAAATTTGAATTCCTCTTATCAATTCCTGTGTGCATATTTTCAGAAAAGTACACGCGTTGCGTGATTGCTGATATCTCAATAAAAGCCCATATGAAAATGAACAATATTTTTTACTATAGTAAGCATCGTTTAACTATAGTTTTTGCATTAAAAAGCACAGGAAACACAAATTAACCGTAGTTTCATTAAAGTTACTACAGTTTAACAATGATGTAGTTCAGCTTTGGTAATACCAATTGTAAAAATCAGAAAAAAGATGGTCCTATGTGTATATATGCACAAAACGATGCTCATAAATATATATATATGTTCTGCAAACAAGTCAATAAGCAGGCTAAATGACCATAAAGGCTGATATCTAAATGATTTAACTGTGGAATCGAAACTGGGAATCGATAAGAATCAAAATCGATAAGTAGAATCGGAATCGATAAATTCTAACAATTCCCAACCCTAGATAAAGGGCTATAAAATTGTCCATTTCATAAAGTAGATATAAAATATAGATAGCATAACTCCTCATGTTTGCTTTTGAGAGAACGCGATAAAAGAAATATTGAAATTTTATTTTAGATTGCATAGCATGGGATCTCGGCAGATCTGCACAGTCTAACATTGTTGAAATTAAAGAGATTTTTAGTCAGAAATATCAGAGGCAGAAGACTCCATTCGCTCTCTAGTTAATCTTATCAAAAAGAAGCAATCGAGACACTAATGAAATCTTTTTCACACGTGGAAGCTGCAATCACAATCTCACCAAACTGATATTTTACGAGTAACCATATACACGATTTGGACGGCAGACCAATTCTGACACCCTGTCACACGCGTAATACTCCCTGACAACACCTCAGTCATTACCAGGGTGAGACATTAATATTTACGCAGCACAGAACAAATTAGCTTTCGATGTGTATTCCCAGAAACCACAAGACTAGCACTGGCCCGACAGCTAGCTAAACAGCTTAAACGACAGAGAGGAAGGCGGGGTTTATCTTGGATATGTGTAGTTACAAACTTGTCACAAAGGACGACAAAAAAGGTACAAAACAGTGACACTTGCCAAAGTAACTGATCTATAAATGTTTCATGTGAGCACCCAGCCTTTCTTTCACCTCCGTCTGACCCCAGCTACGCTCCTGTGTCTTGTTCTCTCACTTATTTACAAAGTCCGGATGTTTAGCAAGCTTTAAGAATGAACAAAAATAACATACTTGTCAAATGAAGTGTGAAACAGCTGATGGATAAGGTGACTGCAGATGCACAGTGTAAAAAAACAACAACACGTGTACGAGCTCAGGCATTTTTTAGCATGTTTGGGTTCGAGTCATACAAATAGCACATAAAAGAGGATTATTTGTTTTACAAATAGGTTTTAAGGTGTGTGCTTGAACGCAATAGACTGAAATCTAGAGAGCTTGACACAAGACATTCAACTTAAAATTCAAAAAATATATATTTTTAAAAATGTTAGCAGTGGTTACTTCTATATGATTAATTCTCTAACACAATGTACTATGTTAGGATTTCAGCGAATAATAGTGACTGCATGATGCAAAGGTCAGACTCTGGCTGACACATGACAGAATGACATCAAATGCCAGACAGCGGGTCTGACGTCAAGACTTTGGGGTCACCAATCTATTGTGGCTGTCTGGGCCTGAGCAATCCCCAGTGGCCTGCTCGCCCCCGTTGGCCAGTCGTCCTGCAAATGTGGTAACAGACCCTAAATTAAAAAGGGGGATTACGGCTTGAATATATAACAACCTAAGGACACAGCGTTAATACAACAGCCAAGCCTTTCACACAAAATATTGTTCCCTGCCATCCTCCGTGTGTGCCCTGAATACCTTTAATTTCGAATTTTGTTCAAGGTGAACGGCTTTAAATCTCGCACACCTAACAAAAGGAACAAAACAATGGTTGAGCCGTGTGGAGGCTGTGTTAAGTGTGTGTGCAAACACCCAGACACCAGCAATAGTGCAACATCAGTCAGGCCTGATTTAATTGTGGTCCTACGTAACACTTAATAGAGAGCGCAGTACACCTGGCAAAAACAAGTTACACCCAAGAGGGGTGTCCAACAATACCAATTAAACACCTCAGCCAATGAGCTGACCTCTCACAGGACTCTCCGTGCCAATACACCAATCACGTCGCTCTTCTCGTGTCTCATTAAATACCAATGTGATAGGAAGGCGACAGGAAAAGACTGTTTTTTTTCCACCCAACATTTAATTATAACGTCTAGGAGGAAAAGAATTCTGTCAAGTAAACAATAATCATTAACACTGAAAACAACGCAACTTTTTCAGACACAAACATTGAAAATATTCATGTACTACTGCAATTTATTTTTAAATACAGGTTGTATATAAATGACTATAATTACAAAATACTACGTGATATAAAAGTATGCAAAGACATTTAGACGGTTATGTTTTTATTAAATACACTGAGAATATTTCAAAATGTAAACAAATAACTAATGTATGAGATTGTGGTTGTGTCAATTATGAACTATGTGAAGTAAAGCAGAAGCAAGTTAATTTCCCCATAGAAATATCTGAAATTGAACCAAAATGGCTGCCATCAAACAAGGAAGCAATCAGTCTACATACCCTTCCAGACAGTGGCCTTGACACACACGCACAACCAGAGTATCACCTTTAACTATGTTTATATAAAACATGTCAGATGACATGAATAGACAATACAGAATGAGCTAGGCTGTATACTTAAAGAACGAAACGCATTCAATTAGAGCAAATTCAATTAACAATCCAAGTTAATTTTGAATTATAAATAAATAAAATCGCCATAATGCTATCATAATACAATTTAGAATCCGCACCGTATGCAATTATATATTCCAAAGTCTTAACTGATATAAACAACTGATGAATTAAAATATAAATTAGACTAATATCACAAATGCATTTTGGTACAACCTAGCTGGTATTAAAATTTGATTTGTCTTACAAGAGAATTAAAATAATAATTCTAAAAAAGCTAGGAACAAATGTAGTACAAAAAAAATAATACAACTCTAATGCCAAAGGAACATGTAACACGCATGCCATTTTTTTACCCACGTGTGTGTGTGTGTGTGTGTGTGTTTGAGGTGAAAGCCCAGAGGAGATAGTGCTGTTAGAGGGCCTGTAGCACTTAGGGGCCATTTTATTGCTTTGCTGTGGTCAAGTGAGGCGCAGCCAGCTCAATTCCAGCACAACAATGACAAAGAGGGCCACCGAGACAAAGGGGTCTATCTCTGCCTCTTAACCTCTTCGCTGCTAAACACACACACCATAATGAAACCACAAGCATTTGCTAAAAGACATCCATACACACACTCGTACGGTTTCAAATAGCTGTTCTGTTTCAGACCAAACTAATAGATTCAAGAGCCCGGCTGGCCTGAGGTGTCGCTAGGCCTCAACGCCACAAAGACAGAATCGAACGACTCTACTATACCTTTATTTCCTCTCATCCTCGCTCTCTCCCCGCTCCTCCTCTCCCAGTGCACCATGGGGGACCCGTATGGGCTGCTGCACATTTGCAAATGAATCACGCTTTTTGTTTGAGATTTTTCCCCCCCTTTCCCAAACACGGAAAAAGGGAGAGAGGAGGGCGAGCGAAGGAGAGGGGGGCTCCTGCCATCTCTTTTCTTTTCTGCTGTCTTTAATCCCAAGGAGGATAAGCTGTGCCGTACACAGAAAGGAAGTGCCATCGCCCTGTCGGGCTTCACCCGGTTCCCACTCAGCATTCCTGCAGCCCTCACGCGCTAAACACACACGCACGCGTGCTGTCGATCACTCACTCACACGCACAGAAACAGCCCGCGTTTCTGACAGCCCATGCAGCACGGCGCTCAGCTGCAAACGATGCGAGCACACTCGCTGATCTGTCACACAGAAATAATGCGCTGCACGTTTAATAAAAATCTATTAACACCTCCATACAGCACCACTGTTAAGAAACACACACAAAAAAAGAAATATGCAAGAAAAAATATATACATTTCTCAATGTGTCTGGAGAAAATTTGCTAGAAATAATTCTCGCATTTAAATACAAAAAATCTGATTGCAATGTACTGCTGAAAATGCACGGAAATATATTTTTCCAAAATAGCCGATATACTGCAGCCGAGGGCACGATACAGCATCATACTTTGATCAACACAAACATACTCAATCCAGGTTTGTGTTCATGTCATTCTGCTAATCTAGCCGAGGCTAACACTGGCTGCATAACATGGCACGGTAAACATAAAATGTGCCGGAAAAATGACATCTGCAGACACTCTCAGGATCAACTCCACCGCACATCTGTTCTCCCAGACAGCTTGTTTAACATCTACAAATCATGTTTGTATTCACCTCATTAAAAACCATTAAAAATGTTTTGTCATATCAGAAAGAACTGAGCTAATTGTGACATCTGACATTAAATACAAAATTATAGTTTAGTTGAGAATTAATTAATTAAAATGTCACCCAAGCTAATATAAAAAAGTCTAACTTGGTTATCCATTTCATTCTATTTTTATTTATATAACGTTTTTGCTCATACTAGAATATTTTCTACCTCATGCACGGTAGAGGACTTTTCATTTGAAAACGACACCTGCTCACACATGCACCACAATTAATTTGGGATAAAATGTACGCGAGGAAGAAAATGACAGCGTGGAAACAGCGAGAAGGCAGGGATCATGTCAAAGTCACGGGACCTCACGCTTTTCTATGTGTGAAGAGAATAGCGACCTGGGCTCCCAGTATCTGTGTGTCCTCCATGTTTTATGCATTCTGCCCCTTTGTGATGATAAGCGACAGCGTGGAGGGCCGGACGCTGGGCTCCGGGGTGCAGAGAAAAGGAGGGGGGAGCAGGTCCGTGTCCCTGCCGAACAGCTCCAGAGATGCCAGTCGCGACTAGCCACGGAGAAACGATCTCCAACGACTGTCTGCGTCACGCTGCTGTTATACATCTTAACTACAGGCCTACACCCTGGTGCTGTGCTAGAAAAACTATCACACGCATACCTACACACACATATACACGCATGTTGTGCCGTGGCCTACCGCTGCATGAAGCCTGAGCTAACAGCTAACACGCCAATTTTTTTCATTACTCATTTCTTTATTCACTATCTCGACAGTTTTGTCTGGGTATACACACACAAACACACACAGTTTGCCTCGTCTATTTTTCCACAAATTAGCCAAAATATTCACTCCGTCTCACATGACTTTGTGAAATACAACCATTGTATTTCCTCATGACATTAGCGGCGAATGACAAATGCTGAGGGCTACACGTCTCTTGAAATATTCCCTGACAGACGGAAAATGTGCAAAAACAGCTTCTTGCAATAAAAGAGGAATTCCTGTCTGTTCCCATTCCCCACGCACGCGTGTCTTTTTCAGGTCTGACCCAAACAGCTCAGGATTCATCAGATCAGGTGAGGGATTCCTGCTTTATGTACTATTTTCAATACGCTTTTTATTCCTCTTTAAGCTCAAATAAAAACACTAAGTAGTTTGCTCATCTGATATTTAAATCCAGCCGTTATAGGCTATATACACTACACACACCATTGGTAATCCTGACAACAGCACGAATAAAAAAAATCATGTTGGAAATAAATGTTAAAAATATTCATACAAAATTCTGCCGATGACATGTACACAAAACGCGATCATACCGTACACACACCTTCTATATCATAAATCTCCAGCACAATGATTTAGAGATAACAAGATAACATATTGTGAAACAGCACAGTCATTCGTGCCAACTGAGAACAAAAAAGAACAGCAGGACAAGGGGAAAATGGTAGAAAGGAAAAGTGCACAGACAGACACAACCGCCTGAAAGGTGAAACCGTGGCTTGAGCCCGGCTTGCGGTAAAGGCTGAGTTTACACAGGTACAGCATACCTAACTATCATCAAACCCCTCCACACACACACACTCCATCCTCTCCACCCACGCTCTGCCTGCCCCCAGCCCGTGGTTTAATGATAGCACTGACACGTACGCCATTGTCCTCCCTCTCATTATGGGACAACTGGAAGAACTGGTCCTGACTGCACAGGCTTGCATATTCAAAACCATCATGTGTAATCAGACCCAGTGCTCCTGCTAACCTAATTTACAAACACACACACACAATTCAAGCCCTATAGCAAATGGAGGTGGCTGGGCCTTCTCTGTGCTGTGTCTCCTCAGCATGGCTGAATTAATGGAAAACTCGTGACAGAGATCGACTCCTCTCTCTACAGACACACACACACACACACACACACACACACACACACACAATGAACAAATACTAAACCTAAACACTATATTCTTAATATCAAAAACCTGTACACAATGTTATTTTTAATTGTTTTAATTGCAAGGTTTTAAAATTATGCAATTATGTTTGGTCATTTACAATATTACATTGATTGTCACAAATAAAAATAAAAAAAATTATGAATTAAGTTAGTTTTGTGTATAAACACAGAAAACAAAAATATATCAATGAGTATATTTAATTCTATGTTTTTTTATTTTACTTGCTCATAAATAAAATACAATTATAAAGAAATGTTTATTTATTCATGTATTTAAATTGTATTTATGTATATTTATCTACATATATATATTGCATGGCCTGTCAACAATGTTGACCTAAAGAGGGCCCTCTACCACCGAGGACATCACTAAGGCTTTCCCTGAGGGTGCCAGCCCCCAGAGAGAGAGAGAGAGATAGAGACAGAGAGAGGGAGGGGTAAAGAGAGAAACACATACTGTAGTCTCCCCCTGCCCTATATCTCCACAGTGGCATCAATACACACACCACTCAGCAAGTGTATATCATATCGGCATCTCAATTCATGCACCACACGAGCAGGACAAGTACACTTTACATACAATTTCTGATTTCACGAGAGGAAGAAGGTGTGATATCAAGCCACCAAATAAAACTTATCTGTAGAAAAATGTGCAGCATCTTTTGCTGTACCAGCAAATTCACTATCCATTTAATTTATAGAATAACCCTTTCAAAGACAGCAATAACGACAAAAACAGAAAGGTAATTATAATAAATTAAACCTATTAAATATGATTATTGTAATATTTTAATTCTAATATTAATCCAGATAAAGGAGCATATAATAGAAATATAGGAAATATTTTTATTTAGTTTAGGAAAACTCGAACAATTTTCCGAGGTGATAAGTAATATAAACAGTGATATAGGACAACGATAAAATAAAATAATATAATAGACTGAAATAAATAGAATTTAACTGAGAAAAATTATTCTGTACATATTAGAAAAAATAAATAGGTTGGTAATTCTAAAAAACACAAATTTCAAATTTCAGATCAGGTTAAGAAAACAGTCTACAGTGCCTATGCCATCTTTCTGTAGGCTGGACAAATTCAGAAACATGAACATTCTACCAGACCACACCGCAAACGTAAGCCAGACATTTTCTGTAACGGAGCAGACGATCGCACAAAACCGTGCTTTTTCTGACCTAATAAGAATAACATGACATATTTTGAATACTGACAATAATTACCAAACGCAACATATTTAAGTGTTTCAAGCTCAGGTGAAACACAAAGGCAACGCCAGACAACAAATATTGCAACAATATGACTTCCTAGAAATGAGCTAACTGCCATCAAAATCATTGTCCGCAAAGGATTAGCTCTGAATAGCCTATCCATGAGTTTCTGAAGAGCGAGTG
This sequence comes from Triplophysa rosa, assembly GCF_024868665.1. Lineage (NCBI taxonomy): Eukaryota > Metazoa > Chordata > Actinopteri > Cypriniformes > Nemacheilidae > Triplophysa > Triplophysa rosa. The sequence continues at coordinate 34,496,497 of NC_079890.1, forward strand.
ACATGGCAAAGACCTTGCCGGCTGTCTTTGTTTTGCGATGGTGAAAGCCAGAGCAGAGAGAGAAAGGATAGGGGAGAGCAAGTGTTGGAGAGAGAAAGAGAGAGAGAGCGAAAGACAGCCCATGCACAGCACCTGAATTATACTATATATCCTTTTTGTGTGACACTTGTAATTATTGCCACCCCTCTACACGGGAGCCGAGATACATTAAAGCCCTGACATATCTGTCCTTCTCCTACCTCCCTCCCTCCGAAAAACAAGGAAGGAAACGCAGAAAAAAGGAAGAGCTGGGTTGCCCACCATTGCTCCCTACGAAACCGTTCAAAAAGATTGAAATATAATAAGGAAAACACACAACTTCCCCCTCACACACATGCACATAAACACAAATGAAACATTTCACTATACTACACGACCGTTCCACATTAAAAAAATATATTTCACAGCAAAACACACAAATCCAAGCGTCTCAGACACCTCTGAATATCAACCTAAACAAGCGTGCGTTGTCACTGCGTCAGCTTCTGGTCTCTCTTGTTAGGACACGTCGGGAAGGATAGAAAGGTCTCGGGATTTGTGTTTTTCTGACCTGTTCTCCGATTCCTTCGATACGGCCTGTGGCTATTTTACCCTTTCCATCCTCTCTAACTTGCTTTGCATGCATGCCTTCCTCTCTCTCCCTAAAAAAAATCTCACTTCCGACTAAAGACTTTTCTTTGCCCGATGCAAAATCGAACACGTTCTCATTTCGTTGTTCAAACTTAAGGTGTATTTTGTAATCCCGCTGACCTCAACAATCTCGTCGTATTACTGTTTGTGTGACCCCACAACATACCATACACCCATCCCACTATTCCCCACTCTTCCCTTGATGGCTAATGTTGAGTTTTCCCTTTCTCTTTCTTTTTTATCTTTCTTCCACTCACTCGGTGACCCCTGCTCCCTTGTTTCTTGCCGTCTGACCCCAAGTCTCTCAACCTCCCCCTCTCTTTCTTCCCAACCCTGCACATCCATGCAGCAGCTCACAAACACTCAGTCAGCTCTGGCTCTGTCTGTCTGTCCTTCCATGGCGTCTTCTCTCTTTTCTCGTTTTGTATCTCACTGTGGGCTACATTGTATCACTGTATGGATTCACATTTGCCTGTATATCTTCGAGGGACTCTCTCTGTCTATTCCTCTTCGTTCACGACAGTTTTAGGTCCCAGTCTGACATTTTTAATTCATGCTACACCTGTGCTGTTCATTAAGTTTTTGCTTAATCAAAATGTGTCTATTTCCGAGGCGATTGCTCAATAGTTTAAGCTACGCGACGAAGAGTCGTCAGTATTGTTTACAATTCGAAGACACTTTTTATTGGCGTTTTTGCTCAAAACTAACAAGAGAACGCACGTTAATGTTAAAAAATAGCTTTTATTTTCATTTCGCAGTCTTCGTTGTGAAATCTGTCCGTATTTAATTCCACTGCTTTGCGTTAAATCGCAAAAGTGCTTTATATCTGTCCGTTCCTCGTTCGAAATCATTCGCCGTGGTCGTTCCGCGGATCTCGGAGCTCTCCGATCCGCTCATGAGACCAGGAGCGTCGGCTTCACACCAGACACACTCCCCTGAACCCTCACACACTCTCTCTCACACACACATGCCTATCGATTCGCATGTGACTCCGACTGAGAAGCAGCAAAGAGCAACTTTAACAACGCTCGGGATGAGAAATAAAGCGAGAAAAGAAGGCGAAAGTGACAGGAGCGAAAAAAGTAGAGGGACTGAAATGCAAAGCAAAGGGCGGAGAGACATCCACACTAGAAAGGACACGAAAAGTAAAGACCAGAGCGATAATGAGGATTTTCTGCTCCCGAGATGTTCGCTAAATCAGGGAGGAAATAGAAGTACGAGACACACGAGCGTTTCTGTGCAAAACGGGAACGCGAGCGAACCTTTCCGATCAGCGGACCTGGACGGACTCGAGGGCTGGACTGAGACGCCTCTCTCCCGGCTGCGATCACGCCAAGCTCCCGCTACTCGCCCAGCGCCCCGTGCTACTACCCTTCTACGTCGACACCTTGTTACAAAACCTCTTTCTTGACACTATTCGTGCTTTTTGTGACCACGGCGAATACGCGAAAATGCAGAAGTGTGTTTTAAATCCAACTGTTTGGAAAAGGAATCGCTGTTTTGCCCTTTTCTATTCTTCCATGAGAAGAGCGAGGACGAAGCCAGATGTAAACACAGGTAACGATACTCGTAAAAGGCAAGAAATAAAAGCAACTTGCGTGAAAATAACTTGCAATCGCTTGTTCTTTATCATACTAGGAGAATAGGCAAAACCGGCGTCGGTGTACGCTGAAATCCCGAAAGCAATCGCTTCGGTCTGTTATTGAAACTAAAGAGAAAACGCAACGTTAAGAAAGAGGCAGAAAGAGAAAGCAAAGTTACAACTTACAATGTTTCGCTGCCGCTTTGAGATCCTCGCTTTTTAATCCAGTATTGAGACGCTTTGGCTAAAGATCCCATCAAGGCAGTCCCCTTTGGTCAGTTTGCGTTTAGGATGAGGGTAAAAGAAAGATCATTGTTGTTGCGGAGAGTGTACAAAAAAACGGAGTATTAGTTGTAAAGGCAATATAAAAATAATTTGGATGCAAAGCAGGCGATGAGTCTCGTGTTGGAGGGAGAGAGGAAGAGGCGAAAGTGAGATCTGATGATTGAAAAGAAAAAAACTCTTTGGATCTTTATTCCTGCTAATTAGTTTCCTGCAAAAAATGGCTGTGATTAATTCAGTGCGCATGTGCTTCATTACACAGGCACGACGGGAAGGGCTAATTAGCCACCTTCTGGATCAATAAGATTCAGCAGAGAGCCGAGGAGAGAGAGAGGGAGGAGGGAGATAGAGGAGGGAGGGAGGGATGGATAGATGGATGGAGAAGGAAAAAGAGGAAAGTAGTGATCGGGAATTGAAAATATGGAATTAAGTACAGCGCAAAGTAAGAGTTTGATGAGAAAGAAGACACTGGAAGTTAATAGCGTAGGAGCGCGCAGCCCCTGCTGCACGGCTTGTGTTATTCGGGCGCTACTTTTGCATTTAGAAATACGCGCTTTTAAGTATGTTTATCCAACCGAGTGTCTTTATGAAATGAAATGAACACACATTTTAACCTCGAAAACAGCGTTGTCGGCGGAAAGTTTAGAGCACTAACAAAATCAGCAAGTTCGCCATACTAAATGGTTTGATTAGCCTATTAAAATAATCGTATATTCCAGAATTTATAACATTTATATTTTTAAATTCTTTTAGGATTGTCGAACTTAAAAAAAAAACGAAAGACTTTACTGTACTAATACAGAACTGTATATCATTATGAATGTTTTAAAAGCATAAAGAACTCGAGATTTTTTACTGTATATGCACGGTAAACTTTTCTACATAAAAAACAAACATGCCGAAAATAGCACTAACAAAAAGCAAATTATTACGTTTAACTACACGGAGTAAAAGGAAAGAGTAAAGTAGCCTGTACGTATTGACAAATCATAAACATATAGATATAGATATAAAATCTGTTATTGCTTGTAATGCTGAGACTCTGAACGTATGTAGGCTAAACTTAGGCAAAATGACTGGAAAAATATTTATACAGTGTAATGTTAAATATAGTGTTTTCAATCGTACGTGTGTGTTTTAGGAAGTGTTTGGATTTTATGTGATCAATTTAAACTGCCTGTCTTTTGTCAAGACTTTAAAATAGCACGTTAGCAACACGCTGCATGTTATTGTGTTAATCCATTTTGAATCGTTATAATAAATAATAGCTGACCTTTTCATCGCATTAAAACACCTGAACACCGCATGTGTTTATGCTTACTGACACATTATGTTAGATATTGAGATTAGTGCATGCAAGAGAGGGGAAAACTGCAAATAACTACACAGCCCAAAAGCAATCCCTTTTTTTCTTTTTAGCTAGACAAATTGATAATATTCATGTGAGATTTTTCTGGTAGACTCAAACACACTGTATGGAGGCTTTAGTTTGCGCTGTAGTCGCTTTAATATGAGCAGAAATAGGATCAGACAAATTGTGTTTCTGATATTAGCTTTAGGAGTAGACTCTTTTAAACTCAAAAATATAGATTTGAAAAACATTTTAGGTATATGAAAAATCTTATTATAAGAAATTCTTTCTGTACCTCTCTCCCTCTCTCTCTCTCTCACACACACACACAATAGGTGAAGAGAGAGTAAGAGGGTGCGATGTAAAACCAGAAGTTCTTACCTTTAATGAACACTGTACTCACTGTTGTCTTGTAATTTCGTTGCTATATATTATGAACACTATCGTATACGCTCGGTATGGTGTTATTATCTTTATGCAATCTAAATTTATTTGAATGGAGGTGCTGTTTATTTAATTACAAATTTTACAAATATGTAAATCGTTCCTTTAATAAGAAGCATGTATGACATGCTAAGCCTTACATGCTGTGTTTTTTTTTAAATAATTCTCGATAAGTAGTGTAACTTTCAAGCGCGTGCGTTCAAAGAGGTGACGTTTGATCAATAGTAACTACTGTAGTATAGATCGGTGGGTTTCTGCAGGTCTGCTTTTTTTCCACGTTGCCCCAAAACAATTCTCCTGTACTCTTGGTGGTCACTTAAAACGCCCTCTTCCCGAATCAAAAGTGTGTATCCCCAGATCGGACCTTTGAGCCCGGACCAGTGTCCTTTCTCATGATAATTCTATTGTTGATTCTTACTAAAGAAACGACAATTGCACCCTCTTTCAAGGAGCACTTTCGCTACTGACTAACTCTAAAGGGGCCTAATCCTGCCAAATGCAACTAACCGGCTTACGTTCATCGATTACATAATGTGTATTGAAAAATTATAAAATGTAACTTTTTGGTTGTATTTGTTGTTTTGCTTGTAACTGTGACAGTACTTTTTTCCAGACAATTTGCCCGAATCGTTATCAGGATCTGTTCGCATATGCTGGCACATTGTCATGCACTGCCATGGTCAACATATGATTTGCATTAAAAAATGAATAAATGCACGTGTAATGTGTGATTCAAATTATAATTGACTGATGTGTGCATTAAAAATTTAAAAAGTGTTTACATAATGCTGATAAATATTATCACAAGCAATGTACTATTTCAATGTCAATGCATTCTAGTAAAATATTTTGTGCTTTAATAAAGTAAAATATATAGAACATGAAATCATTGTTTTTTTTTTTGTATTTCATCTCATGGAATATTTACGCAATGGTTAGCACACCGCATGGAAATCCTCGCCTTAAAAGTTTAATAAAAAGACCAATAAGCCATATGAAACGCAATTCACTAAGCAAAGCACGTTCTAAAGCGTTATCACAAACGCATATCAAAGCATTATACAAACAATGGCAATAATAAACACTATGGCCTCGTGGAATAATGTATCCTCGTTGTGACAGCTGCTTCTGCATGTGTATGTCTCCGTGTGTGTATGTCAGCGAGTAGGTGTCCGTGTGTGTGGTTTAAGTTATAGTTTCAAAAGCATATTTTATAATTGCTGACACATATAGTACGTCTGAAATAAAAACCTACTGTAGACTATACGTTCGCAGGGAGTAACTCCCAAGCAAAACAGAATTAGCAAATAAAACCTACCAAATAAAACGTTAACGCTGCTGTTTTACGAACATTCAGTGCCCTGAAGATGGCAACGTTAAATGTGCCGATATGTTTGATATGCATGCAGATTTCGCCTTGAGAGAATCTTCAGCATTTGTGATGTGCCTGTCTGCTCTCTGGGGAAAGAGGGATTGTAAAAATGAATGGATGGAAAATAGAGTGCGTGAAGAGTTAGAGGGCCAGTGAGATAATAAGAGGCCGGTGCGTGAAAAGGGACAGAATCAGAGCTTGTCTGTCGCTTTGTATCCTGCCATGCCAAATCTGGGCATATTTGAATATGCAGTGTGGTCCTGTCTGGCACTTGATAGCCATATTTATGAGCGCGAATATCACCTGATCTTCGTTTTCGTGGACAGTGTGGCCAAGCTAAAGCCAACGAACACACGATGCCCACATAATCTTCATTGATTCCATGCTCTTTTGATATACATTTGTTTCATTTTACATTTATCTCCAAGCTTCTATCAAGTGCAAGTGGTCTGTCCTAAATACGTCCAATGACTGTACAGGCAACCAAATGCATAACCAACCCTTGGTGAACATGCTGATTAATGTGTAACCCCTGTTCAACTCAACACGGCCGTACAAACAATGAACTGCAATAACAATTCAAAATGTATTTTATAAAAATGATTAAACAAGAAAATGCAACTGCCTGTTAAATACCAGAAAAGCATGTAATGTATAAACTACATTTTTCTGTATTTCAAAAAGAGTGTGTCCCTGTGTGCGTGAGTGCGTGTGTGTTTAACCTCATGCACCGCGCGTGCCACTGTTGAATACAGACCAAAAGTAAGGAAATGAAAAGAGGAGAAAGCATTTCGAGATAAAGGCAGCTGTCTACAAAAGTCTCGTAACTTTATTAGAATACGGAAAATATTGTAGTTTGGATTTATGCCACTATAATATGGATGACACATAAGTCCAAGTAAGGGCGCTAAATTGAGTTGCATACTAACGAAATAATCATATTTTATGAATTAACATTTAACTGCATAATTGATTAATGCAACTTGAACTTAATCACAAGTCAACAGCAGTGGCGCGCTGCGGATGGGCCCAACGACAGATGCGCGTCTTGCAACAGCAGAATAGGTGAGAGTTGTGGCGCATGGCTGGTCTAAATCACACACTGGGACTATGGCACTTGACAGCAGAGGAGCATTGTCCGGTCTGAAGCCGCGAGTGGCTGGGGCAGGACGTGTTACCAGGTGCAATGGCAGCGCCCTCTTATGTTCACTTTGGCCATGAGGCTGACACACCACATGAACCTGCCTTGTCCGAGATATATGTTCGCTTGCTGCCATCTGCGCAGATCTGTAACTCTCCTGTGTCACCGGACTGCATGGGTCAAATTAAACACACAGATGAAAACAGGTACATGTTTGCTGGTAACTGATTGGATTCTGTGGTAAAAAGGTTCATCGTCTACCGTCAGATCCCTTAACTTTACGCACGAAGCCAAACCTGAAACAAGTGAATAGTGCGCACGACTGGAGACAACGGAAACAGGAGATATAAAAATGAGATGAAATTGCAACAAAACGGAATAGTATAAGTTGGAAATAATAAATAATAATAATTCTAATAATAAACATGATAATAATAATACACAGTCATCATAACAGAAATAAATGATGTAAGTGAGAATTGCACATATGCTGCAAAATGATTTTTATCATGCATATTATTTCGTGACTGTGCTACTTCTGTTTTTCCATTGGCTACATAAAATGAGAGTGTCATGATATACATGAACTCCGGGTTATGTCAAGTACATGAGTGAATCAAATGCAAAGCATGTCAAAAATATCTTAATTATCATGTAACTTTAGGGCATTTATTTTTCCCGAACATGTGTGATTATATATAAAACATTAATATCATATGGTGACATATAATGCATGAAAAATACCCTGTTGTATATTTATGATTTTATTCATGTGTGATGCATTACTAGCATTACACAGCATTACTGTGTAAAATGGACATTTAAGTAATCGTAGCACTATATGTTACCGTCCATGCGTATGTTTTACTTGGATGCTTTACTGTTATGCTGTTTGCTGATACCACTTAAATATTATGTGGAAACATATGTCCAGTATGACACTGAATTAAGATTTGGACATTCTTTATCAACGCTAAATTTCAGAGGTAAATAAGAACACGTGGCCTATTGTTTTTTTTCTGGAAACATTACTCGGATATTTCAGTTAATGTGCATACAAATGCATTGTCGAGCGCTATTAAAAATACTTAAGACTTTTTTAGCGTCTAGTGTTACTGTGTTGTTGCACATGGTTATTTACTTTTTGTTGTTGATTTTATATTTACCGCAAATTAAAGATGTTTATAGGCTACCTATGCAAAAACAAATTAAAAGTGCAATTTTTGTGCAGATTATTACTTGTTAATTAATTAGAAAGTACCAGGTATTTTAGAAGTTTTCTCGATTTGTGAATTGTGAGACGAATATTTTAATTAAAGCGCAACAAAAACAATATAGTTTACCGGCTTAATTGTAATTATCGTATAAACTTATATTAATACTAAATATAATTATTCAACGTTCAGAAAGTTTGGAAAATTGTTCAAATTTCGAGTGTCCTTCGAATTATTTACATTAATTAATTATGCAAATAATTTTCAAATTAATTAATTATTACCCATATGTTAATTTACAGTACAGTGCTTATTTAAGCGGTTAACTTATCTTTGGTTTGCAGTAAAGAGTGCACTTTACAGAATGAACATATTGAGGGTGTGCTAATTATTAAAAGCAAAATAAATTATTAAAATAAATAAATAAACACAAGGGACCTCTAAACAAAAAAAGTTAGTCGGTGTTATTAACACTAATCAAATTATTTATATGATATTATTATGTTGGATTTAATTACTATTCGTTCCATCAGCCGAAACAGGTTTAAACAAACCATGATGGTGAGATATAAACGAATTAAATGACTGGAAAAAAATACAATTGTCATTTATTACAACTCTTTTTAAAAAAACCAGGGTAAATGAGCTATCCATGTACGCCGAAAATGTGAATCTGATTATATGAGTGTACCATAAAACACCTGCTTCCGTGTGTGTTTGTGTAGGCTGTGTGTGTATGCATTAGCGACTTCATATTTCAATTATAAATCTAGTTCAAAATCTACCTCTGCATTTTGTTTACCTATATCTTTAATGATGTCAGAGATGCGCGAGCTCTTAGAAACAGAGAAACACACGCCCACACATACGCGCGCGCGCGCGCACGCACGCACGCACACACACACACACACACACGGTCATGTGTTTCCCTCACTAAGCACATAAGCTTCATAAAACACCAAAAGCACATTCAAATACACCTGTAAAAATACGGGAACGGATCGTTTGCAGTCTCTGTGCGGGTAAGCATTACAAATGTATCTGTTCACGGTCGTGCAACAATCACAGAGAAAAGCAGCCTGGAGCAAGCCTGCGACCAGAGGAGCTGCAACTGTAAACCAGCCCATCCTCACATCGCCCTGCAACCCTCTTTATATCAACCACCATTTTATCTTTGTTCAGGTAAGAGAACAACAAGGGCTGGAATAAAAAATAAAACGACTTTCCAGTTTGAAATGCACTGCAACGAAATGATTTGAACGGAATCTGAGACATCTCCATATTGCAATATTCACGGGGGGAAGCATGCAATCTCAGGCCTGCACATCTTCTATTTGAACTGTGAAGGAACTAAATAATTTTGTCAAAAAAATATGTTTTCACTACATTAAATATCCTATGCTATAAATCTTTAAAAGCACATCAACAATACATCACAGATCTGTCTGTCTGTCTGTCTATATATATATTTAATATATACTATAAGAAAGAGACATATGTGCTCCAGCCAAGGGTCAACATGCCTTCCATGCCTTTATCATCTGACATATATGGCTGGATTATGTGCAAAGCTTTGCTCAGAAAATCATTTCATGTCAAGCGGAGAGGCTGAATTTCCAACTGAAAGATGCAGTGATTTCATGACCCAAATGCCATGAACAATTACCTTAAAAAATTAGACGGATGACATTTTGTTGACAAATACTATCAGCCAGGAATGAATGCATCCATGAAGCCTTATATTCTGTAATATTTGCTCCTGTGTGTGTACAGAAAGGCCTATGCCGTACATTTTAACAAATAATTTGAATTTAGATCACAAAAAATGACATAAGACCATATGAGCCCGTCACGTTGACAGTGCACAAGCAAAACAAATAAATACGAATTTATGAATAAATATATGAATAAATTAACCAAATTAAATAAATGGTATCAAATGCACTGAAATTGATCTAATACGCAAAAAAACAAACAAACAAACCATAATGAAAATATATATTCAAAAAATAATAAAAACAATAGTGTGGTTGTCATGAAATATATGTTCAATATCTTAAAATTTAATTACCAAAATAGCAGAATAAACACTGCCCTTTAAGAAGTAAAAATTCACCCAAAATTTAAAATTCTTGTATAATGTTTTACCCATTCCAGATATATGTATAAATCTGTATATGACTTTCTTCAGTTGAACACAGACAATGAATTTTACATGAAAATTTTATACAATTTACTATAAGAAAAATTAAGAATAGTCACGCAAGAACCAATATGCTTTCATATTCACATTTTTTGCTGTTTTGTGTTTCAGTTTTGCTAAATAAGCTTGAACTGTCAATTATACTATTTCACATCTATCATTTAGAAAACATGAATAATTAATAAAGATGAAGTGTGTTTTTGAAGCTTCAACATTTTGGATCCCAAATCCCCAAGATAAAACAATGGCATTTTAGCATGATATTATAAGTTTGTGTTTAACTGAAGAAAGGAAATACTATACATCTGGAATGCCATGAGGGTGAGTAAATTATGAATTTTCATTTTTGGGTGGACTATTCCTTTAATATGAGTAATTATAAGAAAGGCTAAGAAGATCAAAAACACGAATCAGCAAGCGCTTCCAAAGCCTAAAACCTGCGACTAGTCTTGCGGCTGATGTAGCCGGGGTGTAATTGCAAGTGACCACAGCAGCCGCAACATAGTTGCACGGTGCTTAACCCTGCCGTTCTCCCCGCCTCTGTGACCTCCAGGACTCAGCAGCAGGTGGGCTCCTGCAAAATTTAGAGTGGGGGTATCTGACGTCATTAGAGGGGCAAGCTGTACATCACCGCCAATAACATATAAACGCTGCCCCCGTAAGGGTCGACGGAGACCTGTCTGGCCTTGGAGCTCCACAAGGCCATAAAACAAGCCATTAAAAAGCCTGTTCACTGGCGAAGTATGAGATCGTTAGAGAAATTAACAGGAGAGGTGTTTAACTTGGCACTACATTAACACTCCAGGAGGGTGCCAACAAGGGCCCACCGACTACAGACCACCAAACATCAACACTGTGTGTGTCCCTTGACACTCGAATAGCATCACACAGAAACGTCAATGTCACATTAGAAAGTTCAACAAAGAGCACAAAGCAAACCATGCTATACATATCTCTCAATGATCTGATGCATTAAGCCTCACATAATAAAATTCTTATTTACAACAGCTGAAAACATGCAATATAAAAGCAACAAATGTACACAAATGCATTCACAGTCTCATGAAAAAACAAAGCTTCGATCCTGTTCAGAGACTAGACGACAACATCAAAGCCACAACATCAGTCATAATGCAAGGCCAGCAGAAATCATTTTGCAATTTTGGTGCCACAGATCTGGCAAAAAACGGGACACAAGACAAGACCGGTCTGTGTCAAAATGCCACATTCATCCCATCCATAATGAAAGCACATGAAAAGTGTGATAATCTACATTTCATGTATTTTTGTACATCGGGCGCTCTGCGATATGCAGAAATTCGTTCCTCGTGCAGAAAGAGACGACGACCGGCAGAGATAAAGGGAATTGCTTCTCCCAGCCTCTGTTTAGAATTGTAAATATGGTGTATAGGCGATGCTGCCGTTCAATTACATATGTCTTTCATGTATGAAATCATGCATGGCTCTTTTTACCGCGAGGCCAAAGAGGGCCGGCACAAAGGGAGCGACCACGTCCGCAGTGCAGTACATCCCTCATGCAGAGCAGGGTCTGGTGCTGGAGCCCTGGGCTAAAAGCACTGCTCCATTAGTGCTCTCGGATGGAGGGAAAACAGGAGGCGGAAAGGAGGTGGGCGGGGGGAGACTCGCTCTCCTGACGGGGACGTTCACTGCTTAGGATTTCTTCTACGTTTGTCCTGTTGCGAGCTCGGCTGACCCCTCAGACCTTATACATTCTTTTCAGAGAGGCCGTTTCAAAGTCACTAATTAGTTTAGCAGAGATGGATTTTTTCTCTGTAAATGCATTCAAGTGTTGTATTTTTCGAAAACCTAATACGAGCAACCCTTAAAAACGCTTGAGAAGCCTGGGTTCTCCGCGGGTTCTTTATTTATTTATTTGCATTCTCTTTCCTCACAAATGACAGCTCCCTGCTGAGTACTAATGTGAAATGACCTAAATTTGGCAAAATGACTTTGAACTTTTCAAACAAAGGCCTCGCTCTCTTCTCCAACCTGGCTGATTCCCAGAGTCTCTTCTGAGCTTCCTCTCTGCCTGTCTGTTTTGTCTTTAAATGCTTAATTTCTATAAACACTATTTACTTTCATTCAGGGTGATACGCAGAGCAGAGAATAACATCATGTTCAACAGCTAAAGAGCAGGTCTGTCTGTCATGATAGCAAAACAACATCACTGCTTAACATTTACAAATGAATATGCTAGTTACCCGGGCAGCACGGAGCTATACTGTACGAATGTTTTGCCAACCACCCTAAAAATGGTCATCGTACACAAAAAAAGCATTTTATCAGCCTGACCATGTTTGTTTACACCGGTGATAGCTATTTTTGAGGGTCACATTAGACATAAAAAAATCACTACACTCACAATACTGTAATGTACGATTCTCATACTCAATATGTTTGGTTTAATTGTTAACATAAAAGTTTTTTTATCAATGCATAACCAATTATTTTTATGCAATCAAAATCCACACCTATATAACTGTGCAAAGCATCAGTCCAGTGTAGATGAAACAAAAACCAGATACGTGAAAATGCTTCACACCTCTTGTATTAAAGGGATAATTCAACCAAAGATGAACGTTCGATCACCATTTACTCCCCCGAGTCCCCCCTCATGTCATTCCAAATTTGTATGACTTTCTTTCTTCTGCAAAACACAGAAGAAGATATTTTGAAGAATGTTGGTAACCAAACAACATTAGCCCCCTTTGACTTCCATTGTACAGACACAAAACCACTGAGACATTTCTCAAAATATCTTATTTTGTGTTCTGCAATAAAAAGCAGGGCATACAAGTTTAAAATGACACGAGGGTGAGTAAAGCATTTTCATTTTTGGGTGAACTATCCCTTTAAATGCAAATTCCCATTTTGCATGGTACCGATAAGCAATGGTAAAATGACCATCAAACAACCTAAACTAAATACAAAGCCAAAGTATTCACAAAAGGTGAGAAATATGCTCGCGATGTACAATATCTCTCATCCTGGGAGTACAAGTAATTACTCTCAAACTAATCACCAAAGCGCAACATGAAAATGATTTCCTAACACCTCAGAAAAGAGTAAGAGTATTAAAGCACAACACTGACTTCCAATATCTAGGTGAGAATATGTGCCAATGATGTTGACATGTGTGGGTATTAATGTTAAAACACACATATCCTCAGAATATAATCCACACACACACACACACGCACACACACACGCACACACACACACACACACACACACGCACGCACGCACGCACGCACACACACACACATCTGTAGGAACACAACACGATTTTATCAATCTCTCCCTCTTGTTCTCCATCACTTGCCTATATGATTTTCCTACACCTAAACCGAGCAAATTCAACCATCACATATGTCCTCTAACCCTACAGCCGCCGAAAGGTGATAAGAGTCTTCAAACCGAGACCCTTCTCCTGCAGTCCCAGCATGGAACCTATGTGGCCGTGGACGCAGGGGGCCCGATTGGGCTTCAAACGCCCCCGAAGGACTTTGGGGGGTCTCGCCAGCAGGAAAAGAGGTGACTTCACAGCCTTACCTGATGGGGTTTTCGGTTTCAGTTGCCGCCGCTCGGAAGCTCTCCCTGACCGCGTCCTTCTTTTCAAGTGTCCGTTTGAAGTGGGCGCCGGAAAGGTCACAACCCTCGCGGTCACAGCAGGTTCGGTGCAATGGCAGGCAGATGGTCGCAATCTATCAGCTATAGTTATTTTTTTCTTTTTGGTCTGTTAGTAAATGTAAAGAGGAATGTAAAGCTTTCAAGTCTAGTGCCTGGGCACTAAAAGTAAGTCCCTTGGAAAGGGCTTGAAGTGTGTAGTCCTATAATTCCAGGTATTTCCAAGGTTTGTCAAAGCTGTGAGGCCCAGTGATGAGTTTTGGTCTGAAGCATCCACAGTCTGCCTTTCAGATTGATAGCGCCACCTAGAGATAAAACACAAAACAGGCTATTAGCAATCACAACAAAAGCAGACAAAAGTCACATTTTCTTTCACACAATGGAAGAATGGAACGAGAAATTAATAGATCTGCACACAGATACACACACAAACACACACTTTGCCTTTTGTAAGGCACAGTTGAGGGGAGGTGAGGCCATTGTTATTTATGCTCTGTAAGTGCGTGCAGATTTTTCGCTTTGCGTGCCCCTACCCCTGAGTAAGAGCTGCTAAATCTCTTTCAGGAGGAGAGGACACAGAACAATATGGCTTCTATCAAGTTTTTTTTCCAATTGGGTAATAAGCTGTTTTAAAGAACAGAAAATTAATATATAATTATTTTTTATTAGCGCTGCAGGACAAAGCCTTTTGATTTTCCAGATAGAAGTAATAAGTGCATTTCTTTTGAGTAGTTTTTCCTTTTTGGGCATTAAAGGCCATTAACGAAAAAGAAAAGAAAAAAAAAAGAAATGAAATTTCCGGAGAACTTAATTTCCCCCATAACCAGAACAAGCCGTATTCCTGTAATAACTCGAATAATTGTGCAGTCTGCTGAACATCTCATATACAACAACAAAGCCACTTAGACGCTACATATTTATTCACATGTCAGTTCCAACATTGAAAGGGGAAAAACAAGGATGACGGAAAAGCAAAAGGCGAACGTCGCATGGGGCTGGGGTAGAAAGCTGGGTAAATGTGACTGTCATAGGCTACATCTCTGACAGCTCCTGCCTGTGCTGCTTGGGCTTCAGTTCAGGGAATAAAGGACGGAGAGACAGACTGTGATTTCTGAACGCTCCCCCCGGATTCGCTTCTATTTGCCAACATTTTTATGATTATTTTTACCTCTGAGGATAGAACTGGCTTAAAGATGCTGTTTAATTGTTCCCACGAGCTCTTATGAAGTTGTTGATGAGGAGCTCCAGGGAGAGGCACTTAAAACTGCAACAAAAACAAGGAGTCGAGGCAAGCACGCTCATGAGGGGACCAAAGAGGTGCAGCTGGGGTTTGGAGGTGGATGATGAATGGATGGAGCTCTGAACTTTTTAACAGCGGCCTTCATACACGCTTCAAGGTCTGTCTCTGCACAAAGGCCTGAAGATAGGAAGTGGTGTAATGTGGAGAAAAATCACAAATGAGAGCGTTTTAATACCTCAGATATTTATCTTACACATTAATGAGATTAAACGGAGAGCAAATGGAAATGTGTGCTTAAACCTACTGCATCTCAGATATTCCTACTGAGCCAAGTTGGAAATCAAAAGTGAAATGTGAATGAACTCAAACATTTCTCATCAAAAATACCCAAATCCAGATTATTTTACCTCTATTCTTAATGTATTTTGCCAATTGTCTCATTTGTTTCTACTGTCATGTTTTTCAAAGCATATCTTACATTTTATATCTTACAAAAATGAAACAACGAACAGCTCTTAAGAGCTTTAACAAACAACCTCTGAGCAATAATGTTCTTTTCTCAGTTACAAACCAAACATCTATGTTTTAAAATATACAAAAAATAAACATGAGTGCCTTAATGAAATCAAGTTGTTCTCACAGATATTATTGCTATTTTTTGGCTCCTCGGACAAAATGTTAAATGCTCTCTCATTTGTAAGTGACAATGAATAAAAGTGTCTGGTAAATGAATAAATGTAAATGTATTTTTTATTTCTCTGCAGTGGGGTTTTCACTGAGGTCACTATTCCGATTGACAAAAAAACCGAGCTGTTTTCAAACAGGTTTCCCTGCCGTTAGGTGACCAAACAGACAGCCGCCTCCAAATTCATGCCATTGCTGTGATAGGCTCAAACAAACAATCAACCTAAGTGATTTACTTATAGTTGTCTATGTACGTTAACAACACGACCCACAAAAAATCGTATTATTTATAAATAATAAATATAAAATTGATCAAATTGTCTGACAGGTCAAACACCACGTGTATCACTTATATGGCTGTGTCACTCACTCTGAAAAATGCTCTCTCAGGCCATACGTCCCTATTCACACCTTCTCTGCTGGCCAGACTGTGGCCTTACGTTGGGCGGGGCGATGGGCCGAATGGATCTGGATCAATACCCAAGCCTGCAGCGCAGCAGGGCCGCGGGCCATCCCTGACCTGAGCTATTGATCAGCCGCTCCTCAGCTGCCAATAGCGATGTGCTGGATGTGACACAAGGTCTGAGAGCGGACAGGCGGTTGAGGGATGGGGGAATGTGTATCGCCGGTGGCAGCCCCACAGCACAGTGAAGATAAAAGTCAATTCCACTTAACCAAATCACTGACAACTAAATAGTTAGTGGACGGAGGAATGTGCAAGGTCGCAGGTGGTGGCATCTGGCTGCATGGATGACTGGGATTCTTATTCCCCTCACCTGCATTGGGAAAGCCCTACTGTGTGTGCGCGACATACACATACGTATGTACTGCATGACCTCATCAGGTCTCAAAATACAAGAGTGAAAGTAAAAGGCATAGTTCACAGGCGTTTTGGTAATCTTTTGTCCTACTATGGGAGTCAATGGTGACCCAAAACTTTCGCTAAAATATCTTAATTTGTGTTCAACACAACAAAGAAATGTACACAGGTTTGTAGCAACTGGAGGGTGAGCAAATCATGAAAACAATTTCATGTGAACTATTTCTTTAATATAACATAAATAATATTTATAAAAGAAATATATATCTATATATTTAATATTTATATTTAGTATTATATTAAATAGTATGCAGCCATTTTTTCTAATTGATTATATTTATTAACTTGTCTTAATATGTCACACGTGGTCATGCGTTTTTAAAGATCTATGCATGTTGGCGCACAGCAGTCTGAGGTAGCCCATCTAATCCATCTTCCAGACAGTCATTAGCAGTCCATATCAGAGTAGTTTACATGTCACTTTACTGCTTCACTGCCTATTCACTGCCATTCTGTAGCCAATGGTCCGCTTGTCCATTCAACACCTATCTGAGGCTTCATATCTCTTCCTTTAATTACTGACTGACAGAAAGGCAATACTGAGCACTTCATTATAAAAACGGCTGAATGACCAGCGAGCAGACCACAGTCTCTCTGCCCTGCACCGCCTAGGTCAGCACGGGGCAATCACCCTGAATATTTTAGACGGAGGTGACCGATCCCAGCCAGGTCACCGTACAGCGGGTCCATGACCTTGGCCGACTGCCTACATCACATATTGATCGGGAGTCATTTATGTTAATGTGCCACCAGCAAAGTCACTAAAGGAAAATGAACAGCATGTGTACGTATGACTTGAGAGTGTTTCATGGGTTTTACAGCTTTTAAAAATGATTTTAGGAAAAAGTTTATGTTTTTACATTTGAAGGCTAACTTGGGATAGGACCAAAGTTGTGAACATTTAGGGTCCAATTAAAATACATGAAAAAGTAAAAAAAAAAAACATATTTAAGAAAACAATGGCAGTGTTAAACAGGAAAAATGGCCGCAATTGAGCGAACCTCACACGCATCCCCTTAAAACCAATTCGGTTACTGCCACAATCATCGTCTGTACAAATCAGTATTATATTATACCGTCGCAAACTTAAACTACTTTGCAAGATTAAGTATCTGTCAGCTTCTATGCAGACCTAGGTTCAATAGTTTGCAGAAGAGAGCGTGTGCATGAAAGTTTGGGGTGTGTATTTGCGTAACGAAACTTGTGTACGACCCGTTTTCCTGTGTGTTAGCTGCTCTTCAGATCTGAAGCACGCGCCGCGCCACTCGCATTAAATGACTATAAAGCTGCAGAAGCCGTGGAGCAGGAGAGACGAGCAGCCATTTCAACCCTTCTTGCTTTATTACGCTTTGTTCCGTTTAATCAAAAAAGTGATGCATACAGATAAACAGAAACGATTGCATCTCTAAATAATAGATGATACCCTGGCTTCATACAGACACATATATAACGGGAAAATAATTGAAGACAACAATGTCCTGTAAGAGACCCACTTGAGCAACGCTGATTCAGAAAGCTGCCTGACTTCAAACGCTCTGTCATAAAGTATGGATAATCCGTTAAGAAAGGCATGCGTCTGTTTACAATTTTCTTCTAATTAAGGCTACAGAATAGGGCGATCTTTGTTCATATTGATGCATGCTGGTTGGATTTTGGCAGAAAACTGCACCAGCGTGGAGGGTTTCGAAGTAAACAATAACACTCTCTTAGTGTCTGAATAAATATCCCTGCATTTGTAGACAAAAGACACGCTTTCCGACCAGAAAGTACGTTTTCAAAATAGCAAATTAACCAAGGCTTTATTTTGAAACAGTAACCCCGGTTTAAGGCAGCAATCCCAGTGGACTAGGGGAATAAGAGAGGATCTCAGGCGCCGCATCAAAACGAAGTTTTGACCTCAATTTGTCTTGACTCCCCTTAAAAACTGTATCGTTCTTATCTTTGTTGTGTCTGAAATTACAAAGGTTATGAAACAAATCAGTCAAGGCGACAAAGAGAATAAGAGCCCTCGAATAAGCTCCAGAAATTAAGTTCAGACGCATCCCTCGTGATATTCCCTTTAAAGGATAAGTCACATGTCACTGGATGATATCAACATCATTTTAAAGAGAAATGAGAGATGGACCCCATCAGACTCGTGTGATCATTTATTTCAGATTGCAGAGAGGGTTGATGCACAGATCACAAAGCACTTACAAGACAGAGTTGCTCAGCTGGTATTCAAAGTTCTTTTTATGCATGTACATTTACGTATGCTATAGGATATACACTGAAGACATACGATGTTGAAATACTGCCAGCATCAGAAATGCAAATCCTTTTTAAACGTACGCACTTTATAATTGTTTGTGAGACAGAAGTCCATGTGCCTGTGTTGGGGAGATTTAAGGATTAAAATGAGATGACCTTTCATATTTAGTGGCTTGTGCGAGAGATTAATCAAACCAGCACAGATCACATTAGCCCTTATCATTGTGCCAGAGATCTCACTGTCGGCCAAAGCGCCAACCCCATCTCCCTGCTACTGGATTAGTGACCAACAGACACGTGTGTGTGTGTGTGTTGTCCAAACCACAGCTTTAACTGACAAAGGATTACACCAACACTAAAGGTGTAGAAGCACTTCATTAACACCTCAAGCCATGCAATTCAGACTGCGCTGTCCCCTCCACACTCCTCGGGCCTGTTCTCCTCCGGAGCTCAGCACCTATCACTCAGCTCTGCTTCACTGGCCCATTCGGGCTCTCGTGCCCATGCCAAAGCAGCAAGAGGCAATTCATCATTCTGTTCATCAAGCCATGACGGTGACTAAAGCTCTTCACCTGACACCTTCTCAACGCCTCTCAGGCTGTGTCCATTTCAACATGTCAGATACTATAGGAAACCTTCAAGACCTTTCTGACACATCGCAACCCATAAAAATCACCTCCCTGCCAACTTCTCACTGTCTGAAAGATCTTCCAGCTCGGCATCGGCCTGTGAAACAGCCACTGGCAGGGAAGGATGTTTGATGCACTTCCATCCACAACGCTGCTAGATGCCCTGATACCGGGAGACACGGCCCCGGGAGGAAACAGACAAATTTGATAAAGGACACTTCCTGTGGCTGCAACAGTTCCACATCGAATCATATTAATGGCCGACAAACTTCAGGACCGCCTTTGAAGTTGGGAGGCAATTTCGGATCACAGAGCATAAAGCGGGGTTTATTTTTACAACCGCCATTATTTCAAATTGTAAATATTCAAATCCCGTTATAAAAACCCCTGGCTAAGTGAAGACAATCAACGTAGCACACCTCAAATAGTCTTCTTTGAAAGCAAAATGATTACGAAGATTAACGCAGAATTCAATGCGAGGATGTGTGTGTGCGGCCAGCACCCGAAAAGCCGGAGCGCTCTTTTTGTGTGTTCTCGTTTCGTGTTGTTGTCTTTATTTGTTTGAGTGTTTTGACATTATTTCGCATGCGCCGCTCTTGGCTGGAATTAATATTTTGGTGGGCTTGAATATTAATCTGGCGTCAGAGCCGGGATTAAAGCGCCATTGTTCCTTCGGAGCTGAGCCCCCATAGCGCGATAACAAACACAAAGACAATCTCTCCTGCTCTGCCCTGCATCTACAGATAACAGTCCGACCCATCTTTACCCCTCTCTCACTTCAGCAGAGGAGGGTTGGCGAAACTTTTCACGGTAAATTTGCACACCAATTGTGCCCTCAAACCACACAGCCCCCCCCCCCCCTTATACTGTGCGTTTTACAGAGAAACAGAACTATTCTTCTTCAGGCAAGAACAGTAATTTGAACGCGCCGGTGCTGCTGAAGTGAGCCGAAGTGGCACTTTTCTCAGGGAGATATGAAAACGTGCTACAAAAATGTGCTACGTTACGACGTTGACCTTTCCCGTTCGCTTAGTCTACAAACAGCTGTGGAGCTCCTACCTCTGGGCTCTCGGTACATCAGACAGCAGAACCGGTGCTGAGCCACAATAAAACCAACAAATACTACAAGCAGGAACAAATACACATGCAAAACACACACTGCACCGTGTCTGATTCGAAACGAATGAGAGAGCGTTCCTTTTTTCGCGCACATGTTCTTGCACATAGTCGTACAGTGAGGTCTAAATGTCTGACTTAATGCCCCAATCATGTTTTAATCTTAAATCAAACAAATTGAATTGTTTCATTGCACATTTTATTAGAAGCATAACAAAAATTGAGGGAAAAGTTCAAATAATTTTTTTTTTAGCATTTGGTATGTTTAAACTTTTGAGTGCATGACCTGATGGTCCACGTTTTTCAAGAGAGTTGAACAAACATAGATTTCTTGTGTGCTATAGAATGAAAGCAAAAATCAGATCTTTTGTACAAGGTCACAAATTTGCTAACGTTTGCTTAGCGACCCAGAAATGCTGCAAATCCTACACATTATACTTCGTTTAACAAAATCTGTTTTAAAAAACCAAACAAAAGACATTTAACTTATTTCTATTTGTATGCTAAAATAAAAACGATAACAGTCACCAAGGCCTACACCTCAATGTATAGTATGATGAATAGCTGAAATGCACACAATCATCCACTTCTCTACACATCATCAAAGAAAATGACATGGGCGCGTATGTGGCCAACAGACCCTTGATTTAAAACCTCTTATAGAACAAGAGTCTACATGCAAGACGCCACATACAGTATTTGAACTGCTTTCAATCTTTGCCCGTGTTAAAGCCCATGTAGCACTTTTCCAAGATGGCTGTCATTGAATCACTAAGCCCATTGGATGATCACAGAGGAGCTGTCAAGGAATTGTCAATTCAAGTGAGAACACTACCTGCCTTTAGTTCTCATGCTCGTCTACATGTGTGACCTAGAGGCAGTGTGCTACTGGAGCATTAGCAAGCACTCGTCAGAAACAGCGGGCGGGGTGGTGAGAGAGACGGGTAAAAACACAGAGAAATCAATGTGAATGCAAGAGCAGTATGTGCCAAAGAAACATTCAGTGTCAAACACCATAAGATTAAAAGAAGAACGCCAGTCGGATGTGAAAAGCAAAATCCATAAAAATAAAACCAAGTGGTTAGCGTTCTCTAGAATTTTTGAGCTGTGATGCTCACGCAGGAGATGCAGGTCTGAATCCAAGTCATCCCATTTTTTTCACTCTTTAAATGCATAGAAAACAAAAATGACCACTGTGTGAATTTCTGTCTACAACTAAACAAAAAATAGCTTAAGTATACGATGAAACAAACAAACAGAAGAGACAAACTCCAAATGTGACGAATGAAAGAAAAGACACCAACAAGCCACACAGCCGAGAGGGAAAGTCACACACTAAACAAGCAGACAGAGCTTGACTTCTGCTCAAAATGAGAATTTAAAATGAGTGATGCATGGCTAATCAATGAAATGGGTGTTTGAGCGTCAACCCCCCCAGACCCTCCCAGCCCGGAAGGGGTTAATGGGAAATCAATAATGGCGGGATACATTCACGAACGGTTGAGGGGCAGGCAATAAAGGGAGGGAGGGACCGTGTGTCTTGTGATAGCTACAGACTGCCCAGATGAAATCTGCCATTCAAGTGAATGCTCCTGGTGACCAGATGTATAGACTCGCACTGCGTGAAGCACGTCACGTCACATTCCAGTGCGTAAAAATTTTCACATGTAAAGATTTGTTATATCATTACAGAATTTACTCTGACGAGAATTTGTAAATATTTTACAAGGTGGCTCAATTGTATGAATTCATACGATTGAACAAAAATCAATAATTATTAGAAGAAGAAAAAAACATGCAGAGCCCATAACCCCGTGTCACCATGTACTGGAGTGAAAGCAGATCATACTAAAATGTACAAATAAGACTGTATGGATTCATACGTAAAATTACCCACCTTGTAAATTGTTATGAAGTGCCATGAGATGTGTTGCATTGTGCTATTTTTAACCTTAGTACCTTGTTGGAAATAGAAATTGTTATGGTGAGCAATAAAACAAATTTAAGCCCAATTTTAGAAGAATCGACACATTATTATATTATTTTACAAAATGTTTCAAATTCAAATAAAAACAGATTAATTTACAACAGAGCGTGAGGCTCATTCTTGGGAAAGTTTTCAGTGCAACTAAGGCCACACCAAGTGAAGCAAAACCCTATGATTTGCATAGCTTCATGCCTATTCATTAACTTCTTCAAAACTATGACAGCTGTTTATTGCATCCCCGCTACGAGGCAGGAAATGATTTATTTATTTATTTTCTGTTAACAAAGACCCTACACATCATGTAAAAATAAATAAACACGAGGATGATAAGGCCGAGAGAAACACAATGCCTTTAATTTGTGCAAAGCTACATTGCGTTGATTTTTTAAAACCAGAACAAGCTAAGTGGATTGAACGAAAAAAGTTAACCACTTTTATCATTTGCCGAAATGACGAATCTGCCTTTCTTTTGTATTTTCCCTTAAATGCATGTTCTGTTTCTCTCCGATAAGTTACGTTGTCTAAAAACATCCATGCTTTTCGAGCTCTTTGTTCGTTGGAGAAACTTCAGGGATTTACTAAACACAATTCATCAAAGTGGAACAGCACTGTTTTTTCCCCACCGCCTTCCTAATCCCTTTCTGCCGCAGATGAGAGATTTGCTGTTGAGACTCATTAAGATTAGAACGCTTTTTGCTATTTAAGAATGCAAAGTTTCCTTCAAGAGAGTTCACGGGGAAGGGAAATCTTGTAAAGATGCTGTGTTCTTTCATAACATGACCGGCACGGCTCACATTTCCACGCTTGGTGTCAAAGACTGAGTGCTTGCTTATGAAATGGCTTTCCAAAACACTGCACTCATTAGGAAAGACAGCAAATTATCCAAGCGCCTGACAGTGGAGTTGGATTACAAAGTTCAAGGCAAACATTTCAAGGCCCGGCTCAAATTGTGATAATTAAAACAGCTACAGAGCGTGTATCGAATATACAGTCAGCGGACAGGAGAAAAGGGTGCGACGTCTGTTTGTTTTGGCTGGCCGAGTGTTGGAGTTTTGGCTTGTTTTGTTTTGGAATGCAGGGTTCTTTCAGAGAGCTATAGTAGTGGTTTGGCGTGGGAGGCCAAAGTCTCATGACTAAGAGTGGAGAGGTCTTTGGCACAAAAGACCGAAATCTCTCTTCTAGCTTTAATAATCCTCCTGACTTGTTTTGAATTCATTTATACATATATGTGTTTTGTTGATATAAAAAGATTTTTTTTGACCTAGGCAGACAATTGTCTTTGAAGACTGTCAAAGGTTATGTTTGGAGTCTCTTCACGGCTGGCATTTTCTATTTCTTGATGGATTACTTTGGGCATTATGTCATCTTACACTTTCTCTTTAGAGTAAATGCAATGAAATGACTGTCAATTTAAAGTGAAAAATAAGTCGACCTTTGACACACAGTGCAGTGGATTAATGTTAGTTTTGAAACAATGAACCAATCAGACGAACCTTAGGACGGGTTGACAATTACAAATGAACCAGTAAAGCATGTGTATTATCTATTTTTAAACCAACTATTTTTAAACCATGTATGCTTGGTTTGGTTAAAAAAATGACTTGAGATGTAAAGAAATATTCTCTTAAATATTTTTATATAAATAAAAAAAACCATGCAGTGCCATGCAAAACCGTGTTGGGTTTCCCAGGAAACAAAAACGCATAAAATGCATACCTTAAATGTAATGTAAGTTACTTTGGATAAAAGCATTTGCTAAATGCATAAATGTGTTTTAATAGCATGTAAGCAGGCAGGTTCTGGATATCGGGGAGAGCAGTAGTTTTTGGCCCGTTCTTAGAGTGCAGAAAGATTCAGACAGCGCTGTACGAACATACAGCTCCAGTCTCGGCAACTTTCCCAAACTTTCCAACTCCAAGTGTCACAATCTGGTTCCATTTTACAGCTGGCCTTGAGATTGTAACAGAGCCCTCTTTCCCCCCTCCCAAACCACATATTTAATCCCTTCGCTTATGTCAAACTTAATTACGGGACCTTGTACGAAGAAATAACAAGTGTGCCTTGTAGAAGAGGGAGAGAGGAGGGGTTGAGAGGAAGATGGGGGGTGAGTAGAAGAAAAAAATGAAGGGCCAAAAGGGAAAGGCTGAAAATCTATCAGGACGAAAAATGAAGGGTAGTAGTTAACAGAAGGCCAGAAAAAAAGACACATGGATCCACAGAGGTGGATTTGTTAAAAAAAAGCTCTTGTTTAATAGCAGAAAGTGCAGCCAACGGAGCTGCAAAAATGAATAACTCTGTTTTGCTTTTCATATTATCTGGGATATTATTTATAAATCAACGGCTGTCATATTTCACTCATGCATGAAATAAAAGGAAAAGTGACAGGGAAGTTACAGCTGCCAGTATTGAGTAAAGCTGCCGCTGTTGTTCTAGAACAAATCATCTGTGATCGAGTCATGGTGAAATCATCATAATCACGTTGTTTTCATTTGCATGTTATGATCAACACAGTGCGCCGCTCAGAATTCAATTTAGAATGCTTTTGAAAATCATGTTTAATTCCTGAATTTGATTGAACGTTAAAAAAAGATGAAAGGTAACAGGAATTCTTTTAAATAACAGGATGCAAAATTTTAACTCTTAAAAATGAAGATGTTACGGGATGCCATGGAACAGACATTTTTGTCTGTAGGGTTCCATAAAAACCTTTAACATCACTCTTAAAAATAAAAGTGCTTATAAGGTTCTTCACCGTGATGCCATGGAAGAACCATTTTTGGTTCCACGAAGAACCATTCAGTCAAAGGTTCTTTAAAGAACCATCTCTTTCTTGCCTTTTTATATATTGAAGTTATTGTATACTTTTTTTGCCACAAAGATCCTGAAACAGAAAGGTTCTCCAGATATTAAAGGTTCTTCTATGGCATCGTGAAGCACCTTTATTTTTAAGAGTGATCTGAAGAACAAAAAGTTCTTTGTAGTACAAAAGTCCACATTCCAGCTGAACATCCTGCAGGTGTGGTTTATTCAAATTCATGAATTGAACAGAATTCTTTATTCACAATGCGGTCCAACCCTGGCATTAAAGTGTCAAAGGGAGTGGCAATTACACAATGTTTGTGACTGACAAAGTGACATAAATTGCCTATAGCTATATTGTGGCGTTAATGCATAACATAATACCCAAATCTTCATTACTACAGGCTACCAGATTCAATCTGGATGTGTGGGTGTGTGTAAATTTAACAGCATGTTTCAGTGTGTGCGTCTGTGTAAGTATTTACTATTCAGAAGTGAAACAGTCAAGAAGAGTGATGTTTAGTCTGTCAGTTTAAAACTATTACCTCAAATTCCAAAAATGTGAGCTAAACCCGTCTCGCGCTGACATGGAAGACAGCGCCATGAAGTGCAAGCCTTTGAAAGTCAAAATCAATTTTCGGTGGGGTAAAACAAACGCTTCATCTGAGTTCCGAGAACCGGATTTCTAACACTTCTAAAAGCACATATTCATTCAATCTTTATAAGGCAAAAACAGACTAAATGCAGTGTAAAAGTGCTTTGAAAGAGCAGGCTGCGCCAGGGAAGCAGAGGTATAGTGGGATGAAACAGTCAGCAACTCTCCTCAGAGACACAACAGAGAGGCAGACAATTACTGTCTCAAAGGAAAACTGGATAGAAGTGAAGAGTGAATTTTGCACCTTAACCCTCAGCCTTTACTTTGGACCTCGGTGGCCTGGCTAAAGGGTTCCCAGGCTGGTCAAGAAGCCCGGAGTAGGACTGAAGAAGACGAGATTCCCATGCCATGAGCGGTGGGACCGGCGCGCCACCCTGAGATATTTATATCTTGGCCTGCTTCGAAGGGCCAGGAGAGAGGGCACAATTGTTTTCCTTTCCATTCCCCTGGCCCGCTCGCCCGGCCTCACACATGGGTGGTAAATATATACTCAAAAACTGGAAGCTGTGCAGCGGAGAGAGAGGGGTCGAAAAAGAGGGAAAGAGAAATGGACAGAAAGAGAAACATAGACACAAAAAGCAAGAGAGTCAATCATAGATTAAATCGGTTGATGAGCTATGCCTTGGACCAGTTTATGTTCCCTGATGGTTTTAAAAGAATATTGTGGGTTAAAGCTTAAAAAATGCGTTGTGATGGTGCATGTGTGGGTTCGAGTCCCAGGGAACACACGTACTGATAAAAATGTATAGCTTCAATACACACAAGTTGCTTAGGATATACAGTAAAGTGTGCCAAATGTGTAAAAAGTGTGTGTAAAAATGCACTTATAAAAGAGGTCCATGGGAAAACTGTCAAAATAATAATAATAATAATAATACATTATTTTTATTAAAATTAGGGCTGTCAAACGATTAATCGTTATTAATCGCATCCAGAATAAAGGTTTGTATTTACATAATATATGTCTGTGTACTGCACATATTAATTTAGTATTTATAAAAACGTACAGATACCTGCATATATTTAAGAAAAATATAAAATATAAAAAGTAATAAACATTTGTATATCATTTAAATGATTATGAATAAATACATGTAAATATTTGTTAAATATTTATATATGTATGTGTTTATAAATACACAATTAATTAATATCATGATTAATTGCTTGACAGCCCTAATTGAGTTATTATTATTATTATTTAATTAATAATAAAAGGTAATAATAAACAATTTAATTAATAATGCTAATGCTGATAATAATAAAACAGGTCCATAGGGAAATGCATCACTGACAAGTGCATAACTATCAAAACATTTGTTGTTTGCTTATAGAGATTCAATTGTATTTAACTCAAAATGCACCATTACTACATTTTTAAAAAATTGCAGGCACAACAGCTTGACCACTGATGGGCGACCTGAGAAAATCAGTGGTCACTGAAGATAGTTTTGTTCAGGGCCAAGGCTATACCTATATATATATACAATTCCATTCGAGGTCACGTCTTGCAAAGTTTAGCTTCAACCTTAGTTTTAAAAACCCTAAACAAGCTAATCAAGGTCATCAAGATTACACGAAAATTACAGGCAGGTGTGTAAGAGCAAGTCTGGAACTAAACTCTATGGAACGTGGCTCTCCAGGAACACAACTGACGTTTTTAAAATAGTTTGTGCTAAGGCTGACAAAAAACGAAGAGTACAACTATTTGGAGAAGAAAGAAAAGTGAATATAAAATCGAATTTTTTTTATAAATGAAATGCACAAGAACGAAACGGCAAAGGCAAAGTTCTCCGTCTCAGCGACATAAAGACAGACCTTCATCCCCAGACTCAGTAAAACTCGTGTCCTAAAAGCCCCCAGCAGGCTAGATCTTACTTTGCTCAGCTCAGATCCATTTAGCTCAGTCGAAAACTCGCTCTACATGTAGCCCAGCCAAGCCCAATCCACATGGGACCCAGGTCACCTAAAGCCGAGCAGCAGAGCAGCCCGGAGCCGTGGCCCCTGGGCCCTTCTGCAACTGATGTCTGAGAGACTCTGCCTGGATCCAAACATGCCTGCCCTCCCTCTTCTCTTTCTCTCTTTCTTGTTCTCCTCCCAAGCATGGGAATTCCAGAGTGACATTATTACTATGATCAAAACAGACCCTATAAATACCAAAAGCTATGATGAATATAACAGCAATTACAAAGGCACAGATAATTAGAGCAGGAGAAGAGGGGAAAACGCACAGCGATGGAACAGCCATTGATGTGCACTGTTTTTGTGTTGGGGATGGTCCTTTCTAAGAGCGTATCCGAACCTATGAGAAATTAGGGTTGTAGAGGAAACTTTGCTGACAGTACGTCTCTCAATCAGGGCCTAGGGGAGTGTATGCTCTCTCGCTCAAACTCTCTCTCCTGTCTATGTTCTCGCATCTTAAAAGAGGAGAAAAGGATCAAGACTGCATCTGCTTTTGTAATGATCACTAAGCCAACAAACAATTAATGGCTTTCCTTCACAGATGTTCCTACAGAAAAAAAGAAGTAACGGCAGAGGCCAGGAGTCCGTCCCAACGGAGACTCAGTGAACTTACAGCTGCCTCTCCTACTCTTTACTTTTTTTGCTTAAACCATTTCTGCAACCCCCCAACTCTCTTTCTTGCTCATTTGTTATTTCCTTATTCGCTCTCTCTTGCTATACGTCTCTTTCTTTCGTTGTTTTTTTTCAATCATTCTCTTTCTCACTTTCTCTTTTTTTCTCGCTCTGTCATTCTCTCTCTTCCTGTCTGCGTGTCTAGCTCACTCTCATTCTTGCTTTCTTTAAACTCTCTCACTCATTGCGTCACCAGGATTGCAGAGCCCTGGCATCTGTTTTTTTATGCTTGTGGGAAAATAGTAGCTCATGTTTCCTAAGATGCTTCTCACATTCCTCACCCTGTCTCCAGATCACACGGGCCCAATGAGTGGGCCGCACCAGGAGCACAAACACAGCAGCCTGACAATGTATGGAGCTTTTTCTAGCAGACAGAGAACAGATACCAAACTGTTTTTTTGAGCGCGAGTTTGTTTTCTAAGGTTGTCAAGGTGACATCTAGCACTTTCTACAAACAATTACATCCACGTGGTGACTTTAGGCCAACAGGTTTTGTAATACTCATTTTTTATATGCATGTGTATACACAGTATTTATTCAAGTAAAACCTTAAAGTTTATGATTTTACATCTTTAAAGCATAAGAGAAAAGCAAAAAAAGCGTAAAATCTACTTTAGTGCCAGGGGTCAATCAATTATCTTTCATTGCAACATACCAAACCATTTTATGACTCTTATGTAACAACTATCAAGGTCAAAAAGATCAACATCAAAGTACAAAAATTAATTATTAAGAATAAAACTATAAATTTGGGCGCAGCGACACTTTCTAATAATGCATTTGCTGGATATCATCGACTGTGTTCTGAATATAACCCATTGCAGGCCCCCGATGCATGAATTATTAAACCATATTAAACAACCTTACTCAAGGACACGATGGTAATACCTCACGGTTCGTCCCCTGCAACAGCCTTCCATCAACATCCCTCATATGTCGAGCGGCCTGTGAATATAAAGTCCAGGTACCACCCTCATTAACCCAACTAATTCTAACTAACTAAATCACACATCATCTCCATTTTTGCAAAACCAAGCGAGAGTTATATCCCGAGCTTAGCTCGCTCAAAATTCTGTGCCTTACAAGACGCCTTGGCTCTAAATCTTTAATGGCTTTGGGTCGAGTAGGGCCAATTATAGTGCAGCTGTAGTCTTTGGGGTCTTTGGACAGAAGTGGTGAGGGCGGGCATCGAGCTTCTCACACCGATGCAGGATGTGAGAGGGAATAGTCATCAATTAGCGCCAATAAATCTTAAATTTGCTAATGACTGCTGGGTCCATGTCTGGCGGTCTTACTGGTGTCTGGTGGGAGCACGGGGGGTACGGACTACGTGAACATCCCTGGACGTCACAGACTAGCCCGAGGCGATATGCTAAGTCCTCCACATATCACACATACTCTCATTTACCCCCTGTCATTACACCAATTGAGACAGGGATTCGGGCCGCATTGAGATTCAATGCATATCCATTCCACGCCACAACCATCCCCACAAGAAACATTATTTCATTTAATATATTATGCATTCAGCATGAAAAACTCAGCGAGCCAGAGTGGCATGTGTTAATGTGTGTGTGGGAGAAAACCTGAATTTCCCTCTCAGGTCCGGTGAGTTGGCAAGCGTGTGGCTACATTATGTTTGGGGGTTGAAATATTTAACATTAGGAATACATACAGAGATTTCTTGGAGTGTTACACATGTGATCTTGTTTGGAAATCAGTGCAAATGGTGAGGTGAATTACACTAGTTTTGTCAGGGTTATGTGATCGAGCACTTTTTTTAAAGAAAGTTGGCCACACTTTAAAATGAATGAATTGAATTGCATTAGGAAACAAAATATCAAGCCCAGTGGCATTTTTAGAAAAAAATAAACACACTTATCAAGCCAAGCATGTCACAAAATGTTTGCCACTTTCAAAAAAAATAAAAAAAATAAACAGATCATCAATGGACAAAACATAGTGAACATTAACATTAATTGTATTATATAATACACACGAGTAACAATAATCACACAAATAATTAAGAAAAGTGAAGAGGTCACATGGTTTGAATTTATGAAATTTAATTAAATTCATACAATTAAAATGTGGCTCAAACAGTGTCTCACCCAAAAATGAACTATGTTGGTGTGGCGAGGGGGCGTGGTCCAGCGAAGTCTGGAGAGAAAGGGACGGGAAACCGGCGGGAAATAAGTAGGTCTAAGGATGATCATAAACACCTGTCTCTTGTTTCAGTGATTGGCGAGAAGAGAATAAAATCCAACACAAGCGGAGGACAAGGGGAGAGAGAAGCACGGCTATACAGGGCGAGAGACCGAGAGAGCTGGAGCGAGAGAAACGCAGGCTGTACAGAGAGTACGAGCGATTGTGCCAGGAGGCCACTTTAAATATTATTTCCTTTTGCTTTGTGTTTTATTTTGAGTTAATAAACCTTACCAGCTACGCCGACCCTGTCTCCTTCCTTCCATTATCTCGAACGTATTACAGTTGGTAACCGAACAAAGGCGGTACCCATCGACTTGCATTGGTTTTGTGTCCATACAATGGAAGTGAATCGGTAGCGCAGTTGTTTGGTTACCAACATTCTTCAAAATATCTTTTGTGTTCTGCAGAAGAAGAAAAACCCATACTGGTTTGAAATGACAAGAGGGTGAGAGTAAATGATAACGGAATTTTAATTTTTGGGTGAACTATAACTTTAGGCATAAAACAATGACAGGACTGTGCCAATTTGACTAGACGTTTCAGCATCTACGTATATGATTCTGTGTTTGTACCTGTGTGTGAATGACTGCAAGTTTGTGTCTTCATGACCACTGATGTGTCCGCCTAGCAAGGCCCTGGTCCTCGACAGCAACGGCCCGGAAGCACACACAACAGCATCCAGTGCCCTCAGAAAGCTTTGCTCCAGATGTCAACTGAACATTTTTTTTGTTTGTTCATGTGTCCTGCTTTATGAACCCTTCCTCAGAGAGTCTTCCGCTTTCCGCTAGAGTTTTCAAGTGGCTCAATTAGAGCACAAGACAGCCCTTGTCTCAACCAAACTGGAATCAATTTGGAAAAGAAACCATTTCACCTCAGATTAAGCTATTCGCTGTCTGTTCTGTAGCATGCTGACCTTTGCTAGGCTCTAGACTTGTTCTGTGG
Organism: Triplophysa rosa; assembly: GCF_024868665.1. Classification (NCBI taxonomy): domain Eukaryota; kingdom Metazoa; phylum Chordata; class Actinopteri; order Cypriniformes; family Nemacheilidae; genus Triplophysa; species Triplophysa rosa. The sequence goes on from NC_079890.1 coordinate 34,528,427, forward strand.
GGACCGGCTGACCAGATGATGTGCTGCATTAATGAAAGGCCCTGATGTCAAACTTCTGGAGCGACGTGAGTAACTTATGCTTGACCCCGTAGCCACAGATCAGACGTCTTTCAGTTTCGGAAAACGCTGCCCTATACCTCTCATCACTGTTGTATTCAACATCCCCAAAATTTATTTTTACAGATGAAAAACGCATCTGTACTTTTCTGTTGTAAATGATATCGATTTGCTCATGCCCCTATTAACCTTTTTCTCACACACACACAGTTTGAATTTTGGAGTCCAGCCACAGACAGCGTTTTTTTCATATGTACTGAAAATTATTTGATTTGTTTCTGCCTGGTAATAGCGCATCATCTATAATTAGTGCATAATCTGCATAAAACTGTCTGTTCACATACTGCGATTGCTCAATTTCCACGGTTTACATTCTTAAAAATAAAGGTGCTTAAAAGGTTCTTCACCGTGATGCCACGGAAGAACCACGCTTGAGTCATTCAGTCAATGGTTCTTTAAAGAACCGTCTCTTTCTTACCTTTTTATAATCTGAAGAACACTTTTCGCAACAAAGACCCTTTTGTGAAACAGAAAGGTTCTTCGGATGTTAAAGGTTCTTTATAAAAAAGGTTTTTCCATGGCATTGTGAAGCGCCTTTACTTTTAAGAGCAGGATCTACTACACATACTTACATACACTTCATACACACTTCAAGCATCTACACATACCTGCAAGTGTACTTAGTGTAATTAAATCAAGTATATTTTAGTGCGCTAATTGTTTTTTACCTGCACACAAATCACACAGGCCAACATATTGTACAGTATGTGTTATATTGTAAACTTATATAATCTATTATTTTGTTCCGCGATAGAGCATCAGTATATCTTTGTTTGCTGTAGAGCCTCACATCAAGCATTTCGACGTACAAATTCGCTATTGACATCTGTATATGACAAATAAACTTGAACAAGACCCCACCAACACCACGAGCAGTAACTCCTCACAGTCTTGTCCAGTAGACACCGACACAGCTAATAGACACGCCGGCCAGCGAAGAGGCACCTCTACGTGTTAAGCTGCATCCTCTGGCCTTTTATACACACTTGTTTGGTTGCGCAAGGAATGCGCTCCTGCCTGACCCCAGGGCACTCATCCAATCAGCTCGCTGTCTCCTGAAAGGGCTTCCATAATAGTGACATTTTTCCACCTTGTCAATAAGTGGAGAAAGCCACCCTCCACACGCTACTTGACCATTTAACTTCATCTTGAAAAGGTCCTTTCTTTCTTCCACCTTCTATTTCTCGTTGAAATCGATAAAAGTGGAGCGAGGAAGGCAGATCCAGAACCCACATTAAGCAGAGAGCAAGTAAGAAAAGTAGAAGAACAGAGATGTGGCCTCCATTGGCATTCATACAGCACAGTCTACAAAAAATAATCATCATCTTTACTTACTATTCCGAACACCCCGAGGATACATTTACTGTACACCCACAAACATATAGAATTACGATTTAATGTGCATGTGAATTTATATATGCAAACGGTCAAAAGATTAGGGTCACTTACCCTTTCATTATTATTTCTTCCAAGATTCTGAAACAATCGGAAACTGAAAATGCTCTTGCAGAGTTTCAAACAAAAATGACAAATATAGTTCTTCTGAATCAGAGTTTTGAATATGAACTCAAGCATTTCTCACATAAGTCTTCCAAGACCAAATGATCTGAGCTATTAGCTCATTCATTTCTGTTTTTATGGCGAAACATTGACATTTAACCAAACATTGACATTTAATCAAACATTGACATTTAAGTAAATCCAAACAGTTGTCCTGAGCTCTAAAATCTGAGCAATAATATCGTTAATGTGTCAATAACAGTGTGGAAAAAACCAGGCAAAAAAGGCGGAGCGATTTAAAAAGATTGAAAGAGAGTGAGAAAGATAAAAAGACAGAAATCTACATCTCTGAATCATTAAAGAGATATCTACACACAGACACGCGTCCCTGTTTGAGTTTCCTTTATTTCCCTGCTAATGATATACACTTGGTCATTACTCATTTGCCAGCTGCGTTCACACCTCATCACTCGAGCGCGATGATTGACAATAATGGCGGTAGAGTGAGAAAAAAATGTCTTGCGAGGAGGGATGAGCGCGATAGGATTCGCGAGCACACGCGGACGCTAGGATGAGCATGGTGCTTTGTTTGGTTCCACTTGCTGAGCCGAAATTGATTTCTGTGTGAGACGCACACACCCCGAGTCCCTCCGCATTCTGATGGAATAAATAAAGCTGCCTCTTATGCACGGCGAGGGGAGGGCTGGCATATGAAAAAGTACAGCGATAGCAGGTAGAAAATAATGAAGAGAACAGAAAAATCAAAACCAAAGGAAGTGATAAAAAACTGAGATGTTACAAAGGTGAAGGAAGACACAAAATTGGATATAGGATGAAACATTTATCTTAGCACTTGAGGGGTCACGCTCACACGATGCATTCTGGTGTCCATCTGTGTTTAATTGTTGGTCTGTGTTAATGTACTAAATGGACGTCTGGTTATCTACATCGTGACATATCATGCACTGAAAGCAAGATGCTGTGTCAGGGTAAAAAGTTTACTTTTTAAAGCAGGTACCCCTGAATTACAAACGCTGAGCTTTGGTTTTGAATGCATGAACGCACCCTGTGAACCAAGCACACATGCCCATGCTAGCTCTTTACCCATGCTATACACTATCCATTGGATTAGCATTATAAAGCAGACCTGACTCTGAGACCACTACGCTGAAACCTCATCTTGCTCCAATTATTTGTGAGATAAGTAGCTTGCATGGTTCATTTAAAATCTGGTTAAATTAAACAGGCTCCCTGAAAGGGTTGACCTTAGTGACTTTGCCCAAGGCTATCAAACACCCAGTGGTTTGAGGCTAATGCCAGATAAGCATGACAGGAAACAATAATTTTTTTTACCAATCATGTGAGAAATACAAAATAGGATAATGCTCATTTTAAATGCATTCTAAATAATTATGTTTACTGAAAAAGCATATGCAGGAGAAAACATACACAGAGACAGAGATGCAGTGTGCAACAGTACACGTATAGCGTGGAGGACACGATTCCGCAGTGTCATATATATACCACGAAAGGTTAATTTACATCATGGGAACTTTAAGACCGACTTAGAATTCTTATCTTTCATAACGTGCATAACACCATAATGCAGATTATGCAGATTAAAGTGTTTACCACACTGTCATGAGACCCAATGTACATGCTCAAAAGCCACTCCTGTGCATACCCACAGAAAACAGGCTGTGCACTGATTGACATCAATGCATTTTCGTTTTCACAAAATGCAAAACGTACTTATTGTTTTTAACAGACATCATTTTGGTTTGGCAACAACCATCTAGTTAAAGAGTGGATACAGTAGTTCACCCAAAATTTAAAATCCTGTCATCATTTATTACCCCTTATTTGGTTGAAAACCTGCATATGATTCTTGCTTCTGTGGAACACAAAAGAAGATATTTTAAAGAACGCAAGTAACCAAACAATGGTGGCCCGCATTGACTTCTATTGTATGGACACAAAACCGCAATGGGTGCCACAGTTGTTTGGTTACCAACATTCTTTGAAATAGCTTCTTTTGTGTTCTGCAAATAAAAGAAAGCCATACAGTTTCGAAATAACATGAGGTTGAGTAAATGATGAAAGACTTTCCCTACTATCCCTTTAAGGCCGTACAGTACATCAAAACCAGATGTTAAGTATTAAAGAATCCTTTTTAAAAACTGCATCTTTGCATCACATAATTCTCTAAATCAAAATGTTCAGATTCCCGCTCCTGTAAAACGCAAACATTGTAAAGTTTGAATAAGCCATCCAGGTGCATGCCTTCCTTTCATCTAAAAACGGTTGCATTGCATTTGGTCTTCTTTCTAAACTTGCTAAGCTTAACTAGAAACACTTCCCCATAAGTTGTACCAATTAGATGTAGACTCTAAAACTAAATATTATGAAAGCTAAAGCTAAAAGAATTAGCCAGCCACAATGCAGCAGTTTTTTTTTTTACTTTAGCTAAACTTTTTTTATTGACACTGTGATGGTGTGCTGGTTGTTGTAACTAGATGTCGCGTTGGAAAAGTAAGGACACGTTTAAAAGGACAACAGTAGTGCTCTGTGTGTCTATTTGTCTGAGATCTCCCAGCACAAGCTCACTCGGGAGCAGAGATATCAGTGGGCACATGATATAAAAACGCTGATATGACACTAGGAGCGGGGTCCCAGGAGCTATCCAGACAGCTAGGGATATACAGAAGGGTCCAGAGGGTATTCCGTGCCATAGAGAAGCAGAGAGGAACTTCCTAAGCAGGTGGGCTGACAGTACGTGTGTGTCTGACGTGTGGAATTGAACAAGAGCAGGAGGGAAGGCAGTACATGACATGGGCTCATTAAGAGCCTGGCACTGCCTGCCGCCTGCTAATTTATGCAAATGAAGGTCTCAGACTCATGGGAGACGGAACAATGGGGGTGGGCGCTGTCACAGTTTGTCTGCCAGCCAACGGTGCGCCGTTGAAACGGCGAACTCGGAAGTTAGCTGAACACAGCAGAAACCACGGAGAACGCCGGGACGACGTACCCCGTTAGCAGCCTGGCAATATGGGTGGAGAAGCAACCAATCAGGGGCGCCCTGCCTCCTCTACCCTGGCCGAATGGCATCGCCCGTGCGGCCCTCCCCTTCTCGGCGCTCCTCCCCACCCCGTTGCTCCAGCTACCCAGGATGATTTTATAAACATTTTGCCAGCCGATCAATAGCCGTATTGATCAGGCATTGTGAGAGTGATCCGTCTAAAACCCCCAGCAGCCTGGAGCTCTGAGAGAGGGAGGAGCGAGGGAGAGAGAGAGGCTGTAGAAAGGACAGGGAAAGAAAGAGAGAGAGAGAGGAAAGAGAGAGAGAGGCTGCAGAGAGGTAGAGGAGAGAGCAGAGGAGATCTCAGTGCTGAAGGTAAAGCAGTGTGGTGTGGACGTGGAGAAGCAAGCAGGAGCGGCCATTGGGAGCGCGTTAAAACACGTCGTAATCGCTTTCTCGTTAAGCGGCGGAAGGGAGGGGTGACTAATGAGTCTCGCCGTAAGTATACAAAATAATTTACGGAGAGAGAGAGAGTGGGCGAGAGAGGTAACGTACGAAGGAAAACATGCGCGGGTTCGGCCTGGTGAGCAAATGAGCGTATGCGTGCGCGGGGGGAGGTGTAGGTGTGTAATCGCTGTGGGAGATGCAAAACGATTAATTCTGATTGCTTTGTAAATTTAATTATCATTTATTCTCTCCAGGAAAAAGCGGACGGAGATGGAGTCGCGTGCCGTAAAATTCAAGACGACTTCTCGCTCGCGAGGAGGCCTACTAAATACTACAACGATCGGTTTCAAAGGGAATTCGTAATGCAAAACATCGCATGAAGAACGGGTCCAATATATTTGATTCCCTCAAGGATAAATGCAGGCCATCTGAATCACCATTAAAGGAATTTTGGTGCCTAAACCCCAACTAACTACCAATGGAAAATGGGATATTAATTTCCAATCATTGGACGTGTATGAGTTCCTCCCTTTTTGGTGGTGCCGTTTTCTACTGAGTGGATATTTTTGAGCTTGAGCACAGTTAGGAAAACATTTTCAAGGTTTGGATAACAAATAGAGGAGGTGCTGGTCTGAAATGTGGAGAACAATGGATGTGGAAAGAAGCAAAGGCTGTTTGAAGATCAGGCCTGTCTTGCCACTCACGGTCACATGACCGAGTAGGGGATCAGGCACAAGAGCCCATGGGAGGCCTGTATTGATTCAGACCAAAGTGTATTTCTCTACACTATGGTTTGCGCTCGGGGCTGATTGAGGATCAGGCCTGGTCTATAGGCCATAATGAAGAGAAATACATTGCCATAATGCAAGAGGCTGAAGTGCTGATCAACAGATCCACGACCAAGGGAATTTCTATGGAATACTACTGTGCATTGGAAATGTACATTTTACAACACACACGATCAATGGGTGCGCCTCCGTCATGACGTCACGCTGCCAGTTCTGCACTTGGTCTTGCATCTAAAGCATGCACCTACTAAAAGAGACACCTGTGATATTAAAGCCAACTATAATATAGAGTAACTAGTTCGTGCAATACACAAGTGGTTAAACAGACAGGTTGCCGATTATTATTAGTGTGATTCCTTTAGCAGGTGCAACAAGGAAGTGAAACGTGCTGTTCAGATTGAACGTCACCAGTCACCTGCACTGATGTAGGCAGCTAGATCTGCAAAGCCTGAGGTTCGTTATTTAATCATGGATAGTTTAGGTAAAAAGATGCTCATTTTGATTAAAACACGAGTTCTATTTTTCAATAAAGAAAAAAAAGAGTAAAAATGGCAAAAATAAAAACTGAACGGCCTTACAATAAATCACCTGTGAAATGTTCTTCTTTCACGAGGAGAACTAGAACACAATGCTTGTTATCCCTATAAACGGAGCACGAAATAAAAAAGAAAGCATTAATTGGTCAGAAAACCTGAACAAGTCAATAAATTACAGCAATTAGTAAAAACACAAAGGAGGCGACTCCCTTGAGACCGCGATGCAGAAAAGCTATAAAAAGCAAGGGATCATTAGCAATCTGCGCTAATGCCACAATCGGTAGAGGAAAACAACTAATAAATGAGGGAATTAAAACAAGAATAAGGGAAATAGGTGCAACGGAAAAAAAAAACAGAAAAGGGAAAATCATTTATTACCTGAGGCTAGTGTTTCAACACACTATCAAAAGGACCCAGCCATATGTGTATACCTGTGATGGAGAGTGTGTGTGTGTGAGAGAGTGAATAAAATGATCAATAAGAGCCCGTGGCAGTGTGTTTCTGCGCATGTGTGTTTTCGGTATGTTAGCACTACATAATGACTGGATTACAGAGAGATTCCTTTGCAATGTGTGTAAATCCTGCTGAGGAAGCGTTTGCCACAGGCCTGTCTGCTTGCTCCAGACAGACAGTCTGCGGTCCACCTGTGTGAGTGTCTGTGTGTGTTAAGCCTGTACCAGCTGTAATGATTTAGATTCACATGTTTGCTCATCACACAATTTCTGGCTGTGAGAGATAGTCTGTTCTACTGTAAACACAGTGGAAAGTTGGATGCGAGTCGAGATGGGAATGGTGAGGGATTTAACGATTTAGGTTTGGATTTGAATGGTTCTTTGATGATTCATTTAGAACTATAAGAAATGCAGGCAAAGTTGCATGGCCTTAAGAAGTCTGTTGCTGAATGATGAGAATGACAGATTACATACAGTATAATACAATTGTATATACGCAAAATGTTTATACAGGCGTTTTAATGTGCAATCCAACCAAAACAATCACGCATCATTTATTCATGCATCTATTCATTTCTTTTAAATACCACCTGCATGTACCAACAAATTATAATATAACCAATCAGAAACTAATTTAGCGCTCTTTAAATGCAACATAAAATGGTTCTCTGTTCATTTCGACTAAAACAATGGAATTTATTGGTAACTGCTTAGCAGGTGTTTCTAAGCCATTATAAAAAGGGGTCATTTTGGGAATCATGAAAAGTCCTAAAAATCATTTGGTTCTGTAGATTTTAACAAACAGACTAAGTTCTCAACAGTTCCCATCCCTGCATGCATGGGTTTGACATCCACTGCGTTTGTCTACCAAGACTGTGTCTGAATGGATCTGGTTTTGATTTGACATGCAACTGAGCGAAGTTGTGATGTGAAGCTGTCACTCTTGTCCTGTGTGTGGTCTAAGTGGGTGTAAAGACTCATGTTAGCCTCATTCACTCAGGTGCTGCTGGGAAATCTGTGTGAGAGCGGGAGTACGTACCGGCAGGCCACCGGAGATCCAACGGTGTGCACCGTTCAAACACAGACTCCCATCACAGAGCAGATCCAAACCTAGAACACAGATCCAAAAACACACAAAGAAACACAAAGAAAGATGTGTGAGAAGCAACCGAGAGATGCTTTGGGATAGTATCGTGTGCATTTAAAAGTGTGTGTGAAGAATGTTCATATGCTATCTTCCCACTGGTCATGTGGAAAGTTTTGGAGTGACAATCGGATTTAAATACTGGAGTGACAGCACTTAAAGGGATAGTTCACACCAAAATGAAAATTTCTTCATTATTTACTCTCCCTCGAGTCATTTTAAATCTTTGTGACTTTTTTCTGGGAAGCACACACTCAACGCTGGCCTCATTGACTACCATTCTATTGATACAAAACTACTGAGACATTTCTTAAAGGGATAGTTCACCCAAAAATAAAAATTCTGTCATCATTTACTCACCCTCAGGTTGTTCCAAACCTGAATACATTTCTGAAAAAAAGTAAGATATTTGCAAAAATGTCAGTAACCAAACCGATCTCATCCCCCATTTACTGTCGTAGCAGGGAAAATAAATCCTATGAGAGTCAATAGGGGATGAGAACTGTTCGGTTACTGACGTTCTTACAAATATTTCACTTTGTGTACAGGTTTGGAACAAACTGAGGGTGATTAAATGACGCAATTTATTTTGCGTTTTAAAGAAAAAAGTCAAACGGTATACAGGATTTGTTGACAGAATGTTTCATTTTGGGTGAATTACCCCTTTTAATGAACCTTCTCTGTGTGTACAGAATACCGGAGTATAACTGATACAGTGATAGCCATGCTTTGTCCATAGCAATGTTTTGGTGTACTTACGACGGAGAGAGAGGCAAACTGGTGTCAACATTCGGAAAACACACACGCTGTTTTTCATGCGATTTGCTTGCACTACACTTGGACAAAAGTGCACCTCAGATGCACTTTTAAATGTGCCATTAACAGCTACTCATTCATTCGGATTCTGCTGTCACATCACAGATTTAACGTAAACAGTATTAAGGACTCAAATGCTCCAGCATCTACTCGGTCACTGAGAGACGCATTTTCTGCACAAGCACGCCGTGCAACCATTCAGCCCAGACTCGGTCTAATTGTGCTATTACTAATTCATGCTTATTAATGCAGTGATGTGTGAAGGTGGCAGAGACAGATTGCCGCTGTTTCCGCCGTTCTTGTTTGTGTACTGGGAATCATGGGAATTTTCTAACACGCAGACGTATGTACACATTCACCCGCACATGCACAAACACAGCTTGACGGCTTGTTGATGATGCCAGGTTACATGAGTTTCCCACCACCGCAATACAGGGTTGGAGGAGGGGCCGCGTGCCTATTGTTGGCCCTGTGCCAAGGCCCTCAATTCCCAGAGCCTCTCGTCCCCTCGTGCCCTTAGGCATCTGTTGTAGTTATTGTTTTCACTGGTGCGCAATTAGCAACACACATTTATTTAGCCGTGCTCTAATGCTCCATAATTAGCTTCAGGCCCCAAACAAGCACCGCCTCTCGCTTCGCCAACATGCGCCGTGGCGTGATTCAGCACGGGCGACGACGGTACGCGGGAGGAAAAGGTTTAAGAGAAAGAGAGAGAGAATTACTGGAGTTGCCAGCTTGTGTGTTGGCTCAGCACTTCTTAAGAGCTCTTTAGGGGCCTGTTGGCTGAGCAGTGCATGCGTACGGGGAGGAAAGGGCAAACTCGGAGAGGTTACACTTTTATAGAATGCTTTGTGGAAAAACACCCCTGACACACACCTCAGCACTGCAGCCCTGTTTGTCATAGGACCCAAGGGGCCGCGCTGGCCCTCTGACATGACTGTGAGCAATGACCTTCCAGGGCAGCAGTTTAAAAGAGTACAGCATCTCCACCTCCTGTCCCGTGCTGCTCTCTGGGAAATGGAGTCTTTAGCTCACGCTCAAAGGCGGTGTGTGTTGGCTGACATGCAGATCGGAGAGCGGAGAGAAATGTCAAAGGCATAATTCTGACACGAACAACGCCACTTATTTTGCCCGGAATAAATCATATCAAACCGTGCCATTAGGTTCGAAAACCTTTGCAAATAATTCCCATTAGACTGTGCTACGAATTCCTATTTTAATTAGCCAGAAATTGGCATTAGTTTTGCCAATAATTGACATTAAATTTTGCCGTTATATGTTTGCCATTTATTGCCATTAGTGGCGACAAAAACATTTAATTCACAGCATGCACTCAAACAAACAGTTCCACACAAAATAAATGGCATTCGTTTTGGCTGTAGTTTCATACAAAAATACCAATCAATGCATGGCACCGTCACGTGCCTCCATTTTCCAGAGGCTGCTGGCTCATATGTGTATATGAATATTGTTTATGGGACGAAGGTCAAAAGCAAGTTCAAGTCAATGCGCATATTACATACATATTCATGCGCTGGATATATCAATCTTTTTCAGCTGAGGCTGGTGGGAGGAGCCGGCTGATGAGGTCAAAAGGGACACAGACCCATGAATAACAGAAACACACTCAGCTCAGCTGCATCGTTTCTGCATGCACTCCTCACAGAATAAATAAGTAAACTCATACAAATCCAAAACACTGCTCGTAAAATTGAATTTAGTAAACCCGTTCAAACCGTGAGCTATTTTCTTATCCGCCGCCCTCACGAGACAATATTCTGGAATCAAATTAAAAGCGTTTGCGTCGCCTCCTTTTTTATCAAGAGCAAAGGGGTCCACGTCCCCAGAAATCACGTCTACCGAAACTGACCTCTGACCCGTTTCATTTTGCTATGACTGCCATTATCCAGCAGAAAATTAGAAATGTCATGCTGTTGTCTGGTCCCGCGGCGGGGGCGTGGCTATAAAAAGATAAATGCACAGGCTACAATAGAGCAGCGACCGGACTCCGTCTTATTCTTAGTTTTGGTTTACTTGGGGCTCATACTCTTAGTGTTGGTTTTATCACATTTTCATGTGTTTATGTATGTTTAGCTAGGCATAATATCTGGGATTTGGCTATGCTTAACTGCAAAACATGGTGTCCTTGGGTTTTTACCAAAATAAACAATTCCAACAAATTCTTATTCAGTAAGCCAAAGTACACAGGTTGAAGCATTATAATGTTTTAGACATTCAAATAACAAGGAGGAAGGAAGAAAAGGAGATGTCTCCGGTCTCCCTGGACAACCAGGGTTATGCCGTCTTTTTCTAGTAAACACGAACAGAAGAAGGACAAAGCGTCTGTTCGTAACAAAGCCATTACATGTCAATGAGTGAAAAGGTGACATGATTCCACGCAGCCTCTCTGCATGAAAGCACTCACAACACACCCATAAATATGCAGACGGACGTAATGTCCTTCTCTTTCCTCGATGTAGACTTCCGAACACAACTGCATCAGTGCACACGTTGAATCAAAATACGATACATAAATGCATTTTTAGCCCTTTGAAACAACGTGGTATCAGAATTCCCGTCTCACATATGTTTACGGTCGGATACATACACTAAATATGTAAATATGTACGTGTCATCATTTTTGTTGGCTTTTCACTGCCGTCCATTCGAATGCACATGTGCTAGATGTGCCGACCGTTTTAAATGTTATTGTCCATGATTGCTCGCACCCATTTCCTGTCTTTTGTGCGGGCGCAGGAGGCATTGTGTGCAGCGTCTGTGCGCGTGCGGGGCGGGGCGGTTGAGAAAGGACATCCCCCGGGGAGCACGGCGAGGCCCCATCTTTTATTAATCAGAGGCCCCAGCGCCACACTCCACGCTTATCACATTTAACAGCCTCAGATGGAGATGCGGCTATGGGTGGGGTGCCTTGCTTCTTTATACCTCCGCTTGAGCGAGGAAGACTGAAGTCTAGCACGTGCGTGCGTCGGAGGGGGTCAGGGGGTGGGGGTTTTGAGGTTGAATGAAGGGGGTTTGGGTGCCGACCCATCACGCGCCTCCATCACCCGGCTATTGGGCCCAATCACAATACAGCAAATTACCTTCTGCTGACAAGAAAAAATGAGCAGGTCCCCTGTATGGAAAAAAAGATTGTCAGGAAGAGGTGACACATTGATTGCTTAGTATGCGTATCCTGCGGGCACAGGGTTCACATTCTTCCTCTCCTATATAAATGTAGAAGAGTAGCAAAGGGGAACAGAGGAGGCAGAGTGGAGGAGAAATTGAAATGCCACGTTAGATCGGGGAGACCAGGTGGCCCGAGCAACAAACACAAACACTCAGGTCTTGACTAACTTGTGATGCGGATGAAAGCTAAGGTTGTGCCTCCCAACAACCCCCCCCCCTTCTTATTCATTGTCTTCTACGTCTATTCTGACCCCCCTCTCAATCTCCCTCCATGTATGTCATAGCTCAGATGAATCAGTGTCAGCAGTGTTGAGAGCACTTACTGTCAACCTAAGCGCCCCGGGCCACGCCACTGATGGACACAAACTATAAAATATCACCCCCCTCGGGAGACATTGTTCAAGCACTCCCCCACAGCCCTGAGGTGAACGACTCGCACTCACTTTCTCCCGTGCATCTGCTGTTGAGCGTCTTACATGTAGATTATCGGTACGACTTCTCAAAGCCACGGCTAGGGGTGTCTATGAAGTGGTTCCGTTAGATTTCTCATCCCTCAGAGACATCGCTATTGAGACCAGCGCGGCCCATTCAGTTGTCAAACCTGTGAGCTTCTTTGTGCTGCTCCACACTGGAGTCTGGTCAAATGACACAACAGGAATCCCAGATCTGAGACCCCTGACAGCTGAGGACTGGAAGACAACAGCAAAGATCTTGATGTCCACTCCGGGTTTAAATAATGTAGTGGGGTGCATGCTGGGATTTCCATCAATTGCAGCCTCTGATGATGGCACTTATTTCAGATGATAAGTGGAGTAGAAAACGAGAGGTAGCAGAGAAAGGAACAATCCTGCCCCCCGAATCCTCCAGTCTATACGGGTCACTGGGCTTAAACTCTCCTTATTGCATTCGCAAGGTCAACAGCCAAATCACTTTCTTTGTGTAAGAGTGCATGTGTCAAGCATGCCAAGATATTTTACACATAAACACATTGAATATTTTTCAATGTATCTTAATAATGCTGACAAGAAAAGATACACAACCACTGTACCTACAGCAAGCCATGTGCACACAGAGTTAAATATTGACAAATCATTTCTAGCAGTCTGGCAAACTGTTTGTTGCTCAAATTAAGCCATATTAGCAAGTAAACATCAAAGAGATTAGTGTGCGTTAAGATGCTGTTGACCTCTGCTTGCATTGGATTAGTTTGTAAGCGTATGCTGATTACAGCACTGGCACGCTGTGAATTCTGGGATGCTCGGGCGCTTTAAATGCTCTGCATTATGTGCAAGATCGCAATTTCTTCCTTTTCTTCATCTGCCTTTCCTGACTTCTCTGATCAGTCTGGTTTACTCACATAGAAACCTGTGTGTAATGTTGGTTGAACAACTGAACAACATACAGTAAATTATCTATATATATTTTAACACACATACTGTAACAGCACTACATATCAGAAAGCAAACCAAAAACCATCTGTTTAGCAAACTCACAAGTTAGTTATTAAATCAATTTTTAATCAGTCAAGTATTTCTACAATAATATTGTCATACGCACCAGAGCCACAAACAATAAATATAGCAGTGGCCAAAAGTGATGTCCAGAGGGCATATTTGTAATACCTGCTTTTATTGACCCCTCAGTTTAGATTAAATCATTTGAGTAGTACAAAACGGAGAAACACAACTTGTTGACTAAATTATTTGCCAAACTACAATTATATCAGGGAATATACGTTTTATTCTAATAAAACAAAAATGTCTAGAAAAACAAAAAAGGCTCACAAGAAATAAAGCACACAAATGTTAACAGTCGTTAATATTTTGTTAAATTCCTTTTCAACTCAACTACGCAGCACGCATATACAAAGATGTATTTTTTCCTTAATAATTTTAATGGACATCACATCACTACGCTATACTAACACTATTTCCAAAACCAAGTACGGCTACAAAAAGCATAGCACATTTGAAAAAAGTCGAAATATTTTAACATAATCTTTTTGTATCAGTATTGAATAAAATATAAACATGTAATTAAAATTGAATCAACCGTTTTTTTATTTACAGATGCAATGCACTCTGGGATTATCCAACGTTTAAATAGCAGGGATTCTATCAGAAGTGTCTTTCCATGCCTGTTGTAGAGTGATGGTTGCCTCAGCAGCCTGTATACAAGGTTGGAGGACACAAGTGTCAGCTGTGACTAGTGATGTCTGCAGTCTATGTAGTGCAGGGCTCTGAATAAGGGTGTGTGCGTGTGCGTGTGTAGATTGAGGATGTGAGCTATGGGTGTGATTGCTGACTGATGAGGGGCGCTTTTGCTCTAGGTGACCTTTCTACCTGTAAACCCCCCTATTCTCCATCTCCTACTGCTGTATCACCCCATCCTCCCCGCACAGGGCCCGTGTTGTGTCGACACCGGGGCCGGCGCCCGGAGACTCATCCATAATTCCTGATGAGCGTAGTGCCATCTCCACTTCATAATTATGTGCTATTCCTCCACCTCCAGAGCAGCCAATGAGACCAGCAGAAGCATATGGCCCTAATGAGCTGTTGCAGCAGTCATTGCGTGTGTGTGTGTGTGTGGGGGGGGGGGGTATGGACTGCAGAAATGAGAGACGCAGTAAGGCAGAGCAGAAGTTTGAGAGAGAGAGAAATGGGAGATAAAACAATGAACCGCTGTTATAAGGTACAAAGGGCGAGGGTGTGTAGTCTACTGTAATAAACGGCCATAAAAACCTGATAAATATCCCACATCATCTTCGACGGCATCCATTTTCCGTGCATTATTATAAGATTTTGTGATTCCATTGGCAACAGGCCACGCACAGACACATAACGAAATGGCGGCCTAATGTGCTTCGAACCGGTTTAAGAGGCGGCGGGCGGAGGCCGGGCGGATGAGCCGCTCTTTTTAAAGACCTGAGAGGAGGACGGCCATTAAAACGGGCTCCCTAATATGTGCACCAGCACTAAAAAATAATGGTCGACTTGTGATGAGGGTCAGCCACATTTGCGAGCTCATTCTCCAAGTTCATTTTCCGCACGGGCATCAGGATGTCGTCACCCCTTCGCCGATACAAACGGCACAATAATGTAAATAACAACGGCCTGGTTCTCATCTGTAAGCGGGCAATTACTCTGGACACATTTCTGTGTAAGGTTTTTGTTTAATGTGTCCCATCTTTTATTGTTATTGAAATGTCAGGCTTATTTGGCTGTGAGATGAATAATAAATAAGGCGTAATTACCGTCCTAAACTAGCTGCACGGGTCACTCTCTATCTCTCTCTAATTAGATCTTGTAATTAGTTCTTTTTTCTGATAGATCAGGAAGGTCTGGGGGGGCTGGTAAGTGCGTGAGAGGTGAGACAACTTTGTACAGCCCCCTGTTTGCTGTTCATTAACACGCTCGCTGTGGGCGAAGCTCTCTTTATGACCCCCCTCCCCTTTCCTGCAAAGACCTGACCAACCAGATCTACGGACCATGAGCACGGAAACCAGAGAGCTCATTTATAGCCTTAAACAATATGATTTTAGCTATTAATTTTGATGGAGTGACGCTTTTTGCAATTCTCCAGCTGTGCAAGCTATATCTCCAGGGAGAAAATCTGTACAAATGGGAGTTTTCTAGAAAGAAAATGAGGCAGCACTTGCCTTTGCAAAACTCACCAATGTGCTACACATCATCATTGTTATGAGGTTGCCAAGTTGTTAAGTATGTTGCTATGGAGTTGCTAGGGCATTGCTAAGGGTTGTTAAAGGGAAAGTTCACACAAAAATGAAAATTCTATCATCATTTCCTCACCCTCATGCCATTCCAAAAATGCATGACTTTCTTTCTTCTGCAGAACACAAAAGAAGATATTTTGAAGAACGTCGGTAGCCAAACAACTTTGCCCCCCATTGAGTTCCACTGTATGGACGTAAAACCCCCGAGACATTTCTCAAAATATCTCCTTTTGTGTTCCCCAAAAGAATGAGGGTGAATAAATGATGACAGAATAAAAAATTTAGGGTGACCTATCTTATATTTTACAGTGACCTTTAAGAGGTCGCTTACTGGTCCAAGTCAAAATAGCCCACTCACCGTTGCCTTTGATGTTCTGATCGCTGGATATGGTTTGGGTATGTCCTTTAATAAACATATATAAGATTTCAGGTACAAAAGGTTATAAAAATAAATGAAACATTTCCTCAACAAGCTCTTAGATCATTCACAATCATATAAACAATGCAGCCAACCTTACCGATAAGGATTAAAGGCTTGGAAAAAAATAAGTATAAGCAAAAATAATATAATGATGCTTGTACAAACAAAATATGGAATTAACAAGACAGGGGAACATGAACAGTGCTAAGTGTGAAGAAAGTATTAGGCAGACAACAAGACGAAAATACAGACAGAAAGACAGACAGACAGTTAACTTGAGTGTCCCAGGTCAAAACCACTGACTAAATGTGTCCTGCTGTGGGAAATAAAACGGCGAGCCGCACATTTGTGTCAGTGGCTTTATAAGAATCTTATCTGGGCTTGTAAAAATGTCTACCCAGTTCTAATTATAGAAGGTCTTATACACTTCAAGAAAACGCTCACTAACACACATACGCCATGCCTAGACACACACAAGACCCCCCCCACACTTTTTCCTCTCTCTCTCTCTCTCTCTCTCTCTCTCTGTGCACCTCACTGTTGGCCAGGCTACACTAGACATCTCTTCCTAATCAGTAGGCTCGCCTCACAGACCCGTTGCCATAGTAATATGCTGGCTGGTCGACATGGCAACCGCTCTGAGGTCCACTATTAAAATGATGAGAGAAGGAGAGCGAGAAAGAGAGACTGTCCAAGATAGTGTACCGGGTGAGAAATATGAGTGAAGAATGAAGAACGGCGAGAAAAAATATAAGAAAAAGTGAATTAGGGATAGGCAGGGGGAGCATGCGGCATTGTATTCACACATCCTGACACAGTGTGTCGAAACAATGCCATTACGCTAATGCATGACGTCAGTGGATTTACAGCGAGCACATGTCAATTCATACCCATGAAACATCTCTCCTCTTAATCAAGAGAAAGAGATCGTAAACTAATGTAACGGTTTATTTAGCTACTTATTGCCTGTGTGCTTCCGCTACACCTGTAGTATGAATTATTATTTATGAAATATAAAGTGTTTTATGGACTGTTGGAACATTACGATTTTTAAGTCGTAATACATAAGAAATCAATTGGTTGAAATAGACAGTATTAGAAGGGTCTTAAAGGAATTGTTCACCCGCAAATGAAAATTCTGTCATTATTTACACGCCCTCTTGTCATTTCAAACCTTTATGGCATTTTTTTCTTCCGCAGAAGATATTTTGAAGAGTATAGGAAACAGAAAACTGTTGGTCCCCATCAAATTGCATTGGTTTGTGTCCATACAATAGAAGTCAATGGGGACCAACGGTTTTCCGTTACCAACATTCTTCAAAATATCTGATTTTGTGTTTGTGAAGAAAGCCATACAGGTTTAAAATGACAAGAGGGTGAGTAAATGATGACAGAATTTTCTCGTTTAGGTGAACTATTCCTTTAAATTGACAATAAGGTTAGACGGTGTTAGCATAAAAGAATATTCGGTGAAATGCAACGGAAGCTTCACAGAATCCGTAGCGTGATGTTTGTAAACCATGTTTGTAAAACATCATTATGCACTTGAAATGGAAGTCTATTATACTTATAAACCCAGTTGCTACATTGACCTCCACTGTAAGTGTATTTTTGTCAACATATATCTTACATTAAAACACCCCAAAACCAATTTCAAAATCCTAATCCAAAACTTTTATTTTTGGACCTAATCTTAAAAATGCATTATGTTTTCTTGCTGTGATATGGCATAGCTTAAAAAAATCCAACAATTCAGAACAAAGCATAGGATGAGCCAAGAAAACATTACATCTCATGTAGTTCAGAGCTGCGTCTCTCTGTGCCGTTCATGCAAACATGTGTGTTAGTCATTTTTCTTGGTTTGTTGCTGTGCAGAAAGCTCCTGCAATTTCACACTACAGTAAGAATCACAACAGACTGGCTGAGCACCCACAGCACTTGTGCACTTTTGCTGAACTGGGATAATTTATCAGGGTGTCACTCTGTCGGTCTTTAAATGAAACTTTTTTTTCTCCAATCTTTTCCTTATAAAAGCCATATGACAATGAAGGGATGCCACTCTGGCGTCAAACAAACACAGGCAGTTTGTGTCAGCGCACGTGACATTCCAGAGAGGGTCTGTCTCATTTAGTCTGGCTTTATGAACGGTGTCCCACTGATGTATCTTTGCCCTGTCCTCACACTGCCGCACTAGCCCACCATTCACTGACAATTACAATGAGTTTAAACAGAGTAAGAAAGTGCGTCATCCTCTTAATGCAATTACAGGATGCGTGCGCACAAAAACAAATGCACAAACATATTTTTGTGTGCTACGATAGGGAGCGGAAAATGTTAATTAATCATGCAACACATGTCCCGGACCTGCCCTCACTCATCCTGGCTCAGGACAAGAGCTGGATTCATCTAAGACAAGATCACACTAGAATTAGTTGAGTTGAAAAATAGTGTTTTCATTAAAAACATACGTATCTCATGCAATCGGTTGATAATAAATAGAATGTGTGCATGCAAGTGTGTATTTGTGTGGGTGTTGCATCAGGCAGAGCAATCCTGAACAGTATAAAGTGTGCATGTATTAAGCATAGCGCTGGAGCATCACACCTGGTGCTGAGTGCTCAAAGTACACGTAAATCTGTTACACGGACACATGCAAACACTCGCGCACACACGCACACACACACGCACACACACACACACACACACGCACACACACACACACCGTCCCAGTGTATGTGAGCCCGGAGTGATATCTTTTGTTCGACATGGGGGCTCCATAATTAGTATTGATCAGCCCATTATGGTGTATTAGACTCCAATTTGATTTCCCTAAGTTTAAAGTCAAGTTCATTGGCTGGCAAGTGACAGCAGTTTAAGTGAGACATTGAGCACCCCACCGGCCCTACGGAACAATGGAGAAACTGTTTCAGACAAAAGCCATCAAGCCATGGACAAACCATTACGTTACAGAGCGGATCAAACTAACAATACAATCTGATACAGAATTCCATCTATTTCCCTGATATATGGCGACAAGATGGTAAACCGATCCAAGCCCAAACCATTAATGCATTTAAAGAATGTATCAAAGTCAGAAATAAATGAAATTGGAGGAGAAAAACCTAGAATCTATCTGCTGCTGTGGAAACGCTCGGCGAGCCTCCTGCTCTCCATCAATGGTCCGCTGTTGAGAGGAGATTTGACGCTCTCCAAGTAAAACAACTTTTAGGACAGCTTCATCAGCACTGGCTCAGTGCAGTGGCGTACAAACCGAGGGCTCGGACGGGGGATCGTGTTTGATTCAATTAGAAAGTGCAAACAAAGGCAGCCTTTGACAGACTGCCGTAATACCAAAACTTAGCGAAGCCAGAAGCAGCAACCAATTCATTAACGCCCTCAAGTATTTAATATCCCTCCCGGCTCGAAGGATATACAGATAGGAAGAGATAAGGCGGCAGGAAAGCCGACGGACAACGGGCCGTTGATTACGCCGCGCTGTCTGGTCACATGATCCACCATAACTATCAGAAATCACAGCAGGGGCTGCGCTTGCTGGCAGCCTGGTCCCTATGGAGTAATACAGGAACAAACTAAAGACAATGACAGGGTCCCCTCCGGTGCGTACAACCCACCCCAATTAGGCCCCAGCTGAGCCTTTTTCTCTGAACAGGCTCCACTAAGCCTGCTACACTCCCAATTAAAGGGGGCCCAATTTATCAGATCCCCAAGTCCTCGCAACTCACCACCCCAGAGTGTCCTCCACCCTTGCGCCCAGGTATCGGTCTTCATTTACAGCATGGTGCTCAGCATTAAATGGAAATCAATGGTGTAAGTTTAGCAAAGAGTTAATTACTGCTGGGCCTCCGATTGATCCGGGCCCCAAGTGTTGGCAACGGAGAGGGGCCATTTATCTCATTCATCTGCCAGTAAAAATGAGGAAAAAAGGAGGAATGGATGGAGATATAGAGTGGAGAGTGATGGGGGCTCGGTGGAAAAAGAGCATTTGGTATTTAAAACAGCATGGATGTGTTATGTATTTAAAAACAAAGCACATCTTTCAAAAATTAGCCAATAGTGTGCATTTACAATAAAGAGCATAACCACATTGAATACTGGCCTGCTTTTCTTTTCAACGTGCCATTCCCCGTTTCACAGCATCCTTCCAATTAAAAACGTCCTTGAGCGGCAGCGCCGCGGCCTTTGGCTGATTGCTGAGTAGAGTCCGAGCAGCGCATGCAATCAGCAGCAAAGCTACGAGGACCAATAGGCTGGATGAAAAAGAGCACATATACAAGTGGTACAGACGGTAAAACGTGGATTTTTGTGTGTGTCTACGGGTTCGGGGGGTGGACGCTTGTTCTGCAATTACAGCCCATCCTGCACGGGCCCCTTCAGTCCAACACTTAAGGGTTGCTGTGATTCCTGACAGAGAAGGTTATTAGTTTTTATTGAAGGAAATAGGTGCTAGGCGGCTTGAAATGGTGCTGTAATGTGCGGGGGGTTGGGGGAACTCCTGACCCTGCTCTCCCTTGGGTCCTTTAGAGCCGACTGAATGTTGGACACGTTGAGCCCATCACGCCATTCACCATTCTTCTCAGACGCCACCCGCTCCTCCTCCACGCATGGGGTCAGCGTCCCTCTCCGTGGCCTTGAACTCAACCCAACCGTCCACTTTTCTCTCTCTCCGCTAGCTCTATCTTCAGCCCTGGAAACCTTTTGGCTTTGACATTTTCAGCTTCTGTCCAGCCTCTCATAACAGCTCATCCACGTCGCTGTGCTAATCAATATGTCTGTGTTCATTAATTAGCTCGGCTTACAGGGATCTTCGGGTTTCTTTAACATCAGAAAGCTCTTCTTTATATGCAAAATCACTATTGTGTGCATTTTATTTTAAATCATTTTCTTTATCAGTGTTTTCTAATTATTTCAATGAATAACATATTTTACTTATGCTTTTTATTTCATTTATATTCTCAAATTAGATGCCGTCACTGTAATGACCAATAAAACACTTCACAATAAGGTTCCATTAACATTAGTCAACTAGAACTAGTTATCTACAAAATGTATTAAACGTAATAAATATAAATTTGAACATTTACCAATATAAAACATATTTCTTAAGTCAAACATTGTAATTGTTAACAGTAGTTACACATTACACGTACGCACTAACATAAACAATCAAATGTACTAACATTAAAGGGATAGTTCACCCACTCATCATCACTTTAACAAACATAAATTTGTTAACTACACAACAAATGAGACCTTATTGTAAATTGTTTATATAATCATGTTGTTTCTAACATTTTCTAAAAGACTCCTTACACATTGTCCTCCTTTGTTATAGTCAGCTTGTTCAGTTTGTAGCTTAGCTAACTACGTTTCCAAAGGCCAGATTGACTGTTTGACTACTTTAAATTCTGACTAGCTTGTAGTTTAGCAAGATGTCAAAGTATCTATTCTTGGGACTGGGAGAAAATGGACTCTCAGACACACAGACACGGTATTTTCCCAATGCAGCAGAACTGCATGTTTGCTCTGCATGCTGTAATGACCGGTCCTCTATGTCTCCTCACGTGTGTGTGCGAACAAAGACCAAAAGGGGACAGAGAAGGCCATATTTGCTCTTGTGTGTGTACACTGCAGAGCGTGGCGTTAGTTCAGTATGTGTAAGCTATGATGTAGCTGCGCCCCTGATGAAGTCCACCGAACACGTCTACAACCGCGGGGCCGCCGCCATCTTGTCTGTTCCAGAAGATGCAGTAAATGTGAGTGTGCGATGACTACATGAACATGTTGAATGTGTGTGTGTTGTCCGTTCAGAGGCCTGCTGTGCTTATTAGTATTCTAGGCAGGTAGACTCTGCCACTGACTCTCTGCTCAACCAATAATAATGGTCTGATGGGAGTCTGATGGCCACGCGGCCTTCTCATGTACACACACATAATCACCGCAAAACACAGACGCATATCCATTCAAACACGAAGAGTCATTTATAAAACCGGTACACTTAATGCAGTCACATATACTGAATTGAAGGTTATTTGTATTTAAATGTTGTTTTTTGTCACTTTTGCTTATAGACGGTAATGCGGTATCAGATGATGCTGTGAGAGCCAAGAAATCCAGATGTTCCCCATAATAAAGAAAATTCACAGATGAGATCTCTAGACATCAATGGATTAAATAAAAAGCAAATCGCTCTCTGCGCCTCTGATATTTCTCCTGGGAAAAAGAACCAGAAATCTCACAAATTAAGAGTTCTTAACAGAAGAGATCTTAACAATGCCACAAACTGAGCTCAGATTTGTCACATCAATATTATTGAATGTGAACTTAAACATTTCTCATCAAATGATTTTTTCCCAAAAATCTTCATTCATTTTATTGTACATCTCTGTACTCTTAACAATTCTCTTATTTGTTTCCTTTTTTCCTAAGCAATTTTATAAGAAACATCTGAGATTAAAGGGATACTCGACCCAAAAAATGAAAATTCTGTCATCATTTACTCCAAACCTCTATACATTTCGTTGTTCTGGGATATTTGGAAGAATGTTAGCGACAGTTCTGAGGCACCATTGAAAATGATAGTCGGAAAAATGATTGTCTTTTTTTTGTTCTGTTGAACACAAAAAATATACATTTTGAATAATTTAGGAAAGCAAACAGTTATGGGGCACCCTTGACTACCATTAATTCTTTTTTCTAAAATGGAGTCAATGATGTCCTAGAACTGTCAGTTGCTTACATTCTTCCAAACATCTTTCTTTGTGTCAAACAGAGCAAAGAAATGTATACAGGTTTGGAACAACTTGGGGGGGGGGGGAGTCATTCATGACAGAATTTTCCTTTTTGGGTGAACTATCCCTATAAGTTGATGCCTAAATGAAACACAGATGAGAACTTCATAAATTGTGACCCTGGATCACAAAACCAGTCTTAAGTAGCACTGGAACATTTTTAGTAAAATACATTGTGTGGGTCAAAATTATCGATTTTTCTTTTATGCCAAAAATCATTAGGATATTAAGTAAAGATCATGTTCCATGAAGATATTTTGTAAATTTCCTACCTTAAATATATAAAAACTTTATTTTTGTGAGTGGATGGTCTGCCACAGTGCCCCTGATTAACAACTTCAAAGGCAATTTTCTCAATATTTTGAATTTTTTGCGCTCTCAGATTCCAGAGTTTTAAACGGTTGTATCTCAGCAAAAATCATTAGGATATTAAGTAAAGATCATGTTCCATGAAGATATTTTGTAAATTTCCTACCTTAAATATATAAAAACTTTATTTTTGTGAGTGGATGGTCTGCCACACTGCCCCTGATTAACAAATTAAAAGGCAATTTTCTCAATATTTTGATTTTTTGCGCTCTCAGATTCCAGAGTTTTAAACGGTTGTATCTCAGCCAGATATTGTCCTATTTTAACAACTCGTATATCTATAGAAGGTTTATTTATTCATCTTTCAGATTATGTAAAAATCTCAATTTCGAAAAATTGACCCATAAGACTGGTTTTGTTGTCCAGGGTCACAATTCATGAAATCTCCTGAGCGAGCAACCTCTGAGCATTTTCCTCTGGGAGATCTGACCTGTCTCACTTTTTGCTCAATTATTAGCAAAGCCTTTGTTTCATCATGCGGAATAATAAATAGAGTCACCAGCCCAATAATTCTAAATAAAACATAAAACATTTAAAAACAATATACACAAACTCTAAACTCTAGTAGATAATAGGATTAGTTTTTTTTTTTGCATTTTCTGGGCAATTTTGCTTCGCAACCTTTTGGGACACAATTTGATCAATTTATTTATCCTCTGGAGTTATTGAGTAAGCAATTAAAGCAGAGGAGCGGCTTCGTTTCTCTCTCCGCCAAAGTTATTCGGCCTGTTTAATTGCCTCTTCCACAAAAGCTGCGAGTGAACCGCTGGCTCTCTTAGCTGATGGGCAGGAAGTAAAGAGAGGTGAAAATGAATGTCACTACACAGCCAGTAAATTAAAACAAGGCCGACAACAGGCTCTAACTTAACCGAGGAGAAGATTGGCCCGTGTCTGGTGTATTACTACTCATTTAGAGTCAGTGCCCACTGAAAAACCTTATTAGTGTTTGCTGCTGTTGTACTCAGTGAGTGTGTTATTAAAACTCTCAAGTATTCCTTTCTCGAACAGTGACAACATCATATATCCATCAGTATTGGATGACGTCCTTAAACTATGGTAAGCGAGGTGACAATAGAAATAATTGTTTTAATTAAAGACCAAAATAACATTCAAACCGATTTCATGGATTTCTCACAGGCTAGTAATAATGCCTGCACCCTCTAGTGTACGAAAACCACCATGCTGCTGTCAATGTAAAAAGAACAGTCCAATAAAAAGTGAGCCAATCAATATATGTTTTGCAGTCAGACATGCAGGTGGATCTTACGTTGACCATTTACAATAACAGAATGGGGTATATGCATACGGGTCGATGAGGTACTTCCACTAAAATCTCATCCGTTACATCCGTAGCCATAGGGAACAATGGCGTTTTGCGTCAGGATGCACATAAGATTTCGATCAACAACGTGAGTCTAATTATTCAAACACTTCGCCATACGTCGACAACCAAAAAAGAGAAGCACTTCAGCCTATCTGTTTCAAGGTACATCAACAAATATGAAAAAATGCAAAGTGAACTTTTGCACTTACTGGAGGCATGACCACAGAGGCACTTAACAATGCTCACCTGTAGTGCTGTCGGTTCGCCGAAATTTGAACGTTTACTTACTAAACACATCGTTATCACTTCGTGAAAAATCTCCTTAGTGCTATGAGTACCCTTGTGGAAGTGGGTTCTTGGCACTATAAGCATGACGAACAAATACAGACATTGACTGTCGTCGTGCACTCTTCTATTTAATAAGCTTGTATTTTATTTAAAATTCTATTATTTTGTGAAATATAGTTTAATATGTTTAAGGTGTTTTGTACGGTAAATGTTTAAATGTTGGTTTTAATATGTAATATTGTGTAATGTATGTTAATGTAGTATGGTTTGTGTGACTGAAGGCTATGTGAGTCCAGAGAGAGTTTAAACACAGTTGTAAAATATACAATTTGTGTATCACTTGATTTTGTTAATCTCAGGGCTACAAAATGTATTCAAAGGAAACACTATTTACTTTTTTATAAATCGTAAATGAAATGTAGTAATGCCTTAAACTAGAACCTTTTACTTAAAGTTTGCTGATTTTAGTTTTTTCTTTTGAATCTATGACAAACTCATTTTAAAGGGACAGTCCACCCAAAAATGAAAATTCTATCATCATTTACTCACCCTTAGGCTGTTCCAAACCTGTATAAATTTCTTTGTTCTGATGAATACAGAGAAAGATATTTGGAAGAATGTCAGTAACCAAACCGATCTCATCCCCCATTGCGATCTCATCCCCCATAGTAGGGAAAATAAGTCAATGGGGGATGAGATCTGTTTGGCTACGTTATTTTAAGGTGAACTATCCCTTTAAATATCGGTTGTCAACCATAAAAATGATCAGCCAGAATTATTTTGTCAGTGGTTTCCCATCACATACAAATTCAGATCCAAAAAGAAGGGCCAAATGAAACAAACTATTGATATACTGTAACAGTTCCACAGCTTTGTCTCGTTGCACTCTCGTGAGCACAGTCTCTCTCTCTCTCTCTCTCTCTCTCTCTTTCTGACTGCAGGCTAAGTGAGTACCGGGCCAGGCCGGACTCCCTCAGTGGCAGCTAATGTTCCTGACCCAGCACTCCCCGAGCCACCTCAAGCCCCGCAGGCCTTTGAAGAGCCGACCCGCTCGAAGGTCTCCTGATGGCTGGTGAGGAAATTTGCAGGAACAACTGAAAGAGGCCTTGTGTTTATTCAGCTCTCTTTAATGAGGAGAGAGAAGGATTATCACTGGCCTGGATCTCCACTGGAAAGAGAGAGGAGAAAAAAGAACATAGAAAACGACCGCTCCACATGTTGTTCTACCTCTGACCACTCCAGCAGATTTTAAGCACAAGGGAGGTGGAACTAGAGAAAGTGAAGGGGAGAAAAAGAAGCGAACAGAGCCTGCTGTGCTGATGCATTTCGAGGCTGCTTTCTGTACTTCCATGTCCAGATGTTTCTACTGCAGGGCCAATTGGGGAGGAGAGATGGATTTAGGAGCTGGACGTGGTTCGGATGGGGTGGATTGAGGATGGAGGAAATCTAATACCACCTCCTCATGAAACCTGTTTATCATGATTTGTGTTCCTGAGTCAATCCTACAATGTATAATGCAAAAGTGGCACATGGAGCTAGTTATCCATGTATGAGGATTTGTGTCAAAACATGCTATTTTCTTAGTGCAGAAATAAGACGTATTTATAGATTTAATTGATTTTTTTAATAAAAAGTAGGTGAAATGATCTATTCAAGATGCATTCTAGAAAATAATATTACATATTATATATTTTTATATGTGCATTTTATAAATTTCACTCTCTGGACTCACATAGCCTACAGTCACACAAAACATATCTATTAAAATATATAATACAATTTTTTAGTCTGATAATATTAAAACCATATACTGTAAACCATATGATATATATACTGTATATGAGTTTGGTTCCAAAATGACATGACTCCGTTTTTATTTTTTTTTCAAAAATCATGTTTTTGATTATGCATTCCAATTCATATCAATCAAGTTGGTTTGTTTTGATTTAAGCCATAATAACTAAAAAAATACAGCTAACTAACACAATAAGACACAATAAAAACATGATTACATAATAAAAACATTTTTAAAAAAAACCAAAGTTATCTCACTTTGGAACCAAACTCTTCAAATATATATATATATATATACATATATATAATATATATACTNTATATATATATATAAATAAATTATATATTAATATATATATATATATATAAATAAATCATTTTAACCAGTGGCTCGATTTGTCCTTTTCCAAAATGTATTTAGACACCTTATATCTCACATTATGACAGTTTATTGGCTATAGAAAATGGTAATAAAATATGACAAGAACTCTATTCTAACTTGAGTAGAAAAGTATGTAATGGATTAATTTAAATAGCTGTCAGCTGTTAAATTTAAGTAGATAATACCACTTTATAATGCGAACTTGTTATTAATTAAGTAATTCGAGAAAAACACTTAAGCGAAACATGGTCAGGTCAAAGTGTCTGAATAATTGGTCCCAAAATTTTATCAATTTTACTGGAAGTCCACTGTAATAAGAATTTTTGGTATATGTCACAGCTTACTTTATTTTGCTATACTCACTTAAATGCACCCACTAAAAAAATATCAAAGATTATATCTGGTGTCTGAATAATTTGTGGTTGGACTGTATATAGAAAATGGAACCTGCTTCCTTGCCTGCTCTATCTGTCAATTTATCAAGCAGTCAAACTATCCATAACCTCACTATTAGATGTTATCTCATTGTCAACAGCAAGCTGACTGTGTTCTTCAAACAGTGAGACAGCGACCATCAGGGGATCAATAGTAGTGTCTATTGTTCATTCATTGAGGAGGGCATTAGGACTGCATGCTGTATCATGCATCCTCCACTGATGCAGGTCAAAGGTCATGAACTCTGAACCAACAACACACGGCTTACACACGAAGCAAACCCAGTCGCCAGAGGCTGGAACCCTGAGCTGTGCTGAGCAACTGCCCCAACCTCCACCCTTTAGAAGAGAAGAGCAAACAGCCCACTGCTTCATAATCCACACATCAAGATCGTCCTCAGACACACAGGGTGACCTATGACCTTCGGCCTCCAGCTAGGGTCTCCAAGTTCAAGGTTAGGCTGGGGTGAGACACGGCCAGATCAGAAAGGCCAGAATGGACACCTAAATGGCCAGCGAAGAATCCACATCGGTTTACATCATTTTAGACTGTTAACTTGTGTGTGTGGTATGCTGAAAAACACGTTGCCAAAACACTTTCACGTTCCATCTGGCGCCCCTTTGAGAGAGCAGGCCTGTTGGTTTACAAGTCTACCACTTCAGAGCTATAAAACTGCACTTGAGTGGATTAATAAATAAAATAAAACAATATGCCACTTCATTGGTGTTGATTAGCAAAACCACATAATGTTGATATCCAATTATGCAAGACTGCCTCAACATCTGTTTTTTACACTAAAATTGTCTTTAAATTTCTCATAAAAGACAGCCTGATATTTATAAGGTAATTACTCGCTTGCATTTAAAACAGTGGGGCTCTGATATAAAGTATTAAAAAAGCAGCACTCCTTTTAGGACCGTATGCCTTGGTGGGAAGTGTAAAACCAGAGAGATGTTTTTCAGGCATCATTAAAACAGATTGTTTTGGCACCTTCTCACCTTGAAAGAAACAAAAAAGCAAACGCAAACACTTCCTTAAAACGAATGTTTAAAAACTCCCCAAAGTTTTGGTAAACATTCTAAATATTGCATAAAAATATTCATTAAAATGGGGTCCCTCTCCTACAGTAGGTAATTGCAAATCTATGATTATATAATTCCTTTATATTTATAATTTATTTAATTAATAATATTGATTATATACACACGCACACACACTGAGACTGAAAGAATACCGAGATGCATAAAAGTTGTGGAAAAATCAGGCTTATTCCATCAAATACATTGTGCCTAAAATACATGTAAAACATTAATATTGTATTTTATATAAACATTGAATCTTTTTTTTTTTCATTTTTACCAGTATGTCCTGTTTCAATTTTCTGCAAATAAATGCAAAATAATGTGGGGGAATTAAGAACAAAAATGATCATGTTACTTATACAGTACACATAGCCTACATATAAATAGTACATTTTGAAAAACTGAAAACAGTTTCTGGAATTGTCTATGGATATTTTTCCAAGGCTGTAGATTCAGTATATATTATTTCTTGTTGAATAAAATGTAAACAGCACAGTGCTGTAGTTTATTAATTCTGCTACTCGAATGCATTAGATTTCTGGTTTCAACTTCCCTTTACTTGCCAAGATGTGACATTTTGTCACGCGGTGGCACACAATTTTTACCCATAGTTCTCAGTGAGTGACAGAGGCCAGGAATAGCACATGGCAAATGACTTCAGCGTGAGAGATCAATATTGAAGTGTGATACTTTAGATATACTGTCAGATCTAAACCTGCACAAATGTCTTTGCCACGGCGATCATTCCCTCCCCAGGCTAAACGCGCCGAAGACTTTTCCCACGATGTGGGTTATGGGTGTGAAATTATACACAGTGTGTCGACAAACTAGTTTGAATGCGTTTCGTGTTTTCATACTCACAAACAGTCCGCAACTGCCGAAATCCTTTTCCTCGTTTCCTCACAGACCTAAAAACACACACAAAGAAATAATCATATTCAAACAGCCTTCAATCAAATCTAAAATTCAATTTTCCTCATCCACTTCAATCAGTCGACACAAAGAAAACACCAAGGTCTGTAATCGCAAAGTTGACTGATCAGCATTCTTTTTCCTATACTTCCTGACTGTTCCCAATCATTTCTGGCCCCAAGGCCATACTTAATACCACACAAAACCAGCTTGTGAATAAACCTTGTAACGGACAAACTAGGAAAAAGGCCAAGCCACGTTTCTGTGCCACATCTGTGACAATAAAAAAAACATATTTTAACAAACAACAGTATTGTGAGTACAGTATGAAGCAGTGGCACATGAATGCAAATACAGACTTAGATAAGCACGCGCACGCAAATACTCCACCGTACCACCTAATCTCTCTCGTGGCATTACAACGTTTTGTGTTTTTACATGCATGCCTGCATTCGCAGAAATTTTATGAGGATGCAATTTTTGTGTAATATTTTACATGTAAAATACTTTTATTTAAAAGGGATAGTTCACCCCAAAATTTTAATTCCGACATGATTTACTCAAACTCTTGTCATTTCAAACCTGTATGACTTTCTTTTACCTGCAGAACACAAAAGAACAAACCATTCACTTCTATTGTATGTAGTCAATGGGTTCCGCCATTGCCCGGTTATCAACATTCTTTAAAACACCTTTTGTGTTCTTCAGAAGAAAGAAAGCCATATAGGTTTGAAATGACAAGAGGGTGAGTAAATGATGAATTTTCATTTTGGGGTGCGCTATCCCTTTAATATACCTATGCACAGATGACTACAAGAAACCAAGGTGTACGTTTATTTCCCCCCAGTGTAAACTCCAATGCAACAAGCTTTTTTGTCACTGTGTTACAGCAGCTCTGGGGAAATGTGCTAATTACTGACTCTTTTTAATAACAGGCCACAGACTCACACACATACACACACAGATTTACGGTGCCCCACGGAGGCAGCAAGTGAGGACCCCTGCCTCCAGTGGCCCACCACCGCCGAATGAGATATAGTGAGGTATTGATTCCAATGCCACTTCATTTCGCAATAACTATTACACAATATTCGCTTGCTTGCTCCTGGCCACTGATTTATACTGGCCTGTTATTTGCATTACCAGTAAGTGTTTTTCTATACCGCAGCTATGGAAGGCCCATAACACACCCACACAGACGAGAAAACAGACGCATGCACCTTTTAACTTCTAGTGTACATATACATCTCTCAAAGTGCAGCGCATGGACATTTCAATCTCATGAATCTAAACTAGGTTTGAATTTAGAATGAAGCGTTTCCATGAATTCCTTCCTAATCCTACGTATATGGGTGACTCCTTATGATCTTAATGGACTCACCAGGATCACAACTTGGACATCAAGTGTTGTCTTCCAAACATTTTACATTTCCATTTTTCCATTGATTTAATCGGCAGATGCTTTTATCTAATGCATACGGTGCATTCAAGTTGTACATTTTATGCATGTTAGTGTTTCCCATTTGAACCCCTGACCTTGAGCTACCATTTGAGCAACAACATTACTACTACAAACAACATATTTTTCCTTTATTTATTTATTTAATTGTTGGGCTTTTAAATGACTTTTATTTATAGAGGCGGTGTAGATTATGAGCAGTCAGAATAAGTTCTGACAGCGTTGCAAGCCAAACGTGGCACTGCTGACCACGCCAGAAGACAGGCGCTACCCACTACCCCACATCTCTGGTTTGTTTAACTTTCTGACGACTCGGACTTAAATTAAATAAGCTCCAATAAATTAGCCCAGTTTGGTTAAAATGAGCAATTAAAAAAGACTACGGTTTATGAACAGGTGTCCTCGTTTAGCTATGAATGAATACGTCTTGTAAAAACTCTTTGTCTGGGATCAATGTGAAAGACTGTTGCTCGTGGTGCATGTAAGCAGAGGATTTTGCATGCAAAGTGTGCTCATCATAGTGCCAGGCCTACATCATCAGACCACCTAGCGACGAGGGTGCGCATGTTCAAGCCGAGCGCGTGCCGAAAGGGGAGGGGTGCTAGGAGTCACGTGCCGATCTGAAATTCTCATACATATCCTCTCTGGAGGCGGCAGAAATGCCCGCCTGGCTTGCCCACTCCACCACACTAAACAAAAGCACAACGCAGCCTTAATTGCTACTTGGCTGTTTTGCATCTGGAGGGTGTCATCTCGGCGGTGATATGTAAATCAGCAGCCCCGCCTCCTTCTCCCCCACCCACTGCCAGGGCATAATAAGCTCTTTATCTGCATACGGGGGCGGGCAAACGAGCAGGCTGGCTGCCAAGTTTGCAGGGCTGGTGAGTGTGGCAATGCGGAAAGAGACACTTGTTGCCATAACGCCAGCCTGTTATGCCAAGTAGAGCGGTACGTACACAGATGGCCGGGGTCCGCTGGCGAGTAGACAATCAGGCGCTGCCACTTTAATACCAGCAGGGGAGAAAAGGCACGTGGCATGCCGGTCCACCCTGACTCAGCCCATATTCAGTGCATTCATGAATGGAGTCCATTCATATGCAGAGTCTAGGCTAATTTTATGCTAATGTGGTGAAGGGGAGGAGGCAGCGGGGCTAAGTTGGTGTTTGTGTGTATTGTGGAAACGCGTGCGTGAAGTGTGCGTATTCAGAGTGAACTGCCTGAATGTCTGAATTAGTTACCGCCATCTGTTAAATAACCAGAGGTCACGAGAGAAGAGCTTGGCATGCGCTGCTGCGAAAATAGTACAGAAGCTCCTATTCAAACTTTATTAGAGCTATAATTATTATGTTTTATTAAAGGATATCTTAAGTGACATCTATGCCGATAAAAGATTAAGAGCAATTGAGGGCTTTCTGGCACGGCGAATATATTGCTACTTTCATAGATGGAGGGGAAATTAAATTTTTGGACTATTGAAATTTAGCGACTCAATCCAAAATGCATATTCATTTTTGATTAACTTTCGGTTGTACAACGCTTGGCAGACGAAGAAGTAATTCAGCAGAAGGACATCAATATGCTATCCTTCTCGTATTAATAAAAAAAAACTCGCAGAGCCGCGGCATCGCCACAGCCGAAACATTTTCAACAAATGTTCCCATCAGGCCTTTCTTTAGTTTCTGATTTACAGGGATGAAAGGTAAAAGGTGAGGAGTTGAAATGCTGAGCAATTGCTCTTGCGTGTGAGTGTGTTTGTGTAAGAATGAGGCAATGCTAAAGTCACATCCCCTGGAGCTTTAAGTGTCCCCGCGCTTACACGGCTCCTATCAACATCTCGTCTTAATGCATTTTCTATACCTGCCTGCGTCCCGGCTACATGGACTCTCCAATGATTTAGAGGCAGCAACAAACCTGTCCCATTTTCAGACGGACATTATTGATAGACTGTCACTTCAGATTGTAGCTAACTGCTAATGGTTATTTTATAGTGCATATGTCAAATCTGATGTGGAGTGGGTTCGCTTATTTATTTATTTATTTTCACACTTTTCTTTTCCTACATGACATTTTCAAGCTGGTGTCCTTTGCTAAAGCTAACAGATGTCACACTAACAAAATCAGACTTGACACACATTGGTTGTGTGTTAAACTACACCTGCCAAGTAGCGTGCACATGCAGTGTTTTGCATGATTTCAAATGCATCTGTGCTTGTCTCAACCTGCGTACTAAAGATTTTGGCTTGTTGCATGGTAGAAAGAAGAAATTAGACTGCTCACTTTGTATAAAAATAAGAATGCAATGGACATAGCAATTATTCTGCCCGCTTTTAAGACCCTGATGTACGGAGTATGATTTTAATTGATTTACCAAAGACATTTAAACTTTGGAAGGCCTTGGCAAAAAAACTGTATGCACAGATATACGGATAAAACATGCTTAGTATTAACCTATACCAATGAATCTTATCAGCTGTTAAAGCCAGTCCACTTTTATCTTGGCCATGGAAAATCGGCTGAGCATACAGAATTTTCACAGTGTGAGTTATAATGGGGTGGAAATCATTTGAATGCCAAAAATTACATTATTTACAATATCTCTCTAGCCTTTATACTAAGTACAGTATGTATTGCTATACTGTAAAAATTCCCACCATAAATATAAAAAAACTTCTGCCTTAAATAATGTTTAAGTAAAATTTGTGTTTCACTTTAATTTTTTTCTGTTTCTTTATTAAGTTTAACAAGCTGAGTAAGAAAATCACATAATTTTTTTACCATCGACATACTCGCATAAAAATAATTTCACACATTTATACGTATCTGTTTATTACTCGTACGCAGACATGACAAGGTACTGGCACAACACTGAGCTCAAAACAACAGTTTAACATAACAGTTATTAAAAATGAGTTGTCCAAAACTTCAGAAGTTGATCGTTTTTGACTTTTATGACTAATACTGTCCTTACGAACCAAGTTCCAGACGTAGTCACCTATTTTCGCTTCATCCCACCTTCCCTGTGCTACAGAAATTTCTAGAATTATCTGACAGTGACAA
The DNA here is from genome assembly GCF_024868665.1 of Triplophysa rosa. Taxonomy (NCBI): domain Eukaryota; kingdom Metazoa; phylum Chordata; class Actinopteri; order Cypriniformes; family Nemacheilidae; genus Triplophysa; species Triplophysa rosa. The sequence goes on from NC_079890.1 coordinate 34,562,497, forward strand.
TTGGAAAATATGTTCAAATTTGTACAGTTTTTGTTTATTTGCAATATACCGATATATCGTAATGAATGATATAAGCTCAAAATTTACTTGAGCAAAATATACACTAAAACATTGATGCTATTTGAAAATAACTATATATATATATATAAATAATAATTATTAGCAGTTGTGCAAGAACTATAAAAAGGTCGGGCAAAACAACAATTTGTTACACTGTGAAATCAAAGTGGTGCCCTGCAGTGAAAAAATACTTGTTGACCAATACGAACTTTAAAAAAGTGAAAAAAAATCGGAAAAATAAAGTGACAAATTATTTGGTCAAATTATTTACTGTCAAAAACAGTACAAAACTGTACCTGTTCTGTCGCTGGGGTGGTAACCTTAAAGGTTCCTTTCTGCACCTTTACATAAAATGTTTTACCTTATTGGGTATGTTATTGTACTTAAGAACCTATTGTTTTGTTAAATGTTAGGGATGCAAAACATTAAACTGTAACGCTAAAGGTACACAATAGGTCCTTAAAGTACAATAACGTACCCAATAAGGTACCCCAAAGGGTACAACATTTTGATATATTTTGTATACCTGTAAAGTTACAAAAAGGACCACCCCAGCAACAGAAAACGCTTTTGTCTGACAATGTAAATATTATATATAAGAATATATAGTATATAGCAAGAATCAAATCTAAATCTAATGTTAATGTTTGTGTGACATATCCTCTGTTCATCGTGTATCTGTGTAGTGTGGACTAGTAGACGTTTCATATATGGCTGGATCTTCGAGGGCCTCAATTTTGCGGGTATTAATGAGAGCTCGGGGAGAAGATCCAGCGTCAGTCGATCAGTCTGTGCATCAAAGCCTGGGTGGCTTCATGCATGCCTTTTTGTTTCACTACTTGAATCATCAGAGTCATTTGAAATCAATTTAACAATCACTCCTGAGACTGATTTGAGTATGTAAATGTGGCCAGGCGGGGAAAAATCGGGTAAGCAGCAGAAGAGAAAGGGGGGAGAGAGACAGAAATGGCAGTGAGCATCTATTACTGCATTAAAGAGTCGAATCCTTTAATTCCACACGCAGCAGGACACCGAGAAAGCGAGAAACAAAAGCAGCGAGTGCAACGTGGACAGAAAGAGACATAAAATATATAATTGCACTGATGAATAACCATAAAAGCAACAAAGGAATGGAAGAAAATGACAAAGGTTAGAAAATATTTGCTCTGTTTGAAAACCTAGTGAACTGCCTACAAGTAGTATTTTAAGGCATCATAGACACTTTACGTAAACATAGGAATCTTAATAAGGGATGGGTCACACAATGGTTAACTAGTATACCAAACAACTAGTCGACCTAACAGTTTTTCTAAAAGCCCAGTAAAACATGTTTGATCAACTGCTTTAATTATACAGTTATAATACTAAATATTACTACTATATTATACAGTTATTATACTAAATCTTGATTATGCCGCCTACTAAGATAACTAAGAAGCAAAAATTCAACGCCATAAAAACAAGCCTGTTTTAGACAATTAAAGTGTGTGCCATGCATTTATACTTCCTAGAAAATGATACCATCACATTATTTTATATAAAAAGTCAATTACGAGAATCAGAATAAGTATGCTTAAAATGCAGCTGTATATGTAGGCATTAGACATCAAAGCAGCTATTTATTTGCACAAAGCCATTGCCATTAAGAACTGCATTGCTGTCTGTGCTCTCAAATATCGCATGAAAACACAAAATGAAAAGAAAGTGCTGAGAGACAAAGGAAACGTCATAAGCAGAAGATTTGTGGTGTTCGGACATTAGAGGTGATCACAAAAGCTTGAAAAAGATTCAATTAAGCATCGTATCCATTGACCTTATTGCCATGGTTACCAAACAGAAGAAAATATTAATCACGCATGCATTTGTGGAAAAGATGAGGAAAATAGAGAGAAAATAAAGGTTATACAGAGTTGAGGAAACAAAGATGCAATGCATCCACGAGCGAGTGCAATTTAATAAGGCCCAAAACTGCAGTCTGTACTCCTCAAGCTGGAGGCACGTGGGCATCTTTCTGTTGACATCCAAACCTGGCGGTCCACTTGACCTTGCGGAACAAACAGACTCTGGTCCCTAATAATGTGTTTTTCGTTATTTGGATGAAAATTCTGTTCTTTAACTAATGGAGACACAAAGAAAGAGGCAAACTGGGTAGATAATTTATACCCTCAATCTGTACACTCAATTTTCTTCATTTACTACAACACTGAGCTTTGCTTGTCCAATGAATGCTCCTGTTTTTTTTTCACTTTAAAAATATTTGCACCTTCCTGTAGATCAACAAGTAGATCATGGAGGCAACAACACCAATATCATGGGTTCCAAGGGAATGCACAAGAATACTTTTAATAAAAGCATCTGGCAAATGCATGAATTATGAATAATAATATCAATTTGTACCAAACACATACTTCTAGATGGATGAGCGGCAAAGGTGTGTCTCCTTGAAGGGGCACACACCTGTTTCTGATCCAGAAAAAGAGGGAAAAGTAAAAACAAATTTCACACGCATACTTAAAAAAATTGACAATCATTTTCAATCACCCTGAGTAGCGGCGCACTGTTTTGGCGTATTTGGCTGCACAGCGCTGAGGGGGGAAGTTGAGCATTGTTCTATTTGATGAAACTGTGGAGTGTTTGCTCGCTGTCTGCGGGGACTGTCTTGAAAACAAGCTATCTGGAAACTCCCCCCGCTGTGCGAAATGTTAAATAAACAAAGGCATGGATAAACAAAATCCTTCCATTTTAATGTCACCGAGAAAAAATACCACGTTTTAATGCTAAGATTGCTCCAGGAAGCGACAGCACCGCCGACACAATTTTAGAAAGTTTACACATCGGTGGAATTTGGATTATAATCACTTTTCGTAATTATAAGGTTTATGAGAAAATAGAATGACGAGAAAATCTCTTTCACTGAGCTCAATGCTGGAGGAATGTTTCACAGAAAAAAGATCAATTGACACAAATCTGAATGTGCCAAAGAAAACTTGCATGAGCCATTCATGCAAATATTCTCTAATTTAATATTTTAAATATTTCAAATACTTCGAATAGCTAGTTTTAATTAAAGTGCTAGATGGCTTGTTTAGCTGAAGGACAGCTAAGAATAGCGCTCTATTGCTCAGTTTTAATAGAGTGGTGAATTATGCTTTACTTAATAAGAATGAATTCGTTCTCAGATGTTCCTTAAAAATTTGTTGTGAGAAATAATTGTTAACATCCTTGACACATAGACAATCTATAGAGCTCTGGATGCGGTTATCATAAATCAGATAAATCAGTCTTAATGGTCCAGTGTGTCATTTCTTGGAAGATCTATTGACAGAAATGCAATATAATATACATAACTATGTCTTCAAAGCTGTATAAAGACCTTAGATTATGAAGCGTGTTATGTTTTTATTACCTTAGATTGAGTTATTTCTATCTACATACACCGCGGGTCCTCTTGCATGGAATTCGCCATATTGTTTCTACAGTAGCCCTAAACGGACAAACTGCTCTACAGAGCGTGTTTCGTAAATATGTTATCTCCTTCGGCGAAGAAGCGAAAACGTGACGACATCTTAGTCCTGTGTCAGCACCGTAGTGCTTCAAAAGGAAGGGGTGGAGTGGAGTGAGCCGTTGGTTGCAATTTGCAACCTCCCCGCTAGATGTCGCTAAATTTCATACACTGGACCTTTAAATGAAGTTTATATTGAAATCTGAGATTTGATTGCACATTTGACATGATATCTTGGCAAATCCGAGCACCAATGTGTGACATTTATAAGCAGTTTTCAAAGACTAAAGTGATAGCCTCCATTTGTTCTCCATTTAAACTCATTGCTGTCTAGAAAGACAATTGATGAATTCATTTTTTGTTATTTTCCTCAAGAGAGAGTAAACATTTTTTATATAGATAAAATGAGATGCCCTGCTCCTACCTCGCTGTGTATAAATGATAATGCTCTATGTAAATGCTGATTCATATTTAGACTACACAAATCTGATTTTATTCTGCATAAAGGTGACAGAGAATGAAAATGATGCAGAACAACCCACTTTATACAGGCAGTGTAAGGGAAGCCTCGTGCAACCACACAGCCCCTTCCAGGTACAATTAAAATCCCCAGCATTAGCCATCTCTACAAAGGTCATTAAGCCCCGCCCTTGTAGGTCATGTGATTAACCAGTGGCAGAACCCCTTTGCAATGATGTGTATGATCCCGGCTCATATTCACTGGACGGCAGATCCAAGCTGAATGAACAGCCAGGGACAGTCTGAGACTTACAAAAGACCATCAGTGCGTCTTCAGACGTTGTTGGTACACACGAATAAACAAAGCAAGACATCCCCTTATTAGTTTCAATCAGATAAACTCTTCATGTCTGTGCTGCTTTTGTTCATAAAATTCATAGCAGAATGTTATGGATTCACAGTAGTAGCTTTTAAAATAGTTTAGTAGGATCAAGTATTGTTAAAAACATGTCAAATGTATGATCCCTGAGCTACAAACCTTTTTGGTAGTGAAACATTGGGTTAAATTCTGCTGTTCATCACTCATAGAATTATATAATAAGATATAAACGAGCATTTTCTATTAGAAATTATTATTCTGTTTTGTGTAAATGTACCTGTTCAAATGATAAATCCCGCTCTGATGGTAAAAATTAATGACATGATCTGATATTTGTTGAAAAAAATACCGCACCCTTATACAGCTTCATTGAATTGAGGGTAACTAAATTTTCAAATAGGAGGATTGACTACTACTTTAGGATGCTTGGAAAGCTACACGTTCAAGGTTGCTTCCCCTCAGACTGATCAGCATTGCTCATCATGAGCCCTCCAGTGTGCTTCACATGCGCACCAGACACGGGATCATGGCTATGAGTGGCATGGAGATGAAGAACAAAACCTGCATATTACAGATGCTCATATCTCACGGCTGACTGTGTCGGTTCACACAGACTTCACAGCTCCATCATAAACAACGATTACTCACGGCCGTCCACGAGTCAATGCCTTTCATTGAATCCAGATGCACATCAAACAAGCGAGCCAATCGCAGGCTTTAGAATTGGGTGAAAGTATGCAAATTGCGTTTGCATGGATATATGGCAAGACTAAGATGTAAACATTTTGTTGCTAAATGGGAAGATAACAAAAACCATATTAAAGTAGGGTGAAACATGATGGATAACATTTTTAATATGTGCATTTTAGAAAAAAAGGAAGATAAAGCAATTTTTCTTTACAACTACCTAAAAGTGAATTGGGTAAGTTCTGTAATACGAGCACTAGCAAATTACCTAGCAAAAAAAGGAAAGAAAAAAACGGTCGAGTCAGGGTTGCTGTATAAAGATGCTGGAAAAAAACAGTGCAACATTGTGAATGCAGGAATGAATTTTGGAGGAAATTAACCCGAGAATAGCATACCTACACCTGCATATTAACCTGATGAGGAAGTGTTTTAGCAGAAAAATTACCTTCAATAAAAAGTGTATGGAGAAAGTATATAATGTCTGTCAGTGGAATAAACTCCAGCTCTGAGGTTAAGAGCAGTAGGAGTTACTCTCTTCAGCCACATCAAACCCACACATCAAATCTCACACACCATGAACATGCTCGACATGTCACAATTTTACCTTCAATTTACTGTGAAAGAGACCGCTGTTGTTGTCCTCACAATGAATCCCATGATTCAAATGTACTGGAGTAAACTCATGAACATATTTAAACACATTACTGAGTAAAAAATGTTAAAAGGAATGTTTTAATCGTTCATTTAAAGAAAATGTTAAATAAAAAGAATTATACGTATGTATGTGTATGTATATGTAAAAATATGTATATATGTATGTGGGTAGTTGACAAATATCCAGCTGTGTCCTATGGTGTGACATAGCATAAAATTAGAAAACAAACTGTTAATAATTTATTATTTTATATTATTAATATTTATGTTTAGCCTATAATATAAAATAGCATAAGACAGATTTATCATCTTGTTTTTTTCTACATTTATGCTGTCAGACCAGATAGGACACATTCACACATTATTTGTCAATTCAACCTCTCTCTCTCTCTCTCTCTCTCTCTCTCTCTCAAATGCCAGTTCTTTAGATCCCCTCTTGACCCTCAGCGTGAAGATACTCTCTCCAGATTTAAGAGCACATGATCGCATCAAACAGACAACAGATTTCTAATAGTGAGGTCATGTGAAATACAGTAGGTGTTTATTTAACATCAAATTTATAAACGACGTTCTGTGCTGGCCCTCAACATGTGGAAAAATACCTTTGCAATGCTAGGTAATACCCTACTGACGATGGACTCCCTCCCAAAAAATACACACGTTGTACACAGACGCTCCAGCAATATTGAGTCTGAACGTAGCATGACGAATGCACAAAAATATATTGTAGTCCTTTAGATTTTTTTTAGCTAAAGGTAAGCCTGATGTAGTTTAAAACAAGAAGACTTCATACTGTGTATACATTTTATTTATTCATAATAATAATATAATAATAATTCAATGTTTTCAAAGCAGCCAAAATCAAACCGAATGACGAAATCTGATTGATACCTGTAGATAAATATAATAAAACAGAGAACATGCTTTAAAATGGTGATATGTTCAGTATTTGGTATTGTGTGTGTTATGTGTTTTTGGAGCATGATCGTGTGTGTGTGTGTGTGCGTGCGTGTGTGTGTGTGTGTGTGTGTGTGTGTGCGTGCGTGCGTGCAGGGGCGGCGAGAGCACAAGAGGAAGTAAGGCCATGCTGAGAAAAGGAAATAGGCTAGAGGACATTTCACGCTCATAGTGGCCAGTGAATTGGAATGACTGCAGCACGGCATGATTTGAAGGTCAGGAGATAGTGGATTATATTCCAGAGGTAGAAAGATGAGGCAGATGATGGGGGAGGGGGGTTAATAAACAGACTTTCTTTCTTTCTTTCTGATTGCAGGACAGGCAAGCAGAATAAAAACGCCAAGGCACCAAACCGACAGCCATTAGTCTCGCACATCACGTCCCATGCGCACACGCGCGACACGCTGAGAAATCTCATTTTAGTCTCCTCTGACGTACTGCCTCCCCATACTGGCCACTAACATCCACCCCCAGCCCAAAAGAGAGAGAGGCAGAGAAAGAAAATGTGTTTTACACAAACAATAACAGCGCTATCAGGCAGAGCGCAGCATTCCGAGAGCGTGATTTAATAAAAACAGAGCGGGATTGAATTATCATATTTTAACTGGATGTGTGTTTCAGTTAGAACGTGTGATTCCGGCCTACAAATGATCCAAATGCTTTTCGGAGGTGCAAGACAGCTCTCTCTCTTTCTCTCTCTCTCTCTCTTCCTCAAAAACAAAAAGCAGGGGGGCACGAGAAGACCGGGAACGTAAACTAATAAGCCTTTTGGATGTCAATGACACAGAAAATAAAGCAAAATGGCTAGAAAGCCGAAGCTCTTGTTTGATCCGGTTCTACGTGTAAGTGTATAAGAGATGTCCAGCCACGAGAAGTTGATTATCTACATGATTGCAGTAATCACACAGAATGAGATGCGAGATGACCACGTGCGTCCGCCTCGAACGGCACGATCACTCCTTACCTTAGACCCTCAGAGGGATTTTATGCATTTGACTAATATGACAACAAAAAAAAAACAGGGTGAGGGCAAAGGAGCACAATAAACAACAAATAGTGCGACAGGGATGTCAGGGGAAGATGTGTAAATCAAGCCAGCTCGTGTAATGAAATTAACTCCAGAAACACGGCAACATTTCGCCTTTTATCTGCCTTGAGCATTCTGCGTTTTTTGTGATCACGTCCCGACACAAAGCAAACAGCAGCAGGCGGAACATGAAAGTATATATTTTTCCCTCACCTATCTAACACATTGCATTCCCTCTCAATTCAGGGTTCCTAGGATTAAAGATATGGTGCTAATGAAATTCAGGAGTCCACTTTTAGCAGACGTCACAAAGGGGTTGAGTGACGCTTGGATAGGCAGTGGATTCTAGATTGTTGTGCCCCTGAAGATGCCTGAAAACATACACATCAAAAGCGAGCGACCAATCCACGCTCCTAGTTGCTCTGTCAGCATGGACGGAGAAGTCTAATAGGCAGAGAGCAGGTGCCAATCATGTCGTGCAGCCAATAGGGTCGCTCTTGTGGATGCAGCACGATGGACTCGCACACTGGCTTGTGTCCCAGCACATAATCTAACAAATACAAGACTAAAGAGTTAAAGAATTGGAACACAGAATAAATTGAAATGTGAGGAAGACTGATTAAACATTTTCATGAATGTCAAATTATTTAAATCCATAATACAGTTGCGTCACGTGTCGTATTAGTCTCTCTTTTTTCGTAAGTGTCCAGTTGTACTGATTTCAGTCCACTGAAATATTGCAAAATCCTTTAAAGAGCAAACAGCCCAGATCAGATCTCCTGCGATACCGTGCTGCACATCCTCAACCAGAACATCCTCATGTCCTCAGGGCACCACGCAGCAGACAAGAGAAATGAACATGTTTCACATGCACAGCTGAGAAACAGCAAGTAAATACGACATCAAATTCAATGTATTGTTACCGTTAAAACAAGAAACAAACATTACCAACACAAAAGCAATGAAAAGGAATTTGTGTAATGTAAATAAATTATTAAAAAAAAAAAAAGTCACATTTTTACATTGTCAGTTTTTAAGAAAATATGCACTATGTATACTAATAACTATATATATACTAATAACTGTTAATTAATAAACAAACTATTAATTAAATTTAGATTCATAATTGTTGATCAGTTTTTTAATAAGTGGGAAGTAATTATTAATCTACAGATGTCTTGCAGTTAGTTATATCATTCATTTATAATGAATTATAATGCTGATGTTACAAAATGTTACATAATTAAAATCAATATTGTTACATAATTACAATTAATATTGGTGATGATTTCAGTGTAATCACATTCATGCTTGACATAATTGCTAAAATGGTTAATTAATTTAGCAAGGTGTTTATATATAAGATACTTTAAAACTACTAAATCAGAAAAAATGAATTGTTAATATTTCTGAAATTGCCAGAACTGAGACACATGTAAATCACAGATTCCTCACTCTACAGGAAAAGCTCTGCTTCCGTGATGGTCACATGAATCACCATGACCAACACTTCACCACAGTCTGACATCCGTTCCATAGTGTGTACAGACGGTAACTGACAAAAGTGATCTGACGCATGTACAGTACACACACAACAGATACGGTTCAGCAGAGCCAGCGAAGCTATAGTTAAAAGCAGATGCGCAGAGCATTTCCGGCCTCCTCCGGACGATAAGACGGATAGAGGCCTGGAACGCAGTTCTCGTCCATATGAATGGCTATCCGTGTTAAGCTTTGAAAGCTGTCATTAATCCTGGATTTGAGGCGCAGAGCCGAATTTTGGTCATGTTATCAGAGCCGTGCCCAAAACCGCCATATTCACCAGCGCTACGTTCAGCTTCAGCGCTACCAACCAACAAAATCACACAGACACTGTCCTATGATGGTTATACAATTATTTCCGAACGATTGACCAGTCCTTCTAAAATGTAACTTCATTGTCGTAAAATAAAACAATAATCTTTTTACATCCAAATCCATCAACATTAGCCTATAAACACATCAGCTAATACTTCCAAAATAATATTTCAAATATTTCGAGTGGTATATAAATTTCACATTTTTTTATATTTACATAATAAATACAAATGCCTAAAATGATGTTTGTATGCACCTTCTGATGTCACATTTTTAGGCAATTATTAAATTAAATTGTGTCGTATTGTGTGTGATGTCAGATGTGGTATGTGTATGTCTGTATGTATCTATATAAATCTCTTTCTCTCTCTCTCTTTCTCTCTCTCTCTCTCTCGTTCACCTTCCCTTCTGACACAAGGAGGCCAAGCTGAGATCCCAGCTACTGATACCACCACCCAGCCAAACATACATAGAGGATCGGACCACCAATCATACACCCGTGCACCTAAATCATGCCGTTTACACACTCCATCAGCACACACACGGTAAGACCCCGGACACAAACACACGCAGGCCTATGATGTATGAGAGATGAACAGAGGCACAGAAATATACACTTCTGACCCAATCACATGTAAACACACAGCTGGGCCCTACGACGTGGATAAACACCGACAAACGTACACGCATCTATGATAAAAATCAAAACAGCACCCACGGATATATTTGTGCAGGGCTTTAGGAGCTCGGATGTGTAGTGTCTGTGCGTGTCTGTGTGTTAATTAATCTGCCTGGGATGTAAGAAACCTGAAGGTTTTTTTCGAGCGTCTACATGTCATGTATGACCGGATGAAGAAACGCACACACTCAACCGGATGAAAATTATATAAGCTTGCCAGCAGTACATCAAGCAACACATAAATACACACGCTGTGAGATTCAACGTAACGCTAACCTCTTGCTGTTAAAACTGAGCCACTGTTTCAGTGTGTTCATGTATATGTGTGTGAGTGTGTGTATGTGTCCTCAGAGTATCTAGTGAAGAGCAGATGCAGCACAGCACACCATGTGGTTTGGAAGTAGAATTATTTCCTTTTCCCTTCTACATATGTAGCAGATGTTTGCATTTGTTAAATATTACAGAAAGTAACATCTCAAACAAATAATAATAATAATAAATAATAATTCTGATCGATACTGTTTTTTCACAGAATTTAACTAATGACAATCTTGGACCGTTATTGTAGCGTTTATCCATATGAGGGTGTACCTCAATGCAGTGTGTGTTCGTGTGTTTTCAGAAGGTGCTTGTGAGGGGTCAAGTCCTCCAGCCCGACCGGGTCCTGCTTATTTCTCCATCACAGCTCAAATGGGCTCCCGAGCTGGAATAAATCACTGTCGCCACGGAAATGCGGCGACAGCCATGATAGATGGCTGAAATGCGTGTTTTGATGTCTTTAGTGTTGCCGACAATTTGGTAATCTCGCCTTTTCCTGATCTCCGTAGCATTATGTGTGGGAGACATTTGAATTCTGACACGAACGCCTGAGACAGAGTCCCTACAGCAAACACCTTTATGACATCAGCATGACGCAACAACGCTAAAGTGAGTCCGAACTTTCGGCCTTTTAAGATGTGTAATATACATGTATACTAATGCAAATAATGTGATGATAAATAAAAAATGAAGCAAGCATAATTGCGTAGAAAAAGCGAATAATCACACTGAATATTTAAGCGGTTGCCTAGTTCTCTTTCGTACTTTTCAAGTTTAGTTTTAAGTTCGTTTTTAAGTATGTTTAGTTTTTATTTTGAGTGCAATTTTAAACACATTTTAAAACACTGACTCTCTCAAAGCAAGTTTTACAAATAGACTTGACATAACACCGTCAAAAAAATACAAAACATTGGATCGTAGTTTACGTTTGTTTACGACGCACTGCACAGGACTGCAGGTGAAGGTAGGCGGACTCATTTTAGTGGGTGAAAGTGTGTCAGTTTGGGTCACGAGTGCGATGACCTCAGTGCGTGTCATGACATCGCACGGCGTGTGTACGTCTCCTGTATGGCACGGATGTCCATCACCGCAGACACATTTGCGAAGTGGTGACAAAGCGACTAATTCTATTTTTCTGAACACCCCCAACATCCCCAACCCACAAGCCCCCCCCCGGCCTCAGTGACCGGTGAGCCCCCCCCTCGCTGCCTGAATATAGACCTTGACACCCCCATAACACGCACAACACACACATCCAAACACATCCCATTTTCGGGCACCAACGTGACACTTTCGGCTTTCGTGCAAAAACGCGCTCCATACAACATCGGAATAGGAGCACACCTGTAAACCCGCTTCCAGCGGCCATGGCCTGCTTCTGAATCCACAGCCCCCCAACAAGCCAACGCTTGCACCTGGCAGGATCAAACAAGCGTGCACTCCCCACAAACTCTCCTACAATCAATACTTACAGGCAACACCACACGGCAGTCCCAGGTACGGCTTTACTGCACACACACACACACACAGAAGAAGAGAGAGAGAACCATCACTCCAAAGAGCAGAAAGCAGTGTACTGACCTTTCCTTGCCTCTTTCCTTTCTTTCTTGCCCTCCTTGACGTCCATTCCACACTTGTCTACTGGCTGCTGGTGCTGGGGCTACAGTAGTGGAGTAACGAAAGTGTGTGAGCGAGAGAGAGTGAGTAATCTCGCTCGACCTGACTATAGCGAGAGCATTAGTGTGATTTCACACCCAGGCTGCAGCCCTGCCTACTGTCCTGATGGGGTTCCTGAATGTGCTGCTTATTTAGAAAGCCGGCGCGCTGTACCTGGGCTTGCTGCTTAAAGCAAGAGCCAACATCTAGAGTGCATAATACCCCCACTCTCCCTCTCTCTCTCTCTCTCTCTCTCTCTCTCTCTCGTGCACACACACACAAACATTAGTACGCTCTTGCTGGCTGGCTGGCTGGCTGGAGAGGCAGACGCCGGCTCAGGCGCACATTTAACCACACGCGTAGTTCTCGGTAATCTCCGTACCTCTGGCAGGGCTGGGAACCGGCGTGTGAATACGCACACATGCACGCACGCACAGTTGCGTCCCGGTTTCTTTTCTCTAGAAGTGTTTAGAAGACAATTTCGACAAGGGATTGCTCGCAATCTACTCGGATGATCCACATGGATGAGTTATAATATGCTTTCCACTCTCCTGCGCTTTGTGTTCCCGTCTGTCTCTGTTTTTTCTGTCTTTCTCTTGCAGATGCTAGTTGTTTTAGCTTATTATCTAGCCGCCACATGTTTCTGCTGGGGGACCGCTTTTCATTTTTGGATATGGTCCCCGAGCCGCACATGGGACGTCGGGGTTGGGGGGTTGCACTACATTGTGACTCAGGCTGAATGTGTGTTAGTCAAATTTATTATTTATTGCCAAGCCGCATTCGGCTTTTTCTCATCTGCACGCGGGTAGATAGAAATGGGGGGTTTGGGGGGGTATGTTTGAGGGAGGGGGTCAAGGGTGCGAAGATTTTATTGAGGGCGGGGGGGGGGGCGGGGGGGTTTAGCCAGTGGTCATGATTTGGTGCGCGGGCCTAGAGGGAGGTGAAAAGAATATATAAGATATTAATTTAATTTATTTATTTATTCAGCGGGTGCACATGCCTTATCAGGTCGGTGTCTCTTAATGACATCACTGGCAGCTTCTCCGAGCTGTCCAGAGTCACCCTGCCTCTCATTTTTCTTCAAAATGACTTCAATTCATTGTGTGTGTGTATGTGTGTGCGCGCATGCAAGTGTTACTGCCCATCTAAAATTGAGAATAATGCTATCCAATTGGTCCACACTTTCATGTAAGATAGCTTCAAATAAAAAAACTGTTAGTAAAAAATATATACTGTATATATATAGAAATTTAAATAAATAAATAAAATTGCATGTACAGTCGAAGTCTGTTATGGACTTTGTAAGTTTATTTCAGTACACTTTTTTTATTTATTCAAAAATTGTCTGTGATAACCAACGGCATAGTGCTACACCAAGAGCTAAACATCCTGCATTTAACATATTATTAACTTTTAAAATGTTACAGAAGTGCACAGTCAAAGCAAGAAAAGCATTGCTTAACTCTTACAATAATAACCAAAGTTTTACTATGGTGAAAGTGTGGTAAACACGTTTTTCTGGCGGTTTGATTATCATCTGTACAACCAAAGTTTAGACTACAGTTAAACCATGGTTAATGCGTCGCAACCATGGTTCATTTGGGGTTAACATGTTTTAACAATAGCAACCTTTTTTGTATTAAAACTAGGGATGCACCGATGTTAATTTAACACCATCGGCTTATCGGCAATAGCATTTTAATAATAGGTTTATTAATTAACTGCATGGAGGCAACGAGCTGCATGTCTGAATAATCCAACGTTTTTCTCTGAGCAAAATCAGACTTTATTTAAGTTTATTAAAGAAATGTTCAATGTTAAGTCAAATATGAGTTAATGTTGTTAATAAAATAAATATTGGATAGCAAAATGCAGAAAAAACTAGCTAGTATTGTAAAGTACTATGCAATCGACCAATATCGGAATCAGATGAAAGTTGTTTGTCAAAATCGGTATCGGCCAAAAAATCCTATCGGTGCATCCCTAATTAAAGCCATGGATAATTTGGGGTTAACATGTTTTAACAATAGCAACCTCTTTTGTATTAAAACCATGGTTAATTTTCATAAGGGATGTGTGTATGTGTTTGGATCAACATACAAAAAATGACTTCTTGTGCCAGACTGGGAAACAAACCACCAAAAAAATGCAAATATCGCAGTTTATCCCAGATCTCTCTCTCTCTAGTGAACAGAAATCTCTTACTGAATCTTAGACGTCAAGCTTTGACACAACCACAAGCCCATTCAATCCTCAGACCCACCAACAACAGCACTCATGACAAGGCATATCAAAGTTAAATCACAGCTTTAAATATCCATAATCCAAATATCTTCAATTCTTGCCTTTCTCCAGAATGTCTCATTCTCGTGAAGTCCAAAAAGCTATTGTAGGCAGATGAGGGTGTGGAGGAAATAGCCGCGGCCATTTCAGCACAACCATTACGCCTTAGAGTGGAACAGGTGCTATTACAACTTAATCATTCTAATGCATTCATAATCATCAGCATTTTTATACATCACTTTTAAAAGCTATGCCTATGTAAAAAAAGAACTAATTTCCCTTACAGAGCCATTTAAGTGAGAAAGTAAAAGACGAAAGAAAGAAAAACCCTTTTTCAAGAACAAGGTGCAAAAAGACAGAATAGGTGGGATGGAGTGGGTGAGAGAGAGAGAAGGGATATTCACGAAACACTGGTCCTGTCATCTCCAGCATTTTACAAGCCCAAGGAGATATGGATTGACTAAAATTAACACGAAGGACAATTAATATTAATAAGGGTGTCTCTCTTGGCAGAGACTTTTAAATGGGTTAAGTACAAGTGCCCGTGCTGAAGGGGTGGGGGGTAGACCTGTTAACGCTCATTCTCAATTAGCCTTCTCTGAGGAGAGCAGGTCTAGCACACTGTGACTAACCCCCCCCCCCCCCCCCCCCCCATACACAATTACCTGCTCCAAACCTCAACCAGTCCAACACAGCACTCATATAGAGCCTGGAAAACACTTAACATGACAGAACTCCTGTCAGGACCCTCTCTGCATCTACCCGTGTCTCTCCACCTCCTTCTCTTCCTCTCTTTTGGTCTCTGTTCTTTCCTGCTGTTTTTGAACTTTCAATTCTCCTGAACAGCATTATGATTATATATTATTAATATTTCTGAATTATTACTCATTTTCTCCCTAAAAATGGACTGCTTTAATTCACATTTGAAGTACTCATCAAGGCCGGCTAGCGAAATGAATGTGGACGGATACATTATATTTGCAAAAATGCAAAGAGCACATGAAATATATATGGACATAGTAAAATATTAAGTGTTAATTTCAAAAAAGATCATTTGCTCAGGCAAAAATTGCCTTTTCATTAATCCCACCTTGGTGTTTTTCTTTTTTTTTGTAATAAAAGACCTATAACTTTCACAGAGAATATTAAGATATTCTCTTGTCTATTAAAACTATTATTTTGTGTGTTACTACAGTAAGGAAATACAGACACTTCAAATGTATTTGTATTAAAGCCACAATTACAAATGTATCAATGTAATCAAGGTAAAAAAATCAAATCAAGCTGTTTTTTTAAAGATAGAACAAGTATATAATCAAACAACATATATCGCTAAGAGTATGTGGAGAACTTCTAATTGTCAAATTTAGTGGAACATATCGTCGCTGTCCTTCCGAAACCTCGGATGTCCAAATTCACTTCAGGAAATGTAAAAAACACTGTACTTTTAAGACAATTAAATACTGTGTTGTCAAAGTTAAAAAGCACATTTTAATACGTTGCGCTGGTTAGATATTTGCAAAACCCAGTGACAAACATAAAGGATGACTAGTAATAATGAAAAAAAAATCTGAATCACAAAATGTGGTGATACAAGATTTCAGAAGGACAGCGGTGATACTGTAGTTTATATGACAAACTACACCAGTGGTTATTTTGCAAGGACTGTACATGTAAATAAAAGTAATTGTAAAAAATACCAGAAAAATAAAGTTGCATATGACAACATAAATTGAAATAAGTAAGACCCATGGATAAAAGTGTCTGCAAAATTAATGTAATTTCAAAATGATTACATCATGCATTTTAAGCATGGCTTAGGTCTCTAAATATCCAAAAGTCCACAATATATTAAACAAACAAATAGCAACACATTTCTTAAAGATGGACATCACACCAACATTATGCAACACTGTAAACGGCAACATTGAGCTTTACAGCATTTCAGGAAAAACTCAGCTTCCCATGACCACCCTCTGCCAGTGCTCAGCAGTGTCCATTCTCAGCATTAAAAGCATTTTAAAGTCTGCCGCTCTAGGTAGTCCTTCTGTGACTGTGAGTTAAAACATAAGTGTTTTGTGCATGTGCATAAGTGACAGTGTTTGTGTGCATGTGTGTGTGTTTTGTGTGCCTCACTGTGACTTCATTAGGACAGTAGGGTGAAAAGTATTTACTGACACTAATACAGAGAGGAAGATACGAGAGAGAGATATACAACTATTCACATCAGGCAGAGCAGTCTAACACACAAGAGAGCCTTTTTTAATTTGGATTTTAACACATTAATACTTATAAAAAGTAATAAATAGCTATATTTGCCAACACAGAATTTTGTTTAAAACATTTCACATCTGAAAATGTCACACTTTCAAAAGACTCAACACTGTGCTCAGAGTCAGGCGTCCAAAATCTACCTTAGTCCTCTTTATTCCTCTGTGTCAACAATTTCATTTTTCGTTTATCTTTTATTTCTCCTAAGAAATTTAAGTTACACCCCATAAGCAACAAAATGGGAACTTCTGAGCAGTAAAATATTTCTTATGTTTTTTTTTTCTTCACATAAACGAGTCAGGCTTCCTAACACTATTTCACATACACAGACCAGATGAGAACCCAATGACGTACTGAAGAGCTTTCTATTATCTGCCATGATGAACTTGAGGTCTGCTCCCAAACCCAGGGGTGTGTCTGTCTAATGCTGACCCCTGCAGCCCCTCGCTCCAGCTGACGCCCGCCCCGATGACCAGCACTTTACCACACCACTGAATAAAACACCCCATAATGAGACAGGCCACAAAATGGCTCCTCCACCAGCCGATGCGAGAGCTGGTGCTGGATGAGGGAGAGAGAGAGAGAGGGGGGGCAGAGAGCAAAGCAAAAGATGGAGAACAGCAAAAAGGTCACCTCTGCTTTTAATATTTCCTCTTTTCAATCATTTCCTTTCTTTCTCCTTTTCCATCCCTTCTTCCTTTTCGCACCTTCCATTTTCCTCTGCGGTCATTTCCCTTCTCTCTCCACTCCGCATGAGAATACATATTATTGAGGAGACAAAGGAAGGGAATGCTGAGAAGAGACAGGTGGCTCTGTCTGAGGGATGAGAAAATTACGGGACCGAAATCCAGTCTTCCCTCTGCACTGAGGATAATAAAAAAAAAGGGTGGGGGTTGAAAAAATGGCTGCATTCCCATCTCTCCTGCATTTGAGATACGAAAGAGAGGACAATCTGTGTTCTGTCGCTATTTTTTTCTTGCCCCTCTTGCTTTAGGATGACCTTAAATCCCCTAAGCGAAGTGGGGTCCGGTGCAACCCATCCATTCAAACTCACTTATGCCATTTTTCTGCATTTGTTGCAGGGCCTGTTATGCACACAATGGTCCAAATGCATCTCGACTACTTGATTTTTATTTCCATAATAGCAAACTTCAGCTTAAAGAATATAAATGCATCGGCAGAGGTGATTGGGAGACGGGCCGGGCTCCAGGGACACATGGCCCCAGCTAAATCGGTACATCATTCTATCTGGAAGATGAACGGTGTGCTTTGGACTTCATTGGCTCTGGTTTCGGACGAGCGCATCGTACGAGACCTCCAGAGTCCCCGACGGAAAAAGGAGACGGTGGACGGAGCTTTACTTGGTTACGTGCTGCAAATGAACTAGGATGCATTGACCTCTGCTCTCTTGCACACTTGCTTACATGCACACTCATACTGCCATTGACCAAATAAAAATTGAAACAAACAAACATATGCGTTGCACAAAAAAAATTATATGCATGCCACGCAAGTATACATGACAGATTCAGAGTGATCAACTCCAGGAGGGACGCTATTATCTATGTGATAAGAGTTGAGTTCAATTTAGAGCATTTAAGTCATTAGGTGCTGTTTTCCACAGCAATTCACACACTTCAGGCTTTTATGTCTGGGTCACAGGTTCAAGAGTTCATTATGACATGCATGAACACACTCGCACACCCATGAACAACAGCAACACTCCAGTTTCATTTTTTTTTAGCTTGCTGTCTGCAACCGCAGTGTTGCAAACAACTCGCATCTCACATCGTAATGCAGGACAAACACATTTTAAGTTCATCAAAATGACAGAAAATTAAAGCCTAACCTTGAGCCCCCATTATGAATTAGTGTGATCTGAGTGGTGTTGAGAGGAGGATATGACACAAATGTGAGCAACTGTTCTCACAGGTCAGAATTGGGAACTGAACCCATCAGTATCCTACTACACTTAAAGTGATACTTCACCCAAAAATGAAAATTCTGTCATCATTTACTCACCTTCAAGTTGTTCCAAATCAGTATACATGTCTTTGTTCTGATGAACACAGAAAAAGATATTTGGAAGAATGCCCCCCATTGACTACCATAGTAGTAAAAATTCTAAAAATCGTTTTTTGCTCTGTTGAAGAATGTATACAGCAAACAGTTCTGGGGAACTTTTGACTACCATTGTATTTTTTTTCTACTGTGGTATTCAATAGGGGGCCAAATTTGTCTGGTTATAAGCATTCTTCCAAATATCTTTCTTTTTCTTTCCATTTTTGGGTGTACTGTATATGCCGTAAAGCATTTTTTTCTGCCTCAGGTTTTTAGGTACAATCAAATTGTCTTTTCAACTTAAATTTGACAATACTTTCACTCAAAATAAGTTAAGCAATTTCAATGTATTTTGTAAATTACATCAACTCTTTGGCTAAATTTAAAATAGTAAGTTGAAATGACTTGTAGAGCAAATTTGATTGTATTTAAAACTTAAGTCAACAAAAATGTTTACGGTAAACTCATAAAATCATGCAGACAATTTATTTTACTGTACACTGATTAGGCTATTTTTAATGTGGCAAAAGATCCCCAATATTTTTTTTTCCAGTTCCGTAAAAATATTATAGTTAAATGTAGACACCTAATTGTCCGGTTTTACAGTTAAGAAAACTAGTGTAGTCATTTAAACAATTAAATGACGCGAACTGTAATATTAGAAGCAGTTGAATGTTTTACATGCTTCATAGCTGCCACCAAGGGTGTAACTTTGGTTTGAGAAGTGGGGGGGACACAAAATGGGGGAAAATCTTATTGATTTGAATCCTATCACAAATTAAAAATACCTATGTTTTGCGTTGTTTTTGATTGTTCAAATTGATTAAACCATGAAACCAAAAGGTGTTTTTATTGTGTAGCAAAAGTTGATGTTCATGAAGGGGGAAAATGCGAGTATTTACTAAGGAACGGAGGAAAACATGTCTTTTAAAACCCGAATCTGCGGTCGGAAGGAGACGAGCCAGATGACTTTCTAAAATGCTTAACGAGGTTTAACGTACCTAAACAATGACCAGGGAAGCCCACGTCTCTATCAAGCCTTGTCATAAACACTAGCTGCTGTTAAAAGAACGAGTCCTTATTAAACGAAAAAAGTAATAAATCACGCGTTATGCGTTTCTTCCCCAGAGAAGTCCATTTTAAGGAAACAGCTTAACATAGCCTACCGAAACAACGACCACGTAAAAACAAATTTCTATTAAATTCAAATCAAAACCACGTGATTGAAAACAATTTTTCAATGATCTATTTTTAGAGTGTGCACGCAACGCAACGCACGCATCGACACAGGCAGACTCTCTGTGTCCTGCTCGGTCCTACTTCTCCGTGGCGATGACGGCGTGTGGTTAAAAAATCATTACAAACATATTTGAAAGTGAGGGGGACACGAACAGGATTTTGAAAAGTGAGGGGGACATGTCCCCCCTGTCCCCAGTGGAAATTACACCCCTGGCTGCCACCCTTTTTGTATTATTTTGAACAGTCTTTAACTTCATGAGATGCAACCTGAATGCTTTATAAAAAGAAGCATCAATCCATATAAACTGACACGTGCTCCTCTTATTTTCAGCTTTTTTTATTTCAGTGCGATCTACAATAAAAAATATAAAATGAATTTTTATCCTGCATAATGAAATTGCACAAATATTGTAGGTGTTTAAAGGTTGTGGCATAATAAACATGTCTAAGTTTGTCTAGTCCAATCAAGTCATTTGCTTCTGTCTTTATCTATCCGCCCTTGTGTCAATCACAAATCACAAAGGTTAGAGCTGCACAGTTTAAAACAAACTAAAGCCTAAGATTTAAAGCCTTTAAGATCATGAGAAGCATAGGTCAGGTGTGTCTAAACCTTTGACTGACACGTTGAAAAACAGAAACAATCCAACAGGTATCTATAAAAAATAATTTCTCAGTTTTACACACTTAAAAAACATATGCTACTATAGACAGCAAGAGAACGAGAGAGGTGAAAAAGAAGCAAGGCACAGAGAGAGAGAGAGAGAGAGAGAGAGAGAGAGAGAGCACAACACAGACAATAAGAACGCAATATTACAGTCTGTAAACGTGTGGAACTTCACACAGAAGTGTCACGCTGTTCTCCGGTGATAACCTGTCATTTGCGTTAAGGCACGTCTGGGCCTGAGAAGCAGCGGACATGTGTTGGAGCCTGAGTGCGTGTGAAAGAGAGAGAGGCCAGAGGACTATTGACCTGTCCGGCCAGGGGTCGAACCGTGCATCCCAGAGGTCCGTGCTGCAGACGGAAAGCCCTGTCCCCCGATAATGACCTCTGTCTACAGATGATGGAGGCAGACAGGTATCGGCAGGCCCACTGACCACCATCAATGAGGTGCCTAAAGTGCCGAGTCTGTTAATAACAGGTGACCCATTAGCCTTCTGACACAACAACAAGTGACTACGAGTGCGTCTGGGTACAACAGAGAGGGTGCGCACGTACAATAAATAAGCTCGAAGTCGCACAAATGAGCGAGCAGGTAGGTGTGAGAAGGACAGATATAAAGAAAAGCTTACGGAAATGCACGCGGCCACACACACACACACACAATACCAGCCACAGCGCACACACTTACACCGAGCCTTTGTGTCTGGTCCTTAGTAACTTAAAGGATACTTCCTATAAATTCTAACCAACGGTGCTCCTCTAAGATTACATGCAACTTAATCCACCCTCACACACTAATTTGTTTTTCATCTTGGGTTTTTTTTCCCTCAGCTGGGTGTAACCGAGCCCTTGAATATATACAAATTTAATAGAGAAAATAGAATCATTATCAAATTCGAATCAATACAAATCTAGCCCCAGCGCCCTTAAAAGGCAGCAATGTTGAAATACAACACTCTCTACACCCCCACAACGACCCTGCCTCGTACATCACACAAACATGTCAGACGTGGACAATCAGACAGGCACATTACAACTAATAAATTTCACACAAAAACAGCCTTTATTATTGTACAAGAGTGGTACTTTGATCAGTGGCAAAATTTCAAAGCCGATGCAGAAGTACAGATCCATAGGACGTAGCCAATTACCTTAGAGCAACTGTAGGGTACTAGGACAGCAAAATACTGGTGTTTTTTTTTTTTAAATAATGCAGAAAGTCCTGATTGAAGCTGCTTTTTGTGGAGTCGTATAGTTATTCTGCAAAGACTCTTGCTTTATTCTTCAATGTTTTTTTCAGCTGCGTAATTTTTGTTGATTTACTGAAAAACATTCCGGGTAAACAATTGTTGACATCTGCAAATATAGACAGACTATTCGCAGCCTGCAATTTTGAGTACAGTGTGTCATATGGGTGACTGATGCGTTCAGACACAAAAGACGGCATATTGCGCGAGCACTTTTTTGATGTTAACAATCTTTTTATGTGACAAAATGACAACATTTATGCACTGGTGAATTACAGGAGGGGAAGCAATTTGCATTATCCTTTGAGTACATTTTTGGGGAAAATAATAATAAATAAATAATATAGTTTGTTATGTTGTCTGGTTGTTTGTTAAGCAGTTGTCTGTGATTATGTCTATTGCAAAAGTATAGTCTTTAATATTTTGTTAGTTTTATTTATTAGCAATAATTTATTTGATCTACATCTCAATTATATTTGAGTTTCTTTCAAATTGCCTAACAACACAGTATACAATATGATGCAGTGCAGGTTTGTGAACTCTAACAGATGGCAAACAGTTCTCTTACATACTGTAGCACTCACAATATGCTTTCATGAGTTTAAACTCTTTTTGTGATATCATGGATATTTTGCTTTTGTGTGCAGTTTACTGTAACACTTTGAGAATCCATAATTAAACAAAACATAAAAATTGTATGAGTTGAAAACAATATTAAGGTCAATATTTGACTGATAAATACAATTGCTATAAAATAATAAGTCTTAAATATAATACGTTTATGTTAAGTCTGAAAAACTAAAATAATCAATCCCCCAAAATAATATTTGAAAGATAACAAAAATAACCGAGAAATCAATGATCAGATATTTAAGAATAGAAAAATTCAAGTAAAAATTGAATATATATTATAAGCTTTGCAAAAAATAAATAACAAAATCATGTCACCCTTTTATTATCTCATGTGGCCAAAATATTTTTTAAACAGTATGTTTATGTGATATTAAATGATTTAATTATTAAAACATGTATTTTAACGAATATATAAAAGGGATTCATTATATATTACAATTATAAAGAGACAGATTCAATTATCAATTAAATTTATACATCATTCCAGCTTAATTTTAATTCTGTACTCGCACTGTATGTCCTTAGTTACCAAATAAATGTTAGCATAAACTCTTAAGGTGACATAATTAAACCAAATTAACAAAACGTGAAAATGATATCTACATAAAAAAATATTTCAGAGATTTATATTTCTAACTATGAACTCAAAGTCATTTGAAAAACTTTCAAATCTGTGTGTCCGGGTCTTCAAGCGTCCCCTCAGATCTGGACGTGCAATGTGTCTGGACAGAACATGTGTGCAGTAGCCTTGACCTTCTCTATGACAATGCTTGGCTGAAAGCCGGGGGTCAGAGGTCAAGTCTAGCCTGGCCAGGGGACACCACTCACCCATACAAATGCACAGAAACATCTGCTGTGCACTCTCACTGGATTTCTGGCTCGCACACAAATAAACAGATGTCCCTTTTGAATCTATGAGGGATTCCCAAAGTCAAGTGCACATTTTGAAACAATACTACCGTAATAATATCAACCTGCGAGACAAAATGGAGATTTAATAATTCTGAGAACAATATAATCTTCCTTGGAATCAAACTTGTCTTGCTAAAATGTGTAAATACGAGAGTGGATTATTAAAACTAAAGAGGACATGTTTGACTAAAACAAAGAAAACAAATATCTAAGCGTTCTTACAAATATTATTTGAGTACAGTATAAATGACATTAGGCTTATCAAAAACAAGCTTGTGTATACTCAGAGACTAAATACACATCTCTTTTTCTTTCAATCTTCAGATTGAATTTGTGTAGTTTTACACACAAAAAAACAGGCTTTCTTAATGTGAGAGGCATGTCTGTTGCTATATAAATATCTGTATTTAATTTGTATGTCCCCACATCGTTTATATTTGTTATTTTTGCAGGCTAATAAATGATTTCTTTGTTCTAATCGAGATTCTATTCTGTCTCTCTCACAGAAAGAGGACTTTAGCTCTTGTCCATGCCACAGCAGATCTGCCTTTTATTTAGGCGAATACATCCTAACATCACATTCTAAAGCAACCAGAACGTAATGTCAACATCAAGTCAATAGCACTCCATGTCTTGCATTCTCCTGCATATTCTCTTCATTTCTTTCTTTCTTTCTTTCTTTCTTTCTTTCTTTCTTTCTTTCTTTCTTTCTTTCTTTCTTTCTTTCTTTCTTTCTTTCTTTCTTTCTTTCTTTCTTTCTTTCTTTATCACTTCCTCTCTCTCATCTCCTTCCCCACATGCATTTAACATTTCCCTCTGCCTAATGTACTGGTGATGCGGGTCCGATGTGGGCCTGCTGGGGGCAGGACTGCATAGGTGTGTGTGCCCATAAATGTCATCAATCTCCCAGCATGCTTCATCCCTGTCGTCTGAAAGACATTTAAGCCAGCTCCACGTACCATTAAAGAAGTCCCCTCCACTGCCCGACCACATTTCACACTAGAAATAATACTTTGCTTGAGTGATGGGCTGACTGTTCACAATGAACCTCACATGAGAGAACGTGTGATTTTTTTCTATACTTAGGAAGTGTAAAGCATCGTTCTCAATTGCATACATTTTGTTTTGTATGCAAGTCTTAAGCAGTAACCTAAACATTTAACTGAATGCTTCATTTGTTTAAGTTGTTACCAAAGTAATGTACAATAGTCCAAACATCTATACAAAAAAAAAGCAAGCACTAGTACCGACACACACACACCGCTGTGTCCTCACTTTTAGCTAAAATCTCTCCAAACAGAAGATGTTTATCACAGGGCGCAGATGAAATCCCGAGAGTGCGATCCAGTCCTGCACAGTGGCTTCACTTTAGAGTTTGTAATAGACAGAGTCATTCTCATTCCCCTTCAATTCTCACCTAAAAGACTGAGCTGCCCTTCCAAGCCTTAATTATATACTCCCCAATCACTGGTTAAGTGTAACCTTCTCCCTGTTCCTCCCGGGCTGAAGAGGGGTACAAATAAAGAACATTGCTCCTGAGGTAAATTCATATATCACCCAGCGACCAAACAGAGGCTTGGGGGGGGGGGGACGGACGAAATGGATTTATTATGTATATGGAAAGGAGGCATATAGTTTAAAGAGCAAGCTGCTTGGTCAGCAGTGTGCAAACTAGAAACGCAGGCGGATAGAGAACACGCGGGATTATGGATCTCTCCTTGCATGTAACTGAGCATTGGTCTATCGAGCAAAATTGAATTCTTTTAGTTTCTCCCCAGCCAAGACCAGTCATGCTTCTCGATTCATCCAAAAAGGTGCCTTTTGAGAATTCACTTGAAAGTCTATTATTTACACATTTTAGTTTGGTTTTATTTTAATGCCTTTTTTAAAATCAGTCACAAGAAGAGCAACGGTAAATGCAATATTGAAAATTGATATGCAGAAAAACATTACAGTACTGTAAATATAATTTTGATTAATGCTAATCAGCATCTAAAAAAAACATCAGACCTAAGAAAAATCTTATTAATATCTTTAAGTGGACAGCAAATGGAAACTTTTGCTTAGGTCTCCTGTCTCTCAGATATTTCCCCTGAGAAAAAGACCATGAAATCGCACAAATGTCTCTATTAGAGTTTCAGAAGTCCTCTCCACAATGTCACAAACTGATCTCAGATTTGCCAAGTCTGGAAAGTCAATTTTAAAATGAAGTCAAACCTTTCTCACCAAATTTACCCAAATCCAAATTATTTTACCACTACAATACATTTATTTTACACCTTCATTCCCTTAATGTATTTTACCAATTGACCGTTTCACCATTTCGTTTAATCATCATTTCTAGATGTATTTGTGGTCATTCTAGTCCATGTGCCAGTTGAATTTGAACAAAATCAAACCTCAGGAGTAACAAAGTCATCCAACAGCAATGTGAAAACTGACTGCATGACAAGACACATGAAAAGTGTGATAAAAATCGAGGTTGTCGCAAAAAAAAAAACAGTTGTTCAAAGTTTTCTTAAATACATCTAGAAATATTCCTTTTGTATTGCTTAAAAGTGAATATGGACTTGTTTTCTTTGCAGTTTTGAGGTCTAAAAAATACAGAGCATCTTTTCTCTATAATTTTGACCTTTTCCCCCCAGTTTTCATTTTTTTGCAAATAAATGCAAATGGAAACAATGTTTTTATTTGAAATTTGGGAGCAATATTGTTAGTAGTTGTAAAATATACGGCTGTATATTTCTGTTTTTTCGCCAATGCAATTTTAAGAGAAGCATCTGAGACTAAGTTGATACTTCAATGAAACAATTCACAACTCCATTAAATCTCCTGAGCTATGAAAAAAAGAGACCTCTGAGCAACAAAATTCTCCTCATGGGCGGCAGTAGCACTGTCAATCTGAGAATGAAGAGTAGATATTTAAACACAGGACGCTTTTGCTGGAGCGCGCTGTCACTACATCTCCGCTGCACACTCGTGTCACGTGACCGGGGTGCATTCTCAGCAGACCAGCGAGCGTCCGCCATTTTGTGAGTGAGTACCTGCCTCATTTGTTTACCTGGAGATACATGCATGCCTGCCCGGCATAATAATTTGTCTGGGGGTCCGGTTTTGTTATTGAGGACGTAAATTTGGAATACTGAGGTATTGGAGGTGTGATGGACAGCTGTAACGGGTGGTCTACTTTGAGCGAATAAATCGAGCCTCTAGAAGCCGTGAAAACACCCCCCCACACACTCCCAACACCCCGTTTCAATTCCAGTATCATGTGTGTTATGGTCCTCCCTATCTCCCTTAAGCTGATGTTATGTTTCAGAGCTCCTACCAGGGTCCCTCTCCACCTCTCCTCCTGTGCTCTTGTCTCACCGCGAGGCCGGACGTGCGAGCCGCATATGGTGTACTGAAATTGCTGTCTGCGAGAGCATGCCTCTGCCTGTCCAGACTTCATCAGTGGGATTAAAGAAAGAGGGGGGAAATCAAAATATACTGATGATGGGAGGGCTATGGTACGGCCTCGATGGCCCACTGCCGTGCGTGTGCTGGGGAAATGCTTTTGGCAGAATGAACTGTGTGTACTCCAAACACATTTGAGATCAGTTCAAAGAGAGAGAGAAGACTTATAGGAAATAAAAAGAGATCTTGTTAATACATTAATTGTTTTACATTATGAGCTTCCACTGGTGTTTTAGAGATATTTAAATAAAGGTGCAAACTCAGTGCTCAGAGTGGCAAGACACAAAAAAAGAGGAGAATTTTATTGCTCATTTCAGTATCAAGTCTCAGATGTTTCTCCTAAAATATCTTACAAAATCAAATGAAGAGTATGGAGCTGTAAAATTAAAGTAGCTTTTAGAGGTAAAATCATCTGGATTTAGGTCAATTTGATGATCATAATAATATTGACTTTCAAGGAGACTCGACAAATCTGAGCTCAGTTTGTGACATTAAGATCTCTTCTAAAACTCTACTGGACACATTCATAAGATTTCTTGGTGTTTTTTAAATAGAAATATCTGAGACGCAGGAGACTTAAGCAAAAATTTCCACTTGCTCTTCATCTCACTAAGGGAAATAATATGAACGATATTAAAGAGATCTCATCTGTGACTTTTCTTTCTGATGGGAAGTCAAAGATATGAACTCACATATTACTCTCATTTATTTTTATCATTATTTCAAGACCTAAATCTCATCAATCCAGTCCAGAATTATACAACTGTTTTTATTAATCATATCGAATTTTAAAGTGATAGTTCAACCAAAAATGAAATTTCTGTCATCATTTACTCACCCTCTTGTCAATTCAAACATGTATGACTCTTACTTCCGCAGAACACACAAAAAAGATGCGTTGAAGAATGTTTTTAACCGGCACCCATTCACTTGCATTGGTTTTGTGTCCATACAATAGAAGTGAATGGATTCCGGCGATGTTCGGTTACCAACTTTCTACAAAATATCTTCTTTTGCGTTCATACAGGTTTAAAATGACAAGAGGGCGAGTAAATGATCAAATTAATCATTTCTTTAAGAGAAACACCTGAAACGGAAAAGTCTTTTGACCAACAAAATGCTAGGGATGTATAGGGATCTCCTTACAGTATACTTAAAAAGACTTCCAAAAATAAATAAAACTCACTTCTGCATGACTTATTCAACTAGTTTGAATAAGATGTTTTGTTTAAAAGACAGAAAGTGCACCCACAATGTCGAGTCAGGTGAGGCGTTTTTGTATTGTTACAGAATAAAATGGCAAGTCAGACACAAACCCTTGTCGAAGCTGATATATAATTGTGTATGCTTTCATCTTGCCCTCTTGTGAGGCTGATCAAGGGACAAAATGATTATTGAGGCCCAAGCACTGTTATTATGAAACACAGTTATTGCAGTCATCATCGTAATTGGCTTCAAATACACGAGACAACGCAACTCACGGTGAACAACATCTACTCCTTTTATCTTCTACGATGGTGCACATGAATGCATGGTTTGTATAAGATTAAATTAGCAATAAATGATGTTAGGTACAAGATGAATACATTTCATGAGACAAACTAGTCTAATGTAAATACGAGAATGCTTTCCGATTTGCAAACAGCCTTTGTTATCTTTAGAATATTCCAACTGTGTTACGTAGGCAACAAACATAAATTGAATTTACTTAAAATCAAATATGATATACGGATGTGATCAACACAAATAAGATATCTGACAGGCTGTACAACAATCCAAAAAGACAAAACTCTACATATACGTTGTTTTATTTCAGCTATAAAAAACTGGAAGGTAAATCGTTGCTTGTTTATCATAAACATGAGCTAAGTGGCATTCATTTGTCTCTGTGCATTGCACACAAACGTGGCAAAGCAGCCATATACGGTTCCGGCCAAATAAACAGCAATAAATCGAGTGTTATTCTGGGATTTGCCAAACAGCAGCCCTGCTCCTACATTTGAGACAACAAAAATGCAATCTTGACATCTTGCCCTGGCAGCAGATAATATTTGCTGTTCAGAGACCCATTTTCTTTTGTTGCAGGTTTTGCTAAGCCCAAGACACTTGAAATTTAAACCCAGTTCAAGGAATATTATTTGCCACAGGGCGGGGTAAATCTCTTGGCAAGCCCTTTCAAAGGGTTGGCCTGGATTTGTTTACTATTTATCTTATTTAAAAGCGAGGTTTGGTTTTACTTTTCAAAGGCGCGTTGGCTGCTGTGATCTCTCAGGTCAACAGAATGATGAATGCCCTTTTTCTCCATTTGAAGAGAAAAGGCGAAATAATAATGATCATTACAGAGAAAAGCCCAATGCACCTCAAGCTTCCCCATCAACAACTTCAGCTTCCAAGAGCAAACACATGCATGGCAGTATCTGTAATGCCCCACTTGCTTAGTTTACTGTGTGATGTCCACATAGCCTACAAATAGACGAACATCTATGATAAATCTATGATCTAATCAATTATGAACATAAGTGCGAACTACTTTTAGAAATAAAACAGTACAGAATTTAATTTAATTCAGATTTATTTTGTGTAAACTGAAGGTCTTATTAGTTTTTTATCTGTTATAAATCACTACAGTGGGTTTCAGAAATTTAAGACCACATTACAAAATTGAAACCTGGATATTAATAAGAAGTTTTAAGATTTCGGAAAATGTGCACAAAAAACACTATAGACCTCGTTGGATGAAGTAAACAACACTGGTTCAGTGCTGGTCCAGAAGAACTTCTTGTTTTAGTTAAACAAATGTTTGAACAAAATAGAACCAACAGAATATTTATAACTGATTTAAACTGTTTAACAAATATCTGTAAGATTGAATCATATAGACAGTTTCATCAGAAGCACGCGCCTGGCCCAAAGTTAAATTCCTTTGGTAATCAGTCTGGCTATAGTGGCTAAAAATATTACAACTTATTTAATTTATATTCATATTAATTTATATTAAATTACAATTATGCAACTATTGTATATTTTATACAATATGTGTAATAAAAATTTAATTAAACAAAAATAAAATGGCAAAATACAAGCATTTTGATCTCAAACCTCTGGGCCCTCAATGAATGATCCAGAGCTAGGAACCAAGCAACAAATCTGACTTTAAAAAGAAAAGGAAAGAAAAAAAATAAGCGAGAAGCTGCCAGCAGTTCTCCACATACGTGCACACACACACAGGTGTGGAGGTGTGTTTCAGGTTAAAAGAGAAAGTGTGAAGCCCAAAGCTGAGTGACCCTCTCACTGGCTGTGTTCACAGACAGGGTCAATGGCACTGGAACCATTCTAAATGGCCGGGTTCCTGGAGCACACCCAGGAGGAGTGCAGGCCGGGCTCTAGAGGAAACAGTAGAGATGCTCCATTAAGAAAGCCTGCAGCTAGACAACGCCTGAGGGGAGAGCCACACTGACCCACTGGTGAATAACAAATCTGCACACACACACACACAGACTCCTGCACAGCTGACCAGTGTTCGGCCCTTGAGTAACATACACTGAATCTGTTTCAAAATCAGGGCAATTCTGATTTGCCATTGCCAACTGTAAGGCAAGTCTGTTCACATGGCGGCCATATTGGAAACACCCCCAGACAGCTATATCTGGTCATACAGTCTGCTTAAATAGAATTAAAAAACATCGTCGCTGTCCTTCTGAAACCTTGTATGTCCAAATTTGTTGTTTTCCGAAAATGGAAAAACCACTGACAACACAGTATGTAATTATTGAAAAAGTACAAAGTTGACAAGCACTTTTTCTACTTTTTATTGGTTAGATATTTGCAAAACCCAGTGACAAACATAAAGGCTGACTAATAACAATCATTTATGGTAAAATAAAAAGAACTAAAACGGAGATATGAGGTTTCAGAAGGAGAGGAGCAACTTATAAAAAATACACGGGACTTACTGTACAACAATAGTATCATTAACACACACAAACACACATTATTATTTTGGTTTAGCAAATGAACAGTGTTTCACAAGCTAAATACAAGTAACACATTTTTGTGGGCAGTGTGTGACCACCCTGCACTTGAGCGCCTGTCACAAAAATAGTATGCTTGAGACAAAAATAACAGACAGAATTTGCCAGTTCAAACACTTGACCAGGTGGTTCATTATCATTTTCGACTAATGCATCCATCAAAAACAAATTTAGATATTTTAGGACAACATTTTAACACCACAGTCACAAATCACACTACAGATGTTATTTCTACGACAGAAGCGTCACTTAAAAAACAACTGCTCCGAAACTGACGCCGCAGAAAATCTTCCACCGACTGAGAGCAGTCCTGGGAGCTTGTGGCATTTCGCTTGGCACGGACTGAGTTTATGAAAGCGGTTTGAGCGATGCCAGCATTTTAAAAATACATCTCTGTCTATTGTGTCTCACTAAGATCACTTTCCACTGATAAGGGGGTCCCCAGGGCACTTCCACTTACCCACAAACTGCCTCCGAGGCTCTTAAGGTTAACGCTCACAGTTTGACTATCAAATCAATAGTTGTAAATGACTTCATCACACCAAAGAGGAAACTTTCCGGCAAAAATTGGTCCCTCAGTTACCCCTGACAGAGTACTGCTTGAGGAACATCGTGTTATGTTGGCTCCATGATCTTTATTATAGAGGAGAGTTTCAAAGGAACACGGATATACTTTAAGTGCATTTTACACTTTGTCAGCGTTCATGTGCTAAGAGAATCAAAAAGGTTTTTCTGTGCAATTCCATTTGTTACGAGACATTATGCATACTTCTTGTTTTCACATAAAAGTTTTGTTTTCCGTCGCTTTAAAGTTTGAGTTTTAGGTCGCATTAGCAGATAATCTGTTAATTCCAAAACAGCACAGGAAATATTATCTGCATAACACCCTGTGACTTAATGCACCACCTTTCATTAGGATGCGATTATGCACATTATTCATCCTAAGCCTTGAATGTGTCCCAGGCACTTTATGCCACGCTGAGAGGTGCACGCTCACAGCGGGCAACACAAGACATTTGCCTTCACTCTTTTGTCCTTCCACAAAAGGAGTACTGTCAGATCTCCTCCCCACACCTTCCCAAATTCCCTCAAACCTGCCTGCTGCCTGGGTGCCAGTGCGTAATGAGAGCTGGCAGAACTCTGGTTAATAGGGGAGCAGAGAGAGGCATCAAGCCGTACACGTATTCATACGTGTGGCATTACACTCGGAGCCAGGGTGACAACTCCTCCTCGCCCCCTCTGCCCGAGGCCAGGATTAGGTCTGAGAGCGCATGGCCAGCCACACAAAGCCAATGGAAATGCAAAATCTTTTTCATATTAACCTCACCTCCCTTCTCCCGGCCTGACAGTGGACAGGCCGACTCTCTTTGGATGCTCAAATTATCCTCAATTACTGCGGAAAGGCCAGGCGAGGGGACGTCACCTAACCTTCACCATCTGTTAGGTTCAAAGCCACGGCAGCCAGCCGGTTCGCCTGTCGACTGCCTTCTTCTGACCTTTCGGGGCCCGGCCCCTCATCCCTCCCTTCTCACCCGAACACCACTCCCCCCACTCCCGCTTTCTCCGGACACAGCTGGGAGGTCTGCGCGCACACATCACTTTGTGCCAGAAAAGGTTACAGAGATTGACTGTTTTTCACACTTTTGCAAATAAGACCTGAACATTCTGCACCGAGGCTAGGTGTGGGTCTGAAACGGATCAGCTATTTGCTTCTCATTCCACTGTCGGGGATGACTCTCGGTTGTTTTTTATAAAAAGAAAATAATTTAAGCAAGAATTTTACATTTTCCATTTCATTGATTGAGTGCAAGTTAAGAAAAAAATCATTTATTTCTATAACATGAAAACAACCGGATCATTAGCCAGATTATTATTGAATCATTGTAAACTTGCGTGCAGCGTTGATCATTTTTATTTATCTTATCAAAACAATTTTCTTATTTGTTTGTTTGTTTATAATTTCCCATTTGTTCATGTTTCTATAATAGAAAATCTTAAAGATATTTATAAGCACATTCAATTGACTTTTACATCAGGCAAAGTGCTAGAGAGTTTTCTCTATAATCATGACCGAGAACTGCATACACAGTTTGCTTCAGTTTAATGTCCTGGTCCTGTAATAGGTGCTATAAACCTCATCTTTATTTTCTACATCCAGACCCATCGGTTCAACGTTCCTCTCTCCCCATCCAGCAGAAACACCTGGCTGTAATTAAACATTCATCTGGTTTTGGCATTGTTCTTGTAAAATATTGAGCAGTTCTTATGCTTCCTATAGCACATGCTGCCCTGAATAATTGAAGGCGTATTTTCTGTTTGTTTTGAACCTGTGTGTTTTAGCAAGTGCAGTAAGTCCATTTGGATTTTTCCACAGCCTTCCATCAGCATCGCTGGACACTCCAGAGGCAATCCTTTCTCGGGTCATCTGGCTAGACCTGACGGCTCAGAAATAACTTTTAATAAGTCTGATAAATAATAGATAAAGTATACGCTATAAAGCCAAACTGAGAGGTACAGGGTGCAGGACAACGAGCCGAGCAGATACACAACAGTCTAGTCCCTGAGCTTATTGGAACCTGCCTCTTACACAGACGTTTCCTCCTCCCTCTCCAGACAGAGGTCAGGGTCATGGACTTGACCTTCGAGCCCCTAGGAAAATGTTCACTCAGTTTTTATCATTTAGGATTATTCAATGGGAGGCCCAGGTGTCTTGCAGCATTACCCTTCATTACCCCCACATCCAGACCCCCGCCTCTCTCTCTCTCTCTCTCTCTCTCTCTCTCAATTTCAATTTTCAACTCTCTCTCTCTCTCTCTCTCTCTCTCAACAGCAGCCCAAAAATCCTCAAATCAATGTTTGATAAATTGTCTGTTAAAATTATTTTAAATCAGATTTATACCTTCCGCTCACATTAATATCTGTACATCTACAATATTCAGCTGTGCAATAAATAATAATAGATTTTAACGAATAAAAGATGCTGGGAATCAGATTGTTTTCTTTGTGTCTATATTACTGTAAAAATAAGCAATTTGAAAAACAAAAGTTGAGAGCATGTGTATATAATTAAGTTAAGCAGTTGAATTTAAAAGGAATTGAACATCAATTTCAAACAGCATATGTAAAATATAAAATAAAAGGCTGAATCGTTTTTTTCCAATTTTGTATCAGATATACAGACAAATGCTGAGCAACTTAATTCTTCTAATACAACAATAAAACGTAACAATAGTTATTTCTTGTGTTATTTTTACTACCATATTTGTTATGTTTCATTTTCCCTGTCAACACAATGAAATGTTATTCAGGTCAAATATAGCACAATGTGATGAAAGGAGAGGGGTGGGGGGGTCACAAATATGACAGGCATCCTAATCATGGCCAGCAGATCTGCCCCCCTCCAAACCCGAGAGCGCGCGCGAGAGGGTGCCAATCTCAGAGACAGGTGCACGGTGCCGAGCAGCTGAAAACTACTACATGCATAGGGATTCATGACGGATCTCTGAGTTTATTTATTTTTTACTGTTTCCTATAGCTTGTTTGTTTAGAATGTAAAGGAAGCCCTATAGCATAGCACATTTTAAGCGTTGTAAACTACGGAAGAATTGCCTGCGTTATTCTTATACAAAACACACATTTTGTGTAGTAAAATTCTATTGAATAATTAAATATATTACTTTTACATATTAAATTGAATATAGATTTTGATTGCACACATATTTAGACAGAAAAAGTAAGGATATAATTAAATGTTTATATTTTTATTTTTTATTTTTAAATGATCTGTGCTAATAGACGGACAAACCAAAGGGACATGGTGCGTGTGTGTGTGGGTCTGTGTGTGTGCGCGTGCGTGTGTTTCTCCATCTGTACAGTACATGAGCTCTTTTTCCCTCTTCTGGGAACAGTGCCATCAACAGAATTAACCAAATCAGTTCAGCACACGTCAGGTTAATACAGCAGTGACTAACATTAATGGCAGGGCTGCTTGTTTCAGTGCCAGAGTTAGCCTCATTTGAATGTGAATAGTGTTTACCACTGAGAGCAGCTTGTAAGGACCGGCTGCTTTGAATACACAACAACCTGCCACATAAATGCTTTCAATTAGCCTGTAATAATTAGCCACATTGTCTCCAAAGCGATTCCAGGGCAAATTAGCCCTCATCGTTGCTTAATTGCCCGGATTAATTACCCACCAGCGGGCTGTTCAGGAATGCCAAGAGGCGCATGCAACAGAAAACCACTAGTTAGCATATTAATTATATGAAGAGGCAAATAAAATAATAATTTGCAACCACGACGTTAATAATAAAATTAAATAATAATACAAGTAATAAAAAGGAGGACAAGACGAGTATTGTTAAGCTTGTTTTGTTATTCTAATTATTTAAAAACTAAAATATATCTAACTAGATTTTAATATTTAAACGCAACAAAAATGCATAAAAGGTTCAGGAAAGGACCGGTTATAAGCCTCGTAGCTCTTCATATCTTTCATAGTGCAAGCTGACCTATAACTGCATAAATAGCATCTAGCCTATTCTCTGCAGTCTATTCTTGAGCAATGCCAAACATATTTATGATTTTTACCCGTTTTGTTTCATTTCTGTCCTCGAGTGATGCAGAAAAAACCACACTGAATTAAACTGAGCTGCCGTGTCAGAGTTCGTGGAATAATGATAATATGATAATTATTGTGTGTTATTAAATAATACGAAATTACCATATTTATTATAATATTAATAATATTAAAATGCTGTTTTAAAGGATGCTAAATCAGTTTACATTTGTCAAACAAAAAATGTCTTTAAAAATAACGTGCCGTGTGATCTATGTAATACAAGGACATGGAGAGGACAAGCTTTAAAAAAACATGTTTCGATTTATACAGCAGGTAATAGTATTATTGTGTGCTATCTACTGAAGGTGACAATAAATCTACCGCTGTGGACAACTGACATTGTGTAAAACTTATTGTGTGGAGCAACTGCACTGTTATTTATTTGTATTTATAGTCTTTGTTTTTATTCGAAGAACGAAGTATCATGTACTTTCCAATGCTCATGGGTGTATAGTTAAAACTAACCCAAATGATAATAATACTTATAATATGTGACATAATTACAAAGTATTTCTATTAATTATTTTCAAACGCGTCGTTTGAAGGGGCACGGATGCAATTATTCCAGAGAAAATAGGTCAAAGCGACGACTGGACCTCAGTAGTGTCCATTTGTCACATTGCATTGAGTGAGGTGAATGACTTTGAGGCATATGGCTTTCATCTCAGCACAGTGAACAGCTGATTTCTTCAGAAAGCTTCTGTTAAGTTCAAGGTCCCGGGGGTCGCGAAGATCAGGCCCGGCAAAACCGGTGAGACTCTGCGTCACGCGCTTTACACACACATATGCAGAAAAGTTGTCTAAAGAACGGATCTGCATGTATTGTAATGCATTTTCTGTTTGCTTTTTCGTTTAAAGAAATAAAAATCCTTATTTGAACATGGTCGCAAAATGAAAATTTCATATCAAGTGTAATTGAAATGGTAAGAATAAAGTTTTTCGAATAATTTCAAATAACAGGAAAATAATATATTTCGCAAGAATAGATCATAATGCATTTTACATTTTGTGTTTGCTTTCATTTAGTTGCTCTACTCTGAATATGTTAAATATTTTCGTACGTTATTCGACATACACCTAAATCTGCCCAAATATGAAACACATTGTTGTTTTAAATATTTAAAGAGAAATATTAAAAAATGAAGCATATTTTTAGAAGAACTGACTGCAAGCTGTACAACATCGACTCTAAAACAAAAAGGCTAATAAAACTTAATTTTAAGGATGAAAAACTGCCACGTTATTGGTATAGTAATTCGACGGAATTCATCTTTTATATTATGATAAACTCTTAACGAATCGAATTCTAATCGAAATTGAACATTTCACTTGAACAAAAACCTATTAACTCTTCAAATAATATTAAATAGACAATATACACGCAAAAAAACGAATCATATTAATTATAAATATGTGTTGATTCAACAGAAATACATGCAGCAATTTATTAATATACATTAAAAGTTTTAAAAGTTTATCTGCAATATAGACCATTGGTAAAATAACTGTCATCGATAAAGATTGGCTAAATAAATAAATTAATAGCCATTATAAATAAATTAATATGACTAAAATTTAAATGCTGCAGACAGTCTAATAAAATATATAAAAATATATAAACCGCTACATAAAAGACGATTACAAGCACAGGTGGGCCCTTTATAACTAAAATATGATTAATACAATTATACTTTAAATGAAAGCAACAGGAAGGTACAATTATATTTGCAAGTAATACTGAGAGGACTGATTGAACGAAAAAAATATTAATAATGATAACAATCTGAGCTTTTAATGCAACTTTGCTGATGGTTTTCAGAAACACAGCAGCTCGAAAATAATTCTACTTTAGTTACCACAAAATTGTTCTCCAAGTAGCAAAAAAATATATATGCAAAACGTTACCAAAATATTCACAGATTTCAGAACTGTTTGTGATTTTGGTGAATGATGCTGGTGTCCAGATGTGCCATGTGTCATCCAGATGATACATATGAACCCCTGAACCTGCTCAATCCCAGATGACACTGGGTGAAGGTGATCCATGCATGCTCTATAGAGATGCCCGATTCCCAATGGTGTTCATCTCTGTGAAATTATATACCACTTTTCCGTAAGGGATCTAAATTTATTCATTGGCTATTTTTTGATGTCCTTCACCTGCATGGCCGGCATTTCAGTTGCTGATGAACTGATTGCAGAAATAAGCTGTCCTGATTTAAAGGATCACCTGCTCAAAATTGTTTAGTCATTTTAATCGTCTTAAAGACCCTAGAAAAGGCACCTGACTGCTTTTATTGAAGGATTCGTGGCACATAAAAAGAAAGACTAATAAAAAGAAACACTAAAAGAATTTGTATAATGATCAACAAAGTTCAGGAAGTTCACATATATTTAAGACGACAATTGAAATACAGAGCAGACCCACAATAGTAAGATAGCTTTTTATCTGTAGATGTAAAAAGCATTTCAGTAAAACCATTTTCAAACCATTTAAATGTTGGCCTGGTGGAAATGCGGACTAATAACAGAACTTAAGATACAAGTGTGCACCTGTTCAAGCACCTGTGGTCCACACATTCAGAAAACAAATGAATTTCACCAACAGCTATTTACTGTGTAAACTGACATTTGGAGGAAAGAGGGGCAAGGTTACAAAATATTGCAGCAGGAGCTCGGTAAGAAGGATCGACAAATAAAAGCTTGATAAATAAAGAGAAAACATGAACTGAAAATATGACTATAGCAAGAGAGCGATGAAATAAAACTAGGGTGATGTCTACAGTAAGAAAGACAGCTGGACTACGTGACATACAGAGGTGGTCCCAGGTGCCCGTGCTCTTTACCGAATCCTGGTAATGACATCATTAGGCCACTTTGCATGACCAGAGAGAGATCCTCTTTCCGGAGAGAGTCCTTTCATGGGAGTCAGGTCAGCGACACGAGTCTCTCCCTGACACATAATTGCTGATATTGATTATAGGTTATCATATGCTGCAGGCTATTTGTAAGATAATGCCAGAGGGGTTAATTTGTTAGCCATTAACCTCTTGGGCCCGGGTCTGTGTAAATACGAATTAAGTTTAAAACAAGCCCTGACTGGTTTCCTCAGCCCTCGGTCCTAAATGGAACTGTAATAGGGTTAAACCAAAATTACAATGCAAAACCATGAAACAGAGCAGCTTTCAACGTGCAGGCCACTGGTATTTCCTAAAGGGCATCGGCCACAAGTTTGGAGAGAGCAGAGCATTCACGTCAGCAATTACAACACAAGCTCCACCTGTTTCAATATAAAATTCGCTGATTCTAAAGCTTTACAGTATCACAGCAAACTGACATTCACAGGGAATACAAAGCAACTTAAAAAAAGTTAAGTTGTTAGTGTATGAAACAAGGAAGGATTTATGCTACCGTTTAGTTGCAATGTGAAAACACAGGTACAGAAACCATCCGAAAATGTGAGGAATTATCTGTGTACTTAACGTGGAAGAAAGTGTGACAAAAGCACAATTTCAAAACAATATTCAAGTAAAGAATAACTTTTCCTCCTTGAGAAAATGAATTGAATAAATTGTTGTATAAGCAGCAAAAGGCCAATACTTTTGCTCAAATTCTACAATACTTAGTTCGAAAATCTTCCAAAAATTGTATGAACTTTTCTAAGAATCAACCAGACAAAACACTGACAGCTGCAGTCAACTTCAGATTTCATCAGGTCAAGACAAAATTGAAGAATTGACATAAGTTCCAGCAAATATTAATAAACCAAACATATTCGGAACCAGTAATACACACCCACCGGCCAAATAGCAGCAAAAATAAAACTTTATAAATCTTCTAAATACGCACAGCGCAGCAACAGCATATCAGTTCAACACACAGGACAAAAAGCCAAAGGATGCATAACAAAAGTTGCCATGAGTGTGGGAGTGTGTGGGAGTGTGCATTTAAGTTTACAGTGTATGTGTGTGTGTGTGTGTCAGTGTGGGCCTGTGTTTGCGTCTGTGCTTACGTGTGTGAGTGTGTGTGTGTGTGTGTTAGAGAGAGAGAGAGAGCAGCACAGGTGACCCTGAGAGTTTGACTCACAGTGAATCAGAAGAGGCGTTACCTGTGCTCCGCTCGGGTGCCATCAAACTCTCCAGGATCCAGCAGTTATCCGACAGCGGGACGTGTGGTCCAGGTTCTCTCCTGACCCGGCTAAGAGGCACGGGGAAGAGGAGGAGAGCAAGCTAGAGAGATGGAGATAGAGAGGGAGAAAAGGAGTGGGGGGGAGTCAGAGGTTTGCCATTGTGACACCATGATAGATCCATGTGAGATTGGTCATAGGCTTTCTCCTCTCTCTCTCACTCTCTCTCTCTCTCTCTCTTTATGTCTAACACACCAAACACACAGGCTCTGCAGGGACGTCGGACAATCATACAAATGTAAAAAAAAAGAAGAATATATATACATATATATGAACCATATACAGTATATAGCCTTTATGACAATACCATATTTTTTTGAATAAACTCAAAATGACGTGCCACATTTACACTTTACAGATGAAATATATAAATCGAAGAGCTTTTTCATCTTCTTGGTTTTGGGATAATATTTCAAAAATGTTTTTTGGGACTGTGAAAATGATTTTGAAGCCAAGAAGAATACCATTAGCATTCATTCACGGTTTCCCCACAGCATCTGCTGTGTATTCTAATGCATGCCGGACGCAGTGGGGCAGCTGGAATTGGACAGGCACATAAAAACAGGGTCAAAAGTCTTGCACAGAGCAGAGCGAAGGCCAGCCAGCCAAACAAAAGACAATAAAGCCCAGACTGTGACGCAATCAGACGCTGATAGCCATCAGCAATGACACATACATCAAAACAATACATTTGCACCGCTTACACCCAACAATCCTGACCGGAGGGCCAAATTTTCGCAATATTTGTGTTTGATATTCCTTACAATGATTAGAGTTGACAGCTGCGTAGGTACTTTTGAAAAGTGTTTGGACTGGATTGTGCATAAAAAGGAAGAAAAAAAAGAGTTTTAACTGCTCTCTCCGATATACGTGTCACTCATTTCTCGTGAGCATGCATACCACACGAGTACGCAAAATAAACACCAAACATTTTGGGTTTTCCGCTGGCACATTGATGTGAAAATTGATTTGCATTGCATGAAAGACGCATAAAGGGATCGGCGTCCTGCTTGGCCCTGGTTGAGAAATCGCATTTTTATATAAATCATGCTCCATTCCCCTCCTCATATTGGGGACAGGCTACATTAGGTTTTGCCAAGTTGAGATGGCCCAGGTCTGTTGACCCCTGTATGCAAATGTACCCATATGTCCGCGACACCCAGACAGGCCAGACCCCGTGGCTGAACTTGACTCCCAGCAGTGCAGATGGAAAGGAGAACAGTAGGGGGGAGGTCGCCCTCACCTTTGTTGAACCATAATCTCTAAACAAACAGCCCGAACGGCAGATGACCTGATGGAGCAGCCCTGGACCAAGAGACCAAGAGACCAAGTTCTCTGTCTAAAGTCTCTAAAATCCTTGCCCTGTCACAACTGCCTGTTCATGTCTTCTATAAACACGCTCTTTCTAAATCAAAGTGCATATACTCTATGTAACAAAATCTCTACATTCCACATTTCAAATCACCAATAAATATGATTCAAATGCTAAAGGATGACCAATAGTAATTATTTTTATGAAAACAAAACATTTAGTCAGAGGTTTCTGCCTGACAGTGAGAATATAAAGCACTGCAATCTATTAGATTCATTTAAATTCGGAAACATGTGAGCGGTTTGTCTCCTCAAAAAAGCACACCCTTTGGGACGAGGTCCATACTGAAACCAACGCTGTGGTGGACTGACTGCCTCCCTGCAGAAAGAGATGTTTCCAAAAACCCTGACGGCGTTATGTACCGCCTCAGTCTCTCATATTCACCTCTTTTCTGCTTAATCTTCACACTCCCAGATCTCTCACTCGTTCTCTTTGAACTTCTCTTCCTCTATCTTCATCGCACCCCCGAAATATACTTCTCAGTGCAAGAGCGGGTCAAATATTCCAATTAAACACAAAAAAGGAAAAGCCGCCGTTCTACTTAACTTTGACATTTAGTGCTCAGCGTGGGGGTTTACCCGCTCTGAAAGATGGGTCAGATTGAGAAGGTAGAAGGTCCTCATCGATCTCTGTGAGAAAGCGAGTGATACCTCCTGCCAATTACAGTAATCACATATGCCCGTTTCAGCGGTGAGCAGATGTTATCCACGAGAAGCAACAGGAAGCTCTATAACATTCATGAAACATGCCAACCACAGTTACACTAACACATAAAAAGCTTAGCGTGAGCACACACCGAGTATGCAATATACTCAATTACACGCACACATCCACACACGGAATAAATCTCTTTCTCAGCCGTAGATGCACAATCGTCGTGCAATCTGCCGTGGTTCCCGGGCCTCTTGCTCCCCAGGGCCTCCCTAGCCATGCTAACCTTGTTTATGACCGTTTGGGTCGCCACTGCCCTTATCAGACGACCATCTTCACTGCGGCCTGCAAACTGCATTTACCTTGCTCTCAGCCTTAAAAAAACATACACGCAAACGTAAACCGTGTGTCTTCATCGAGCAGCATTCAGAACAGACCGTAAAGGGCTGAAGGAAAAGTATATGAATTATTAAGATTAAAATCTTTCTCCGATAATTTCTGTTCTTTCCTCCTTCCATTCCCCTTTTCTCCCTTTCATTCTCTTTTCGGGGGGGGGGGATTTTTTAAACATTTATATTCCTCTGTTCCTGAGTAAAGGAGCTCAGGGCTGATATTCCATTAAAAATAAAAGTTGGTGGAGAGAGAGGCATCCGCTGCCCCGGTGGGTTTGAAATTTTAGTCACCTTTAATCAGCCCCACTGTTTCTATACAGAGGCAGATGAAACAGGTGCGTAATGATTTTCTTCTTCAACTAGTTTGCTTCAGTCTCTGGACGCTGGCAACTTAAAAGCCAGAGAAAGAGAATAGACGTTTCTTCAGCTTTTATTATTACTGTCAGGGCAGCCGCACGCTGTTTCCCTTTGTTGGAAGGTCTTATCAATTTTCCAACTTATTAAAAAAAACGATGCATTAGGGATGTAACTGCTATTATCTTGGTCAGGTGTACGGCAGAGAATTGTGGGATTCTTCGCTGACGGCTCGAGCAACGCTTTAATGATTGTCTTTGCTGTATCAAAGAACGTTTGGACCTAACTTTATAGGCATCATCTGGTTCTTTGGTTAAGCAGGTAAAAACTAGCTCACGAATCTAATGATGTAGTTGCTCGACTAGAACTGATAAGGAGAGCATAACTTATGTATCAGAGTACAAAAAAAGATAAATCAACAGTCAAAGAGAATAATGTGGCCAGCAAGTCCTCTTTTAACTCCATTTAACCTTTTTAAATGTAAATGTGTATTTCCTTTTACATAACAGTAGAGGAATTCATACTTAAAATAAAAAACAATACAAATTCAATTGTTCAATTGTTTTATTTTAGAAATGTAAAGGATTTCTACTAAAAATGTAGATACAGAATGTACAAACGGGTGAACTGTTCAATTTATAAATATGGCAGCAATGTAGTGCACCACACATATTAATAATTTCATAAATGCATTTCATTTATGTAAATGTAATTTATTTTAATTGCTTTCAAATGAACACACAACACGGCTATAAAACTGTGTTAATCAATAGTATGATTATCTGATTTCAGTCAAGTTAAAAGAATGTTTGCAGCGACTCAATGGCACAATCTTTGGCTCCACCTCTGTGCTGCCCCTGCAGAAAATTGGACTGAACCATTTTAGTCAGGGGATCCCTCATTCATGTTCTCATCTTTTCACAAAACCTGGGATGATCCATACATTTCTGTATAGAGACCGCCAATCAAACATTGAAAAAATGCCAAATGCAATGTACAATGCATGGCAAAAAATACTTGTGTATGTTTATTTAAAAAAATGTTTGCTGGATATACTGT
Organism: Triplophysa rosa; assembly: GCF_024868665.1. Taxonomy (NCBI): domain Eukaryota; kingdom Metazoa; phylum Chordata; class Actinopteri; order Cypriniformes; family Nemacheilidae; genus Triplophysa; species Triplophysa rosa. The sequence goes on from NC_079890.1 coordinate 34,606,161, forward strand.
GGTATTAATTACAAAGACAAAAGGTTAGGAAAGATGCATATCCTATTCTGTTTATTGAATATATCAGAGCAACATTAATAATACTATCACAATCAGAACGATTCGTAGCTGTGCACAGAATTAACAAGACAGAAAGTAACTTTGTATTCTCAAGGCAATTAACGAAAAAGACAGATTTTCTTTAAAGTTCAGGATTCGGTATTGTCCCTACATACTGTATAAGTGTCTTTCTCCACCATCACTTATGCCAAACAATGCCACTGCTATCCATGACAATGACATTACTCAGTGTCACTGAGATGTGTTCCCTACATGTCAGACTGCTTGTAGTGTGTTTAAACAATCTTAATAAAATATTTCTGCAGAGGTTAGGTGGACCCCTGGCTCATTATAGATCTCAGAGCGGGCCGATAAGTGCTGTTCGGGTCCCAGCATGATTTATTAAGACTGGATAGAGAAGAAGAAAGCCTGCCGGGTTTACATGGCCACAAGACACTGAAGCCACAGAGATGTTTTAAGGCAGAACGTTCAGTAAAGTGGCCGTGCCAAACAGATTTACATCATCTGCGGTTCGTTTTGAAATGAATTATGAATGCCGAAATGAAATACATAGGAGTTAGCCGCTTTTAAATAATTCTTTCGTTGCCTTCCTCCCTTTGGAACTTTTACTCCCTGTGTGTGTGTTTATGGATGTGCCCTGTGCATCAGCAGTATCGCCCAGAGCTAAATTCAAGGCCATTTGCTCTTCAGAGCACAGCACTAATGGGCGAAGGGAGGGACAAACAGGCCTTCTGTTTAAAAATGGATGGCTGTGAGATGGCCAGATCTGAGCAAACAAACATCAGAGGCTAATTGGTTTGTTTGAAGGACAAGAGGCAGGGCTGCTCTTGTAGACCTGAGGAAACAACGACTCAGGTGTCCTCTTTATCACCGACAGGGTGCTGGTGCACGACTCGAACCATTCCACACTTCCACTGCAGAAACAGAGAAAACCAGTTCTGTATAGGCCCCTTAAATCCAGACTTTACTATAAGCAGGATGATGTAATATCAAACATGTTAAAGTTTTTAATAAAGCAACCTGACGAAACTATACAGTAAGAATAGTTGAACGTAAAAAAGGAAAGTTGATTATACAAAACTAGATTATTGCCATGTTATTTGTTTCATAAATGGCCAATATATCAGTGGTTCTCAAACTTTTTTGTTGTAAAGGCGGATTTTTACTTCTGCGTCGGACGTACGCCGTAGCCAACGCAGAGACGCATACCCTACGCCGTAGCCTGTCCCCAACCTCTCCAAAAATGAAACAGTGCGTCAATGCGACGCGAACTGCAAGCGCTGTGATTCGTCTGCTTGAACCCCCTCCCTTGCCCCTTGAACCCCCCACACGCGTACCGTGTGAAACCATTGTATTATATAATATATATCATGCAGTAGCGTAGCCAGAAAAGAGACTCTGGGTGTGCATTTGAAAAACTGGGTGTGCCACATTTATTAACAGATTAAAGTGCAAAAAACCCAACTCTGCATCCCAGCTAACACAACTCAACTCAACTCAACTCAACTCAACTCAACTCAACTTTATTTATATAGCGCTTTTTACAATTTTCATTGTTACAAAGCAGCTGTACATAAGACATTTTGACTATAAGCAAAACAATTAAAGTTGTACCTGCAAAAACAAGAAAAAGTTGAAAACACAGAAGACAGACATACAAAACACTCCACACACACAATATGCACATGTACTAACACACATAGACATAGACACACACACACGGACGCGCACGCACACACACACACGTACACAGACAAGTACGCACACACACACACGCTCAGTGAGAGCACACATTTAAGATAAAGGAGAAAGAAGCACAGGTCAAATATAACAGACTATAAATTCCTATATGCAATATTAATTAAGTAAAACTTTAAAATTCTAAAGCAGCCCCCCCGGTCAGGCAGATAGTGCAAAAACAGTATGCAAACGGTGGCGAGGAACCCAAAACTCTAATCGAGAAAAAAAACCTCAGGAGAACCCAGGCCCAACCAGGGGATTCCAGTTCCCCTCTGGCAAAAGCTGCTGCCTCTGCACAAGCTCCAGAGAGCTTGCACAACAAGGCTAAATAAAATAAATAAACTTAATAATAAAATAAATTATAGTTTAAGATTATCATTAATAATCTAATAGCATTTGAAATTTTGTGGTGAAGACATGTCAAGTGACCGCGTCCTTCTTTATCCAGCTCTATCATCTCAGCTCTTGTCAGGTCGCCGCTTCCCATTCTCCGCTCTACCATCAGGTCAGGCCATGAACTGCATCCTGCTCGCTGTGGTAACCTTGGAACAATGAGACAAGACTGGCTGAGAGTAGAGTACTGTTCTGCACTCTTTGATGCAACAAGTACATCAGTTGTGTTTTTGGTTCCGGTTGATCTAACTAATGCAGCCTAAACCCTCAGAGGATTTATATTATGGAAGAGTAGTGTATGCAAGATTAAAAAGATGCGTCTTTAGTCTAGATTTAAACTGACAGAGTGTGTCTGCCTCCCGGACAGTGCAGGGAAACTATTCCAAAGTTTAGGCGCTAGATAGGAAAAGGATCTACCACCTGCACTTGATTTTGAAATTCTATGTATACCAACTGACAGGACGCCTGACAGTGTAATGCACGTGAAGGACTGTAATACAAAAGGAGTTCATTCAAGTATTGAGGAGCTAAACCATGTAGGGCTTTATAGGTAATAAGCAATTTTTTAAAGTTAACGCGATGCTTTATAGGTAACCAGTGCAAGGTTGACAGAACCGGGCTAATATGTTCATACTTTTTTGTACTTAAAAACTCGAGCTGCCGCGTTTCGGACCAGTTGGAGTTTTTTTAATAAGCCTGCAGGGCAACCACCTAACAGTGCGTTACAGTAGTCTAGTCTTGATGTCATGAATGCATGAATTAACTTCTCTGCATCTGACATTGACAGCATATGACATAGTTTAGATATATTCTTAAAATGGAAAAACGCAGTTTTACAGGTGTTGGCGACGTGGCTCTTAAATGACAGATTACTATCGAATAGAACGCCAAGATTCTTTGCTGACGACGAGGGTTTTATGGAACATCCGTCAATAGTTAAACAGTATTCTTGATTGTTACTTATAGCAGTTTTCGGTCCAATAAGTAACACTTCCGTTTTGTCCGAGTTCAGTAATAAAAAGTTGTTACTCATCCAGTTTTTTATATCGACTATGCATTCCATTATTCGATGGAACTGCTGTGTTTCATGAGGCTTCGAGGAGATATAAAGTTGAGTATCATCAGCATAACAGTGAAAGCTAACTCCGTGTCGCTTTATTATATCTCCTAGAGGTAACATGTATAATGCGAAGAGCAGAGGCCCTAAGACTGAGCCCTGTGGTACACCGTACTGGACTTGCGATTTGCGTGATACCTCATTGTTTATTGCTACAAATTGAAAACAGTCAGATAAATAAGATTTAAACCATTTCAAAGCTATTCCTTTAATGCCGACGTAATTTTCGAGTCTATGTAGGAGTGTGCTGTGGTCAACGGTGTCGAATGCAGCACTAAGGTCTAGCAGCACCAATAACGAGATACAACCTCGTTCAGACGCCAATAGCAGATCATTTGTAACTCTGATCAAAGCAGTCTCTGTACTGTGACATGCTCTAAATCCAGACTGGAATTCTTCATTCAATTCTTCATTCAACTCATAATTGAGTTGAAACTACTTTTTCCAGAACTTTAGATATGAAAGGTAGATTCGATATAGGCTTGTAGTTCCCTAGTTCTCTAGGGTCGAGTTGGGTTTTTTTGACAAGGGGCCTTATGACAGCCACTTTATATGCTTTAGGCACATGTCCTAACGTCAGAGATTAGTTAATAATACCAAGAAGAGGATCTATAATTTCTGGGAGCATCTCTTTCAGTAGATTTGTAGGTATAGGGTCTAGCATGCGTGTTGTTGATTTAGATGATCTAATAATTTTAGACAGCTCATCTTGATCTACGGTATAAAATAATTGCATTTTCTCCTTAAGGGTGCTGTAGTTAGTTTGCACAGTGCACAGTACGTTCTGACAACGTCGCCAGTTCATCTTCATTTGGTCACGGTGACATTACTTTGTGACCACGTTCTGAGGACATCTTGGCAACGTTCCATTTCTTAGAATTTTTGCTTACGTTCCAGAAACGTCCTAGCCACGTCCTCTAATAACGTTGTGAATTAATCCCATGGAGAACGTTGTAGCGACGTGATGTACTGGTCCTCAGATAACAGGGACACTGGTCATTTGATTAATTAATCTGGTCATTTCTGTTTATTATGTTATTTTATGGAAATTTTATGATCAGAATCAAATCTGTTATAATGTCAAAACGAATGCTATTAATCTGACTTCAGACAGCTATTGAACTGGAGTATAATTCGATATTACAATTATAACTATTTATTTTGTGTCTCCAGCACGCACGCGCCTTTGTTCTGCAAAGATTCGCGGGCTCTCGTCATTTAAACGTTAACGGTAATTTCTTTTCATTTCTGCCTGATTTTACTTGCCTGGTTTATTAATATTCTTTCTTTACTTTATACCTTACAGATGTGAGAGTAAACACATATTTTAGTGATTTTCGATCGATTTAGCGCGTTTAAATGAACGGACCCTGATGTTTGTGAGTGTTATTAAAGAAGCTTTTGATTGTTGTTTCTAAAAACGGACAACCTGCTAAACTTATGTGGTAAGACAACAATATAATGTTAAGCCTAAACATAATGTTTATTCATCTCTGTCAATAAATATCTGCTTTAAATCCTCTATATTGTGTTGAAGTCTTTGATTTTTTTATGTCATGTGTACAGTATAAATAAAATATCTGATTGTGATGTACAGTGCTGTGTTGAGTTTTATAATCGTTATACGTGCTTTATACATATTTGAATAGAGAATTACTCCAATTATGCATAAAATTTTATCTTTAACGCACAGATTAAATCACAAATTAATTTAATCTTCCATGTGAGGGATGATAATTGTTTAAATTAAATAAAAAGATTTTAACAACGTGACTGTTTGGTCGTTAGGACGTGCTCATCACGTCTCAGAAACGTTATTTGGTACGTCGCTGCGACAAATATGGTACGTTCCAGGAATGTCTTCAGGAGGTAATCACCATGTCCCAACAACGTCCAATGTTACGTCGTCACGACGAATATGGAAATCACAAAGTTACGTCGCTGGAACGTTATTATGGTACGTCGTGGCAACGAATATGGTCCATATTCGTTTTTTTCCAAGGAAACCGTTAGAACGTATCACTTTAATATTTCCATGGCGACAGACACACCGCAGAAGGACAGCAGCTGTATGATTGATGTATTGCTTTTACGTAATTTTTCTTTTTTATTGAAAATATTCACAATCTTGTTAACTATGATATGAAATATCTCATATTCCGATTGTCAAATATGTGTATATGAATGTGTTTTGTTGTTTAAACACTTTTATAATGATCGCGTTAGTTGAGCTAACAGTTATAAGCGGGCCCTGTCATGTTTGTTTGAGCCGCATTTACAGCACGTGAATTTAAATGTATGAAGCCTAAAATAAACATTATGTGATTGAAAGCACTGCATAGTTGTGATATGTGAGAGGATTGAGTAAGTCTGTCTCTGGCTCAGTGCCAGCCAAAGCGCCGAATGTTCTAATCACACCGGGTGTGATCGTATACGCGCCAAAGGGTTAACTTGAGACTTAAAAAAAATCTGCATTTATTTTTAGGTGTGCCAGCTGCCACTTTGGGTGGCACCGGCACACCCGTGGCTACGCCACTGATATCATGTATGATATATAAACCATATATGTGCATATAATCTGGACCAAATGACCGGTTCCCCTGGTCAAACAAAAGCAAAACAACCAGCGCCATTTAGGTGGTTTAAAGTTGTGCTTTAAAGGAAACTGGCCTAGATGGCTACAAAAACATCCACTACTGCCCGTCACATCTTCTCGAACCTGAACCAAACGCTCCATTGAAGACAGCAACATTTGCTCTTGCGTGCCTCCCATTCAGGGTTTGAGCTCTGTAGAGAAATGACTTGACATCCTTTGACCGAGGCAACAGGCTTAACATAGGAAAAGAGGATACACAGATATATATTCCTTTACTCCACAGTTAATTTTCAAATCTCTAACATCCTATGGCTGTCTATTTTTCAGGACTCTTCTCTTTTCACTTTTTTAGGCTTTCATTCTTTTCTTTTAAGACGTTACGGGAGCCGGGTGCTGATGGTGATAGATGGCTCAGCGCTCTAACACTTTATCCAATCCAGTGCAGTTTTCATCCAATAAAGAATCACTTGTGCTCTCTCAAACTAAATGGAAGTCAGGCAGCAGAGAGAAAGGGGCTGCGGTTTGTTTCTGAGCTGTGAAAATCAAATTTTCTTAAAGCTGCCGCGGCAGTGGCTCGCGGAAAAAGCGGCAACAGGCCGGGTCCACAGACGTCTGCACACACAATTTAATCCATCACAGACCGCCTGACACCCCATCAATCAAGCTTTCATCAGCATGGACCCCAAAAAACTATATTTCCATGCACCCGCTTCTAACTGGGCCAAAGCCAGGCCCCTGCTGGCCAATAGCGGGGACCGGGGGCCCCCGACCAGACAGGGCTGCTGGGTAGCACCACCGACACGGCTCATGCATGGACACGCCCTCAGCCTGCAGGTCGGCGGGACTGCAGCAGAGATTCACGAACACACACTCCAGAGACTTGCGGAAATTCCTCACCGTAGAGACGCTGCACGGGCGAGGCAACATATTTCTGCAACATTAGTGAGTCTGAAATAACAGGGCTTTATTTTTAAAGTATAAACTGTTACAGGATGATTTCTTTAGATTCTGAGATATCCATTCATGGTTGAATCAAAGAATTTTTTGTAATATTTAAGCTTTAAAGATGTTATATAAATACTAGTATTCTTTCTATACAGGTGTGTTAAGTATATATCCATTGCTTTTCAAAGATTTGTTTTAGGGTAAGAAAACCATGAGGATATATTTTTTATACAGAAAGTGTTTTGCCTGTAGTGTTGTACTTCTTTGCTTTTTAGCCGTTTTCCAGAAATAATGAGCTGCCTACATGAGTCAAATACCCTCAAATGTGAATGCTTTGTAACCTCAGGTGAAAAAAGTGCACTAAAATACAGTCAAGTGTATTTAAAGTGCTCTATTTTTTTTGCACTTATTGTTCACAAAATTAGTCTTTAGTACCTTTTAAGATAAACATAAGGAGATATAAGTGTACTCAACCGTGCTATTTTGAGACACCATGAAGGCTTTTTAAGTAAATGTACAAACTAGGTTTGTTTACTATACGATATGTTCTTCATAGACAGCAATTTACATTTACATGTAATCATTTAGCAGACGCTTTTATCCAAAGCGACTTACAGAGAGTTCAGGGAGCAATAAGCGATATGTCATAAGGAGCAATAATACAATAGGTGCTAATACAAAGTTACTAGCTATTGGGTAATTTCATGATCCAAACAGTACCTGATAAATAATCTAACTATAAAAATACATAATGCATACAAATACTGACTAAGTAATACACTTTAATTACAAAGTAATTTAAAAACAAAGTATGTATTCATTTAGTTCTGTCTATATGGTCTATGCATGTTTTTTACACTTTCTTCACCTCATGTGCTATAACGGATTCTTGGAACTGTTTGGTGCCTTACATTGTTGTCTTCAAGGGAAGCTCACTAGGATTTGTAGCACAACATACTTAGTTACAGTCACATTATAATTTGTTAGTTTAGTTGCAATGCTTACTTATGTGTTCACTTATCATGTTGCATCTCTTTCTACAAGACTGCTGAAGTACCAGATCATGAACAAACACAACCTGCATCCAACACACTTACAGACGCACAAAAACATATTAAATGTACTGTCCTTCATCATTCATCCCGCACCCCCGCCCAGCCCTAACCTGACCCCTCCCGTGGCTGTCCTTTGTTCCGGGAACATGTGCCATTTCACCCCCTCAGCATCCCACAGGCTGTGGCTCTGGTGGCCTATGATTTATAATTCATAGGGGCCGCTTTTATATGGGACCTTGGTCTACCTGATATCTCTCAACTGCTCCTGTCCCGGGACAGGGAAGGAGGGGGGGGCTTTCTTCATTACACTATGACAGACTTCCTCTCGAACCCAATGTGCCACCTCCGTCCAGCATGTATATGGGTTTTAATGATCTCCCTGCTGTAAGTCAATGATATCATTGATAAACTCGGTATGCAGTCTGAGCCTCCCTCCCTTCCTCTCTGAATAAAGATCCTCAATATCGCTTTCTACGTCTGAAAGATTGTGCGGTATGATAAATACAGTCCGTCTCTTCATGCGGTACGTAAGAGTAGCTCGCACAGGCATTAGCCTAGCTGAGGCAAAGCATGCGGCCCATGGCCCACCCTAGTGCTTGTGTTTATATGCATGTGTGTGCATGACAGTGAGAAAGTGAGAGCGGCGCTCTGAAATTGACCTCAGCGTGGGCCCTGGGCATTAGGCTGTGGGCCAGGTCTGATTCCGCTTAAGGCTTTGCTCCTTGGCCTCCCGTACCCTGCCTGTTCTCCAGCGTTGCTCCTGCAGTGTACTCCTACATGCCCCCCACCTCCCCACGGGGGGCTCCATCACGGTGGGGCTTGTCCGATTGCCAGCGGCAGGTTAAACGACAAAGAGAGGGCAGCTCAGCCTGGATCAGAGGCATGTATTATTGTTGTTGTTGCTAAGTGCTCCGGACTAATTATTCCACCCTGATTTGCAAATGGAGCTTGGGCTCATTTCCATATCAATGGCCAGAGAAAAGCTGGTGGGGGGGGGGGTTGGCGTGTGTGTAGAATGCCTTGACACACAGGAACCACTCATTCAAACAACAAACACACAACAACCCCCCCTCCTCTAAGATGGGCTTATAAATACACTGTATACAATGCTGGTTGGTGGGGTTATTTGTGTGTGGGGGGGAGGGTTTGGGGGTTGGTTGATGAGATGAGGGCACTCTGTCAAATTATTGGGCAGGCCCTGGATTAGTTCGGTTGTTGCGTGGCCCCGCACTCCACTGAGATCATTTAGGCAATTACCAAGAACAAAGGCAGCCGCAGTGTTGAACAGCACCACTTCAAAGGTTTGCGCCAGGCGAACAGTTACAGCACACTGGTCAATTTCCATACAAACCGCACCCCCCCCAAACCCCCCTCCAAACTCGGCCTCCCCTCCTCAACATGCCTCAAGGCATTCTAGCAGTGCTAATGAACAGTAGCTGCCTCTGCTGCCAAACATCGCACACACACACACGCTCGTGATGGGAACTTTATAATGTGCTCTTCACTGGTGTTTCAAACACAAAGAGGATGAGCAAGCCTTCACAACAACTACTTGACTCTTTATTGCCCAATTGTTGGCACGGCGTTGGACCCTTTTGTCCTTTTTCCTGCCTGTAAGATCCTCAAAGCTTGCGAAAATTGTATGTTTTCCCCAGAATCACTCAGCTTTCAAATCCACATCAAATCAACGGCTTTTGAGAACAAGCTACTTATTTTGTGTTCCAAAGGACGCCGCCGCCACGCATAACTGCCGTAATTGTTGTCATTGTTTAGGAAAATATTTCCTAATACGTAGCAACGGCAAGATGACAAAATTGCTCATTTATTTTGTAACACTATATGAAACACCAGAAACTGACATTATTTAAAAAAAAGGAAAATAATAATAAAAAGGAAATAATATAAATGTTATGTGCATTCATTCGTAAAAGACAAAAGAACACAACCGAAGAGAAATGTATCTTTTCAAAATGATGTATCTTTTGAAAAATAATCTATTTAAAATTGTACATAAAAAATATTTTTTTATCTTTATAACAACTTTGACTATAAAGTCAGAGATCAATATTTTCTAAATAAACCCTAGCAAATGAATGAGCTCTAATAACACATACCAACTCACAACAAAGCTCATTTATTGTATGAAATTTAATCCAAATTGCATACTTTATGCATCATTTAATGACACAGAATAATGTCACATGCTTTTATGACTGCATGCTACTAAATAAGCGCGTTTAAGCATCAAAAAAAGTTTCAGACCTAAAGTGGAGCAAACAGAATGAAGCATTATGTGCAGTGTTTAAAAGGATGAGAAGATATTCCAAGACTGTTGACTGAATGCTAGTCTCAAGACTGCCACAGCGGCCCTCCAACAGTGCCAAAGTGATTGGGTTTGCAACAGTAGCACTTAAGCGGTCCTGAAAAGCAGCCCCCTCTGGCATTCACAGCTAATGTATTCAACTGTTTTTGTTACACTTAGATCATCCTCGATTTACTCGAACAAAAGCGCAGCTTCTGCAATCATGGTCTATCTGCTACGTGTTCTCACTACAACTCTGAACTATCTGGGACAGGCTGAAGTTATGAGAACAACGTCGCTCGTCACATTCGCAATGCATATGCAAGGTCCTCAGGATGTTTTTTGCCCCTCACTTAATTGTATATCACTATTTATATACAAAAACAATCCCCTGACCTGAGCCAGGCTATTCTTAAAGGTGCAGCTGTCTCGGTATTAAAAATTCAGTATCTGTTTCTCTGCTGTGACCTCCGTGTTTGTCTAACTGCAGCATGGCCTGACAAAGGAGCAGCGCTCAGGTTGACAGGATCATTCATTGTGGATGGCACGCTCTAGAGTGCCGAGAGAAGTAGCAGCCTGAAGCCTGCAATAGGGAGACAGGTCTTTGAGTTTGAGACAGAAGCAGAGCAGAGGATCTGCAAACCAAAGGTGTCACTGCCAGTTTGGGGAGTCACTGGGTCTGACAGTCTTCCACCATCATTTGGGCACTGCCCGCTTTCCTCGTGGACTCACAACAGCGCAGAGCAGGCCAAAGTGCTCGATTCCTGCTCTCTTGCCCTTCTTGATGTTGCTTTTAAAGATCCAAGACAAACATACACGCAACTAGATCCCTCACTTAGGATTGGGTTTCGACAAAATATAGACCCTTATCGCACTCGATTAATTATTCAGGAGGAGTAAAATCGGACTTTGTAAAATGTTTATTGATACGGCATGGGCAGTGTCAGACTGGTGACATGGATATTGATAATGCCATCTGAGCACATGACTCCCAGGGCCCGGTTGGGAATTATGGGGTGGTTGGGGTGAAGGAAACAAGTATGATTATGGGCTGATCCAAAAAGCAAATAAGGGCGGTCAATCGATCTTTATAACATTGCATTAATTTACATGATGATTTATTAAAAATGCAAAAAAATTATAAATGAAAACGTTCAAAATAACGAAAATTATTGTGGCAAATTAAATAATCAAATGGAAATTAAAAATGGCTTTTGAAGTAAAAAAAATTACACTCATTACAAACCTGTCTTGTAGATTTTATTCCACACTTGTTTTTGAATTCTGTGCAACTTTTGCCTACAGTGTATGCTGACACATCAAAAATAGACAATTAATTGAACTAAATGAGCGAGTTCAATCCACGGCCCTAAAAATAATACATTCATAAATAAATAAAAATATCTAGCAAACGCAGGTACTCGTGTCACAAACAGAATCGATTTACAGGGAATCGAGAGCGACAGAGTGAGAGAGAAGAAAACAGAGAGATGAAAACGCAGCTAAGGCAGCTGATAAAACAATGACAAAAAGACGAGGGCGATAAAGTCGTCGCCGAAAGACTGGTGATGAAAGGCAGGGAAATAAAAGCGAGGATGTCATTAGAAGTCATCCTTTCATTCCCGCACAAAAGCAGTTAATATGAGCCTGAACATACAGATATATTAAAGCAGAATATTCTCATTATTATTAATACTAATAAGGAGATATCACATTGTGAAGAACAGCCCGGCCTTCAGCTCATGCTAATAGTCACAGGATTCATAATGGTAATGTCATGAAATTCAGCTTTTCCTGCTCATCACAGCATCCATTTTATTCCCATTTTCCTATTCATGTGACAGGAGTCATATTCCTCTAAATCCAACACTGGGGCCCTTTAGCACTGATAATATAAAATAATGTATTCTTTACATTCATTAAATACACACTTGGAAATATAATATAGCGGAGAGCTCCCCCCTCTTCAAGTGGTGTGGTGGAGGGAGAGGCTTCTGGTGTCAGGGAAATTGCCCGGCGTGTATTTGTTTGAGATGCAAAACTGTTTAAATCTTTAATAAAATGACAAGGATGGAATATCAGACATCATCGGCTGGGCGTGAGGGACGGGGCATTTATATTGTGTCATTTGAAGGCCTGGGAAGGGATCTGTGTGTGTGTGTGTTGGAGGGAGTGGGTGTTATGGCCTTATAGGGTTGACAATTGTTCAATGATGATATTATTCTTATTTGAAATATTCTTCTCCTTTCCATCTACATCCTATGGTGCTTCACTAGAGGCCATTTTAATTCCCAGCTCACTTGGCAGCGATCCTTCAAACATTTCCAAGACAAATTTCCATTCCTCTTAACGGGTTATTAATGCCACTTGGCTTTATTTCTAAATAAGTTATGTTTGGGAGCTGGAGAGAGAGAGAGAGAGCTCTTGCCGTACAATAGCCTATCACTTAGAAAAGAAAAACGCACGGGGGAAATGAGACCATTCTCTTTAGCGCTTTTAAGTTATTATGAAAGCATCATTATGGTGCATCTGCTTTTGCGTGACCGGCCTCATAAGCCGCCCGTTGCCTGCTTTTTTGCGGCTATATTGGAACGGTTTGATGAAAAATTACAACAGCCATTATGTCTGCTTATCATAATAGCCTGCTCGCAATAGACAACAGATGTCTCATTTGAAGAATTCCTAGCGTTCCAGGCATTTACAGCAAATGAGCAGGGTCATCAGTGAACTGACTCTGCTTAAAATCTGGAGAAACCGCACGCGTAGAGGTGGTGATGTGGATCTGAGAATGCTGAGATTCTTTACCTTGGGGACCACACACACTCTTAAAAATAATGGTGCTTAAAAGGTTCGTCACAGCGATGCCATAGAAGAACCATGTTTGGTTCCACAAAGAACCATTCAGTCAAAGAACCATCTCTTTCTTTCCTTTTTATAATCTGAAGAACCTTTTTTTCACCACAAAGAACCTTTTGTGAAACAAAAAGGTTCTTTGGATGTTAAACGTTATTTGGATGTTAAAGGTTCTTTATGGAACCATTTAGACAAAATTGTTCTCCTATGGCATCGAAGAACCTTTTGAAGCACCTTTTTTTGAACAGCACATGAGGACGAAAGAGATGCAGATGGGCTCACCGAACATCTCTAGGAACTAAACTTGAAAACTCATACAGTAAAAAGCTTTCTAAAGCATAAATAGAATTTTTCCAGCAAAAAAGTTGAGAAGCGCTCCCCCAACAGGTGAATTTGCTCCCAGGTAACATTTTAGTATTGACGGACACACCGCAATGTGGAACACAAACACACGCTCAAATTTTGCCAGGAGGTGCATGTGTTGTCTCTCTCATCTCATTGAAACGGCTTCTCGTGGCACAGAGGGGTAGAATCAGTACCAGCCCAACATCAGCGAATGGTGACTACTGGGAATCTGTGTGATATCAAGCAGGCCGCCACATACACAACATTCTGCAAGCAAGTAAGCAGAAATACAGGAGTTTGTTTAGCAAGCACCAGCTTTGTTTTTCAGCAGAGCAAAGCAACAGAAACACGTCGCAGCTGGGCTGACGGAAGACTGAAGCCTGTCAAAAACAAGCGTCAGCTTTGAATGAATGAAGGGAGGGGGTCTTTAAAAACAATAGTGGAGTAAGCAAAAGAAATACATAACCAATGCGCAAAAAACAAAACAGATACGGATACACACACACATACAGAGAGAGAAGACAAACACGCATAGTATGCGTTCCCACAACATCCAGTACAAACAAAAAGGAACAAAATTACTGAATATGAAACCATGTTTGGGAAAAGTGGGTTATTTTTGAGCGTTGTTCCACTCTTTTCCAACCACACTGAGCCTTATGTTATTCAGATGAGCACTGAAAGGGGAAAAGGTGCCACTGAACCTCAGAATAGCTGCCACTGATGGAACAGAAATGAGAATATTCACTTCCTCTCAACGTATTGACATAAATCAACGGGAAGATGGAATGAATGTTGAGCTAATTATGTTGCTTGTGAAATAACCGAGAATGACACCTGGCGCAACTGTAACATGTATAATAAATGCACGTCTGTCTTCCCGTGACGCAAATGGAGGAAAATATATACATAAACAAATTATGGATGTGCTTATTTGTGCAACATGTACCAGTTAATCATACGCATTCAACAAATGGGGCACAATCAATAAAGCCCTATGTGAAAATGTAAAGTTTCTAGAAATCCGTAATCTAACATTATCACTTCGGATTTATTGGTTGCATTTGTTGCAAAACATACCTGGAAAATCCATTTAAAATGACACAGCTGGTTCAACATATTGAATAACATATTAAAATCACTATTTTCTAAAGACGGATATTATATTTGTTTCATCAAAACATTACAATAAAGTGAATGCATGTCAACAGGGTACTACGCGCTAACAGCCAAAATCTAACTGGCAATTCAAAACAGAAATATTTCAGGCGTTTCTTTTCTTTTTTATTTCAAATCGCAATACATTTATATTAGATTCATGCATTTGCCAGATGCTTTTATCTAAATATCCAAAAGACCTTCGAATTGATCATGTAAGCTAACTCTCAATGCTCCACCCTGTCAAGTTTTTTATAGCAAGGGTACAAAAAGACGAGCTAGAAATGAATAACGTGCGAGTCCTGAGCTTGACAGGGACCATATTTCTAAAACTCTGGCTTTAACACAAAGCCACAGAGCTCAACAGGTACCGTGTAACAGGGCTGACCCACCTGCAACAGAGATGGACTGCCTGCGAATACACTTAATGTGCCACTATCAGTCTGAGAGCGTGCAGAGAGGGCGAGATGCGCGACGTCCATCACTATGACGTGAAAGAAATCAGATCCGAGATATACAGCCTCACCGTAGCTCACAGACACACGCATGCACGAGGGCCTCCACAGGAGCGCTTCAATTGGATATTTCATCGAAATATTGCATGAATAACACAGGCAAGGCCTAGAGTCCCGTTAGACACCTCTGATAGGAAGAGATGCTTCAGAGTGCCCTCAACTGTTTTAAAATAAGGTTCGCTTGACCACCGGCCCACATTTACAAATACTTATCCCGTCAGTCAAGAGGCCACGGAGAAGAGAGGCCATGTTGTTGATCGTAAAGCTACTGTTAGATTCTTGACACTGGATTTCAGAGGCGGGAAGTTTCGCACAAGTGCACGGCACTTTTTACCAGAATTGTTTTTTTTTATATTTTATAAAGTACAGTCGCAGGGGTAAAATATGTGAAGTCTTGGATAAGCCTTCTGGTGTCCAGACCTCAAGCCAAGAGGTGCTTTGGCATGACCTCAAGAGAGAAATTCACACCACACAGCAGAAAAATGAACTGTTTAGTAAACAGGAATGGTCCAACATTCCTCCTTCCTGTTGTGCAGGTTATTTCTGCCAAAAAAGGGGTCAACCAGTCATCGAGTCCAAAGGTTTGCATACTTGTTCCACCTAGAACTGGGAATGCTTATAAGAAAACGTATCAGTTACATATAACTGATTTCATAGGGTTTTAAAGACGATACATCACACATTTGATCCTTTTTGGATCTGTTTTTGACCACATACAGTGCTTATTTTGGCAAAGGTGCATATACAGAAGGACAGGAAACATTGGCCATGTTTTGCAGAATAGCTTTGCAAAAGAATTCAGTATATTGAATATTAAACTGCATCTTCTTGTCATATTAAACCTTGATGGCTTTCTGTCTTTAGCAGAACACAAGAGAAGATATTTTGAAAAATGTTGGTAAATATTTACAAAGTCGACACACCAAAGCTGTGCTGTTTCAAGCACACATGCTCCTTATCATGAAGAGCATGTATGATCGAAACGTCACACGTTTTGTGAAAGTTGATTAAAACTTTTGAGATTTTTGGAGCTTTAGTGTGCCGACTTTGTATATTTTTCATCTGATTCATTTTTGGTCGAACTCCCTTTTCAAGTTGATGTGTGTGCTGTGTTTTTGCTGCTGTTGGTAGCAAAAACATGTTGGTAACCAAACAACGATGATACCTATTGACTTGCATTGGTTTTATGTCCATACAATAGAAGTCAATGGGTTCGGTTCACAACAGTTTTCAAAATACTTCTTTTGGGTTCTGCGTAAAACAATTCATACAGGTTTGCAATAACATGAGGGTGAGTAAATGATGACATCATTTTTATTTTGGGGTGAAATATACCTTTAAAAGTATCAGGCCATTTCTTCATAGAAAATGTGTAGTTTATAGAGCAGCTTTTTTACAGTGGCATGCACCATTGTTATTATTATGATTATGCTTAAAGGGATACCCCCCCAAGTTGTCCCAAACCTGTATACATTTCTTTGTTCTGCTGAACACAAAGAAAGATATTTGGTAAAATGTTTGCAACTGAGATTACTGGGACATCATTGACATAGTAGGAAAAATTAAAATGGTAGTCAAATGTGCCCTACAATTTAGACCTAAATTCTTTACAATATCTTATTTTGTGTTCAACAGAACAAAAAAAAATGTTTTCTGCCTTTTTTGTAAAAACTTTTTTCTACTATGGTAGTCAATGATGTCCCAGAAAAGTCAGTTGCTAACATTTTCCAAATATCTTTCTTTGTGTTCAACAAGGTTTGGAACTTGAAGGTAAGTAAATGATGATTTTGATGAATTTTCATTTTTTGAGTAGTATTATGCTTTAAAATGAATAAACAGCCATGTGTCTGACTAAATCTGTCTTTCTTAATAACAGCCGAAAAAGAAATACGAAAACACAAAAAACTGCTTTTTTACTAATCTAGCCAAGAAAATGGCAATTCTGTGAAAATGTCTTCTCCGATAGGCTGG
Source organism: Triplophysa rosa (assembly GCF_024868665.1). NCBI lineage: Eukaryota > Metazoa > Chordata > Actinopteri > Cypriniformes > Nemacheilidae > Triplophysa > Triplophysa rosa. The sequence goes on from NC_079890.1 coordinate 34,623,211, forward strand.
CAGAACCTTTCTGAGCGTAAAGTAATTTGCCATTCAAGTATTCTCTCTGATGAGACAGGGGCCAGCGGTGAGTGGTTTGCCGTGCTTGTCGCAGGCCTGAACACAAGCTGTCTGCCTGCTGAAATCTTCCGAGCTCAAATAGTCAAGTGGAGATAAAGACAAAGAGGCTGTATTCCTCAGCACATTTCAAAAGATCAGAAAGCAACACGTCACATCGCCTCAGAGCGATCTCTACATTATGAAGTTTAATCCCTTCTGATCTGCATCAATAATTACTATGGCAGGGGCAAGCGCTTGCCTTCCATTACCACTAATTATAACGCCGGCATTCATAATCCTTTTAATAATCATCAGATAGGCCCAACATTAAAGGCAAGCTGTGGATAATGAGCACTGGGGGTCGTGTTCTATTATAACAGTACTGTTCACCTTTTCGTGGAAAAATATCGGGCTGTGAAGTTGAGTGTAATGGTGTCATAAACATGCACCTGATGTAACGTGTGTGTGTGTGTGTGTGTGCGTGCGTGTGTGTGTGTGTGTGTGTGTGTGTGTGTGTGTGTGTGTGTGTGTGTGTGTGTGCGTGTAGTAAGTACCCGTCTCACAAATACATTCATGCGTGCTGTTTATTTGCACGTATGAAATCACACAAAGACAACAGGCGATGTGTGCCGAGCTTAAAGGCAGCCTGTTGAGGAAAGCCACGTCAACAAACTTTCAGAGAGAAGACAGTGGGAAAGTCGAAGAAAGTGCAATGAAGAAGAGTGAAGAAAAAGAAAGAAAGGATGGATGGATGGATGGATGGATGGATGGATGGATGGAAGAAAGAAAGAAAGAAAGAAAGAAAGAAAGAAAGAAAGAAAGAAAGAAAGAAAGAAAGAAAGAAAGAAAGAAAGAAAGAAAGAAAGAAAGAAAGAAAGAAAGAAAGAAAGAAAGAAAGAAAGAAAGAAAGAAAGAAAGAAAGAAAGAAAGAAAGAAGGAAGGAAGGATGGAAGAAAGAAAGAAAGAAAGAAAGAAAGAAAGAAAGAAAGAAAGAAAGAAAGAAAGAAAGAAAGAAAGAAAGAAAGAAAGAAAGAAAAGAACTGAAAATGACTAAAAAGAAGGGAATGACTAGACCCCCATCCCTCTCCAGAGCAGCATAAATTGATCTATTAAGTCCCCTCGATCTCTCCCCCTCCCTCCTGTCCTTTCTCTCATATCCATCTCTCTCTATCCAGGAGCTGCTGGGAAAATCTGATTACTTTATACATGAGGCTGGACTGAAGGTGGTGGGCAGACACAGATAAAAAGGCGGAGGAGAGATTGGGTGAGCTGAGTGATGCAAATCAGCTGCTGGGGAGAGAGATGGGGTAAAATCACAACATCACAGTCACAGCCGAGCAAAGTGGCCACCACAACATGAAAACATTCAGAAAACAAGGACACAGACTCTGTGAGAATTCTGTGCTGCCTATTCATCTAATGCTCGCTACACAACCTGCATTTAATTGCAAAACAAGAATTCAAACCTTACAAAAAGTACAGTGGTATTGACAGGTTTTGGATCCTGGATTTTTCCATGAAGAATTTTGAATTACAGTACAGTGGTGTCCAAAGCAGAGAGATTTTAAGACATTTTGTTATCAAGAAGCAGATTGTCAACCCTCTTGAACAAATGCAAAGAAAAAATTACATTTCTAACATTTTATTATAAATGACTAATTTTACCTCATAAATGTTCAATTTAAATTGATATACAACTTAAATTATTACATGTAAATATTTATTCTTTAAATAGTTCAAAGTCCATAACCATTAAGTGATCAAATTTTCCAAGTGGTCTCAGATTTTCGGACCCCACTCCATGATAAATCCCTTCCGAAAATGAACCACGGTGTTACTACGGTTACCATAGTTAAAGGGATAGTTCACCCAAAAATGAAAATTCTGTCATCATTTACTCACCCTCATGTGATTTCATACCTGTATAAATTACTTTGTTCTGATAAACACAGAGAAAGATATTTGGAAGAATTTTAGTCATTTTCAGTTCCGGGACGTCATTGACTACCATAATAGAAAAAATTAAATGGTAGTCAAAGGTGCCATAGAACTGTCAGTTTTCCTAAATTCTTCAAAATATCTCATTTTGTGTTCAACAGAACAAAAAAATACATTTTTTTCTACTATGGTACTGGATGTTGTCCCAGAACTGAAAACTGCTAACATTCTTCTAAATATCGTTCTCCATGTTCATCAGAACTAAGACATTTATACAGGTTTAAAACAACCTGAGGGTGAGTAAATCACGACAGAATTTTCATTTTTTGGTGAACTGTCCCTTTAAACTATCCAACCATAGATTTACCATGATCTTAACACAGCAACCATAGTTTAACTATAATATTTCTAGGAAAAGTATGGTAATGCAAATAGTAATCAATCCAGCCAAAACTACACTTTTTTACTACATTTTTACTATATTCAAACCACGGTAAACTTTCATCAGGGATGAACTGAGTGATATTAAAGTACCACAATATTACCATCACTTTAGCACAGTACCACCACAGTACTTTTTGATAAGTAATAGAAAACACTTAGATATTTGATGGATATTTGGGGAAAACATGTTAGAAACTGACATTTCTGGGACATCATTGACTACCATAGTAGTAAAATTTAAAATGGCAGTCAAAGTTACCCTAGTACTGTTTAATTCTTCAAAATATCTAATTTTGTGTTAAACAGAACAAAAAAATGACACTGTTTTTTCTACTATGGTAGTCAATGTCCCAGAAATGTCAGTTGCTGACATTTTTTCAAATATCTTTCTTTGTGTTCAACAGAGAAAAAAGGGAATATAGGTTTGGAACAACTTGAGGGTGAGTAAATGATGACAGCATTGTAATTATTGGGTAGTCTATCCCTTTAAATGACAAAAACAAATGTTTACTCTTTCTCCAATTTATCTGTGGTTAAAAAAGGAACGCATCCGTTGAACTCCGTCACATTCGTGATTTCACTACTGTACCGCCTCTGTGACCCTCAGTCACTCTGCGTCCCACCATTTTAACTGCACCTGTCATTTGCACTCCAGTCATTCGCCATTTCTCTCTCTACGCTCACAGGGACCGCTAACTACAGCCGTCCATCAGACAGGCCAGCACCGGGGCAGGGCGGGGTGGCGTGTGGGGGGTTAATGAGCCAGAGGCTGGGTTAGCCAGCGCTAACACCAAGGAGGGAGTCCATCTTACCAGCCTCCTCCATGGATGCCTTGAAATGGCGCTGCACGTTTCTTTTCCTCTCACGGTTCTTCTAATGTCATCTTCCTTCACGTTGGCTCTTCTCTGTAATCTCACCCTCACTCCTCGGAGGAGGACGAAGGCACACATTACCGGAATAAAACAATAGAATAAAACCGACACCTGCAGTTATAGCTAAACCAAATACACAAACTTTTATTCGCACACACACGACCGTAAACATTGAGCGTATTCTGACTTGAGCAGTGAGCAGTCGTGGCGCGGCTGTTGCTTTATTATTTCATTAAGTATAAATCCTGTCAGTGATCTGACACCCCCGGCCCAACCGGGGCCTTCCTGCTCTAGAGTCAGCAGGTTAAATTATAATTTAATTACCAGGCCTTAGCTGAATAAGCTGCCTGGGAGCACTCGCCCCCCAGAATAATTTGAGAATATGGCATCTCTCTATCTCGACGGCTCCATCTCCATCTAACTATCTATTTCTCTATATCTCCGTCTCTCTCATTCTAAGATTCACGAGGTCCAGGACCCCAGAGGCCTTCCTCAATATCCCACCTAATTATCTCTCTCAAATCAGCCACGTATGACTACAGGACTAGCAGTAATTAAGTCGGATGGAGAATTTAATTGTTCAAGAAAATGTTTTCAGTGTTAGCGCAACAAGACAGGGTTTTAAGGTGACAGTCCAAACTCGCTTTCTATTCTTTTCAAAATAAAGTAACGATTTTTCTTTTCTTAAAGCTTCTACCAGCACAGTCCCTGACACAAACTCATGCAGAAACCATATAAACGTTTGGTTTTCACGAGCCCTATTGTCTTTTAAGACACAACAATAAAGAAGCAAACGTGGGCATTTTAGTCTGCGCAGCACATTTTTTATTCGAGAGAAATGTTTTAAATTGTATTCTTTTAACTCATTACTCTCTTGACCTTCAGTTTCTCACAGGCAAGTAGTTAGCGCTGTTATTACGTCCTCTCTTTGTAGAATTACACATTGTTCATGCTAGAAACTCCACCTAGCATTCAATTTCAAGGTCTGTCTTTGAAGATTCGAACCTCTTCAGTACACTGGAACAGCCAACACATTCCCAAATAAATAGAATAATGAAGCAAAAACAGAATTCATCTGGCTTTGAAAAGATGAGAGACAAACTCAGATTCACTCGGCTCCTTGTTTAAATGGAAATGGGTCGAAGAAAAGGGACATTTAAATGGCACCTATTCAAGTTTTTGTCACAAACATGAGTACACCCTTAAAGCCAGAAAATGTATCAGCACCTGTTGAATTAGCAATTACGAGAACGTATACGCTTAAAATACAGACGCTAAAATGGTTCTCCACAGTGATTCCCCAAATAACTTTTTTGTCAAAAATGTTAACCATTTTAACCTTTATATAGACCACTTCGCAAGTTGTAAACAGTAGTCCAGAATCACTTCCGGTTTCGTTTTTTAATCTTACATAATCTTTGGTTAACATTTTGATTTGGTTATAAATGTTCTATTGGTTGTTTTCTGTTCAAATGTTTGTCTAGCGTTAAAAAACTGAAACAGGAAGTTCTTCTGGACCAGCGTTGCACTAGCATTGTTTACGTTTTCCGAAGTAGTCTATATAGCAACAAGATGTTAAAGGTTCTTTAAGGAACCACACCGCCCGACAATACACCTTTAAGGAACGTTTATTTTAAAAAGTGTAGGTGTCCGTAATTCAGCACTCCCTCAAATATTGATCGTACGCTAGCATCCTGGAATTCATTAGACCAGAAGCAAAACTTCAAGAAGCTTTAAAGAGTGTGTCTTAACTCTTTGTTCTTCCCCTGGAAAAAAAACTTTTGTTCTTACCAAGTTTAAGATATTACCACAAGAACCATGCTTTTAATCTTGCTCGTGCAAGGCCAGCAGCAAAAATGTCTTGGAAATCACTCCTGCGCTCAAAAAAGAACCGAGCCAACTGCGAGTGAACATTTCAACTCTGACGTTCATTTGCAATGACAATGTCAATTAGGTTTATTTTATCGTAAACAGAGAAGGATATATTTTCCCCATCGCCTGCATTTATTAGCATGTAAATTCAGTGCGGCTTGCTCACTTTTATAAGCTCCTGCCAAACGTACTTAAGGCCAAGGCTGTCTGATGAGGCGAATTATTTTCAAAGAAACGTACAAATCATTAAAAGACGTGGCGTAAAAATACTATGTAAGGCGCCTTCCCCAGGTAGAATGGTGTAATATTCTTTGTGCTAATTTGACAGCATAAAATTGTACGTCGCAGTCAAAAAGGAACACACCATACAGGGGGCCCTTGGGAAATGTAATTTGAAGAAATCAAGGATCTAATTCAGTATATAATACCAAAGAAAAGTAGAAAAGTACTCATTGGCTATTCATACCGTCTTCAGAGTGGAACCGTTCCTTTGGCTTTAACTCAGTCGTGTCAAGGCAAAATGCGCTGTTAAAAACCTTTCTCCACATGAAAGAGGCCCTTTAAACACTTTGATTTTTTTCCCATTTTGAGACAAAGATAAGTAAACACAGGCGAGATAATGAACGGAGGGGAAATGAGCGTTGCCGCTCTGCCCTGTTCGAGCTCAGAGACAATTGCAGCATTTTGGGCGAAATTGCACGCGGGCTGTCACCCCTACCTCGCCCACCTCACCTCGCCCCGCCCGAACCTCTAATCCTCCAGTGAGGAGACAGGACTCTCTCCGTCCATGCGGACCCCCCACCCGGAGGGACCCTACCAAGGCAAATTAGACCAGAGGGGAGCCTTTTGTTTCGGGGCACTCTGGGAGGAGAAAAAAATCCAAATTATTTCTCGAGCTAGGGCAATTTGACATGCTGTGATAACTACTCTGCAAGAAACTTCTTTGACAGCATTGAAAGAGAAGATTTTCCAGCCATGAAATACAACCAACCCCCCCACCCCAACGCACACACACACCCTTTTCTTTCAGGGCCTTACGTGCTGACAAAAGACCCACAAACTCATTAGACTGTTTAATTACGCCATCTTTTCTTTTTGCCCGGTCCATCTCTCATCTTTATCAAAACAAGGCTAAAAAGACTGGCCCCATTTGAAGCAGTTAAGGCCCTCATTATAACTCTTTAACTCCACTATTTCACACTCCCTGCTTTGTTTTCCTTTCTCCGAACAGTGTCTTTCACTTGTTCCCCCCGTGTCTCTCACTTTCTCCCTGCCGTCTCGCCGAGTTTTGTTGTTCTCCGTGTGCGAGGGCACCCCACCGCAGTGCTGTACTCCAGGGACGGTGCGATGTTTGACTACACTTCACTAGCTGCCCTCCTACGCTCTAAAGCGCTGCTGTTTGGACAAGGGCCTGGTCAGTGTTTGAATGTGTAATCAAAGAGCAAACACAGACCGATCCCCTAAAAAACTGCGAAAAAGAAAAGCTCCTTAGTGGGAATGACTTGACAGATGGAGAAATGCATTTTATATGCTAATGGGAGGCACTCGTGCCTCAGAGCCGGTGATTGATCTGGGGCTTTACAAATGTAAAACTCATAATTAATAGAGCAAATTATCTTCAGAATGGTGAAATCTCATCTCGGCAGTATTTTGTGAAAACAGTTTATCTGCCCTTGTCAAGTTCTCTTATTAATCTAATTCGAGGGCTTCTTTGTAGACTACAGTATGTAAGCAAATATCAAATATTTGAATGATCTAAAAAATCGGTGTGATTCGTTTATTTTCTATCTTGTGCTGACTTTGACTTGATGTTATGGTCTGAAAACAAAAAATCTTAATAAACCCAGAATGTCCGTTCTCTGTTGATTTTTCTGTGCTATTTCGTCCTTACGTGACCATCAAGTGACGTGTACAACTGAGAATGTTTATGGGACATAATGCAACAATGTAAATAAATAATTAAATAATAATTAAAATGCATATCTACATGTATTGTCGGTTTGCTTCGCAGTGTGTTTTCCGGAAAGCCGCTTTGCAATAATGCAAAACTGTTAAAAGCCCTATAGAAACAAACTTGAATTGAACTAAACTAAACAGAATATGTTCACTTTCAATTACAAAGTTTTTGCTAATATTAACGCTGGGAATGAAAAGATTACTTATCATAAGGACGTCTTTAATCTCTGGACTGAATCAAATTCTACAAAATGTATCCGTTAAATTGTACTTACATTTCTTGAACAGCAACAGGAGCAACTTTTGTTTTCATCTCATTCAGAATTAAAGCATTTCAGAAGGCTGTTGCTGGCGCTCTCATGATTAATGCTGTCCTGCAAACATCACCATTATCTAAACACACCATCCTTTGTCATGTTGTCAGCACCAAACAGGAAATTTGACTTTTGCAGATCCAATTACGGCATTCTCACATCACCTATCACCTTTACTTTTACACACAAATACACAAAGAGAGATAAGCAGACACGTGGAATATCTGAATTTCAGGGTAAAAACATCAATGAATCACCAGCACCTGTTTAACAATTCCTTCACTGTAAGTCTATATGTACGACAGATCAGTGACCATTCACTTAGTATTGAGTGGGCGGAACAGAAGGCCTGATTCACAATGATTGGTCAATGAATTTGTTTTGTCCACCTGCCAATACCAATGAAGGCATGCTGTCAATAAAGTCACCTAGATGTCTATTGATACAATTAAAAGCAAGGAAATCCATACGTATACCCCTTGGCTCTCTCTCTCTTTCTCTTTTGCTCATGCTCAGCCAAGCGTATACAGGATATTAGCTCCTCTCCGGGCAAATTTGCTTTTCACATCTTTTTCGTTCCTTTTCTCTTCTTCCAGTTCTTGGAGGGACTTGTTATTGAGCTTAACGTCCACAAATGCCATTGATCCGAGCCGCCACTCCGATCCATTCCCAAGAGCTTTAACACTCTCCCAGCATGTAAGTAACGCTAATCCCGCTCAACTTGTGGAGCCATTGATTTTATAGATCTCTCCCGAAAGTTGCGATAATGATATATCATTGTTAAATTTGGTAGAACAAACTGCTTTGCCAATCTATCTGTGTAAGGATGGGATCCGGGGTAAAGATTCTGAAAGGTGGGCTGATTTTTTAACCTCTAAGCATCAGGTGCACTGCTCGCTTTGTTACTATTTTTAAGGTTCTTATACCAAGGTTGGTAAAATAGTGGCTCTCTTTAAAAGCTGCGACACACATGCACATAATAATTCTTTTAAATTAAAGTTGTCAAACACATAAGCAAGGAAGTACTATAATGCAATGTAAGTCACTTTGGATAAAAGCGTCTGCCAAATGCGTAAATGTTAATGTTAATGTTACAAAACGTCAAATGCTCTTTTATTCGTAAGTCACTTTGGATGAAAGCATTATCAAACCCTTTTCCCAAAAAAGAATGCAACATTACTTTCTTATAACACGGCTCATTTGAATGCTTGATTCTGATTGGCCAGTCGCGACATTCCAAGGCTTGTTATTTTCAAATAACAACCGCTCAAAACTAATAACACCCTGTAACGCGGATGCTGCAAATCATTTTGAGAGAGGCAGTTTAATAGTACACAAAAATGAATTAGAAATATGTACATATATGACATTATATTTACAAACGATTAAACCAATTTGCCTGTTTGTGACGTTTGAACCTCGTTTCTTACTTTAAAACCGAAACTTCCTCGCGGAAGGTCTGCATTCGGTAAAAATGAGCTAATAAAATATTTCGAATTCACATTTTGTGTCCAATTTTTTTAATAATTAGCGGGATAATGTACAAGCAGCCGTCTGTTATCGCGAAATAAGCCCCTTCAGTGTGATACAAGACCTGATCACCCTGTCGGGGCTTATTTCTGCGATAACAACCGGCTGCCTGTACATTATCCCTTACATATAAACTGTATAAATTATATAGGTATTTATATCAACATGAAAGCTGATCTTACATATACATACATGACCAATATTTTCCTATTGAGAAAAAAGCAGGAACTTATGGATTCCTTGACAATTGTACACTGAAGCATACAAAAAAATGATTGACAGATATTTACTCGCATTACACCTGTAACATTACTGATTAAAGTTATGAAATGTTATGAATCTCCACAGTAAAAGTTTCTAACGTCTGCCACATCAAAACATACGTTACACACAGTATGTTTTGTTCTTCTAATCTAAAAAACTGTAAATAAATCTTGAGATTACTCACAACAGAACATTGAAATGTATTCACAGCCCTAGATTTTGCCACGAAAGTGTTTAATTCTGACTTTAAGTTGCCAAATGTGAGAAGTTCACAAAATTCTCACCAATAAGTTCTAAAATAACCACGAATCAGCCCTGCTGATGGCATGTTACGCTAAAATGTCTTTTTATTTTTATGGTATTGTATATTAATGCAAAATTACAATACTAAAAGTCATGAGCGACATTTCTGTTTCTATATTTCTTACACAGGCTCCCCCTGTTCTCTATCTCTTTAAACCGATTGTATAGTTTGAATGAATTGCGAAACACTTCTTTGCTCCTCATAGCACTTCAGCACTTTTACCTTGATGCTTGAAAAAGATACATAGCTGCCAGGAACGTGCTTTTTATGCGCTTGTTTGCCAGAAAAAATAATGTTTTTCCCCTAACTGACAATGCACGACAACACACACACATATAAACAAAACCTAGTTAAATCCCAGATGATTACCAATGCAAAATACAGAGGTGACAAACAGTTTAAATAAGCCCTAAATCAATTGATACCTCCCAGGGCTATGGCGAACGGAGAAACTTTACCGAAGGTGCAATCTCTTAACTGTACGCACAGTACAAAACAGCAAAACCTGCTAGATGAAGAATGTTTACCGTAGCAGCATTTCTCTTAATATGGCCCAGGCACACACGGGTGGTGATGTAGGGTAGATCCGGACCCGGAACCGACGGGGGAAGAGGGAACTAATAGGGTTCGCGGAGATGCCTCGGTGCAGAGCCGGAGAGAGGCAGCAGTGGCCAGACACAGCTGAGGGCCTCGGAGGAGAGAAACGCCTATTAGAGGAGGATAAGGGTCTGTTTGGAGGAGAAACCTTACAATGCTGTACTGGGCAGCGGCGCTGGGCAGTGTATCAATTAAAGAGAGGAAAATATGACATGGAAGTTGAGACGCATTAAATAAAAAGCAAAAACACTGGCCGAGGGGCTGTAGCCTCCACCTGCTGTGATGCTCCAAAGGGAGAATGCTCGTCACCCGGCAAATAATGCGAGAGAGATCGATGCCGTGTGTGTGTGCATGTGTGTTTAAGTGGAAGCATTGTTCAGGGCACTGTGGAAATGAACAGCTATACCTCCCGGCACAGGGGAGCCTAAGTAAATGAGCAGAGGCCTTCAAAATCTAGAGGGATAAAAATATAACATGTCAATGGGTCCGGGCCATGATGATGGCTAATGTACTTTTAATTCATCTTCAATTCCTCCCTCTGCCAGGCCTAAGGGCGACAACTCTGCCAGTTTCCGTGGCCTACATTTCTACTGTTAAAGGGACATTAAACGGTGTGTGTTTTTGTGTGTAGCAAGGCAACTCATTCTTTAAGACTAAACCCATTCAAATGAATAGATGAAGGAAAGTCTAACAAAGCGGGCGGATGAAAAGACGATTGGTCCAGTCTTGCACACAGCCTGCATTCTTTATTCGAGTGTAAAGGCTCGGCTAAAACATAATGATGTGCCCTAAAGTCAAGTTATTGGTGGGAATTAAATGGATAGTTCGGAAGTGTTCGCTGTATGTGATTTAAAACCTGATGAGATACTAAATTCTTCAGCATTCATGACACTGAAGTGACAAAAATTAAGCGACAGTATATATATCAAAACGTTATTTTTGTGAGTAATATGCTATAGTAAGGACTTCACATTTGGACAACTTTAAAGTCGATTTCCTCAACAACAAAAAATTTGCACCCTCAAATTCCTGATTTTCAAATAGTTACTCTGACAAATATCGTCATATCCTAACAAACTATACATCAATGGAAAGCTTATTTATTCAATTCTGAAAAATTGACTAGTAAGACTGGTTTGGTTGTCCAGGGTCAGATTTACTTAAAGTAAGCTGAAATTACTTTTACATACTTGGTGCACTCTCTGTCATTTTCTAATTACAACTGCAGAGACAAATGTCTGGAAACAAATAAGAAAACACGAATCAGGCTATCAAGAATCTAAAAACTGACCATATGACATCAGAAGGAGAACGTTTAGTGAGATCATGTCAGTTTTGATACTACTAAGTCAGGATACATGTGGATTAGGCATGAAACTTTATGTAGGCGACACATGCCTCCCATGATTTTAACTAGAAAACAATAATGAGCCAAGCTGACACTAACCAATGATCTCTGAGAAAAATCACGAGAAACGCACACTTTCCGTGGGTGTGCGTGTTTGTGCACGTACGTGTTCGGTTTGGGTGGGTTAACGCGATTTCCGTTCCGCCTGTCGGCTCCAGAGATCCGGCTTTGTGAGGACCGGTCAGGTAAAGTCGAGGCTCAGCCCCCCTGTGGCCATTAGCGTGGACAGGAGACAACCCAATAAAGACAGGATGCTTTGATGCACACAGGTCACTGCACAACTGCCAGTTACAACTCATCTTTACTTTTAACAGTGACGGGGTGGGTTGGTACGGGCCTATGGGGGCTAATAGTAAGACCTAATTACCAGACAAGCTCGGACGCAATTCCGGAAGCTTCTATGGGAGCGGACTAATGCTAGTTGCATAAGAGCGTAGCCGTCCGAGGGCACACAACAGAGTCAAATTTACTCAGACGAACAACTCCGGGGCCAGCTCAGGAAGACGGCGCATGAGGCGCAATCTGTTCTTATTCTTAATGCGTTGTTTTCTGTTTATTAATACACCACGCATACACACACACACACACGCATGCACAGAGACACACAAATACAAACACACGTACACTCCCCCTGCCCCCTCTGAAGTTTCCGTGCCATTTCCTTTAGCACGCCATAGTGCATTTTAAAAGGCACCGAGAAGAGAAGAGCCAACAGTGAATCTTTAAGGATTTGACTTGCAAAAAGCACCTCATATATTGTTTATGAAAAAAAGCAAACCCCATCTCCCATCTGCCTCCAGCATGTTAGTTTGTTTTATTTACTTATTTTTAGCTTCGTGCACTAGTTAGGGGAGAGGCTCACTTGTCTGTGTACATCTGCCTGGATGAAGACAGACTGTGTCCTCAACTGTCATTTCATATAAGAGGAGTCAAAATGCTTCCATTCAGGTTAAAGATTCATCTGTGACATCCTCAATTGAGTCAACAGATTCGCTTTTTTCTGACTTCTCGCACAGAACTATCAGGGAGGAAAGGGGGTGAAAGACAATGAAATTCCTGAGCGTGTGTAACTGTAATGATAAAACAGGGGGAAAAAAAAGAATTAAAAAAGAAATCTGTCAAGCGGGTGTCAACTCGGAAAACCTCTTAAGAGAGCAAAGGAAAAGAGTGAGGAAATTACCCTCCATAATTGGCATGTTGATCAAAGACGGCGATGGCAGCCGAACAATAAAACCTTTAATTTATCAGAATTCATTATGAGCTACTGTTGTAACGCCAAGATACATTAGAATAAATAGAGACGGAGAATCAAAGGCTCTTTCTGTTGGATGGTTTTGTTGACTGCTCTTGTTCGGAGACGCTCATGAGGGTGACAGTGTAAAGGTGATGGCGGTGGGGGGGGTTCACTTACATACCTGATAACTGTTCATCCTAATCATGACCTTGACAGGTAAACATGACATTCAAAGTTGCCCTATGAATATGGATGTGCCGGCTCTTCAATGGCTGTCTGCTGACTGGAAAGGGCATAGGGAGAAGGGAGCTGTCAGCAGGGACCTGGGCACCGTGTTCCACGCCAGCCTTCGCTGATGGCGGAGGCCCCGACTCGGCTCCTGCATCCGCACCATGGCAGATAAATGGACACGGTAGTCGTCAGCTATAGACGGAGAGCTGGGTTGAGATACAAGCATGTTCATTATTTATCAGCTATGGGGCCGACTGAAAGCGACCATTACTTAGTCCTGGATGCCCTTTTAGGAAAGTTGGAAAAATGCTCGTACAAACAGTTGTGTCTCAATGTCTGAGATCACTGGTGAAAAGGTTTGAATTTTCGGAATATACATGTACTGTATTATCAGTTAAAGGTCCAGTGTGTCATTTTTTGGAGGATCTATTGACAGAGATGCAATATAATATACATTACTATGTGTTCAGAGGTGTATAAAGACCTTACATGATGAAGCGTTATGTTTTTATTACCTTAGAATGAGCTATTTCCATCTACATACACCGCCGGTCTCCTTGCATGGAATTCGCCATGTTGTTTCTACAGTAGCCCTAAACGGACAAACTGTTCTACCAAGGGTATTTTGTAAATACGTTATCTCCTTCGGCAAAGAAGCGAAAACGTGACGACATCTTAGTCCTGTGTCAGCCACCGTAGTGCTTCGAAAGGGAGGGGGGAGCCATTGGTTGCAATTCGCAACCTCACCGCTAGACCCCACTGAATTTCATACACTGGACCTTTAAATGCCCATTTTAAATATCGTGAACATACACGACTTTCATTATTTTTTATCAAGGCATGCATTTGAGCTGGCATAGATTCTACAAATTTGTAAAATCTGATGATCCCATGTTATGTGAACTTCAATGACAGCAAGGAACTTTGGTACAAAAAAAGTGAACATGTCAATGTAACAATTTGCTCACATAAGCTACAGTACAAATACACAAAAGTACAAACCTTTGGATCTTCGTTATGAAAAACGAGTCATTGGGATCAAGAAACGTAATCATACACACCCATAAAAAAAATCACAGATAACATCTCATTTATTTTTTCTAGATGTCATTAAGTGGAGAGCAAATAGTAAGAAGCAGAACTCACAAATGTCTCCATTAGAGTTGAAAGAAAACTCTCATCGATGTCCCAAATTGAGGTCAGATTTGTCAAGTCTGCAATCAATTATTATTATTAATGAAGGATTTACATGAACTCAAACATTTCATATCAGATTGACCACAATTCAGATGTTACCTATACAATCTACATTCATTTTACAGCTCCAATACTCCCTACGTATTTTTAAATTGTCTCATTTATCTCATATCATTCATCTTCACCTACACTCTTAAAAAAAAGGTGCTTCAAAAGGTTCTTCGGTCCAATAAAGAACCTTTAACATCCGAAGAACCTTCTGTTTCACAAAAGGTTCTTTTGGTGAAATTCTTCAGATTATAAAAAAGTAAGAAATAGGTGGTTCTTTAAAGAACCTTTGACTGAATGGTTCTTTGTGGAACCAAAAATGGTTCTTCTACGGCATCGCTGTGAAGAACCTTCTTAGCACCTTTATTTTTAAGAGTGAAAGCAATTTTAAAAGAAACATTGGTACTTAAATGAGAAACAAAGACCTTCATCAAATTTCTGGATACCAGTTAAGTTTATCAGGCCGATCGCATGCATAAAGACATTTTCCTTTCTATGAAAGCATACCCTCTTCAGCCCAAATGAAGCCATGAGCTCATTCAGCACACAAACCGTTAATGATCTCAATAACCAACATCTCCCGTTCAGTCCCTCACAAGCCCCCCAACAGCTGCCTGTGAGAGTCATCACACAGAGCCAGCTGGGGCCACTTTCTGTTGACAAATACATTATTGCGCATCAATTAGACTGATTCTTCACACTGGCCCCGACCGCTGACATTAATCAGAAAATGAGGGATAGACCCCTTAAAAGAATTATAGCAGGCTGGCTGTTGGAGTGACAGTATGGATACTAGAGGATATTGCTATTCCCTTCTGGAGACAACGTCCCCCTCCCGTTTTAATACCACTTCCTCATTTCCTTGATCCCCTAAGATCATTGGCCGCTCACCTGCATTCTCTCGCCCGCTTATTCTCTCTCTCTCGCTTTTCTTTGTCTCTCCTGCTTGTTTTGCTCACCGCTCACATGCTGGAGAACACACAGATAAGATGGAGACTTACGAAATACAGGATTTCTTGTGTTCATGGTGGCCATCACAAACCACCACCGTCAATTACCTGTGCAAGACTTTCTATATGGCTACACACTGTCTCATTAGCTCAGACAGGCAATTCAGTTTTTTATGGTCAGATATATTGGATATAAAGGGTGATATATGACACAGCCAGAGAGGCCCCAGCCTATTATAAGAGACGGGGTTCAGAGGTCAGAAGGCTCAAGGAACAAAATATAGAAAATGTATTCTGTCTTTAATGCTTTGGTGTGGCAGACCTCTCATGTGCCTGTTGTATGTAGTTACAGCAAGAAGACAAATCTGATTTTTTGGATAGTTTAGATGCATACCATTTGCTATGGTGAGATAAGCTAAACGAAAAGTTTAGAGTCTAAATACTTATAAATTATTAAATATCTGAATAGTGAACGTCAACAAATTACTTGACTTCCCTTTGCTTAGCAACAACACTTTAAGAATGCTCAAGAAACCTTAAGAAACTATTATGTTTCATCCTTATTATATTGCACCATTAGCTTTAGGCTGAAAATTCAAAATGTCTTCAAAATATTATTTAATATGTAAAAATCTACCAATGAATAATTTGAAAATGCCAAGAAATTTCATTTTCTAAACCATCCAGGTAAAAAACAGAGCACTAAAATACACCTTATTTAATTACACTTCCATAAGCATACTTAAAGTGCTCTATTTTCACACATTAAGTTCATTCTTAATCAACTACAAACATAGTCTTTGGTATTTCTGTTAATGGTGTCTCAAAATATCGCATTTGAGTACATTTAAATATTAATAAAGGGACCAGTTCACCCCAAAATTAAAAATCTGTCATCATTTACTCACCCTCAAGTTGTTCCAAACCTGTATAAATGTTGTTCTGTTGAACACACAGAAAGATATTCGGAAGGACGTTAGCAATTTTCAGTTCTGGGGCACCATTGACTACCATAGTAGGAAAAATTAAAATGCTATTCAAAAGTGCCCCAGAACTGTTTGCTTTCCTACAATCTTCAAAATATCTTCTTTTGTGTTTCGCAGAACAAAAAAAGTATACAATTTTTTACTATGGTAGTCAATGGTGCCACAGAACTGAAAATTGCTAACATTTTTCCAAATATCTTGCTTTGTGTTTAACAGAACAAAGAAATCGATACAGATTTAGAACAACTTGAGGATCAGCAAATGGTGACAGAATTTTCATTTTGGCTGAACTATCCCTTTAAGTTTATCTTAAAGAGTACTAAAGACTTTTTTGTATAATAAGTACACAAATAGTGCATTAAAATAAGAGCGATTTAAATAAATGTAAGTGTATTTTAGTGCGCTTTTTTACCTGGGCAGGTCAGCTGATCTCACAGGAACTTGTTACCATTTTACAAGGTGGCTAATTCGTATTAATTCGGGCAATGTGAATGGTACAAATGGTGAAGCCCCACCCCTAAACCTAACATCACTAGCGCAAAAGCAGATCATACTAAAACGTACAAATTCCTACAAAGTTATGCACTGCTATGAGATTGTGTTGGTAAACACTTTGAACGCATATACTATAGCTGAAAATTGGAGTTTTCTAATTGTATTTTTAAATATTCAGGGCATTACTACAGGTGAGGCCACCCACTAACAGATGCCACCATTGACTCCAACTCGGAAAGGCCCCTGTGGTCCTGAATGTAAGTGGACACACTGATCTTCAACAACCATGAAGCATGTAACCTCTTACTGGCAACAGACAACAAGCCTATAAGATCTCATTTCCACTCCTCGCTAACTGTAAACGATATCCAACATTGCAGGTGGATTTTACGGGCACAATGTATAGAGCATACGAGTATACGTGAGCTTGTGGTTTGGCTCTGAGTCTTATGCCCTGCACCCTTCGTCTGGTGGTGTAGGCCCTTGGTCAGCTTCCCAGCATTAAGACGTGAGCGCAGAGGAGGGCAACACTAGCAGTCAGTACTGGCAGGTATAATTGCACTGAAAATCACTCTAAATCTGTTCCAGAAGGATATAGGGGCATGGGGATGTCAGCAGCTGTCCCATGCGGTGAAATATGTTAAGAGCAGAGAACGCTACACGCACACACACCAGACAGATGAAGCTGTTGGGCTGATTCTGCAGGTTTTCCTCCTGGCATCGAATCCACTCAGCTGAGAAGATATTTCCTCATTAGCCAGCCTCAGCTTCAGACAGCTGTGGGGCTTGGAGCTAAAACGAAGTGCGTGTGTGCGTGTGTGTACGTACAAGAATAAAAAATGTGAGAAAGAGAACAAAAGATAAAGGTGAAAGATCTACTATAAAACATATAAGCCAGCAGTCGCAATAAAGGGCATTCTGGGATATGTGTAAAATGTATACATTATGGTAGAACATCAAGGTGAATACTGCGGAGGTTTGGGGTGGGACTTAAAATCCAGTGCTGTGTACTGGGGCCCAGCAAGTGGAGGCAGAAGGAAAGATGGGGTATAGTGGAGGAGATAAATCACTAAGTGCCTCACCTTGGGTCAGCAATCACACCAGAGGCCACCGACAATCTGTATTTGAAGCACTGCCTCTGCACTTCGAGGGTCCCGCTCTCTGGCCCCCACTATAAATCAGCATACGCACATGTACTCCGGCTGGAAGTGTCTCTCTTGGTTTCGGTATCTGCATTTCTGGTTACCATTCTGGAAAAACTAAGGCTCTCTCAATCGGTCTCAATCAATATTGCTGTGATTGGGCATTTTTTTTATGCTGCATTACAAAAAAAATGATTATTCTGCATCGTGGTATCAAATGCACTTGGGGTTTAAAATGTTGTTTTTGCCACATATGCCAATCGCAAGGTATTTGAGAAAATGTATTGTTAAGAAAAAATACTTGGGGGAAAAAAGCATTTAATATTTAATTGCATTTTAATTCAACATAAAAATATTGACGTATCATCCCTCTTAGCACCCATTTTTTTATTTGTAAATATGTACTGTATATTTTGAATACTTCTACTGCACATCTGTACCTGACCCCAAAACAGCATCTGTTCTGTGCGTACTTCTGATGTAAGCGGCTTTCTGAGGTGCGTGATAAATTCTGATATAGCCAGGACATAAAAAATATAGAGCCATTGAAAAGTTGAGAGATGAGAAAGGAAGTGACACGGGCCACGACACCTCTGGACAGGAAGCAGAGACAATACCTGGTGCCACAAAAAATTCCATAGATACTAGCAATTATCTCTCTTGCTAGACATCTATAAAAAGTGAGAGGGAGTCATGTGAAGTATAAAGGCTTATATGACCCATCCATGTTCTTTCGCTCGAGTTTCACGAACGGCCACATATTGTCCATCAGAAACACGATCACACACACATAATGACAATCATTTTCTTAAATTATGGAACATGGAGCCAATTACAAAATTATTCCTAACTGTCATGAGAACAGCACACACAATTATTTCAACATTAGCCTTCAACAGCGCCACAGTCATAATTTCCCCTCTTAAAAATCTCTATTTTGAGACCTCTGATTATAGTTCCTTAAGCCCCCCTCTTAATTCAAGCCTGGCAATTTTCATCCTTTTCACAAAGCCAAAATTTGTGGGAAATATTTAATCAGCTGGTCATTTGTCCTATAATTGTTATGTCAGTGGGAAAAAGAAAAGAAGCTGAACGGATGTTGGTTTTCCATCATAAATATGACGAAATCCTAAGAACACGTTCTGCTAAAATTAACGGATCACAAAACAAAATCTGACCTTAGATACTTTTTTTAGATACTTCGATACTTTTTTTATGTAATTCATTCATTTACTCCTGTTGTACCTCATTGGATTGTAACAATCAAAATAAAAAACTAAACTAAAAACAAAAATGAATATTTTTGTCCTTTTTGGAGCTTGAAACCTGCTGCTTTTGTGGTATGAACATTTACATCTCATTCCAAAAATATCACCTGTAAACCACAGGACCAAGAAAATCGTATAGGTTTCAGACAATATGAGGGTGAATAAATGTATTTTTTGTGTAAACTATCCTTTTTCTGATTCGGTCTGTTCTGCAGACGTTGTGTGCCGGAAGCTGTGTCAGGTGCCGGACAGCTTAAGGTTCAGAAGGGAAATAAAAGCGTCAGGACGGATAACATTGCACCCAGAAATACTTTCAAAACAAACCATCCTGTAAACACTCATGTTCAGCTTAAACTCTAGCTTATCTTCTATCTTCAACAGCACATCAGAAAGCAGCAACATATAAATATTATATATAATATTAGCATCGAAAGTTGTTGAAAACATCTGAAAAGATCCACTTGAGTCTCAGCCCTCATACCAAGAATAATCACGAGCCAGAAAGCAAGCGTTTTACTGGAGAGGAACAAACATAATGTGATCGGAAATGTGCTCGTGAAAGACAGAGAGAGAACTGGGTGAGTTTGAAAGAGTGTGCGAGAGGAAATAATTTCACTTCTTCTATTAACCTGACATGATTACAATGGTTTGATGGGCCGCCTTATTTCATGGAATATTAAGTTCAAATGTGGCTGGCAGGGGGACAATGGAGCGGGGTTGGGGGGGTATTAGGTGGGGGTCAGGGTGGATTTGTGGGTGCACGACTGGCCTCTAACACACGTCTTTCCTACTGCTATGACAAACAATAAACAGCAGCCACTCGCATCCAAGAATGTATGTGTGTTTGCCACAGTGCAAAAGAGTCCATCCACCCAACAAAGAGCTGATAGTTCGAAATTATATGAATTTATACATTACATTTACATTTATGCTTTTATTAGAGGACATTAAAAGTTTTTTCACTTATGATCTTTCTGACCCTGTCTGCGATAATCACCATAAAGTCACAATCTAATTATGAAACAGGAGAATAAGAATAGTTATAATTATAAAAAATAATGTAACGTTTGTTTATGGCTGTAAATGATAGATTACATGACAGATTTAAAGATACAGTACATTTATAATAAGACAAATATTGCACATCATTACTGGAACATGGCTTTGATTTCAATTTTTGACATGGAATCACTATAGTCAATCACTAATAGTCAATATTAAAGATGTCAATGTTATACTTTCACAGAATGTTCTTTACGATTTTACATATAAAACAAAATCACAAAAAGCTGGGTTTTCACAGACTGGGTCACATTTTATCAGTAAGTTTGTTCTCTGGGTATCAAACATACAGCACAACCTTTGCACTGCTGACAAAAATGCACTACCAATTGAGCAACATGACCACCCCATTAATGCAAAATTAGTTTAAAATTGCAATAATGTTTATTATATTTCTGTTGTTTCTGTACTCAAGTTATTAATATGTAATTCACTACAGGTTTCGAACTACTGTAATATCCATGTTCTGTTATTCCAAATTGCATCCTATACCTCTTCCTTTATCAAATTCGCATTCCGGACTCGGTTCTCATTGACTGTAGTATACTTAGAAACGCCCAAAACGTTTGTCTTTACATCAATAACTGGACACTAAAAACTGTCTTCAGTCTGCAGCACTCCATACCAGACTACAGTCACTGACTATAATAAAGCGTGACATTATTAAAGTGTTTACATTTTCATAGAAATATTCATTTGCTAGATTGTCAATGCCGAAAGGAAGCTAGTTTTAACATTTCATAAATAACACTGCTGTATTCAGCACGTGGCTTTTAATTGGACCACATCATTAAAAGCCGCCATCAATTAAAATTGTAAAACGAATGCTGAAATAAATGAGTAATTGCCGGTAGTGAATGCGATAGTGGTCTATTGTACGCAGGACAAATTAAAATATGCACAGATAAATCAGTGTGGAGATGGCAACATCTGAGAAGACAATGCAGTTCAATTTAAAACCCAATCTTCATCCGCTCATTGTTCAGTGAGTGGGTGTGAGATGTTTCAGCAAGTGTGTGTGTTTGTGGAAAATACTGCCTCCAGTTGTTCATACCTGAGGCAATGCAACAGTGACACACCTATTCAGAGAGCAGCGTCTCGAGCATTTAAAAACATCAAATACAACAAAAAACGATTTATTCTAAAACCGGGGTGTGTTACTTATTAACTAACATGCCACACTTTGTCTGGGTTATGCTTGCTACTACTTAAAAGGATTTTTGGGGGGGAACAGCAAGAGTTATCTGTCATTTGATTGAGAGCTGCATCTAATATTGTGAACCGCAGCAATAGTTTGGACTTTGTTTGCTACTTAGGCTGACAAAAACTGTGCTTTAAGAAGTTTTGTCATAACCTTGCTCACTTTCGCTTTTTTGTGCCAAATGAGTTCAATATCCTCGCGTTTCAGAAGATTGTGAAACAATATCTCATAATTGCGAAACCACGTTCTACCATTGTGATGTTTACAGCCATCAATCTTCGTATCCCAGGCCTGTCTGTCTTTCATTTCTTCCATTTATCCCCATTCCAATGACTAGGTTTTGCTTCTGAACCGGCCCTACTCAGACTAATATCTACATCAGACTCAAACTAGAGTGATACCTTTTTTATTTCAAAAGTGACATTTAAATCAGAAGACGCTGGAGTACCAGGCTTCTTTGTATCCGGCAATCCATCCGCTGTCAGGCTCCAGCGAATGATGCGATGGGAAAGCCATCAAGTGCATTTCTGGGGCGCTTGTTCTTGCTAACACTCTGTACACCAGCACTCCTCTTATTCTAATGATTTTAAAGCCCGCCATGCTTCTCTATTCCGCCTCGTGTCATTTATCCTAAGCCTCTTCGGGAATTTCATAAATAACTTGCGTCTCTGAAAGGAGGAAAAGAGACGGAGAAAAAAAAGTTTAGTAATCAGAAACATTAGCTCTCCAAAAGTCACCCAAATGTTTCAAGACACCAAAAAAAGACACCATTTTTTTATTAGTCACACAGCACGGCTTTCCACTTAGAGAGCGTACACGGCTATATTCTGAGAGCTGAATAACAGACGTGCTTCTGCTTCTTGGACAAGACCGAAACCCTGGAGCACGGCCTCGCGGTTTCTCCTCGGATGGAGTGAAATCGCTAATGTTGCCATTTGAAGGACAATGGGGCATAAACGACAGCGTGATATCTCGGCGCAGGTGGAGATACAGTGCTCCTACTGTCATAAGAGCCCTGTCAGCGGGGGCTTAAAGAGAAACTGGGGGACGTGAGCAGGGGAAAAAGGGAACACGGAACCTGCAGTTTGGCCCCAATTCGATAGCTTATTTAAAACAATTCATTCTGTCTTCCTGGCAAAGCTGGACTCTGGACGGCTCATTGAACAAATGCACGTCCTCCACCTCAGCCGCACATTTAAAGCACACCATGAGTGAAGAAAGCACAGAGAGGGCCGTTACTGGGCATCATTGAGAGGAAATGGAGTCGGGAGAGACACCGAGAGGGTGCTGGAGTACGCTCTTACTAAATGGAGCCCTGTGAGTCTCAGCCGTTACTATGGAGAGGGTAACATAGTTCTCACTTATCAGAGATTGCACATCTGCAATCGGATTTTTTGCTATTCTAAACTATAACTATTCAAATATGATGCAACATTTGTGTTAAGCGTTATACAAGAAATGAAAAAGGACTGTATTTCTTTAATACATGTGCCTAGTTTATCCAGCAAACAATTCATTAGTTCATTATTCTAAAGAAAAGGGTCACAATTCTGAACTGACATCACCAAAGAAATCCTAATGCAAATGTTAAATTGTTGACAAACAGTATTTCATGCTGACCGTAATCAATAAAGTAAATGGTACAAAACTTGATGTCATTTTTATAAATGAACTAACACGTTCTCACCCATCAGAGCCTTTGCTTGTCTCAGACACTATAACAAATACATCACATCGTTTGACCTTCCCACATCCTCCTCTAGTAAATGTGAACCTCTTCGACTTTTTATTCTAACACCATCTACTTACTCTCACCACAACATCACCGATGGCCTGCATTAATCTACACAAATATACAATCATATCCCAAAACATCTTTAAAAAGTACAGTTACCAGCACAGAGACACACAGAAATTTGTGTTACTGTTACAGAATGTACAGAATGGCCAAGCACTGTAAAATATTGACACACTGCTTACTGAGATTATTAAAAAGTGTAATTGTTGTAAAATACACACAGTGGAATTATTAAAGAAGATAAATGGCTTAAAGAAGGGAAAGGTAATTGTGATGGCCTGTAAAGCAGTAAGTGCAGTTTCCTGAAACTCGACAAAAAAAATAGTGCTATATAGCACTAAAAGTTGTTCTTGGCTCGTAATCATAGGGGAACCACTTTTAGTGCTAAATATAACTATATTTTGGTGCTTCAGTGGTTCTTCAGCGGTTCTTTTGGACGTCTGAGGCAGTGGCGCCCCAGGGGGGGCCAGGGGGGTCCGCAGCTCCCCCAAAAAAGTCACTGGGTCCCCATTGGCCACCCAACCAGAATGAGATTTTTAAATAATTTTATTTTTATTTTTATATAAGAATAATAGTAGTAGTAATATTTATTAATCATAATACTAGTAAAAACTTTACATGTTCCCAGTAGTATTAATGGCAATGTCAAAACTCTTAACCATTAGATTCAGGCATAATACATTTTTTGAAATGTGCCACCCTAAGATTTGTACTGGCCCCTTTGTGCCACCCCATAAAAAAATCCTGGGGGCGCCACTGGTCTGAGGTTCTATAAAGAACCGCTGAATAACCATAAAGGGGCTTAACAGGTTCTTTATACGGAAGCGGTGCTATATAGCACCTCGGTCACTGCAAAGAACCTCTGAAGAACCACTGAAGCACCAAGATATGGTGCTGTATAGCACTAAAAGTGGTTTCCCTATGATTAGGAGCAAAGAACCACTTTTAGTGCTATATAGCACCTTTTTTTAAATGTACTGCACTTCACATGTATTGTAAACAACATTACTCTCAAGTAGTTTTATAGTGTAGTTTAAATCACCTCATTATGACTATTTACGTAAAGTACCATGAAGCTGTAAGGTGAAAACTAGAAGAATAGAATAGAATAGGATTTGCACAGATTGAAAAAGCTCTCTCTTTAGTAGTAACCAGTGTTGGGTTTAACTAGTTACTAAGTAATTAGTTACTGTAATTTAATTACTTTTCCCTTGAAAAAGTAAAGTAAGGGATTACTCTTATTTTTTCTGTAATTTAATTACAGTTACTTTTGATGTAATTAAACTAAATACTTTGTGTATTATACAGTATGTGTGTGCAATAGTGGAATTGACATCAAAATGCAAAGTCTAACTTTAAAATCTGTGCTTTAATGTATAATTCTCACATTTGTAATACTTTGGTCAGTTAATAAGAGTACTTTATGTAGTTTAATATTATTTATTTGAATGAATAAAAAGAGCCCTTTCATGCCTATCCTTGAATCACTTAACCAACCAAGGTTGATGTAGGATATAGAAAGTAATTAGTAATAAGTAATTAAATACTTTTTGGAAAGAGTAATTTGTACAGTAATCTAATTACACTTTTGAATATGTAATTAATAACTAGTAATTAATTACTTTTTGAGAGTAACTTACCCAACACTGGTAACACACATACTTTATAACACACACAACTGGAATGGACGAGGGCACATGCAAAAAAATATCTTATATTACAGTGTGTGTGTGTGTAATATTTACATTTTAATGTTTTAATGAGATAGTGTGTTTTAT
The DNA here is from genome assembly GCF_024868665.1 of Triplophysa rosa. Lineage (NCBI taxonomy): Eukaryota > Metazoa > Chordata > Actinopteri > Cypriniformes > Nemacheilidae > Triplophysa > Triplophysa rosa. The sequence continues at coordinate 34,648,139 of NC_079890.1, forward strand.
TGGAAAGCAGTGTGTGTGCGTGTGCGCGTGTGAGAGAGATCGGTGGTCTGTGCCTCTCCCAGCTCCCCTCACTGCTCTTCTGCACTCTGGAGTTTGTTATCAGCCCAGATGAGGAACAGAGATTGCAGAAGAGTGTGTGCGTGTGTGTGTGTGTGTGTGCGTGTGTGTGCGTGTGTGTGCACGAGAGGAAAACTGCAGTGTTAAACTGCAGTCAGGATCTGTGTTCTTGGCAGACCGGAGGCGTTTTTGAAACAGATCAGAAGTTCTAACACTGCCTCTCTCCCCGTTCCGTCTCGAACCCTAAAGACCTCTGGGTGCCTTACTACACTGAAAGGTGCAGAGGTGCAATCAACTGTCCATCAACAATAGAGTAAAAATGTATCTTTCGATATACAGTATGTAGCTTTGTTGTGTAAAATCTGGTATGCACGTTTTAACTATAAAGGTGAAACTACAAATGTGAAATGTTCACTAGATCAGATTTAGGCACTCAAAAAAAGGTATTCTTAATGACCGTTTATGTGTGTAACAAATTACTATTGTTTGATAAAATATAAAATACATCCTTTTTTGTGTGGGATAATGTGCACCACCGAACAGTGCAAAATAAGACTAAGAATGTGTATCACAAAAGCAGACAGGATGAACTCTGTTTATTTCCATATTTCATACATTTTCTTAAAAATAAAATTCAACTTTTATTGGTGTAACCAATCATCAGGTTAAAGCAATAACAGTAAATAACATTTTTTACTTAAATAATACTAGTTGATTTACATGTTACCACATCAAGGCTACCTGACAAAACATTATTAAACATTAGCTTACTGAAACAGGCATTAGACAGAGCAGCAATTTTAAAGTAAAGTGCTTTCGGTGTTGTCAACACATTGAAATTCAAATTTTAAGCGTAAATGAAGTGGCATCACATCTCAAATGTGAGATGACATGATGTTCTGCAAGCGCACGCACAAAAAAAATACATCCTCTCCAAAATATTCACTCGCTGATCTCTGGTCACGGGCCACATGAGAGAGTCTTAGTAACAACGCTGTACAGCCCGTCACCCCGCTTTCAAAAGCACCACCCTGACAAAGGTAAGTACAAAGGTAATTACCATAAAAGCCAACGTCACCCTAAAACGCCATCACCTCTCCACATCTACAACGAGCAGGGCTCTTAACGCCCCATCCATTGTGCCGGGGTCTTTTGGGGTATGGTGCGGCAAGCGTGGGGTCCCTCTATTTTCATATTTGATAAAAGTAAATGGAAATGAGGTGTGTGTGAGTGTGTGTTCAAGAAGGGGAGCGCAGCTGCGTTCGTGAGTACAATGTGTGTGTTTTACAGTGAAGTATAAGACAAGAGAGTGAGAGCAACCAGACATGCATCTGTTCCGTTAAGTCAACGTCCTGCTGGGATACTCTGTGGAGAGATCTCTAATTTGAGGAACTCTGCATCATTCGCTTTGTGCGAGCATCCTTTCTTTCAGCCTGTTTTTCCATCCTTCCTCTCTTATCATGTCAACCCTTGATCTGTGGGACGGAGCTAGTGAGTGTCGATAGACGTCGAATAATAAGAAAAGTAAAAAAGTAGGGCCGAGAGGAGAAGCTTTTACATGCTGACATCTAAACAACTACACTACCGCTTTAAATATTTCCTGTGAACTTACAAATGTAAAAGTGCAAGTTTATGAACTGTGGAAAAAGTGGAGAAAAATTAAATCTACTGTGTATAAGAATCATTACATGAAGAAGTTCATAAGATTTGTAATATTTACCAGTGAACAGCACTGAGGAAACACTGAGAAAAAATAATTTTCATGTCACAAAATAAAATACTTTTTAAATGCAAGTGGTATGCTCATAAAATCTACTTATGTCAATAATAAGCAAAAAGCATGTGTCTTTTATTACACAGACTGAGATCAGAGCCGTACTGTATATCAAGCGTTTGACAGAGAAACTCCTCGCTTAACTTGGCCATATGTGTGACAATAAAGATGCTGATATATCTACAGTATCAACATAAAGCACTTCAAAAGAGGTCTGCCTATATTTCACACATCCCTGCAAGAACTGAAGAAGAACTTAAACTTCCCATCATTACCGATGGGAAAAAGGTCTGGGGCTGAAACAGGAACAATTTCACACTTGTTCCAACACATAACTTTTGCCCCTGTGGAAAAGTGACTAAATTGGGGTCTGTACATTTCTGGCCCTCTGATGATTGAAATTCACTTTTAAACTGTACTTCAAATAATAAAGCTCCTTCATAATTCATGCGGCAAAATCAAAAGATGAGGTGTCACCTTGTTAGCACCTGTACCGTCTGTAATGGAAAACATGATTTGTTAGAGGTCTGAAAATAGCTACTCTTATTCCAACCTATAATTACATCTATGAAACATATTAAATCAGGTTTGGTTTCAAAAACGTCTCATCCAGAGCGCTACACAAATTTGCAGAAGAGACATTGTGCTTAATTATAGTGCTACATACTGTATATTACTATATTTCAACCACGTGCACGTGCTTTAATTACAGTAAAGACAATTCCTCTCACCCTGAAAGGTCCTATCAACGTATCTTTTCTCTTTTCACTCTAACTGACCAAAAGTAAAGCAAGAATCTAATCAGAAACATCTCATAGAATGTTTTAATACAGAAATATTAGGAACATACAAACAAGAGGGATGGAAACTACCGCCTGTCACCTGTGGGATCTGGTGAATGGTGCACACAGCTCCTCTCAGTGGCCTGCTGCAGTTTGTCTCACTCCGTATCTCACATTCATGTTGTGTAGACAGATAAGGCACATGCCATTAACTCTCTTTTATATGTAACTCATGTCACAAATGACAAGATTTTGCATATGGCAGAACTGGGTTAACTGGAAAAAATGCTTTTTTTAGCAGACAATTGTTGACGGTAATCACATTGTCACTGTCCTTCCGAAATCTTGTGTCTAAATTTGCCGTTTTTCAGGAAATGTAAAAAACACAGTATTTTTTAAATGATTAAGTACTGTGTAGTCAAAGTTGACAAGCACTTTTACTACTTTCAAAAGGTTCGAATTTGATTGTTTTGTCTCAAGATGGACACAGTAATATTTTTTGTAAAGTATGTTTTTTAAAACAACTTAATTATCCTAATTTAACTAAGGCCTAGTCCTGACTTAAACTAATCCTTGTCTGGGAAACCGCCGCTATATCTGTTATTCCTAGACAAATATGTGAATGTTACAGCATAGTCTTTCCATATACAAATTAAAAATCTCCATTTTCTCTCCACTGCATCTCATTGCTCTCTATGAGAAACAACTGAGACATTAAAGAGATCATTTAGGTTTTTGTCAGTAAAAAAAACACTGCACTGCACTTAAACAGCACATATGAAAAAATCATTACAACGAGAACAGAAGCGTTGTTGTTTCATAGGCACGGCGCGCAGAGATGCAATATGGCCGTACCTGCGTCCAGTCTGCATGAGCTATTCTGCAGCATTCAGTGGACGGAGTGGACGCTTGCTAGATGAAGGCGGGGGGGGGGGTCTTACGGGGGCGAGGGCTTCTTTGAAGTCTGGATTCCAATTAAACCCCTGACTGAGTTCTAAGCGCAGAAGAAAAATGACTGAGGTACATGACATGGCCAGGTCCCCTCGTCCAACCAACCCTTTCCATTTCAGACCCTTTGTCTCGCTGCAGCTTCTAATATTTATGATCGCTCGCCCCAACACCAGAAGGACCCCCACCCCACACACTCCCTCCCCTTAAGGAACAAAAAAAAGCATACTGACAGGACTCTAAACCTAGTCTTCGGACCCTGAGGTTTTCTTTCTTTCTCCAATCTTCGTTCAGACAACACAGAGAATCGCAGACGGGACGTCGAGATGAAAAACAGATAAATTATTAGTCTGGCCAATCCAGAAGCAAAGAAATATTTCAATAAATATGTACATAAATATGTGAGGAATAGCCACATGTCCAATTAGCAAGGCCCTGCGCTCTCACCTGCGCGCGGAAATCCCATCCAACATTTAGATATTTATGTTGTTAGATCTACTTCAAAAGCTCTTCTGCTACCAATGGTACTAATACGTTTGTGATTAGAGCGAAGCAACAGCCGCTGCTGAGGATATAAAAGTCAGAAAATAAGATGCGATGGATACCACGCACAAATCCATGCGAGGTTGCCACAAATATTACAGGAAGTGCAAGGTGTCCACGCAAAGTCAAGGTGAGAGAGGGAAAGTTAAGGGTACGGCCCCGATCGTGATAGTCGGCCTCCACAGAGCAGCAAGCAGCCACACTTACAGTTTACCTCAGAGAAACGGCAACACACACCTTTACAACTCCAGTATCTGGGCTAGAGCAGCTCGCAGTTTTGTTTTCTCTTGAAATAGTGATGGTGAAAGCAGTGTAGGAGCACCTTAGCTGGGGGACATGTTTTTTTGTGTTGAAAGGGAATGCAGAGAGATTGTGGATTTCAGAAGCATCAGTCCTGCAAGGCAACCGCAGGCATTTTATACCCACACCCACACCTCCACCGAGAGACATGCGCCGCAGACACACTTCAACGCATGAAAATAACCCAAGTGCTTCGCTAGCGTTCACGCACACATCTATCGACACGCAAACCAACCGCATCAAAATATTAATGGAAAGTACGTAGCTCTAGTTTTTGTCGTTTGCTCAAATAGAAAAACACACAAAAATACCATAAAGCACACAAAAATAACAATAAAACACGTGTACGCCGTAAAAATTCATAAAAGTCGTTTCTGCGTGCTTTCTAGAATATTACGATAACAGCGCCGCCACTATCACCTGGTCACATGCTTTCCATCACAGCGCGAGAAGAGGAAATTACTCAAATGCAGGTTTTTCTCTGATAAACAAAGGTTTACTCTCATTCACACTTTTTAACTTGCAAAATTTGGGGATGGCAATTCATTACGGCCGTCCATTTTGACACGCTAATACAGTGTTGAGAAATAGACTCTAAGCAAACACTTACAGCCTTAGTTTGCCTGCCTGCTGATACACCCACTGCCTAACATTCATAAGCAATATTTTACGGGACTAAATGACTATCTATTTCTACTTATTAACGTAAAAAGCAAAGTCATTTCCATTATTTGCGCTATTAAGTGCATTGTGCCTCGTTCAAATGAATATAAATAAAACTTGCCGACTTACAGAAAATGCATAGTTCACCCAAAAATCAAACCAGTTTCACGTTCTTCTTCGAAATATTAAGAAATACTTTATTAAGGAAGGTTAAAGGGATAGTTCACTCAAAAACAAAGGCATCATTTAATCACACTCATGTCATTCCAAACCTGTATGACTTTCTTCTGGAAGACAAAAGAATGTATTTTGAGAAATGTAAGTGGTTTTGCATCCACACAGTGGAAGTCAATGGGGTGCAATGTTGTTTGGTTAGCAATATTCTTTAAAACAACTTATTTTTTAAAATATATTATTTTGGGTGAATTATCCTTCTCAATAGTGTAGAAATTGAGACTGAACATTCAGTCTGGCATCTGATCCGTTCATGGTTAAAAAAAGGTTAAAAAACCATTAAAAATGGTTATCAAATTTGGAACAACAACAACTACATCTTTATGAATAGAATAGAACAATTATTTTCTAGTAATGGACAAAACACGAAAATATGAATCCACGTGAACAATCTGTACTGTAAAGCTGGCTGTACACAAAACCTTCCTCTTCTTCCTCCTCTCTCTCTCTCCCTCTCTGAGCTGCCCCTCACAGTGCCTGCGGGACCCAGAAAACCCTTTGATAGAGAGCAGGGTGGATGCTGAGGTCTATAGCCAGCACCTTCCTCATAGCAGATATGAGAAAGTGTATTCATTCAAGCCAGCGGGGGCCCGGGCTAACATGCTAGCCCAGACCAGCATCAGGAAGAGAATCAGCAGGAAGAGAGGAGAGAGAGACACGAAACAGGAAGTACAGTACCCATCACCAGAGAAAAACAGAGGGCTACTGGGAGCCAGAATGAGCTATTGGACCCAGGAAGCTATTGTTTGTTTGTGTTTGTTTGTGCGTGTCTGTGTGTCTGAGAGAGAACCGCAATCACTGAAGCGCTTTCATCCTTTTCCATATACTGTATATGTGTGTGGATATGCATTGGGGTGGCATCCTTTTTAAGGAATCAAGAAAATAGGGCCATAGATTAAGAGAGAGAGAGAGAAAGAGAGAGAGAAAACAAAACAGGAAACATGACCACTATTTTTAAGAAGGCAAATCTTACAGCTCTACAGATTTGAAAAGAGAATGTGAATAAAGCGACTGGCAGCCAGAGGTGTATTAAGCAATCAGAGGATTTACATAAACACGTAAGAAAAAGAAAACATCTCCGCAGAGAATAGAACTCTTCATTAGGCACGTGTGTAAAGGAGAAATGCCGTCATTGTTTTTGTTTTTCAATACCATCTTCAAAAACAAGAGACTCTGCCACGATTTGTTAATATGTAGGTTGGACGACAGTGTCCTAACAAAATAAATATTTTCAAACGCTAGTCTGAATTATGTCAAATGCAATTCGCTAAACTGGGCAGAGGAAGGTGTGTTTTTGTATTTTTGTTTTGCATTTTCAGCTTTACTGCTCCGCTGTGTTATAAACCATACGGACACAATAAGGGGGAAAATAAAGTCTTGCTTCTGCGCACCATATCGAGACGTTAAAAACACGACTGATAGTAAGCAAAGGAAATGAGAAATTACGCAAGTTAAGATTTATGAATTTATCCGGTGTTCTGAGTGGCTTTAAAACTCCCCCCCATTAATTGCTGAAAAAAACAGTTGAATCAAAGCAGATGCACATCCAAAATAAATAATAAAATCATTTGCATATCTCATATTTGTGTTTGTGTCGTGGGGACTAATGTACATCATAAGGCACCTGGTGCAGATTTTTTTGCCTGTGTATTTTTAAAAGAAGACAGAGGAGCAAATGAAACTCATGAAGGGAGAAAAGAGAGAGAGAGAGAGAGGAAAAACAGTGCATGAGAGCGAGTGAGAGTGCCCTCTACTGCACATCAAATGATTTAGAGAGCTTCTGCTATTTCCATCCAACCACAGAAATAATCCACATATGTGTTATTCACATAAAAACAAACAAATGTATTATATCTTACGATCTGGTGTGTCTAATTCTATTGTGAACTGGTTATAATTTTACCTAATTACACATAAAAAACAATCTGCTAATAATCAACTCCAAATTAACAATGATTAAATATGAGATCTGCCAGCTTTTGAAAATTCTGAGGAACATATGGCCATTTTTTTCATCCAAGTTCAATAAGACCAAACCTTCGGAACTGAATGATCATAGCACTTTGAAAAAAAAACCTCTGCCATCTTGAAATATATAGAAGCCGTCCTGCAGTATAAATATACGGTCAGCGTATGTCCCTCAGATGGAAAAGGAATGAGGTGAGAAAGGTTCTTTAGGGGGGACCAAATGGGGGCTGATGGTTCTTGTTACCATTTCTGATACACTCCCTGCAAGCGTGTGATACACGGCTGGCTGGATTTTGGCCATTCATCTGTGCCGAAAAGCCACGGACAGACAGTCCGACATCACCGCCCGGGAACCAAAGCATCTGCAGCAGAAATCGCTGGCGAATAACCCCAAAACATGGTCAACACATCACCTTACGCACCGAAGGGTCTGTCAAAGCAATGTCCTGTCCCTCACAGCCGAGCTTTAATGCCAGTAAAAACAATCAGTAAGAAAAAAATTCTTCTGACTTTTAATCAATATTTTAAAATGTATTATTTAGACACGTCAGACTGTAATTTTATATTTTATTTCAATGCTATTTTAATGATGTAAAATTTGTGCATTTAAAAAAAAAATCAGAAGTTCTAGAAAATGACTGCATTCGCTTGAGATCATTTTGATTAAAAATGTAGATTAAAAATTTTACAGTACAAATGGCATTCGCTGTATGAAATCCAATTGTGTATATCAACAGATATCACACACACAATTTCAAAATTTCTCGTTTGAAGTTTGTAACACGTTCGATTGTCAATTACATCAACTTCAAGGAAAGATGCATGGCATGAAAAATAACTGCTAGAAATTTTCAAAGCATCAGATGCAAGACACGCTCTCCATCACGCAGACTATTTTTTGGCATTTATAGCCAGCATGTGTTCACTTACATGTGAGTATATATTACTGTATTACACTGCAGTGTGTGTGTCTCTCTCTCTGTGTGTGTATTGTAGGGAGGTCTTCGACCCTGTTAACATTGCATGTACACAAAACACCGTGGCGGCCATCTCGCAGGCTGTGAAATGATGACCTATTTTTTTCAGCCGTATTTGATTACCTGGTTTTATTAAAATTGGATCCAAAGAGGCCAGTTTCCCATTTGATTTTAATGAAGGCAGCGTGGTTGACAGGAGACTCTTGATTTATACACTGTTATTAAAGGCACTGAGGCACACCGTGCAGGACCCAGCAGTGGCCAGTCACAGCTCCACACACGCTCTCCCTTACACACACCTCCACCTCTATGCTCCACAAGCTCCTCCATTATTCATAGTCAAATATGGAGGGCCTGAGATATACACTGATGCAAGAATGAATAATAAATACATTCACATCGAAAACGATGAGTGAGAGCCAAGCTGCCATTTACGACTGAGTCAACAGGCTTTATAAACATCTCTCGCCAATTCTGAAACTGATCTATCGATTCATTATCATTCACAAAATGGAAAAGCCATCCAAAAATTGAGCTCCATGTGTCGCCGGCAAACATCCATATGAATTATGGTATAAATTCTGCATTTGCAAAAATTCTTTGTTCTTTCTGCATCTGTGGTAAATACACTGTGATTGTATTCAATTTCGCCCACTCGTCCTCTAAAAAACTGCAAATGTGAAAGGCAGAGATTGGACAGCACCTACTCTCTCTACTGTCCTAGCCAAGCTAGTGAAGTGGAAGAGAGAGAGAGAGTATGAGAGAGAGAGAGAGAGAGAGAGAGAGACACTGCTGACTAACTGACTCTGTCTATGCTCTGTTAAGGGTCACGGGTTGGAGCAGGGGCCAGACGGGACCCAGACAGGACAACAGCCAGTCAGGTTCAAATGCAAAAAAGATTTTACAGACTGAATTCAGCAGCTTTAAATTCTTCCATTTAAATTATTTTGATTTACATATGTGATTTGCATTTAAACCATTTTTAAAATAAAAAATTATAATTGATAATTAATAAGAAACTGACAAATGTTGGAAGGTATTTTCTTACAAATGATTGTTTTCACCGCATGACTACTGTTGATTTTCGATCATTTAAATTAAATCACTCAGTGATGCCTATTGTAATATCTGGCAACGCAAGCAACCAAGCAAATATCAAACAAATATCAACTGTGAACATAAGTCATCTGAAAAAGGAGAAAATTGCATTTTTCTTTTTCTAATATTTTGCTCAAACAGAGCAGCGCTGTCATGCCTTTTTTATCCGGAGTGTCAGACAAAAAGATTGAAGATGGAGAGGGAGTTATCCTGAGGGAGAGAGAGAAAGAGAGAGAGGGTGGGTGGGTGTAGGACTAGAGATGGAGGGGGTGCTGACATGCACTTGTCTCCAATCTCTTCGAATACATTTCACAATTCATCTGCTTTGTCTCTACTGCCACGACTGAGGACAATCAGTCCAGACGCCCATTAGATTGCCCCCCCCCAACCCCCCATAACACATTTTTTCATTGTGACACGTTGGCTGAAGGAGTCAAGGCAATTCACAATTTTCACCAAATGGAGAAATGTCAAGACGGGAACCAACATCAAAAAAGTATGTTGTCATGGAGATAAAGTACAGACCAAATATTACAACAACCACGCTACATATTTACGGATTTAGGTAATGGTTGAATTTAGTGATGTTGTACATTTTATCTGCTATTTAAATTGCCCCAGGACGTACGTGAAAAATTGTCAGCTCGGTGTTTTGAAAGCTTTAATTTAGAAAAAAATCTTACACATTTTCTTTTATTATTACCATTTTAAAAATAACAATGAACTAAAAATGACTATTCAAACAGGTGTAATTGAAATGTAAACATCCATATTTATAGTATATAAAATTAAATTTTAAAAATATAATTATGCAAATAATTATATTAACTGATTGCTTATATTCAGTACAGTATTTATTTATGAAATACACATTTATTTAGATAAAGCCAAAGGTTTATTCCTTAAATTTTGTTCACAATAATTCCCAGCCTCAAAGAAACCGTGAAACGTCAAATCTTCAGGCTTGTCTCTATGTGGAATCTTTGCTGGAGTCCCTTTCAGCAAAGCTCTAGGGTGAGGTCATGTGACCACCGTGCCCATCCATAGAAGCCATTTTCAGCCAATAGTGTTGTCAAAGACACTATGCATCCGCAACGCTTGGCATTTCGATGATCTACTCCACAGAAAATAAAAAAGACCAGGAAAGGCGATGACAAGAACACAGAGAAAAATGCAGAGGAAAGAAAACGGACCTGGTAAATCAGGCTTCGTCTAAAGGACCATATTTTTATACAACCTGGGACGCCTGTAATAAGGGTCAGTTTAAAGGGGTTAGTGCACTCAGCACCACATAAAAAGTCGTGATTGAAAGGATATTAATGGTAAGCGTGGCATAGTAACGCCTTTAAAACCCCGGCATTGCCCTTCCCCTCTTTTTCTTTGTTTGGCCAGAGGAGCTAAAGGCTTAAGGATAGAGGTAGAGCTCAAATCATGAGACGGAGCTAAAGCCCTGGAAAGATAGCGGGCTGAGACCGTGCTACAGAGCTCGTATAATTAAACACCCACAGCTTCACCGTGGACCTCATCTATCTCTCTGCTTTTTTCTCGGGGTCCCTGTCCTCAGGTCTGTCAGGGAAACAGACGCACGTACGTTCACGTACGCACACACCCGTACGCACATTACGATGATGGTCTAGCCGCCAGCGCCGTGGCACATACATCCTGTGAGCAAAAACACAACACTGATGCCAAACCTCTTCATGTCTTTAATATGTTTTTTATGTGTGTGGTGAGCGATGCTAGTTTTTATTGGATTACACCTAGACCATCTGTCTCCGCAGGCTCATCAAAACACACACAGGTACACAAACAAGCGCTGATCCCTTTAACAAATGCTCTTCTGGTTACGTTTTACATTCATTTTTCTGCTTGTGGTGGAAAGCCACATGCCTGTTTTTGGATCCATTCTGCAACGCTACATTCTACCAGACACCAATCTGTCCTCTGTAAACACACATTTTATTATCTACAGTCGCTGAATGTCAATATACTGCAGTATGGTATGAATTTGTTTAGTGTGTAAGCTACAGCATAGAGAGAGATGATGATGCGTGCATGCGTGTAGAAACAACACAAGCCAAAAAACTAGTGTAAGATTTGTGTCTGACAAAAACAAAAAAAGCGTTTTTCCTTTTCCTATTTACTGTGTAGACACTGCTGTACAGCGGTGCTCCTGGTCACGCTGTGGGCAGTGAATACTGCCCTCTATTGGATGAATCAGACACTATCAAAGACTGCATAACAACAGAAAACCACACATTCACTTCATAACATTCAGTTATTCTGTGCTGTGTGCTCATGTGTAAACATTTATTATTAGCCGGGCGGTGAGCATGAATCTAGTCTGTGGTTGTGGCGACCCTGGACCGACGCTTTCGTGGGCTGTGAACATGGCATGTGTTCTTAGATGAAATAAAATGGTGGTTCTGACGGACACGTATTACGACACGCAGCACAGATATACGACTGTGGCTGTGATAGCAATGTTTCCAGTGCAGCTGGACGCAAAAAAAACAGATGTTAATTTAACAAGCGAAAAATCCCTGAATTTAAAAATCGCATTATTTGGTGGAAGATAATGCTGTCAGGTTGATTCAGTCATATCAAAAAATAATTTTCATTTGAATGGCTGAACAAAAAAAAACTATATATAAAAATATAACGTCTCAAAACAATTGCCAACAGTTATAAACTACCCTTACATTTATTCCAGAGAGAATACATTTTACTGCATTTATTAATTAATAGTACGTATGAATTTTATTTGTCTGTCTTTTTTATTTAGGTTTTTTAATACATAATAATAATAATAGCAATCACCAGTTACTATTTAAAAATATACAGTATATGGCACCTTATAACATAACAAAATTTCATATTTTTCACTATTTAAAATGGGTGTACCTGTGATCTGTCTCTATAGTTGTTTAATGGTCAAGGTGTTGACATCACAGAACACTTGAGTGATGCCTGTGAGAAAATCCACACGGGGTCACAGAGGCCACGTTGAGGTCAAAGGTCATGGGAAAAAAACGGCTCTGGACATACACACGACCCTTGGCCAGGACAGATGAGCTAAGGCAAACCAAATGGGTGCTTATATTTGTTTACGTCTACACAAGCATACCGTGTTCTCATAGGTTGTTCCTTCTTTCGTCACACATACGTTTGCATAGTTCCCCATAGAACCCTCTAAACATCAAAATCAGGTTCAGGTGACGCATAATTTCTCATGAATTTTTCTAAAACTAAATTTCAAGAGTCTTTACGGTAAGTGAACGCTTAAGGAGGCAAATGTCTGCATGCTTCCACGAGCATGTTCGCTGTTGACATACTGGGTTCTGTAAATCAGGATGCCATTTCTGAAGGTGAATGTTTGTTATATTTGGCTAAATATAACAGGAAACAAAACAAACTTCACAACACACTTGTCTGATCAGTATTACAACGTTAGGAGCAGCCATGTAGCCTGACTCAACAGAGGGCACAACTACTGATCAACAAACCGTTCAAGAAAACAAAGCAACTATCGGATAAGAAACTCTGATAAGAAAACAGGACCGCGAGAAGTTAATTTATCAGCTTACGAAGCACACCTGTGCCCCAGAAATGCCCAAGAAGTAGGTTTAAAAAAACTGAGGTCAGAATATATACACTTACTGTAAAAAAGAAAGGTCTAATTAAAACAAAAAGGAGAATATTTTTAAGTCCAGTGAGAACTTTCATGACGCTATTCTTTAAAGAACCCAGAAACCAAAATATTCACCTGAACTACAAAACGCACTGACCATTGGTTCTCGAACAAAAAAAGGATACAAGTCCTACCAAGAACAATTGAAGAAACTTTATTTTTAAGTTAGATGTCCTTGTTGTACACAAGTTAAGCTCGATTGAGAGCATCGGTGGCATGACAATTATAATACTCGTCCCATGGTTCGTAAAAACAAACAAAAACAGTGTTGACAGAAATCCACTATGCCATGGGCTTTCATAAGCGTGTAATTGCCAGCATATTTTTTGTTTGGTTTTACAAATCGTGCGGCAAAAATTGCACGCAAAATCCAAATAGACACTTTCTATCTAAAAAAAGTATATACTTTCTCATCTTCTTCATGCAAAACATTTCCTAAATCAATCTTTAGCAAACATGTCGTCACGTTGTCACTTTGTTAGGAGGTGACCACCACACTTCCACTGTTTCAGGTCAGTACAGCTGGCCCCGTTGCAACGGGCTCCAGGCGGCCCCCATACGAGCAGACACAGAGACTGGGCACTCTAATAGGGACAAATTGGCAATGTCTGTGCTGGCCGGTACTGTGCGGCACAGAGCTGTGGATTGATAGTGATTCCTAATGATCCCCTTGGGTAGATCAATACCAATAATTCCCTTTCCTGCCCATCCTCGTTATTGGCAATAGAGCACCAAGAGGAGAAAGAGAAAACTGCAGTGAGGAGTGACACAACCGTGGAGTTTGGACCGCATGACGCACCGGCGCACCGATTTGTTGACTTATGACTTTGACACGCGTGCTATATACAGTACACATCTTACAACTTACACAAGCAAGCCCGAACACATTATTCCACCAATACAGCCTCTCGCAAACAAAATAACAACCTCGCTGGCTCGCAAATTGCAGAAATCAAGTCAAACATGTATTGTCCACACAGCCAATGCGATCGATATTTATTCCGCTGTATATGTATTTATTAGCGTGTACGATTTCAACGGTCCAATAGGAGACGAGTTTGGTTATTGTTATCAGTGGCACCGCTGCCACAGGCTCCGAAACTTAAATTGAGATGTGGTGTGCGACAAAACAAACCTTAATGAAATTAAAGGCACATCTGGAGCCCGGCTAAGAGAAATAAATGATGTCACATTATTCATGCTCTTTGCGATATTGGAAAAGCATTTGTAGGCTATTCCGTGCGTTCAATACTTTTTAAGGAAAAAAACAAGAGGTGGGCTGACAGGACGTGGCTTTGTTAACTCGACGCGTCATTACGAATGTGAGCGATGCCATCTGATCATTTCTTTAATATAGATAACTTGAAATATTTTCATCTCAGTAGGGGAAGCGGTGAGAGATGAAATGCGGGACGTGTGTTGGTATGGATTAGACCGAATGTGTGCATGATTTGTACATACATTCTAATAAAGAGTGTTCTATGAGTGGTCATGCGTCTGCCTCTGTGTGCTTAGCCTAGCGAGAGGGAAGCGAAGCATGCAATCCCAGAGGACCGCTGATCTGTGTGTGTGTGTGTGTGTGTTCTTGTTTGGGCTTCACAGCCATAAAGCATCAAATCACTCTCTCTCTCTTACACACACACACACACACACACACACACACACACACACACACACACACACACACACACACACACACACACACACACACACACACATCCCCACCCCCTCTGGGTTTATGTAGCCGATTACTACCACCAAACACATCCATACACTTTAGGCTAGCTGTCAGAGAGTGTCCTCATTACCCTAGAGTCCAGCGCTACACGCTGCACCTCTTCAACCGCACAACCACAGAGAAATGCACAACACAGCTCCCGATTTAACCGTTTCCAGTCTCTCTCACACAGAATCGACAAATGAAACGGCATGCTTTAAAGATAAAATTACAGCATGATACAGAAATCAATGAAATCAATGCAGTATTTGTGCTAGGACAGGAGGCTCATCGATTATTCAGCCGATACTCCGTTCATCCGGCGATGGAGAGAAATGTGATCATTTCACTGGCCGGTTTTTACTGGTGGATGGTCCTAATCAAGTTAAACCAACCTTTATATGAGACTAATTCTTTTAGCTTTATAGGAATAAAGTGAGTTTAAGCAAAAATCAAAGTCGTATCTGCATTATGATTTTTTGAAAAAGAGTTTAATGCTTTGCACTAAAATATATAGATCGGCTGAGGTCTTCCGACACTTTATGTTCATTATATTTTACAGATTTAAATTCAGTTCAATCATATAACTTCTTTATTTCATGGTTGGGACGTAGCCCTTGACTTTAAAGCCATGATGAAGTTTTGTTCAGTAGCTACCAGAAACCATCTGTTAACGTTTAATGAATGAATGATTTTAAATAAACAATAAAACTACTTTATATTTATACTTTTTTATGTGAAAACATACAAAATCTGAAAATGTAAGAAATAAGCATTATACCTAAAAATATTTGAGGTTTAAGGAAAATATACTGGAGACATTTTTGTTTATTCAACGTCCTAGTATTAGCCAAAATGTTGTGACATCATTCATGAAAGACGAGCAGAATGAATATCTATGTAAATCATTCATTAGTCCATTCTTGTCCATTTTAACGAAACGCAACGATTGAGGTAAATGCTGTTTATTGAGCAATTTACACAGAGATTCGCTTGTGCTTCATGAATAAGGTCCATTGATTTTATGAAAATATCCAGAAGTTTAACATTTCAAACTTTATAGTTAACAAAACTTCATCTAATAACATTACAAAGACTGTCCTAAAAGGTGGCAGATCTGAAGCTGTGAAGTCATCTCTAATCAATACAGCCCGTAGAAAGGAATAAAATAAAAAAAGAGAGAAAATGAAGTTTTGAGAGACAGGGGAGCAATCCGGCAACCGTGCGGTTTGCTCAGGTGACTTGGTCAATAGTAGAGAGACGCTCCTGCAATATGGTGGCAGTCTCTCCAACCTGTCAGGGGCGGACGGGTGATATGCGTGACACACTCGGCTGTGTTACCGCGGAGACCCACAGGAGAGCGGACCGCGTGCCTCTGTCTCACTCAGCTTCATAAAAACACTGCCTCTTCCTGAACATCAATCAATGTGCGGCTCAACAGTACAAAGCCATTAACACACACACACACACACACACACACACACACACACACACACGCACACACGCACACACGTGCACACAAGTCATCTCTCACACTCTCTCTCTCTCCTTCTCTCTCTCACCAACCTATGAGATGCAAGGTTTTAGGGACTTCTGGCTCCCTAAGGAGGTTCATTGTAGATTTTTTCACGCCAGGTTATTGCCTGTCTTGAGGTGTGAGGTGTGTGTGTGTGTTTTATAGATGAGAGCAGAAATGATTTCAGGAGCTGGAGCAGAAGGAAATCAGCTCATGTAGTTATTGCAATGTAAAACAAACTATAATATACCGAGTCGAAAAGCTCATTCAGACAATAGCTGTCAAAGCTCTGCTTCGAAACATGTAGCACAGATGAGAAAGAAAACAAGAGAAAGACACAAATGTGACAGCAACCATGCCAAACGACAGAAAGAGAAAAATTGAGATTACAGAAAGAGAGAGAATGAGAGTGAGCAAACAATATTATAACACTGTAAATTGTTGTAGTTTCTTTAAAAAGTCACAAGCTGAAAAGGTCTTATATTTAAGTGAATCAGCGAAGACTTTTGTTATTTTTTTATGTAAATATTACAATTCAACCTTAACTAAATGAAGGTTCATCTTCTGATGAGAGAATTTTATAATTCAGTTTCAAAACCTTGAACTAATAGCCCTTATCCAATCATTTTAGATAAAAAATCTTTGAAAAAAATGTTTTGTAATGATGGAATAATATCAAAATTAATTTTATTTTGGTTAATATTTTGGCAACAATAGACCAAATGTTTAATGCTCTCTCGTTTCTAAGATCTAAATGAATTATTGTAAATCAAAAATGCATACTTCTTATAAAAACAAATAATGAAACTATATTGTACAAAAATGTTACCCTAATGTTACTAACATAGAATATTGGACAAAATTAGCAAAAAAAAAAATGCTGTTACACATCCTTAAGACGAATCAAAAAATCTTTGTAATATACAGTAAAAAACTAAATTTATAATGCAAAAGAAAACCTGATGTAAATGTGAGGAGCAGAGAGAAGTGCATCAGTTTCTCATGATCTCAGCGTGCAGCGCAGCCGCGTGCAACAGCTAAACGCCGGCGTTTAATTCATAACATCGTTATGTCATCTCATACTAATCTGCACAGTGCCTTCCACTGCTTTGACATGCAAATGATGCTGAAAAAAGCCACGGCACTTTGCGGGGGGCAGCGCGTGTATGTGTTTGGAAAGCGATGGGGGGGAGGTCAGCAATCATCGTGTCGTGTCAGTGCCACGACAATCCAGCCCGAAGCTCAAACTGCCATTTCCATTCCTTCCCAGCCCGTATCTTTCTATCGGTTATTCCCACCACACTCCATTCCCGTTTCCTGCTCTCTTCCCGAACAGCGAGCAAAAATCTCACAATCAGACTCCCTATAGGGCGAGCGCAAGCTCTCTCACCCCTCCTCGCACGGCCCACAGCACGCGCTCCTCATCTGCATATTCACAAAAAGGCCAGCCGCCACACAGGCATCCGACACACAACCCCTCCCTGACACCTCATCAGCACGTGCCGGATGAACTAACTAAAGCTGGGCGGCTGTGGGACCACACACACACAAACACCCCAAAGACAGAAGTAAACAGACAGACATCACAGCATGTCACTTTGGGAGCTATGATGATGCCGATTCCGCTTTCTCTTTTTTTCCTGCGCTCTCTCTCTCTCTCCCTCTCTCTCTATTCTCTCATCAGGCACCTGGTGACGAGCCGCCCATGATAATCCAGAGCCGTGAACCAATCAATCAGCAGCATCATAATCAGCAGTGCAGAGAGGGAAAAAAAGCCCACAACTTACCCAGAGTTCCTCGCTGTCTCTCTTCAGCACACAGTCACAGCAATCTTTACTCTTCAACTCAAAAAAACGAAAAAGAAAGAGGGCTTTTACCTCACGCCCTACACAGATTTCGCTATGAATGCATTTTACACTGCACCGTGAATATGTCAAATGGAAAAAGCGTCTCTAGTTCTGCGTCTGCCCCTAGATCTGCTTGCTGCGACCTATGGGCACGTACACTCTGTGAAGTGGAGATATGTATTAAAACAGCACTGTGGTAGATATAAAATGCTGGCGACTACTGTATCCAGCAGATCTGTTGGCCTGTGTGTGTGTGTATTGTGTGTGTATGTACGTGTGTGTACGTTTGTGTGTAGATGGGGGTGTGTGAGATGGGAGGAGGAAAGCATGGGAGGGTCAAAGCTAAATGTTCTACAAAGAACTAGGGGACTGTGAGGACTTCTTTCCGTGGTCTCTCTCTCTCTCTCTCCCTCAGACAGCCGAGCACTCCCTCCCCTCCCGGTCGTCTTCTTTCCCGTATTCATCCCCTGCCTCCCAAACCTCTCTCCTTTCCATTTGTTCCAGCTCACAGACACAGACGATCTTGCTCTCTACTCCACAGCAGCAGCATCCTTCAAGGGCTTTTGCTTGTTTTCCAAAAGCTGAATGCATAGCAGCACCTAGCAGCCATGTACATTATGCCTCAGGGCTGCGCTGGATGGAAAGCCACGCGCTATCATCACTTTTTAAGCGAGAGACAAAACCGGGGATGAAGGGGGAAAATCGAGAAAGAAAACCTACAAGAGAGGAGCAGCCCTACGCGATTGTAGATCTGAATTTAGCACGGGATTATGCGAAAGCAAAATCCTAAACCATCTCAGTTCAGATTGCGCGATCATTAAACCCTACTTTTTGTATTTCAGACGTACGTTTCAAGCATGCTCGATTCAGAAACTCCCTAATATGTGAGAAATTTTGTCCTGCAAATACATTTCTTAGAAGCCCACATTTTAATATCATGCATCAGGCTTAAGACTTAACGAACAGAAGGCCCGGTGCACCTCATCCACCCCTGATCTTTGTCCTGGTTAAGTACCGGTGCGTAACCAAGAAAAAACACATGAGGAATCACACAGCGCCCTGGCTCTCGGGGGCCCGTGGAGCCCAATCCGCAACCGATATTAAGAAGCGCCGGTAACAAGGATGTAGAGGAGCTGGGGGGAGTCTGTGTGTTCCTTTGTGTCCCGTCCTATTCTTGCACTGTTGTTTTATTAATCTAGTTTATATTTCTGAGCTGCCTACCCGCCTAGCTCATCCTGTAGTTTGCGCTGCCCCTCTGCCCCTTCACACATCCGGTGAACATTCTCCAGGCACCGTTCTCCGGCTACGATACACACGATACTTACTGAACACGGTGAAGTCTGGCTCCACCTGCAGAGCACATGTTCTCCCTATAGTGCCCAGAGGAGATGAACAACAACACCAAACTCGTAAACCCCTCCATCTCTCAAGACTCTGCACCAAACTGCAAACCCACGGGTTTATTATGTGCAATACGTGTCAGATTCTAACGTGGCCACGTCTGACTGCCAGTGAGAGGCTTGAAATGATAAAACTACAAATATTACAAATATGAAATAAATCATGGCGCACAAAAAAAATAGGATAACAGGCTTTATCAATGATATAAAGCGGACAGGAGCGTTTCAACAGACTTACAGATTCACTCAACAGCAAAGCCAATGAAAAAGTGGTGACATCACAGTCAAATAGAGTTCCTGTAGCTCAACGGGAAGAGACTGGTGCTTGCAACATCATAGGTTCGATTCACTGTAAACACATGCGCTAATAAAACGTATGCTTTTAATGTTAGCTGCTTTGGATAAAAACAAATGTGACTGCACATTTCTGAACTTCTTCCAAAATCTACAAAATGCAGAAATACAAATATGCATTTACATAACAATAACATCAAGTAACTCTTAATAAGCCAATTAGAAATACTAAACATGTCACTAAATACTTTGTTAAAGAGAGCTCCCTCGGTTTTCAAAAAAGAAATGCCGTATTGTCGTCACGGCTCTAAAAGCAAAACAGTCAGGTCAGTTGAACATCATCAGACTGAAAATACCAGCAATACGTCTTGAGGGTAAAGAGGAGAATGTGTAGATTGCGTGTGCATGTAACACGCGTGTGTATTAGTGTGTAAATAGGTAAGCTATGGGTCTCGGTATTGGGGGGATGGGGTGGTGGTCATGCTTGCCTGCGTGTCATGTATGTAAGGAGAAGGATCCATCTTCCCCGAATACAATTTCGCAGAATGTGACAAAGACCGACTCGCCAGACAGACGGAGAACATTGCGTGTGGACAAATGAAAGATATAGATGGAGAGCAAAACAGAGGGAGAAAGACGGAGAGCAAGAAAGAACTAAGCCTAAAGCGACGTAATGGGCTCCAGCACTTTGCCAGCTACATCCATCCGCATTACAAATTTAACATTTGATGTAGTAAAATAGTACATTTCTGATCAAAGTTAAGTGATGAGATTGCTTCGATTCCATTCTGTGCATGAGCACGCCACATCCAGAGAGCACACACCCTTCAAAGACTTCATCAGGGTGATAAAGACGCAGGGGTCAATCCACCACCCCTGCTGAATTTAATGCTCTCCTCATCACGCACAATATTATACTGGACCGAAACATTTTTTACCGTGTTAAAGTTATACTCTCTATACTGGCAAAAATACACGCTTCTATAGTTTAGTTTTGAGCTTTTTAGTTTAGTACAGAAAATTTTCATTTTCAATTATTCAAATAATGTGCAATTACAAAATCAACATAAACTGGATTGTGTCCGCTTTGCTATAACTCTCATCAAGCCCGTCTGTATTTAACGCTGTAAGAACCTGTTATTCACATTTCAAATGTGAACGGTTTGTGTGATCTGACTCTTGCTAATTAAAAATCAGAGAAAGTCCGAATTAACATATTTGATATACGTTAAATATATAAAATTCATTAAATGTGACGGCATTAATTGCAGGTGGGAATTTTTACAATTATACCTGCCATATGCGCTAATGATGATTAATATAATTAATTAATTAAACTTAATTATTTCCCATCAATTAACATGTGGGAGTATTTAACCGGCAAAATGGTCTTAATTAGCTGCTGCAATTAAAAGTAATTAAAACCCAATTAACATTCTCAAGAGAGGCAAATTAGCACATGAAGTGGGTGTAACGTGTGTGTGTGTGTGTGTGTGTGTGTGTGTGTGTGTGTGTGTGTGTGTGTGTGTGCGTGTGTGTGTGCGTGTGTGTGTGTGCGTGTGTGTGAAAGAGAGAGAGAGAGAGAGAGAGAGAGAGAACCACAGCTTTTCCCCATCAAAGCACAAGCAACTCCTCTGGCAGCGTTTCAAACAGGAATAAGAAATGAAATTATTTCCAGCGAACAGCACAGAGCTAATGGTAAATGACAGCTGTCAAAGGGACTCTGACTATCTGCCTGAAGAAGGGAAAAATGCCCATTGTCAACGTTAATCACTCTAGCCTCGTATAAAGTCAAGAGGGAAAAAAACACAACAAAGAAAAAACGAAACCGCGTCAAGTTCAAGTTGAAGGAACAAAGTACAGAAGGCTGTAAATTTACAACAATAGACATGCCGAGCACATATGGGAACCCGGGAAGAGGAAACCGGACAACCATTGAAACCCAGATGGACCGAGAAAACTGCTTAATGCAAAACTAAAACCACGCTGCAAAAAAAGTGCCAACATTTTATCACTATTATCATTTAGACTTTTTTAACATAACACATTTTGCAACATTTGTGTTTCTGCAAAGCCTGTTGCTTTAGTTTACGATCAAGTTAATGCAATAGGCAGACCACTTTCGGTAAGACCACTGTGGAGAGGTCTGGTTATGATTGAGAAGGGCGGTCATGTGTGCTACATGTTTTTGTGTATGTGTGTGTTGCTCTGGGTTCAGCGGTCATCTTGCGGCCCCTCTCAGCATGTTCTCACACCCCTACTATGCACATCCTGATGAAAAAATTGAGTGACAAGATTCATGGCTATCAGACCTGCTGACGAGATAGAGAAGAGGACGGTAAAAAAAACTGGGCCCTCTCTTATTTCTGATTACGATTCAAAGACAAAGCCCAACGTGTGATACATCACCAGATACAAGAAAAAATGAAAAATAAATAAGGGGAAACTGGCCATATACTGTACAATATCCATTCCTCCCACCTTTATATTGTCCCTCTCTGACCAAAAAACCCAACAACAACAATGTACCAAGAGATTTTGTTTTAATGGTGAAATACATATAACAATATACAAATTTATCTGATTATAGATTTTATATTTTAGGTTAAATTAAGGCACATACTGTAATACACACATCACAATAAAACATCTTCTGCACCAATAAAATATTCCTGACATGCCTTTCACTGCTGTGAAGTCAATAGAGAGAAAAGCAAAATGTATCAATTTTATATCTTATATTTAAAAAATTCAAACCTAACAAGAATAATGCCCCTTCAAAACCATGCGTACAAAAAAGATACTTTCTTTCAAAATAAGAGAACACGACTGAAAAGCAAAAATGTGAAATATAAGACGAGTCATTTTCTGTGGTTGAATTTCCGCGGCTCTGACCGTAGCTCTGTGGATTCTGTTTTGTTCGTGCGGGCTCAATTTCAGCCGTTTGGTCAAGACCCTTGTCTGAAACTGCCTTTCTTTCAGTATCCCTGCAGGATAGAAGCGGCTCGGCTTTGCCCAGGTTTATATTTTATTTCATAGATTTTTCCTTCCAGAATAAATACTGTATATGGGACAAAATCATTTTAAGAATGATATACCCAAATACCTTTTTTATGGGATTTCTTTTTTTTATATTTTCTTAAAAATAACATTCGCAATATTCTTTACCATAAAAAATGTAATAAAAAAATGAAGTTAGTCAATATTAAGGCTAATTGAATGGAGTGTAATAAACGTAAATTAATCAAACAATTAAACTGGTTTAGTTTTTATAAATCAGTTTGTAAATTAAAAAATATAGGCTGTTTTAAATAAAAAGAGAATCAAATTTGAAAAAATCTGAATGACATGATTTAAGCATATTTTGGAAGCAATTATGCCTTCTATCACTTGTATTTATAAACATAACTGTTTTCAATTACCTTTTACATTATGCAATTTTCCTCTAACAAAACCAAAATATTTCTGTCTATTCTAGAGATAGAATACAAATACAAATAAAAAAACTAAGAAATAAATGTGGATTGAAACAGAAGCAGCAGATGAATCGTCTGTTCTTCAGTCAGAAGGGCTTCACAGAGGAAACAGTGCTTGTTTAGGGGTGTTTTTAGAGGTGTAGCTTGGACTCTGAATTGCCCCACATCACATCCCTTTGTCGGATTTCAACAACTGGGAGCAGCTCTGCACCCACACTACTTCCATTGTACTCGGCCAGAAAAAATAAAGCAAAACGCACCTCCAGCGGGAATCACAAAAGCATTAAGAAATGACTTACAGTCCGGCACCAACACAAGCCACAATGTCCAATCTCAGCTATTCTAAATTCAGCCTTGCCCATAACAAGCACCCGAGCACATATTGTCCACCACAAGAAAAAAAGCCCTTTTTGCATATACAACCAATACTCTGTAAAACGAGGTGAGAATTGCGTTGGGTCTTGGTCAAGAGACAGTAACAATAGCACACAGCATGCGGACAATAACAAAAAATACAATACAATAAACACAACGACTGTTATGTTAAAGGACAACAAAAAAGGCAGAAGTCTCGATTCTTTTCTGGAAGCCCAGCAGTGACATCGAGGGATATATTCTGCATTAGCACCTGACCGCCCTGCCCTTGTGATCCAGAAATACCCTGTCAGAATACTTCATCTCAGCGAAGCTGGTTTACCCCACAGCTACCTCCCAGATTTAAAGCAGTGGTTTGAAGTTTTTTGCCGTTGTTTTTGTTTGTCTAGTATATATATATATATATATATATATATATATACACACATTAATTTGTGTTGATGTGATATATATATATATATATATTTGTGATATAGTAAAAATAATACATTTATTATAGCACAGTAAATATATATGTATATTTTTACTTTGTTTGTATACGTATACATGTAAAAAATAATTTTATATTTACTGTACAATATATCTATTGTGATACTACAGTAAAATGTCTTATTTTACTATACAGTACAAATTATATACAAACATACATACATACATTTTCTATAGTATATGGTCAAATATACTCTATATAGCAATAAATATTACTTTACTTACTAAAAACCAGCATAAAGCGTACAGAACAGGAGCTCATTTTATTAAAAATGAACTTTTTTAGAGGTAATATCAGTGTCTTGCATGATGGGGTAGAGATACTACTATTATTACCTTAAAATAGTCATCCAGCAGTCTTCTAAAACTGGCATCTAGTGTGAAAGCATCCAGCAGAATGGACTTTGGGCCTGAGGTGAAGCCATGTTAACTCTGTAAAAAATACAAACTGCTCAAAAGAGAGAGAAAAAAAAGAAGAAAGGAGCTTTATTCATTTCTCGTTTTATGCCGGCTTTGCGGGAATTCTCTAACTTGTGGAGATGGGTGTAAATGGAAGCGTTTGGGAGCACTGAAATGAGGCAGAGCCAAAATAGGGCCGTAAAAACAGCGGCATTACCATACATTATTTTACACAATATTTTGCACTCACTCTCTTGGACGAGCAATCAAAATGGCCTCTCTCTTCATGCCAGACACATTTGCGGGCTGTAGATGATAACCCTGCTTTTATTTTTTTTCCATGCAGACCCCTGCTCTTGTGCTTTAAGGGCTGCACAAAACCCCTGCATGTGCGCTCCGAGCTTGTGAATGTGTTTGTGTGCGCTTATTTGTGGGTCGGTGTGTGTTTGACGTGCACCGAGATGGTGACAGACTGAAGCTGCCAGATATATGTGTGTGCATGTGTGTTCTTCTGAGGTGACCTGGAACCAAAGGGACAAGTCGAGGCAGGCACAGAGAGAAGAAAGGATGACGTGTCCGAATCAAAAATGACCAATAACGGCAGAGTGCCTAAAATAATAACAGATTTTACGCTAACTGCATTATGTGATGGAGGTCCGACACCGCTGTTGTCTTCCGGTCCAGTCTTGCTTTGTGTTGTGTCGGAAGAGAAAGGGGGATAAACAGAGGGTGTGAGCGGAGGGTTATCCTTGGGCTTATCATGTCAGGCCATACAAATTCATTTCATATTCAGTGGAATGGCTGTTCACTGCGGGAGACTCGCTGCACTACCTATCCCACTCTCCCCCTTTTCTCTTTGATTTGCTTCATTTGAGCTGTGCTGTCCCCGGCAGCTTGTTAGAACTGCCACCTCACTGACCGGGCCCCCTGGATCGCGCGAGAGAGAGGGAAGATGGAGTAGATGCTAAGGGTTGAGGAGGCCTCGCCATGAGCATTGTCACAAGTCAAGGGTGAACCAGCACAGATCCTGACCAAAAGAAGGAAAGCCGAGTATGGTGCGCCATCTACTGATCAAACACCGGTACTGTGTCATGCAACCAAACACAAAGACAAACAGGGTGAGGGGCTTTTATCCTTTTTTACTGATGCTTCTTTGCATACATTTTTTAATTATTGCTTTTGAGGTAAATGACATTCTTGCTTTATCTCACTATGTAAAGGCAACATTGCATGTTGTAGATAAGACAAGAAGCAACTGTTCTTTGGGATCTTCCATGATGTTCATTAGAGCAAAATTCACACCGATGTCAGTCGAACGAAACACGGCCTCATTAAACTAAGAATTTCTCCTGAAAGATCTCTCAAACTTAATTGCAACGTAAACTGCGTAAAAATCTGATATAACAGAGAGAAGTTGAATTCCTCAGCCACGCGCTCCTTTTTTATTATGTTTGACAAGGTGCAAAAATGATTCATTTAGGTCAGGGGGACAAGAGACATAACTGCCTCAATTACCCGTAATGGCACACATATGTGGCGGCCACCTCCATTTTAAGAGAATCAATCTAAAACGTTCGGTTTCGTGCCTACACTGGGCACGGGGAAAATTCTTGGTCATCCGTCAATCCAACGGAGGGTCAAAACAGAGAATGAAATTTTCCAAAAAATCAGAAAATTATTGTATTGAGACCTCTCTATTTGCCAAGGTCAGACTCATTCATCACAGCGGGGCATGCTGGGTAACTGGACGAAGCCTTGAATGCATAATGAAGGAGGGCAGACAGTATGTGAAGGTGAGGATGAACGGGGCACGAGATACAGCCTTCCCCACCCTTTCTGAACCCAGCCTGGATGATTAGATGTCCAGACGTGGGTTAACCTTGGGCTGGAGTGGATGAAAAGTGCCCAAGGAGGTGTCGAAGGAGACTTAAGCGCTAGACAGCAACAGCATGGGATCTTTATATTTCCCTCTTTATATATATATATATATATATATATAGAGGACATAATCTATACGTTTTCTTACACACACACGTGTGTGTGTATGAAAATAATGTAAGGCGCCATTACTGAAACCCTCCCCATCCCCCTCTCTAGACCCTATGAAAAAATAAATCTAATTTTCCCATCTCCACCACAGAGCGACATTCCCCTTCCCGCAGGCTCCCCCAGCAAACCCCCCACCTTCTCCTCATACTGACGCACCCCTCTTCTTTTCCTCCGAGGAGGGCTCCATTTTGTAATAAGTTCTGATCAGTGTTTCTACCAATTTGCATTCTACTAAGGAAATGGAGGAACATCCTTGATGAGGAAGAAAATGGAACAGTGAGAGAGAGAGAGAGAGAGAGAGAGAGAGAGAGAGAATCATATCCAATTGAACGAGTGTGTGCGTGTGTGATAGATGGTGCAGAATGATCACGTTGGGACTGGGAGTGTGTTCCTCTGTGAATGTGTTTGTGTGTCTCTGGCTGCGCATGTGCAAGCATGTTTGTCCATTTTCTGTATACGAGTGCTGGAATGTCAGGGAAGCTCATTGCATCATTTGCTTATTCAAATTCAATCATATTGCCATGCTGAGCGGAGGGTTGAAGGCAGCTACGTAAATGTGAGATCGGCAGGCTGATAGCTCTGGAGTCAACGCCAGCCCACTTTCTTTCTGTCAGCCAAAATAGAGAGAGAAAAAGCCAACACCTATTGGCTGGTACCACGAAACACAATAATAACACCTGGTAGAAAACAATACCCTAATATCCTAATATACTGTACACAAAACAAAAATGCAAAGCCACACAGCTTTACAAACATATCGTGGTAGTACCACCATGTTTTTTTGGGGACATGCTCCATGGTATACACCTTGGAGTACCATGAAAATGCCATGGTATTTGAATATGGTAATCATTCAGCATCATGACATCATTATGACGTCATCAAGTCTATTAAAGGGTATTTATGATCTACTTATACAGTATTTATAAAATCATTTCAAATTTTTTTTTAATAATTACATAGCTGTACAAATAACATAAATGCAACAAATATATGGAAATATTCCTATAGCATTATCACATTATTAACAGTTTACTTTAATAGTTTTATCTTTACTTGTGAATCTGTCCAGTATTTTTGTTGTGATTTGGTTACAAAACAAAGTGAGACATTAAAGGGACAGTTCACCCAAAAATGAAAATTCTGTCTTCATTTACTCACCCTCGAGTCTTTGTTCTGATGAGTTTTTTCCTACTAATGATGGACAAGAACTGTTTGGTTGCATGCATTCTTCCAAATATCTTTCTGCGTGTTCATCAGAACAAAGAATATAATACAAAAAGAGTTTTAAACAGATTTGGAACAACATGAGGGTGAATAAATGATCACAGAACTTTTATTTTTGGGTGAACTAAGCAATGGATGCTTAGAAAATGTTATGGAATAACCAAATAAAGCCAGCCAGAAAGCTGTATTCTCTGACCTGTCTATCTAAATTGATGGATATTATGCATCAGCATATTCTGGAAGCTCTAGGAAAGTTCTCCAGGTATTGTGAATAGATGCTTTAGCGTGCTTTTATGCCTGAAAAAAAAGATAGAAAAGTTAATTACAGCCTGGCTGGAAGGACTCGGTACACAATACGTTTTGCATGTATTGTGTGGATATCAGCGTTTATCTGCTTTTCTAGAGGAACAGACAGAAGAAAACAATTGCAGATTCCTTCAAAAAAAAATTCTCCATCCAATCCAATCCCAAACTGCATTTTACAGCCAAATTAATATCCCTGACTATCCAAAATAATCTGAAACAAATGACCCCTGTTGATGTTAATCCAAAGCATTTCAAAAATAGATTTTTCTCTTTTTATTAGAGGTGAAAGGGGAAAATGGGAGTCCTGCATTCATGTAAAAATACATATTCAAGAATATTATTACGATTTTCAAGAATGTTTGCAGCACATATCTTCTCACATGACAGAGCTGCATGAAACAGATTTCATCATGTGATTATAATTATTCATGGCCCTATATCTGCATCACATGTTCCATTATACAGTTTCTTGGAAGATTCAAAACATGTTTTCTACACGGCTTCCCTTCAGGGCGTGGAATTCAAAGTACCAAGGTGTCCCCTCCCAGTCTACAAACAACATAGAACAGGGGTCTTCAACGGGGGCCTGCCAATCATTTTCAACATTAAAATGGAAATGGAAAAAAAATGTAGCATACAAGACGTATGAACAACAATTATTTTTATGTCTTAGATTATAGATCACTTTGGAAAACGTTCAACAAATATCTTTAAGATTGAATTATATATGATTTAAAAAATAAAATAAAAAGTGAAACCGGAGGTGTTTATGGACCAGTGTTTACATCTTGCAAAGTGGTCTATTATATCTAGCAGGTGGGCAGCAGTTCTTTGGCAAAAGGTAGCACTTTATTTTACTGAGGAATCCAGCAGTTTATGTGTGTGTGTTAGGGGTAAAGGAGAGAGGTTAAACGATGCTGCCGTAAAACATTGATCTGCTTCAGATCAACAGTTAGATATCCCAAATCGCCCTCTCCTCACTGCCATTACTGAATTAGCCTAACTGCTGCCTCACCATGGCTCAACAGAAAGGCCACACTGAATACTTCTCCACCGCCTTATTGATTTTAACGCCCAGATACGCCGCGCCCCCTAAAACCACTGAATTACAAGCCATTTTACAGGGAATTACCAGCGCTAGAAACTTTACAGAGATATGGATGTCAAGGATCGGTGACAGTACAGCCACTGAAAACAGCAACTCTATCCAACTCACATCAGGACAGACACGCTGTTCAAAGCAATGACGTAATTTCCACTGAAACAGGAAGTTAGGGCGGGACATATTTATTGGTTTCTTTCCCTTAGAAAGTTCAATTTAGAGTTCAATTTACCTCACAGCCTGGAATCTGAGAATCTGGACTGCAGGATAATCACAACTGTTGATCTGTTTTGGGGGAAGTGGGACCTTGTTTTGAATGCTTTGAATCTTTTGAATGCAATTTTTGTAAATGTTTTGGAGCACGCTAGTTTATTGATATTCTTAAAGGGATAGTTCACCCAAAAATGAAAACTACAACCGAACAATGGTACCCATTCACTTGCATTGGTTTTGCGTCCATACAATAGAAAGGGGACCCCCGTTGTTACCAACTTTCTTAAAAATATCTTCTTTTGTGTTCTCCAGAAGAAAGTCATGTATAGGTTTGACATGAGAAGAGGGTGAGTAAATGACTCAAAATGAAACATTTTTTGTGTGTGAACTATTCCTTTAAGGTAACATATTCAGACTAAAAGCTAAAAAAAACTTTATCCTGATTTTATGGGGGGCTTTACTATTTATTACCTATATCAATTAGTTGTTTAGACTCATTTCATGATTCTTCAAAACAAGGTTATTATAGTTTATTAAAACTAAAACTATAAAAACATGTCTGATAATTGAAATAAATAGGAGTAAATGTAGAATTTGAAAGATTTTAGAAATATTGTCTGGTGAGGCATTTAAATTATTACCTAAAAATAGATAATAAAATCACAAAAAAACCACATAATTGATAAAACATTAACATAAAAATTTTAAAATAAAATTCAAATAAAATATTCAAAACACGAATATTCAAAACCAAACTATAATAATTCTTTAAAATACTATATTATGAATAATACTGTAATCCAAACACTAAGTTACTGTAATTGTATTTTTTGCAACCACTTAAACTGAGTTAAAAGTATTTACCACTTTAAAGAAAGTTTAGTTGGGGAGAATTTCATTGCTGCTTGTCACCATCTCATCTTTGGAAGAGACAAATGTGCACACAGTGGTGGCTACATAAGAAATAAGGGAGAAAAAACGAATATGGTTCCCGTAAGCTTGGTACAGTAAAGGCTTTAGAAAGACCTGATCTGCATTATAAAGTGTGAATTAAGCAGTTCAGTAATCAGGTCACCCCCCCAAGGATGGCCGGCCCGATCTTCACCTCAACCCGAAAGGAAACTAGATACAAACATCCGCAATCCCAACACGCATGTAGCACAAGGCTGGCGTTAGATCCGTTGACAAGCAGTGACATGTGCAACATTGTATCGTCGTGCTGCTAATGTCTGCGCGTTCCCGCGCGCCAACAAGCCTTTCTGATATTATTTACGTCTGGGGAGGGCGTTTGATCGAAGCTCTGAAGCGCCGTTTACAACAGCGTGTGTCATGTCAAAAAATGTGTGAGGCAAAAGCCCTGAGGATAAAGGTTAATTCAGGGAGGGGAAAAGAGCCTGCTGTATCTCTTTAATGTGATAAACAAGATGAAGCCGGAGAGAACTTGACATTTGTAGATTTTACATATACCGTTGATAAGTAGAATGACATAAAACATTGACAAGCCTTATTTGTGTTCCTTTTGAGTGAATGCAGAAAGCAGCAAAGGCCCTTAAGAGATGCTGAGTGAGCCGGAGGGACGATTCAAAGTTGGCTGAATAATAATAACAAAAAAATCTCGCTCCCTTTCTCTCTCTCTCTCTCTCTCTCTCTCTCTCTCTCTCTCTCTCTCTCTCTGTGACATCTGGCAATCTCAGGCAGTGTGTTTTACATTTCATTTCTTATTTAGCTTTAACTTGTAAAACTCTCTGTGTGCATCAGTTCACACTGACCTCAGTGGAGACCCACAAACATGAAAGTGCCTTTATCTGTTCCAGGTGTGCGAGTGCTCACGATCGGTTATGTTGTGTGTGCGTTCATTTACAAAGAGACAGAGAAAGTCAGAGAGATGAAATGCGCAAAATTTTGCAGGCACCCTGGTTCTTAACTAGCACAATACTGTTAATAGCACAAGGCACACAGCGCGACGTTTTGTGAGTAAGCCATAATCTATAATAAAAGGAGGTGTATGATTATAGACTTACGCAGAAAGGAGGTATGAATTTGTTAAAAGGAATAACACTCACCTTTAATAAAATACAATATAATATACGATTAGTTCTTGGTAAACTACATTGTGGGTGGCTACTGAATGAAACTTTGTGCAATGAAAACCACAGTGCTCGTTTTAACGGAAGTAACATGGGGAAAAACATGATATTTTATATATGTTCATATTTACTGTTACATTAGTGACACTTATTATTAATATAAGTTATGTGACCCATTCCATGAAAACTAGACAAAGAAATCCAAACATAATTTTGAGATAATGAGCATCAAGGTTAGATTTCAATCGTTTATTTCACTACGATTTTAATCTTTGACATGGCCTTACTCAGTCAGGAAGTTGCGGGCTCTCACTAAATCCTTGGTGTTTCGAGTCAGATCCGTGGGCGTGGCTTGTTGGTTTTGACTAAATCTTTGGTGTTTCAAGTCTTACGAAACCTTTACCCTAACCCACACCCTAACCCTAACCTTACTCTAACCATCTAAACTACCTATGATTGTTAAAATTGAAGAAAAAACACGTTTGGGTGATGACGTCAGACTCGAAACACCAAGGATTTAGTGAGAGCCGGAAGTTGCGATTGTTTTTACTTCCGTATTTTGACGCATTGCCGAGTGAAATGGAATTTCTAATGAGAAAAAATGTGGCCGTGGCTTTAGTCTTTCTCTGCGATTTGATTGGATATTTATAAACAGCCGTTACATTTTGAAATGGAACTGGCAGCAGACTGACAGTTGAAGGGGAGGAGTTAACGGATGCTCCGCACGAGCCTTCAAACATACGTCATTAAAGATGGACAGTCATTACAGGAAGCAGGCGCGGATTAAGGATTTAGTGAGAGCCATTAAAAAGCACAGGCATGCCTAGGCTGCAGCCTAGGGGCCCCACCTGTTTAGGGGCCTCTGATTGGCAAGATTTTTTATTTTAAATTTACTTCAGTGGGAACACAAAATAGAGGCTCATTGGCCCATAAGAAATAAAACAAAAAATAAGCTGGTGATTGGATAGATGTGACGTGGGTCACATCTGTCCAATCAGCTGCAGGTGAAATCATGTCAATCATTTTCATTTACGTCACTGCTATTGCAAAATGTCCGAAAGAAAGTACAATGGTGGAGCACAAAAATGGAAAATACAAAGGTTAAAAGAACAACGTGACTAAGATACCAGCAGGAGGACTGGCAGCTCGCCTGTCACGGTCCCACCGTCTTGTTTATGAAATTCTAGTCGTGTGGTGGGATCGGGGCAGAGTCCTTGGGTTTTATGTGGGAAGGCCATGAGATGTTTATGTTTTACCTCTCATGTGTTTTTCCAGTGTCTCGTCTCTGTTCCCGCCATCTCGTTTCCTCGTTATCTTTCCCTGAGTGTTTAATGTCCCACACCTGCCCCATGTAATTATCCTTCGTTTGTCTTCCCTATATATACCCTCTTGTTTCTTTGTCTTGTGCTCTTGTATTGCGTTGTGTGCGTACGGTGTACTGTGGTCTCGCGTGGTCTTGCTGGTGTTGCTACCCGTGGTCCTGTTCCTTGTCCTGTTTGTGTTTTGTGAGTTTTGTTCATTGTATTATTTAAGACGTTTGGTCGTGTCATTTAGTTTAGTTTTACTGTTCTTGTTTTCATTTTGCCCCCTCGTGGGAAGTCTTTTGTTTTCTGTTTGTTCCTTAGTTTAGTTCTTGATTTATACCCCCTCGTGGGTTTTTGTTTTGTGGTTGTCTATTAAAGTCATTTGTTAACCCCTTCACTGCCTGCCTGCATTTGGTTCTTCTTTCCTGCCAACCCTGACACGCATTGACTAACATCGGTGCTGCGGTTGAAACAACTGCAGCGTTATCCTAGCTGTTGCAGCAGTTAGCTCATCATGTCATCTGTAATATTTCAGGAAGTTATTCCACAAGCGCGTCCAGTCCGGTGATCCAGCCGGCGTCCAGTCCGGTGATCCAGCCGGCGTCCAGTCCGGTGATCCAGCCGGCGTCCAGTCCGGTGATCCAGCCGGCGTCCAGTCCGGTGATCCAGCCGGCGTCCAGTCCGGTGATCCAGCCGGCGTCCAGTCCGGTGATCCAGCCGGCGTCCAGTCCGGTGATCCAGCCGGCGTCCAGTCCGGTGATCCAGCCGGCGTCCAGTCCGGTGATCCAGCCGGCGTCCAGTCCGGTGATCCAGCCGGCGTCCAGTCCGGTGATCCAGCCGGCGTCCAGTCCGGTGATCCAGCCGGCGTCCAGTCCGGTGATCCAGCCGGCGTCCAGTCCGGTGATCCAGCCGGCGTCCAGTCCGGTGATCCAGCCGGCGTCCAGTCCGGTGATCCAGCCGGCGTCCAGTCCGGTGATCCAGCCGGCGTCCAGTCCGGTGATCCAGCCGGCGTCCAGTCCGGTGATCCAGCCGGCGTCCAGTCCGGTGATCCAGCCGGCGTCCAGTCCGGTGATCCAGCCGGCGTCCCAGCCGGCCTTCCAGCCGGCGTCAAGCCATGTCCAGCCGGCCTTCCAGCCGGCGTCAAGCCCTGTCCAGCCGGCCTTCCAGCCGGCGTCAAGCCCTGTCCAGCCGGTCCCTGGGAGACTCCCAGGGTCAAAGACTGTTCCTCCCAGGACTTATCCTAAGTCCCCCAGGACTCCGCGCCCTCGAGCGCAGCCGGGGACTGGGACTATTCCCCACCCCCATGGACTGCCCCCTATGGGCCCTTGTTTGGCCCCACCCCCCCTCCCTTGTTTGTTATTTTTACTGTTCCACCCAGTCCTGTGGTCTTGTTGTCATGTCTGCCCCTTGTCTTGTTCACCATGTTTGTCTGGTTTTTGTCTTTGGTCCAGTCTGTCAGGTCTTGTTAGTCACCCCTTGGTGAACACCTGGAGGTGTTCATTAAGGGGGGGGCTCTGTCACGGTTCCACCGTCTTGTTTATGAAATTCTAGTCGTGTGGTGGGATCGGGGCAGAGTCCTTGGGTTTTATGTGGGAAGGCCATGAGATGTTTATGTTTTA
The DNA here is from genome assembly GCF_024868665.1 of Triplophysa rosa. Classification (NCBI taxonomy): domain Eukaryota; kingdom Metazoa; phylum Chordata; class Actinopteri; order Cypriniformes; family Nemacheilidae; genus Triplophysa; species Triplophysa rosa. Next base: position 34,682,594 of record NC_079890.1, read on the forward strand.
CCTCTCATGTGTTTTTCCAGTGTCTCGTCTCTGTTCCCGCCATCTCGTTTCCTCGTTATCTTTCCCTGAGTGTTTAATGTCCCACACCTGCCCCATGTAATTATCCTTCGTTTGTCTTCCCTATATATACCCTCTTGTTTCTTTGTCTTGTGCTCTTGTATTGCGTTGTGTGCGTACGGTGTACTGTGGTCTCGCGTGGTCTTGCTGGTGTTGCTACCCGTGGTCCTGTTCCTTGTCCTGTTTGTGTTTTGTGAGTTTTGTTCATTGTATTATTTAAGACGTTTGGTCGTGTCATTTAGTTTAGTTTTACTGTTCTTGTTTTCATTTTGCCCCCTCGTGGGAAGTCTTTTGTTTTCTGTTTGTTCCTTAGTTTAGTTCTTGATTTATACCCCCTCGTGGGTTTTTGTTTTGTGGTTGTCTATTAAAGTCATTTGTTAACCCCTTCACTGCCTGCCTGCATTTGGTTCTTCTTTCCTGCCAACCCTGACACGCATTGACTAACATCGGTGCTGCGGTTGAAACAACTGCAGCGTTATCCTAGCTGTTGCAGCAGTTAGCTCATCATGTCATCTGTAATATTTCAGGAAGTTATTCCACACTGACATGCATATTAAAAAGGTTGGTTTTAATTATGGCTTTGTTTTATACACAGTTTATGTAATGCACAGTGGTTAGCGTCTCAGTAAAGATCCACCGAGGCGTTTTTAAGGACCGTTCATATTTTCTGTATACTCGTATAAAACTGGAGCTTGCGCTCTTGTGGTGTTTGCCGTTGCAAAGTAACCAGGAATGTAGAGGAAACACTGTTTGATGAGTGTGTATCCGAGTGAGATTGTTCTGATGCCCCTCGCAGCGTTGGTTTGTGTCTCAGCTTGATTCTACCATGCTGCGTTTGCATTCATCTTACGTCATCACGAACGTGCACGACACATGATAGTAAACAGAACACGGGTCAATATATTGTGTTTTTTATTCACTTGATGCTAATATGCGCAGCGCCGAGTAAACAATACTTGGTCTTACTGTATGTTCGCTTAGGGGCTGTGTCCAACGAGGCGCTTTTACGCGACTGAAAGCGGCAGGAGCTCGGCTGAAAACGCCCGCTGCAGGCGCATCGTTCTGCCTCAAGTTGAGCATTTTCAACGCTGGGCGCCCGGTCGTACGCCGGCGCTGACCGCGGAAAAAAAACGCCAGCCCCTCGCGTTTTGTGGAAACAGCCCCTTACAGAGCTTTCTGCTGCTTGCAAACCAACTATTTATCATTTATTTTTAAATCTGGAAACATCGCATTTGCCATTCATTTGCCGCTCTGATTCCACTCGCACCGCGCAAAACAATGCAGACTCACTCTTGCTCAAATCCAAGGTAAATTACCAACGCTATCATCTCTTACATGTGTTTTATTGAAGTAAATAGATTGTAATCAGCTATAGCGCATGCGCAGGGTTCGGTACCCTGGTGTGCACCTCAGTTCACGTGACAGCTTTTACATTAGCGATTTTTCATGCAAATCCGTTCCGAAATAAACTGCAAGCGTGAAAGGCACCTGAAAGCCACCTAAGGGAGGCCTCACCCAAAGAGCAGCCTAGGGCCACCTTGATCCGCCCCTGACAGGAAGTCATTACATTTTCAGATTTTAACTAAAGATTATGAGGGCACACAAATTTTAAAAAGAGAATGAGCCACAATGATGAACTATTTACAATGAACGTTGTAATATTTTATGAAAAACAGGCTTTGTAATTTTTTATTTCACTGGGACTTTAAAGATATCAAAGTTATATTTTAACAGAATGTTATTGACATTATGCAGGATGATTTTGTGTAGCAAACATTAAATTACAAAAAATGACTTTAGCTGGGTTTTCACAGACTGGGTCACATATCGCCGTTGTCCTTCTGAAACCTTAGCCGTCCAAATTCAATGTTTTTCAGGAAATGGAAGAAACACTGTACTTTTTGTAATGGTTAAATGTGTTGTCAAAGCACTTTTTAATGCTTTTTATTGGTTAGATATTTGCAAAAACCAGCGACAAGGGTGACCAACAATAATGCTTTATGACAAAAATAAAAAATGACGAAATGTGGACATACAAGGTTTCAGAAGGACAGCAGCGATACGTATCTATAAAAACGTTTTTCTTGATTTTAGGTTCCATCGAACAGCAGATCAGAACTCACGTGTTCCCAGTTGTGACCCATTGATCAGTGCCACATTGCTAGTGACATAAAATACATCAAGACAGATGAGGAGTCCGGCCTGGCGACTGAGCTGTTAAGAAAGTTTGCATTCCATCCACCAATTAGATTCTACCTGTGTATAGATTGGACCGGTGCAATTTTTCTAACCCTCGCAAATCACCCCAAGGGTGGAGACACTGGCGGTGTGAAGACCGACAGCGAAACAGATAAAAATCAAATCGTGCTTTAGAAGAACATTTTTCAGAAATCTCAATCCAGAACCAATCAGGCAACACACAAACCCACAATCAAGCTCCTTGGCTCCTTACAAAAGCTGATAAAATTTCTGATAAGTGATGGCAGGTCCGACCAACCCATCCCATTTTTCAGCTTTGTTACTTTTTTGCTAGACTCATTATTTCAGCCGTTCGGGGACCCGACTGTCACACACAACCCACGTTTGATATATGAACATCGGTCCATCACTAAGATCCCCTCCTGCCAGAGCCAATGAGTTGTGTGGGTACGCGGTGGAGCACGGGCTGCCTCCCTGCCACTCGCAGACAGAGACGGATGATTCGAGTTGGATGTGGTGAGGGGGAGCGGGGGAGTCTGAGCTGGACAGGTTACAAATAGGGCTGAGTGTGTGGAGCTCAACTTGAATAAATGCTGATCTTCCATTGAGCCTCTCTCATCCACTACCTGTCATTTCTGCCCGGCCGCGGCAGCATTTAAGAGACTCGAGCAGAGAGCGAACGAGAGCGGGCCGCAGACAAGCTACGAGGAACGGCAAACAACACGAACCGCACAAAGTGGCCCTCCGTGACATAGCCCACTCTAATCTAGCGCCGGCCAGCAGATCTGAAGCTAATGTAAACGCGACTGAGAGAGTAACGAAAAATTGTTAATGAAATTGGCCGGCGTTGTGCATCTCTTTTTTAGCTGCCACCTCCAATGTCTCTTTCCCCCACAATCAGTGTCAGAGGAAGAGGCGTGGAGCGCAAGACACACTTATCTAGCGTAGCGGTAGAGCCCCGTTCCTACACTCTTTATCTCTTTGGGAAATGGAATTCAATATACAAAAATCCCATCATGCAACTGCTGCGTGCTAGTGCCAGATAGAAAGGCAGGGTTGCCAGGTAATTGGTTGGCGTGGACGAACACAAGGTATGAGACTACCCATGGAGGAGAGGAGATTACAGGGAGGAGAAAATGGGGAGAGGAGGGGGGGGAAAGGGGGTGTCTTGACAACCCCTCCAGCAGCACATCTTCCCGACCCTCCCGTTCTGAGTAATGTGGAGCCCGCTGCACCCTGGATGCGTCTGAGGCTCCTGCTTAGCTTCTGTAAAGACCCACATCACATGGCAACCACTGCAAAAAAAGGAGAGAAAAACAACAAGGCTTTGTTTATATTCCAAATTCTACATGACTTTTGCTATTTCTTACACAGTACTTGTGAAAATGACTTGCATACGAATTAAATTTGACCAGATTAAGTCATATAATATGATGTATTTACATTTATGCATTTGACACCTTTACCCAAAATGACAGATTTTGCATTTAAAGTAAGATTTTTTATCAGTATGTGTGTTCCTTGGAAATTGGAAATAACCCTGAAGCCAAGAACTCCCAGGAATGTCATTTATTACCCCATGTCACTGAATAAATGAAAAATTCTCACCAAAAAAATCATATGGCAAACAAAACAAAAATCTTGAAAAAACCTCTTATTTATATTGCATTGAAGGCATGCAGAATGCATCAGAACAGGCAGCAGTGGTCAGACTGTCAAAGCAACTGAAGTATCTTAATGGTTAAGTAGATCAGTGAAAGTAATAAAGAGCGACAGAGGGGTCCGAGGTTGTGTTGCGGCCAGGTGTTAACCAGCTCGCGTTCGCATTAAACCAAACTACAGAAACCACCATCACCATTGGGTGTCTCACCAACACACATGTCACAATCTAACACGAGTCCAGACACTGAAGCTTTAACAAGACTTACAGTAGATAAGAAGCTGAAAAACAGGAAAAGTCCAGTCGTACAAAGGTGTGAAGATGGAAAGGATGTAAACCCTGAGATGCCAAACACTTAAGAGTATACTGTACTACAGTACAACTAAGAAAGTACACTACTGTACACTAATGAAAACATAACTTCTTTCATTAGAAAGATTTTTAGCAACTAAAATTGTATGTAATACAATTTTGAAAAATGTCTCTTTATGAAATGGATGATTTGGGCTAAATAATGAGGAAAGGGCAGCCAATAAAAGCATATAGATTATAGATTATATAGATTTTTTCAATTACTTATTTTATAGCACGTTACCAATTTGCATTGCATCAAAGAAGCTGTACAAGAAAACCAAAACCAAGAAAATAACATAAGTTGAACTCACACAAAAGATCAGATAAATCTTAAAAGTAATATGAAATGAAGAAGGTAAGGGAAAAAGCAACTGCATACACGAATACAGACACATACACGAATGCACACATACAGCCGCAGAACAAAATAAGAGACCATTTCAAATTTTCATTTAATCAGCATTTCTAGATGTATTGTGGTCATTCCAGTCCAGTGCCTGTTGAATTTTAACAAAATCAAACCTCAGGAATGACATAAAATCATCCAACAGCAATGTGAAATACTGACAGCATGACAAGACACTTGAAAACTGTTATAAAAGTCAAGGTTATCTCATAAAAATGTACAAATATTACTGTAGTATTGCTTAAAAGTGAATATGAACTTGTTTTCTTTGCAAAATTTTAAGTCTGAAAAAATAGAGCATCTTTTCTGTTATTTTCACCTGTTCCTCCAGTTTTCATTTTCTTCAAATGAATGCAAATAGAAACAATATTTTTATGTGAAATTTGGGAGAAACATTGTTAGTAGTTCTCAGAATGAAACAAAGATGATCATTTTACCTAAACACATACCGATAAATAGACAATTGTCTATGGAATGGACTCTTAATTCTTCCGAGGCTGTAGGCTTTGATTTGTTTTAGTTTTCTTTAGTCTTAACATAATTCTCATCATCGTATTATAGTTTTTTATTATTCTACAATTGAGAAAAAAAATACAAATTAAGAATGAATAACTGATCCTAAACTTTTGAACGGTAGTGTTTGTGAATCAGATGATAATGCAATGATATACAGTAGTTTGAAATATTTTGTCCCGTTTTTAGTTCAGATTGGTGTAAAATGTCTCACATTTGGCAACCTATTAAACAGTGGGTCAGGAAAGAAATAGTGGCACTAACACTGGAAATGAAATGGAAAATCTTGTACACATTTTTTGTTTTGCACTGTACATTTTGGCAAATCTAGTTGGTCATGCAAGCATCCATGAATACATTGAATATGTATACTGTGCACAGTACAATGTACATACTTTAACCTGCAGAAACAGCGAGAGTTGTATGCTAGTTTGCAACCCTGAACACAGCCCAAGTGTGTGTTCTGTATGGAGCGTCAAGAAGGTTCATGTTAAAGACAAAATCACCCTCTGCAGGTGGAGGACAGAATCCTACACTGACACACATTTAAAACAGTGCAAACACCATATGTACACAAAGAAGCCACCTGCACAGTCACATGTCCCTGAGCTATAGGTTTCTGAAAAAAAATCTCTTCTGTATTCCTATAGACAGAAAGAGTATAACGTAAGATATTCAAAATGTTTAATGCAACAACAAACAAAATTTCAATACTGTAAGAATGCTCTTCATGTAAATGCACCGATACAATAATATATAAAGTATTAAAAAAAGATTGTATTGTATATTAAGAATATATTGTGAATATTCTATATATTGCCCAGGCCTTACTGAGAAGACAAGATGAGGGCAGGAATGAAAAGAAGAGATGCGAGATCCTGGACACTGTACAGTACATGAGGTCCAGTCCAAGATTAGTCATTAAAAAACAGCAAGGGAAAAGCTTTCCGAGTTTGCTGTTGTTGCACAAAAGCTGAGATACGACCCGGCGAAACCTAAAAGCCTTGGAAAAAAATCAGCAAGCAAAAGCAAAAAGTACCGTACCCTCTCTGATTCAACCCTAATTCCGTCCATTTTACCTCATCATTATCGGACCAGAGCAATTTCCACTGACAGGCCCAAATCACCTCGACGAAACACTCATATTTACGTAACTACTGCTCTCTCGTCTCGGCGGTGTTCATCCCAAGCTTTATTAACAGTTTTCAACATGGCATGTATTTGAAAGATACCAGCGATTTCATATAATTTAATGGGCTGCAGATGGGCCCGATTCAAACTGCTCGGTCAGAAAATACAGCCCAAAATTGCTGTGCTTTCTAATATTGCTGGCACTCCAGGCAGATGGGAATAAACTGGAATGGAGCACAAATGTACTTTTCATATTTGCAGGTCTGCTGTGAATCTCCACCTCCGAGGTGATCAAAATTGGACGTCTGCGGCACGGATTCAAATAAGTCGGAAAGGCGCAGCACACATCCATCTTAATGCTGGGGGAGGTAAGGAGATAGCAAACCATCCGTGGCTTAAAAGGGGATCGCCAAAAGATTTTCCTTCTTATTGTCACTTCATCTATGATTGATCACTGTACGATTCATTTCATTTAATAAAATCTATGAGCCACATTTTGCAAGAATTACGTTTATTTATATATAACTATATTTAATATCATTCACACACTGTTCGTTCACCATTTCATTATCTCCCGTCTCACAAAATGGCTTCCTCCCTGTAGAGCGGCCCACTGACCCGCAAACCCGCAAGGGGGGTGGGATTTGAAAGATCTCCTCCATCACCTGCTCCACTGTTTCATGTGTCACATTATAGAAAATTCCAGAAATCAGCCTAGCTAGATTGGGTCTGAAGCAAGCCCTTTGATTCCGATGCGTGTCCTTTCATCTCTGTGAATGGTTCCCTTCACTTTAGTTTACCAGAACAACACTTTACACTGGAAAGAATACCCTTGAAACATGACAACCAACTTGCCTTTTTTCTGCACGGGCACAGGGAATATCCGAGGCTTCTTTTCAACTTTTCTTCCTCCCCTGCAAGTTTTCGCAGCCACGACACGTCACAAACAGATGCGACTCCATAGATTTTCCCCGCGCCGAGTTTTTGTCTCTAAAAAAGAAAAATGAGAATTCACACACTCAGAAGCGAGGTTTGATAGATTCATCCTTCAGGACTTAAGATGTACTGAGGGCGGCTTTCTCATCTCAGCCCGACCTCTTCATGCATTTAAATCATCCCAAACCATCGATACTATCGCCAGATATCACCATTCAGCTCAGAAAATATGAATTCGATAGGATCTTCTTTGCTTACGCTGGCTCTTTCTTCCCTCTCAAGATTGATCCCGAGATTGACCTGGTGCTTTCTGTTCCTGTGTTATTGAAGACCTAGAAGCTGAGCCTGTTGAGTCAACTGATGCTTTAGCAAGACCACTCAGACTCCAGGGTTATTTCGGCAGGATTTCCTTTCAGTTCTTTAAAGAAAGGCTCAAACGGTTTAGATACACGTTACACGTAAAAACGCGGCCAAATAAATGTGGCATCAAAGGGTGTTGACGTTAACCCAGACCTTATGGTGAGTTTTGTCTTTGTGTGCCGAACCTGCGGAGATGTTCTGGGTATCTCAGGGCAGCGCTCAGCTTTTTCGACAGATTATGAAGAACTTTGAAGTCCCAAAACTGACCTGGTCCAATCACCAAAGCGCTGCTTTTCCAGACTGAAACCGAGCAGCTCGGAGGATGAGCACCAGCGTGGAACATCGAACCTGAAAATTGAAATAAAATGGAATGAAATGAAATGAAATAAGTCGCATGTAAATTTTGGTCTAACACCGTCTTCACATGGCTTTACAGCTTTTTAAGGAACAGTTCAACAAAAACTGTTATTGACCTAAGATTATTAGCGAGTAAATACTATTAATAAATATAAAGTAAATAAATATCCGTTCTCTTTTATGATATTAACTTGTTATTTTGGAGCTTGTCAGACCTAATCCTTGTTCAAGCAGGGACATTTTGAAAATTATAATTTCAGGGTGATCTGTTCCTATAGATGGTATAGATTAAACCAACTTTGTTATGTAAATATATTTTTTAGTATTTGTTATTTTATAATATACAATATATTTTAAATAAATAATTTTAGGATAAATCCTGCAGCTAAGTTGCATCGTAATGGTTGTTGATTCGAATCCCCAGGAAACACATACTGATAAAATGTATAACTTGAATGCACTGTAAGTGCTTTATAATGAAAGCCAAAAATGCAATATATTCACAAAAAAAGAAAGAACTTGGAAATTAAAATGTGACAGGAGACATGTCTTGATTACAATATTAATACTATTTGTCTTCAGTAAGGTCAAGGATCCAAAAGGTCACTTCTGTTTTCATGGCTTCATACACACACATCCACACAGATAGACAGCATTCACCTTTACCACCCACATACATACACAAGATTCGGGTGACCGTTGACTCCTTTTCCCCGATGAAAAAATAAAGCATAAATAGAAAGAGGCAGCACGTGAATGACCAAAGCCAGAGCAGAGCCAAATGTCAGAACAGCTACACAGAATCTCCAGCAGTCAAGAAAGAGCAAACACACGAGTGGGCAGGACCCGCACGAGAGGGCGGCAATTCTACCTTCAAGGTGCGATGAATAATGAATGCGCTCGCGATGGACACAGAGAGAGACCATCAATATTTCACATCTCTCCTGCTCTAATTTCACTCTCGCTCTCCCAGACTGATGCTTGCTGTCCCAACACAAATCTAGAACTGTTGCTGCTGAGATATAAGGGCGCTGAGGTACACAAAACCACCGGAGTGGTGCTTTTAAAAAGTGCACTGATTTCTGCTTTAAACACACACACACATGCACTATATTATATAATACATACATACAGTATAATACATATGACTTTAGGAGAAGGGAAACTGAAGAATGAAACAAAGAGAATGCATGTGCTCGCTGGTCAAAAGTGAACTTGGTTTTTATATGTTAGTGGGGACCTAAACCTGAATGCACACCAACTCATGGGGACCCGTGTCACTGTGGGGACCAAAATTGAGGTCCCCATGGGCACAAAAGCTTACAAATTGTACAGAACGATAATTTTTGAAAAAAGTTTTCTACGATCTTTAGGTTTAGGGGTTGGGCTGGGGATAAAATATACAGTTTGTACAGTATACAACTCATTACGCCTATGGACTGTCCCCACGGAGATAATAAAACATACGTGTGTGTGTGTGCGTGCGTGCGTGCGTGCGTGCGTGCGCGTGTCAGAAGAAAAAATGCTGAATCTGCCTGACCTGATGTTTCCAACATGAAGTTGATATATTTTTCACTTTGTTTAAACTGTACTCCATATATTTCGTAATATTTTTAATATTATTATTATTATTCTGTTTGTTTTCTCTTCTGTTTATTTCTACACATGCAAATGCATAGGAAGGAAGGAAGGAAGGAAGGAAGGAAGGAAGGAAAGAAGGAAAGAAGGAAGGAAGGAAGGAAGGAAGGAAGGAAAGAAGGAAAGAAAGAAAGAAAGAAAGACAGACAGACAGACAGACAGACAGACAGACAGAAAGAAAGAAAGAAAGAAAGAAAGAAAGAAAGAAAGAAAGAAAGAAAGAAAGAAAGAAAGAAAGAAAGAAAGAAAGAAAGAAAGAAAGAAAGAAAGAAAGAGAAAAAAGAAAGAAAGAAAGAAAGAAAGAAAGAAAGAAAGAAAGAAAGAAAGAAAGAAAGAAAGAAAAAGAAAGAAAGAAAGAGAGACAGAAAGAAAGAAAAAAAATAATGAAAAAAAGAAAAAGAAAGAGAGACAGAAAGAAAGAAAGAAAGAAAGAAAGAAAGAAAGAAAGAAAGAAAGAAAAGCGAAAACAAAAAGAAAGAAAGAAAGAAAGAAAGAAAGAAGAGGAAAAAAAAAGAAAGAAAGAAAAGCGAAGAGAAGAGAAGAGAAGAGAAGAGAAGAGAAGAGAAGAGAAGAGAAGAGAAGAGAAGAGAAGAGAAGAGAAGAGAAGAGAAGAGAAGAGAAGAGAAGAGAAAGCTCTCCTGAGCTATAAGAGATTTTTTCTGGGTAACAAAGCAGGAAAGCACTCTGGACTTTGGAAAGATGTCAAATTAGAAGTCCCGTCATTTATATGAAGGTATTACACAACCCAGCACGAGCGAAACGTTCAGCTCGCATTTAGTAACCTGTCAGTATCAGCATAATCGAATGTAAATGAATGCGTGCAATCAAGCTAAATTGGATGCACTCAAACTTAATTCCTTCACTTTCTCCCCCATGAACCCACGGCCTCACTAATGACCCCATTAGATATTCTTACGCTGCGCTTTGTGTGTAAATCCAATTGTCATTCCCATTTCATACAGTGTCACTGTCCTGATTAGCCTGCAGACCCTGTAAGACCCCGACAGACAACAATGGGAACGGCCATGCTCACTGAACCTGCTACCATCCCGCACACACTCGCGTCTGATCTCATCACACTCCTGCCTGTGTGAGCAGGGGTGGCCCGCCTCCATTCTGCTGATGCTAAAGCCTTTTTTTGTCTACTCTCTCTGTAAGAGGGGAGAAAACAGGTGAAGGTGGGAAGACGTAGACCCTCATATTAAATTAAAAGGTAAAAATCACAGATCTTAAAAGAACCAACAGGCCTCAGAATTCCAGAAATTCAATAAATGATGCTGTCACAACGTGCATAACATACGTTAACAAAACAATATTACAATTACAAATGCTCACCACGTTTGGCCCCCACCTCAGCCCCTCTACGTCTACAAGCCCGGCTCTCAATCGCTGGGCCACAGAGTGGAATCACCCGCCCGGCAGAAGAAACGTTGACGTCCCAAACCAAGCACCACACATAAAAAAGCAACACGACTCGTCCGATCATATTATGCCACGAGCTGATGATGCTAATTAGTCAAGGCAAATTTCCATTAGTGGATTATGTAATCGGTTGGAAGCCGGGCGGCGAGATGGGGCAGAGCGAGCGCGGCACCAGCTAAAGTCACAGCTTTAGCAGAACGCCACCCTGCCACTTTATGCCAACGTGGGCATGAGCAATCATGCAGAGAAGATAGCAATCCCAATTAAACATGAGTGGGTAATTTCATCAGAGGAGGGGCTGGTGGCATGAGAGACCCTGTTACATACCCTCGGGCACCTCTGCGTCTCTGTCCGTTTTAATACTTATTAAACAACGAGCTTGTTCTCGCTAATGCAGTCAGACAGACAGTTAAACCCACACACTTATAATAGCAGGATGATCAAATAGGGCCAAATGAGATTGAGGAGGGCGGGGAAGGTATTAAGGCCATAAAGGGTGGGAGTGAAAATAAAGATTTCAAATAAGTTACACAAATTAAAAAGCAAGGAGTTCATTTAAAAGCAATGAGGGAGAGAAAATGGCGCACTGGATGTTAACTACTGCTGCACGACCCTGCTGAAGAAATTGAACCTGAGGTGGTTCGCTGGTCTTTGCTGGTTTGAGCTGGTCTAACCGGTCTTTTAGCCTAGGCTTTGGCTGGTTAAGGTTGATAGCCCGCTGGCTTCCCAACCATGAGCTTCAAAGTGTACGAACCCATAAAAACCATCAAAACCATTGAAGACGACTAACCATTGTAAGCTGGTTTAAGCTGTTTGGTTAGTAGGGTGGCACAGTACGTGCCATGTCTAAGTTACCTTTTAAAAATATAGCATACTGTCTTACACTCTCCATTATATCTTTGTAAAAAATTACAAAATATACATTTAAAAACATAAATTTTTGCACAGAACATACATTTAAAATCACAAATGCAGCATTAACTGACAGAGTGTAAACGTGCAAAAACAGTAAAACACAGAAATAAAAAAGCCTCTGTCTTCACAAGTTAGACAAGCATTTGAAGAGTTAGCACCACACTGAGATGTACACAGTTCTTCCTCAGACCTCTTCACCAGCCTGCAGGGAGGGTAGATGTATATGGCGGAGGGGGGGCTGCCCTCCCTCCATCGCCAGCATCTCTAGATCTCCATCTTTCCCTCTGACCCCACAGCAGGCCGGAGCTGTCTGGGCGCCTCGCTGCGCAAATGCCCTCTTCTCATCGTTCCGCGGCCGTTCCCGACTCTAATTGGTCGAGATCAGTCTTGTTTCTGTGTAATCCTTGCATGTTAATACTCCCACAGTAACATTCTCCTGCCTAATGGCTACCCAGCGAGAGGCATTTTCAACCGCATTACCTCTTATCGAGTTACGGTGCCCCACCGTTCCAAATAAGACAAATTTAATTGATCCAGTCTATAAAAATCCCACTCCGCTGTGAAGGGCCCGGCTCGACGCATTTCTTTATTTATTTATTCCCCGTGTTTTCCTCACACGGCCTGAACTGCCTCTGCATGTGGCGTGGGGAAATTAGGTTTATTCAACTCCTCACAAAGAGGAGGAACGGTGGAGAGAAAAAATTCAAAAGGCTTCAAAATTAGATCAATGGTCTCAACAATCAATCAACGACCGGGCTCCTAAGCCGCCTCGCTCAGGAGGAGATGTGAAATGAACCTTTAAAACAGCAGGCTTTTGCTCCATACCTCTGCGTGCCGTGCGGAGGCGAGCTACTAAACTGCAGCATGATGCAATGGTTAACAACATTCATCGCTCTCACTGCTGTGCTGCCAAAATATTCTTCAACCTAAAAGGCACACACACACACGCACGCACGCAGGCACGCACACAGACGGGCGTGTAACATATATACAGTAGCAGCCCTGCAGACACCGGGGACAGAAGCGTAGAGTGTAATACTCTACGTACACACAATTTATAAAACAGTCAGACGCTGGAGAGTTAAAAAACACAGAACATTCAGAAGCAGTGGTAGTTGTGTGGCCTTAATTTCACCCACTGTGCTTTTTAATCCTGTTATTGCACATTGGTCTTATTGGGCTCAGTGCAACACGGGCAGGCTTTCCGGGAATAAATACATCCGATTCGCTGTATTAACTGAGGATGAGGAGCTTGTGAAAGCGCTCCAAAACACTGGCCTTAAACTATAACTCATGGAACTCATCGTTTCCCAACTTTTTTGTCTTTGGTAGCTCCACAGTTTCTTCAGTAACCTCAAGTAACCTTATATTAACACTAAACCAGAAACGGGTTTCAAACTATTCACTTTTCAACTACAAGAGATGCTAATATATATAAATAAAAGAAAAAGATGTAGGCCTATTACAAATCCACTTAAATAGACACGTTTTCTTTTACACTGTTACACTGTAGATTTTTGTCTTATATTTCAGTACAAATATCGAAACATTTTTGAATCAAGCAACACGACTTACAATATTAAGTCCTGTTTTATGAAAAAAATGTCATGCTTAAGTTCATACTTAAACCAAAAAATATCTGGTATGAAAAATAAACCCAATTTAAAGGGAAAACTAAATGATTTATCATACCCTGTTCACAAATACTTTCTTGTTTTAAGCCAAAACCAAATCAGATTTTTTCCAGAAAATAATCGTTTTGACAATTTAGCAAAACGCAAACAACACCGGTCCAGAAGCACTTTCTGTTTCAGTTTTTTTAACACTACACAAATGTTGGAGCCAACAGTAAATACAACCAACAGATGATTTAGAGCTGAATCAAAATGTTAAATCAAGTTCTTCGTGATTTAAGTGTGAAAACACTAAACTTACATTACATTTACATTTAGGCATTTAGCAGACGCTTTTATCCAAAGCGAATTACAAAATAAATGAAACAGGAAGTGCTGTTTACAATGTGCAAAATGGTCCTTTTGCTTGTCAATTAAATGCATCTTAATTAGTAAATTTTTAGAAATGTGATATGGAAAAAAATACATAAAGTATACATAGAGCAAATGAAGTAAAAAAAGACAACATTTTAAATATATATTTCATAATTTTGTCATAATTTTTGTTTAACAACTTAATTGTTTTTTACTCAAAATCTTTCCATATACGTAGGTTCTACAACGTTCATGTGCCACAGAAATCGCTGCCATTGGACAAAGGGCACAACTCTGAACTAAAATGTATGCTATGCTAATGTAATTCTTACTCCCTGAGTCTACTTTGCACAACTAAGAAAGTGAGTCTGAGGGGGCAGAGAAGGCCAAAGACCTGGTGCTTTTTAGAGGAACTGTTGGCACAGCGATATGCTGCCCCTTCCAGCCCTTATAACTAAAACAGAGCTCCTCCAACAGACGCCCCTTATGCCTTTCATCTGCTCATCAGACATTCAGAGGAGAACATGAGAGAAAAGGGGAGGAGTCAAGCATAGCATAGTAAGGGATCTTTCGAAACTTCATGGCATTGGAGGAGGAATGGATTATGATGGTTTTATATGTAGACAAAAATCTAAATTCACTGTACAGTATACACAGAACAAGCTGTACTTTAGCTGAAAGATTTTATGCGTTTCACAAATACTTTTATCAAAAGTGCATTCAAGGCGTTAAAGGTGATGTGTGTAATATCTATTGACAGAAATTTTATATAATATACATAACTAACTACATAAGAGGTGTAACTTACATAATGAAGCGTTATGTTTTTATTAACTTAGAATGAGCTTTTTCTATCTGCATACACCGCAGGCCCCTTACATGGAATTTGCCATGTTGTTTAGTAGCCCTAAATGGACAAACTGCTCTACAGAGCGCGTTTAGTAGCCTAAATACATTATATCCTTTGGCAAAAAAGCGTAACGTGACATCTTAGTTCTGTGTCAGCCTCCGTAGTGCTTCAAAAGGGAGGGATGGAGTGAGCCGTTGGTTGCAATTCGCAACCTTTCCAAAAGATGTCGCTAAAATCTCCACATTGCTCCTTTAATTCTACTAATTGACCTATTTGACGACCAGACAACTCTGAAAATATGGAGTTAAGCAAATGCCAATTTTTGTTAGCTAAATTAAAATCTTGTCCATTAATTCCTGTGTTAGAGATCCCTTCCTCATGACCTCTTCCATCATCTCATTTTACACATGATTAAGGTTTTAATGAGAGATGGGTAGTAATATTGCAGGAGCTTATATGGACAACCTATTCTTCAGCGCGTCTAGCTAGCCTAAACTACATTTATTAGGATGAAGCCTGCATTTTAAAAAATAAATTTTTCAGTACAACTAATATGCTTCCCTATTCAAAGCATTATTTTCTTGGCATCATAACCCTTGGGTAACCAGAACTTAAACGCTAATTGCTCATGATTTGTCAACTCTCCCCCTTGGATAACAATGTCATTTATGAATTTATTGTTAATGCGCAAGTGTTGCACGCTATATGGGTTTAAATTTAAAGCAAGCAGGTGATGAGGAACAAGTCTGTGCTCGATGTTATGTTATTGTCACACATATCATTGGACCGTCATCTATCTGGACATGACAGTTCCTGTTCGATTCACACATTTAGGATTGCCTTTCTGTGAAAACTCGCTGTATTCACCGATCGGCTTCAAAACTCCATCCCACAATGTCGCTCCTTCTGCTGCAGCACAAAGCAACATCAACAGCTATAAAACCAGACCAGAAGAACAAATTGATACAATTTAGTTACTCAATAGAACTTTTAAGCTGTACAAAAAGGAACAAGAGCAAATTGAACAGTTTTTTAAACTAAACTTTCAACCAAGGAAACAAATAATCAGGCCCACTGCAGAGCCGATTCCATTGAAATGCTCCAGTAATCTGATTTCTTCAAGAGTGCAACTCTTCAGCTTCTCACAATCCTGATGAAAACAAAACATGTATACTTAAAATCCAACAACTAGCTCAGAGGAAAGTAAAGTCAAACAGGAGATCAACGGAAAGAAGATCAAAATAAAGAAGAGCAAATAATTAGTCCTTTGATGTAACAGCAAAAATTCTGAAAAAGCAAGCAATGAAGATTAACTTCTCTTATGATTTTTGATATTATAAATATTAAGCGCAATACACGTGTTTGTTTACTAAGACTCTGTCTCCATTAATGCGTTTTCAAAAAGCTCTTCGTCCACACTAGCATTTTCAAGAGTTTCCCAAACGCTGCCCATCCACACTGAAACGTCTGAAAACGCTTAGGCTAAATCAATGTACTGCGCATGAGTAAAACCTAAGAAGCGTCAGCAAATGTCATTTCTGTAAGTATTTTCAAATATATCCACTTTCGAGTGCGTTTTCGAAAAGCTCTGTTTTCATTGACAAAAACTCCATGTGGACAAAGGCCCTACGGAGAGAAAAAGATGCGTTTTCAAATGAAAACACATTCGTGTGGACAGGGATGGAACCGGAGAATGCAGAAACGTCGTTTGGAAACCATATCGCACTCTACTGCAGGGAGGGGATGGGCAGGGCTGTGTGTACCGACCCGAACACAGAACTTACAGAATTTGGTTGTTGCCTCTATGAGCCTGCTCAAGAAGCAGCGGCAGTAGAATTTGTTCGATTAAGAGTTGTTCTACCACTGAAATAATGTTTAAGACATTATTTTAAGGTGAAAAACTACAAAGTGTTGCTTTAATAATAAAAAATAATAAATTATTAACAGTTTGTTTTCAAAATTTTTGCTGTTACTCCATAGGACACATGTACAGTTTACTTGTCAACTACCAAAGAGAAAGACACGAGTCTCCTCTTGAGTTTCAGAAACGATCTCAATACAATAAAACATTTTTCATTTAAAGGAACTGTTCACATAAAAATAAAAATTCCAAACCTTTATAAATTTCTTTGTTCTGATGAACACAGAAAAATATATTTGGAAGAATGCTTGTAACAGAACAGTTCTTGGCCACCACTGACTAGCATAGTAGAAAAAATTGCTTAATACATTTCTTTGTCCTGATGAACAAAAAAGAAGATGTTTTGAAGAATGTAGGAAAAGACAGTTCTAGGACACTTTTGACTACCATTGAAGTCAATGGTGGCCAATAACTGTTTGGTTACAAGCAACACATGACAGAATTTTTATTTTTATTTATTCTCTTTAATTATTATTCCATAACCAAAGTTTTTGAACTGTCATTCACAACGGCCGGACAATTGATCAAAATATCAAATGTGCATATCTCAATGAATTCAGATAACATTGTCAGATTGGTTTTCATGTACTGCAATGGTAAAACGTGGCTTTTCACTTTCAGATGTTATAATGAGGCTTTCTTTTCCCAGAAAGCATACCAAACATGTACAGTATATCATTTAAATCTATTTTAACACAATTTTCACTTCATTTTACAAACCTAAAGCATTATCGTATCACATATCGCATTTATTTAGCAAGCAGCCCTACCATACACATTCATTTTATAGATCTACTGTAAACTTCGACAGTACATCAACAACTATCTCATATGTTTTAAATGTTATTGTAGCAAAGCTCAATAAAACGGAAGGAAGGAGGCGGGAACCGGCATCATTCAAACAATAAACTTTTAATCGTGAAAGTAAATAAACAATAATAAAACAGGCCGGCAGCCCCTCGCGGCCAACTGCCGGCCAAACAAACACAAACAAACTCCACTTAACTTCCGGGCCCGGGTCCTCTCTCTCGATGGTCCGGTCGCTCGTCCTCTTATGCTACCGAGCTCCCCCGTGAGGCATGCGGGGACCGGCGGTCGCACAGCTGACACTCGTTGCCACTTACGCCGCCGGCCCCGCCTTACCCGCCCCACGGCTCTCGCCCCGCCTTCCTCGCTACATATATCGTATCCTAAGGAATTTGGGAGGAAACATTTGCTAAGAAGTAAAAAATTCATGAGCTTTAGGTTTCATTGAACTCTCCCGAGTTTTAAAAGAGCGACCTCTGCGCAGTAAAATTAGGTTGCATCACATTATAGCAACTCACAGAAAATATATGTCAGGTGCTGTTTTGTTACTTGGCACTGTTAGCAATTTTAAACTCAAAATGTTTAGGTGACGGCACAGATCAAAACAGATGAAAGACATCTATCATAACCACCACGTCCCCAGTGAGGTAGTCCAAATCCTCGGTGAATCCCCCTCTTTGCATGTGAGTCCGGTATGGTGTACGGCTGATCTCTGGAGAGGCAGCTCTTTTGAATACATATTGATAGGACTGAGCTCCTAAGACACAGCGGGAAAGCCTCAGGCCAATTTCTGTTTATTACATATGTTCTCTGCGCACAAGCTGGGGTTTGGAGCCACATAGCCTTAGGAGGGGGCAGAAACTCGGCACTTTATCTAACGCTGCGTCCAGCTAAGGCAGCATGTACCGTCACATGGGGCAAGTGCTTTCCAAAGCCACATGAACATGCATTTAAAGTGCTTGCATATGAAAGGAGCAAAACCATTTACAACGTAATCAGAGATCGAAGTCAATCCCCTTCTGAGGGTACTTAGATCATTTAGAGCTCATAACAAACCAAAACACTCGCCACACGACCATCTGCGGGCAAAAGCAGGTTTAGACCATGAGTTACGTTAATGCCTCCATGCTTAAGTGTGCGAGATGTTGAAGACGCCCGTGACCGTTGTGAAAAGTCCTTCAGAATGAATGCAAATGAATCTTGGAGAGACTGAAGAAGGACGTGGAAGGGAGGGGGGCAATTAAAGAACGCCCAAAGCAACAATATTAAGGACGAGGCTTTTCTTCAAACTAATTAAATTCTACGGCAGACACCTACCCTTTTCACCCCTCGCTCTCCACATCCCTGGTACTCGAGCGAGGCGGTGAAACGCTTCTGGCCCCTTTACCATCTGAGATGACTTCACAGTGCTCAACTGGGAGAGAACATTTCTTCTGCCCTGTTTTCATGGGGCACGGTCAAAGAAAAGAGGGCAGTACTTCTGCAATTGGGATAATGAAACGCCAGACCGTTTAAATGGTGGTCTGTATTCAAAACTGTGATGCTGATGCATAAACTTCTGTATATTATTTAAAGGGATAGTTCACCCAAAAATGAAAATTCTGTCATCATTTACTCACCCTCTTGTCATTTCAAACCTGTTCAGAACACAAAAGAAGATATTTGAAAGAATGATAATGGTACCCAAACATGGGCAGGAGCCATTGACTTGCATTTGTTTTGTTGCCATATAATAGAAGTAAATGGGTACCGCCGCTGTTTGGTTACAAACATTCTTCAAAATATATTCTTTTGTGTTCTGCAGAAGAAATAAAGTCATACAGGTTTGAAATAAGAGGGTGAGTAAATGATAACAGATTTAAGCTAAGCCACCGCTTAAACAGTAGGTCACTTTGACATTTGAAGTAAATTAAATATGAAACTGTATCCATCATAACTTTCAAATACCGTTTGAAAAACTCAATTTCGCCTCAGAGTTCATTAAATGGGAGATGATCGTCCTCATCTTCAATCCAGAGCAATTCTTACAGGTAAAACACGGCGGAGGAGTGTGTGGTAATAGCACGGAAGTTCATAAAGGAGACACCAGGTACTGGAGATTGGTTTTAAATCACCGGCCTTTGCTCTGAAGAGACACGAGTTCAGCTAATGAAGCCTGACAGCCCATTCCAGAGCAGGAGAACATTACGCCCGGATGCAGCCACCGGCTCGGCTCGGCCCCCTCTCGACGGGCGCAGGAGATGGAAGAACTTTAGAGAAACTAAGTGTTGCACATTTCCTGCTTATTTAACACCCAATCTCACTTCAAAGCTTGTAATAGCAACCCAAGTCGACCGACATCAAACACGCCGGCATCCTGCTCTTCCTCTCTCGCTTTCACTCATCCACTAGCTCTCTCGTTCTCGTAATTCAATCCTGCTCTCAGGTGGCACAATTAGTTCATTCCACCAGCACTTGGAGCTTCATCCCTGCCATGAAAAGACCGTACATGCTGGTATTAACATACTGACTAATAGTCCTACTTGGGGAGATTATTACATAAGGGGAGAAATGTTACATACCTTGAAATATACCAGCCAGAACAAATGCAAATGGATTAAACAAGATAATGCAAAAGTAGACCCTTAAACCCTTTCTGCGGTTTTAATTTGTAGATTAATAGTATTGCTTTGATGCTAAGGAATGGCCCGTTTAAGTTTAATTGTGCGGATCCCATTGTTTGACCTCTAGAATTGCACGCAACAACGAAATCTCACAAGACCACAAAGAACAAGCAAGATTTACTGGATTCCTTTTCACAACCTCTGGGAGGATCTCGCCAGCAGGGCATTGCAGGCAAGAGGAACCAAGACGAAGCGGAAAAAGCTTGTGAAGCCGGCCCTTAAACATATTTCACTGCCTTACTAAAATGAAGAGAGAAAGTATTGGACTTTGAGTCGAGGGGTGCTGTTAATTTACAGCACATGGCAAAAACAGAGAAGTGCGGATGGAAAGAGAGCGAGCGAAAGCTTAATATGATTCCCAGCTCCCTAATAATCCCCAGCTTCCCCCCTGGAGTGGACTTCCACTAACCCCTCCACTGCTCTACTCTGTTTCATATTCTTCCAAGATGATCTGGAACTAATGTGCTGTTTATTTTTCCCAGAAGATAGCGTCTGGGCCGCTCTGCTCACGCAACCTGTCTTTATCCACCCACAGGTGGACGGAGGGAGAGAAAATTACACAGAGATTGGAAAGACAGAGGATTTAGATGGATACTCCTGCTCTTTGTTGGTATTAAATATTGTTTTGATCATCTCCATCCTCGAAAACGTTGGCTGCTGAAATCAGTTACGAATAGTTTACAGCTGACACTGAGACCTTTCGCTTGGCCAGTTTTTGAGCTGAAAGATATATCAAACTGACGTGATATCGCAGAATGCCTCTTTGAGTTAAATTAATACATGTGCTGTCAGGGATCCTGGAATCCTGCATACATCCTGCATTTATTAATGTTAAAGGAGCAATGTGAAGATTTTAGCGGCATCTAGTGGTGAGGTTGCGAACTGCCACCAACGGCTGACTCCACCCCTCCGTTTCGAAGAACTATGATGGCTGACACAGAACAAAGATTTAGTCACGTTTTTGCTTCTTTGCGGAAGGAGATAACGTATTTACGAAATGCGCAGTTTGTCCGTTTAGGGCTACTGTAGAAACAACATGGCGAATTCCATGCAAGTGGACCCGCAGTGTATATAGACAAAAATAGCTCGTTCTAAGGTAATAAAAACAAAACGCTTCATTATGAAAGGTCTTTATACACCTCTGAAGACATAGTTATGAATATTATACAGTATTGCATTTCTGTCCATAGATCCTCCAAATAATTACAGACTGCACCAGTTTGTGACAGTTATGCAAAAATAAAAATTATCTATCATTATTTACTTCATGCATACTCATTTCATGCAAAACCTGTTTATAACTCTATCTTCTGTCAAACAAAAAAGAATATTTTTTAAATGTCTGAGTGGTTTTGTGTCCCTACAATGGATGTCAATTAGAGCCAGTGTTATTTGCTTACCAACATTCTTCAATTATGCAGAAGAAAGAAAGTCATACAGGTTCAAAATAACATGAGGGTGAGTAAGTTATGAAAGAATTTCCTTTTTTTGTGAATCATCCTTTTAATGAATGAGACCTCTTTGTAAAGTGCTACCTCATTTAACTATACAAGACTGTTAATGATGGATCACTAGACTAGCAACACCAAGGTTGTGTTAAATTCCCAGGTAACACATACACCGAGGTAATGTACAGCTTAAAGTTTCTTTGAAAAAGTGTCTGGTAAATGCATAAATGTGATAAATACAGTATATGGTGTGTCCTATTTTACCTAAAAACTTACCTCAGGTACACTGCCATTACCTTGCATACCGACTGTTATAGTGATACCTGAAATCAAAATTCAGGTTCTTGTCACGGAAACAATATAACATGAAAACTGCATCCTGCATTGCGAATATGCAAAACAACAGGTGACGGACAGTCGGCGAAAACATCTATACACCGTGTCATCTGAGTCACTGTCTCTCACAGAGTGAATAGATGTTGGGTGCGCATGGTGATTTGAGCTCGCCCACAACCCCCTTTACTGTTTCAGGACAAAAAGACAAGCCAACATGATTTCCAAACAGGCCGGCCCAGCCAGTTCCAATAAAGGCTGACAGCAGCTGTCAGACAGTCTAATGCATGCTCTTTCAACACTCTCCCAATGATAAAACATCGCCTCAGATTGTGTACCCTGATAAAAGTTCCCTCCGCTCACCCTGTAGGAACACAAGGAGATCTTTGATGTGGAGACACCGGGGATGCTGAGTTCCCAAGCTACCATGGGCGTCTGAGCAGGCAACGAGTGCTCTGTACTGGCCTGTTCTCTCCTTGAAGATTTGTAAATAAAATATCAAGGCATCAGGAATGCTGAAACAATCTCACAATGCGGCCGCGTGCACCGGGTGTGCGGTACGGCTCGGGAGAGGGAGGTGGGCCGGCGCTCGATTGAACTTCGGAGGTGCCAGGCATGGACCTTAATGAGATGGGAGTAGGAGCGTTTTCTTCCCTGCCCTCCGTGCCGCAGCCTTAAAACCGGTCTGACCGGGGCCCGTTCGCGCTAGTGAAAGGTACTCGGACTAATCTGCTTCATTTTCTGCCTCTTTAACCGAGACCAATGTATTTAAACGCCTGCTCCTTTGACAGATGCTCAGTTCAAATTATTCCTAACTGGAAATTCGCTGGAGCAAAATTAAATATCCTTCAGGCCAGGCTGCCTTAAGAGAACGCTCAACATCAAAAAGGGGCGAACACTTCAAAAACTAAAACTAATGACCCCGGCCTACCTCCGGGGAGTGTCATTCCAGCCTCAGATCCTGGCCAGCTAAGATTTCAGAGCTTTAAATTAAGATATTAACTGTTCCCTTGACTCCCGTCTTTAACACAGAATACAGAATAAGAAACCCACGCTACGTTTTACCAACTTCCATCACATCGCATGGTCCAAGAACAGAAACGTAGTTCGTAATCTAAAGCATCTCTTTATGGCTGGTTTTCACACTGTCAGTCAAACCGTTATCACCTCGCGTACCGCCAAGGCGAAGACCCGGGTTTGCCGTGGGTGACTGTCTTCCCGTTTTAAACCACGCGAAACTTTCTAAAGCCTTCTAAAAATGAGGCTCCATCCCCACCGTGAGGCCAGACGAAGCAGGGCAGAGAAAGTAAAGGGGAACGAAGGGTTACGACAGCTGGCAACATTCATCTCGGCTCCCTGATCAGAGCCGACAGGAGTCATTAAGTCATAAAATCCACAGAAACTCCCTTTCTCCAGATGAGCAGAAGGAGAGCGGCAACTCTGAGAGATGGAGGTCCGTGTTGGCCTCTGTGTTCCCTGTGAGATCGAGGGAGAGTCTTGTGCTTCAGTGGATTGAATAAGACATATCTAAATACATCTGGACGAAACATGAGCAATCTTTAAAATCAACATCATAACATTATCCTAGGACAGACAGGACTGTTTGTTTTTAAACTAAATGTTTAGATAACCTCACGATTCGGGCACCTATCCCTATTGTAATCGCATTACGGTAGTGATGCGAGTTAAAAACGCTGTCAAATGTTTTAAAAGCAGAATATGTTCAATGTAAAAAAAAGCGATTAATCGCGACAAAAATTCAGCAAGGCCCAAAAATGTTCTGACATAATAAGCCATAAACACTTCAAAATATGAATCCAGAGAACTCAGCCAAGCAGTAAAGATAACATGCATGGCACACCGGTCCACAACGCCTCTGAACTTGCTAAAAACATTGACCTATGCATATTAGTGAAACGTTGAAATATTGAGAGTGAAATTAACCCACAAAGAATGGTGTGCCATACCGTTTCAAAATCTGATCAACGAGGTGCGTTTCGGTCTCTTGTGAGAGGCAGTATTTCGTTTCTTAAAGCAGCGCAGTTAAACAAAAAGCAAATGTTAGGCTCGGTTCCTCTGAAGTTGTGCCGGGCTTTGAAAACCAATACCCTGCCTCTCTCGCCCAGACTAACTCACCATTTTACAAGTCAAATCAAATGCCTTCTCAAATCAGAGCTCATAATTTATGACATTCATGACAGCTCCAGTTTTAATCCTGTTGTGGCATAATGGATAAAGACAACTCGAGAAGATAAAACTACTGACAAATCACACACCTGCATCTTTTAAATAAAGACAAAAAAAGACAAAATAAGATTCAAGGGTAGAGGGCAGAAGTTGAAGGAGTAACCTGGCAGAAACCACACAGGGGGCTTTAGCACTCCATAGATCATCTTCTGACCATTCGCGGAGAAATTTCTACGTGTCTTTCATCTACCATTCTTCATTGTGTTAGGCGATGTCAGGCACACAAAGCACTTTAATAGATTTAGGACTTATTCAAACAGTAATATAGTAAACAATAGCATGTGTAAAAAAACACCTCTGATCGATCCAGGAGTGAGACAAAACCACCAACGCTCAGACTTTACAAAAGCAGCCACTCCTGGCTCCAGGCAAAATCACATAATAACAAATCTCATTACTGACATGCTTGACACAGATCAGCACTTGTGTGATCTCCTTCCACACAGGAGGAAAGCTCCGGAAAACTCCTCAGGAGTCGAAATCAACTCAACATGCCAGAACAGAACGTCTGAGACACAGACCTAATAGATGGAGTTTTTCACGTATGATCGTCTGCTTAAATTCAGTTTAAACTGTTATGCGGGGATGGAAAGAAACCATCAAAACGCTCAAAAATGCAACTTCGTCTGCACAGCTTATAAAACTGTCATCTATAACAACACAAACACAGAAAGGGCATACAAACAGCGAAGTAAATTAAATATCAGCACTCCTGAAATAACACTAACTGAATTAGAGGACCACTTACTTTTGCAAAAAAAAATGTACAAACTGCATATTATACTAATAATACAAAATTATAATATTATATTACAATATACTGTATTACTGTTTAGTGTTTATTACTGTTATACATTTGTATATGTTTTTCTTATTTGTTTAGTATTTTGCAGTTTACCGTTTGATTTACAGTCAATATATGCATTCTTATATTTTTTGTATTTTTTGTGTGTGAAATGTAATGTTATTGGGTGTTTCTGCAACTGCGGGCACTTGTCCAAGCAGTGAAATTTTAGATTTATGTCAAAATGACACTTTATAAATATATTCACAGTGTCATCATACACTATGAAAAAATATATAATTAATGATTAATGTGATTTAATATCAAATTAAATAGCATTTAGAGGACCAAACACCATTTTTGTTCATGTCCCACAACTCTGGTCACAATATTAAGATATGCAAAATAAGATAATTGAATTACAATTTGACATTATTTCGTATGGAATTGTTTAATATACATATTAATTTATAGCATCGTAAATATTTTTGTATATTTTACTGATCATTTTTACAATTTTATGAAGTAAATGTGACTGTCCCACACTTTTGAGTCATTACCGCAACAATGAAAAAAAGGCGTTTATAATGAAGTTTTATCAAAGACCAACAAGTCTAGTTTCTATGGAAACAGAAACTACCACATGAGCACATTCCTGACAGATTAGGCCACCTCACTCACAAGATCCCAAAAATATAAGGTAAATTTAATATTTATGTATAATGTATAATATAATAATGTCAGTATTTATTGTGTGTCCTTACCATACATCTTAGTAATTCTGTACATTGAACTACATTTTAAAAATAAATGTATATTACCGTTTAATTCATGTATATTAAGATGCTAAGAGTCAAAACTAATGTAGTAGACCTTGCCAATTAGCTGCAATATTAGCAAACATGTAATTTCCGCAACATGTCTTTACCGCAGCACATTTTCAAGGTTTCCTGTACATTAAATTACAAATATAAAAATACATATTTTTATCATCTGTTCAAGATTAAAATCTTAATGACTCCATGCAATTTTGTTGATTTTATAATATGTATTTCAGACTCACAGGGGTTTATTTTTTATTTTGGACAGTCAAAAGTGCCCATAGTTGCAGAAACACCCTACTATGCTTTGGCAATGTAAGGCTTCTTATTTTTATCAAAACATATCATGTTTTACTACAAATATAATTGTTAAACTATGTTTTTTTCTATAGTGAGATAATTGTACATTTGTAGTTACAATAGTTTTACCAAAAATATTATAGTTTAGTTATGGTTAATTTTCATAAGGAACAACAAGTACACTCAGTCTCTCGTAAAAGACACAAGTTGTCACTATGAATAATATATCCATGTTCATTTTATACCGCAGGTTTTCTTTTAACACGTCCACAGAGGACAGCAGGATGACAATGTAAGGAAAGTTTTTTTCCCTGGTGGAATGTGGAGAGAACAGCAGGACACCGACGAGGATACATGCAAACCAGTGAGCGTTGACCCGGAACGGTCTTTCCCTGCCCAGCAAGCACAGCAAGGTCCACCAGCAGAAGAATAAACTCTCAGTCCAGTTCGCCGCTCGGCTGCATGGATTTAATTTTCACCATCTGTTGCCTTCATGCCTCCGCGCTTTCTATTTCTGCCGCACATTCTTCACAAATTCAGTAGCTTCCTTCTTCTACATTTGTAAATGTTGTTGACTGTGGAAGGAGTCCATGTTTACTTTGCGTCCCTGGCCATCTCAAGGACTCGTCTAATCACGCACAGCTGTTCGCTTCATCTGTGCTTTGCTTGGCCCGCGTCTTCAAACGCACAGACTATATTTTCAATGTAAATTATAGATTTGTGACAGACTAAATAAAATGTCAGATTGTTATTGGAAGCAACATGTCTTACAGTAATAAAGATATTTCTTTTTTTTTAGACATTTTCTTCTCTGGCGTACGTCCAGAACTGGATGCCAGCTTTATTTTAACTTTGTGCACGACTTTAAACAGTGCCAACTGGGTGAACTTTGTTTAACATAGCCTGAGAAAAATGCCTGCCCCCCTACACACACACACACGTTTACATATCAAACAAATTAGGACATTCCTAGTGTTTATAGTTATGAACTAGTATAACTAGCTACTTATAAACACTATAATCTAACTCTAGCCCTAAAAGAACATTCTTAAAGCTTAATTGACTATTTTTAGAGGTGTTTTTACAAATGAGGACTTCCCCAAAGGGAGGTTTTACTCCACTGTGTCAGGTTTTACTCATTTTGTGTATAAATGTATCCACGAAATGTAGTTAGGTGGCTAAACACACACACGCGCACACAATTTTTACACATTTAAGGGCTTTACATTTTTAATTAGGGTTGTCAAAATAAAAGCACAAGAATAAAAGTTTGTGTTTACATAATATATGTCTGTGTACTGTGCATATTAATTTTGTATTTCTAAACACATACACATACATGTATACAGTATATTTAGGAAATATTTACATGTATTTATTTATATTTACCAATAATTAAATTATATAAATTGGTAACACTTAACACAGTAACACAGTAACAGGTAACACAGTAAAGGACCAATTCTCACTATTAACAAGTTGCTTATTAGCATGCCTATTATTAGCATATTGGCTGTCTATAAGCACTTATAAAGCACATATTCTACTTGACCATATTCTACATCCCTAATCCTACCCAATACCTAAACCTAACAACTACCTTACTAACTATTAATAAGCTAACTATAAATAACTAACTATTAATTTTCTTCTAGATGCGATTAATCGTTTGCATTATTTAAATGTATGGCATCATTTAATGCCCTATATTCGATATAGTGTCTGGTGTATAACAGAATTTAGCAATACAACCAAAAAATAGCAGCATTCCTGATCGAAACTACCTGACTCAGACCACCAGATTTGTGTGTTTGTTTTTGTTTGCATTTTGACTTCTGCAGAATGGGTTTAACCTCTCGTGTAGAAAGTTTTACAAGGGGGATGGAGTAAAGACGAGAATCAGAAAAAAATGAAGGAAGAGAGAGAGAGAGAGAGAGAGAGAGAGAGAGAGAGAGAGAGGAAGAGAGAGATAACAAGTAAGAGAGAGATTGAAAAAACGCATAAAGAGTCGTCTGTTCTTCTTCGTGCCTGAGGACCTTGTCTGCTCTCACCTGCTCTGTTTGGCAGCAAGTGGAAAAGCACATTTTACACAGTCTGGGACACAAATTGGCATTCTGAACCACAGTGATTCCTTGAGTGTAATCTAATTAAAGCACACAGCCGGTGGGGTAACGGGAGAAAAAATATCACTGCATTAAAAAGTTCAATGGATGGAGAGACATAAAAGTGTCTGGCACTTTTCTCCAAAGCCATCATCAAGTTCGCTATCTGTAACTTCACAGCTCTTACCAGGAATGACAAGCAGTCGATAGTCTGGTACATCAAGGCTACAAGAAACCAAGCCCACAAAGTCAAGAATATAGAGAATCTGTATACCTATGGCATTGCGATGTCTGTAACCGTACACCATTTATAGCGCAGCCGGTTAAAACTTCTCCGACATGAAACTTCCAACGTTATTTAATTGCCTTTAAAAGTCACATAACGGTTCAAACAAGCACACAGAGCTGTGGTTTTCCATCATTTAAGAAAAGGGAAGCACAAAATCCTTTTTCCAGCGTTTAAAGTCATTGTAACTCTATAACTTGATGCAACATCTTGAGTTGAGGGGGATCCGTTGAGTTTACGCAAATCTCTGACATTACCCTCCGAGATCTGAAGTATGAGAATAACATGTCTTTTTGAGAGGAGGGATGATGATCTCAGATGGGTTAAGGTTTCATGTTATCATACTTAAACACTTTAGTTCATCCAGCAGAAATGTTTACTAGCGAAAAATAACAAAAACCATAGTTTCACTTTAGCCTAGGGACACTTCAACACAATGTCAATTGTCAAATTCAAAGAGTTATAAAAAAAAATTGCTGGTTTGTTTCAACCCAAGGTAGGGCAAAATATGAAAAAACTCAGTTTAGGTTTAGATTATCATAGAAAATGGCCCTATTTGACCCAAACGTGGGTTGAAACAACTCAGCCTTTTTGGTTGAAATGACGCATTTAACCATTTAAACCCAATGTTTGAGTTAGTCCATATTTCGCCAAACCATGGGTTGAAAGCCAGCATAAACAATTCCAAACAATCTGGAAAAAGAACGAGAAAAGATAGAGGATAAAGCATTACTTGAGCATAAAAAGCAAAACGCATTTATGAGGAAGAAGCCGCACACCAATAAACCAATAATATGAAAAATCTCTCATAATTCAGATACACAATGCTTAATAAATAATCTCAATATATTAATTGTTTTCTCGTACAAACGTTTTGTTTCACTTATATCGCAGACATATTACTTCACTGGAATCTGGAATCATTTCAATTATGCTTTTTGGAGCTCCGCCATGTTGGATCCCAAATAAAAGAACATGACGGCATTTTAATATAAAATTACATTTCTGAGGAAAGGAAGTCATATGCATCCGAGATGGCATAAGGGTGGTAAATTGAGAGAATTTTTATATTTGGGTGAATTATTCCTTTAAATTAAATCGAACTGGCTAGTGCAATAGAAATAAAACTGGACCAATATCACAGTAAAGCTGGGCAAATGTAATAGCAGCGGCTGTGAGGGCAATCATCGCTGTCCTTCTGAAACCTCGTATCTTCATATTCAATTTTTTCCTTATTATTTTTTTCCTTATTTCATTATTTATAGTCATTAGTCACCCTTAATGTTTGTCACTGGGTTTTGCCAATATATAACCAACAAAAAAAGTCCATGTCAACTTTGACAACACAGCAGTGAATCGCTTAATAAGTACAGAGTTTATTCTAATTCCTGAAAAACATCAGATACTGTACATAGAGGATTTGAGACTAGAAGGAAAGGAGCATCACGGCAAAAAGCGAGACACTGCCAATCTGCTGTCATTGTAAAGAAGCCAAACAGATGTCCTGTGGGATTTGTGTTTCAGTAGCAATACATCACTGTGCCAATTAGCCCTATTACATGCTCAATTAAGATGTTCAAACACATCATCTGTGCCAAATATCTCCGAGCACATGTACACGGATTAACAAAGCAACAATCATTCATGCCATAATCACTTTTAAAACACGACATTGCAAAAAAGTTAATAGTGATGGCACAGTGGTAAGATGCCAAGCATGAACATAAAAATTTACATCTTCGATCTGTAGGCAACTTTAAGCATACTTGTTATGACAATAAACTAAACTAAACCAAAAAAAATGGATGAAAGGATATGATGCAATCTTATCCGTCAATATATCAACCTCCCCCTTTCGCATTCCATAAGAAAGCTAATTCTTTACCCTGGTTCACATAGGCGTTCATATCCCTACTGCAAGTCTTATGATGGAAAGACTGACATATTCTTAATTTAAGCAGCCTTCCCCTCTCTCTAATATGTCATGCCACATTCCCAAGGACCCAAATGAGACCAAATGAATCTGAGCTTAGATGTGGCCGCTGGGTTTCCTATTCTCTTAACTTCCCACTCAGCTTTGGGTTTTTTATTAATTTTATTTAATTATCCTAAAAAGCTCTTTTTACGCCACGCCGCTCCACTCCCCCAGTATGAGCTATGTAATTTAATAAAGTTCCATTAAAGGGAGGATTTGATTAAAAAATTAAGCTGCCACGATCGCCCCTTCCCCCCCACCACAACTTAGGACGAGATCCAATATTTCACATTACGAATATGTCGAGCAGAAATTATCACCGCAGGACAAATTAATACATTTCACGGGACCTCCACGAGACACACGTCCCCACGCGAAGGAGATGAATGTAAAGGAAGTTACAGGGAGGGAAAATTAAGTGTGAACTTTTTCCTTTATCCGAGGTGTTCCATCTTTTTTTTCCGCCTCTCGTCTTTCCCATCATGCCCGTGGTCAGATCTCTATTCATAATTCTTCATATTCCACCTCGTTCACCACCCGCGGATGACTGACTGAGCTCAAATCAAATAACTCAGGTGGAAGTCTCTTTTTCACCTATCGGGCGTGCATGACGACATTGCCCTGCAATTTGAACAAAAGATCCAAGTCCACGCCGCGCGTTTCTGGCTTGGCTTTGGAAACTCGCTCCTATTGCCTAATTGTTTATACATAGTGTAGCCACCCTTTGAAATCCCATCCCGGCCAGAACAAGCAAGCTGTGTGTACGCACAAAGGCTCTGCTGATAAAGAAAACGTGCAAGCTGTCATTCACCATTGGCCGTGATTGAGACAGGGAGGGGGGGGGTAAATGTGAAAACAGAGCTGGATGCAAAGCGCGCACTGCAGTTTAAAGTTAAGTGGCATTTTGGCATTACAGTTTTGGAGGAGAAACATAATATGCGCAATTAATGCCTGAAAATTATAGCCTGGATCTAGTGGTGGTTTGAAGCATAAGTTATTGATTTTGAAATGAAAACCTGCACTCTTCAAGGTTAAATCCAGTCTACCCTCATTATAGTTCTGTCCTTGAGAGGACCCACATTAGGGGCCGCAGCTAGGAAGAGAGAGGGCCTGCTTTAATGAAGGTGAATTTAATGGGATTTAATGTAGCTGGGGGCAACGGAGCAGCAGAGATAGAGTTTTAACAAAGAGCCGGGGAGCAGGGGTAGAGCCCAGAGAGCAGCCATTTTCCATTCTTTTTCTTTATTTCGCCATTCAGCCAGATGGGATGAAAGCGCGCCGTGTCTTAGTTGTAAGTGGGTCCCGCGAGTCGGCACTTACTCTTTGCTCTGGAGTCAAGCCGGAAAAAAAAAAGAGCCCGGCTTTTCCACCCCTGTCATCTACACAACCTATTGTGCAGACATATATAACATGATCCCATTTTTGAAAAAAGGATGGAAATCTATTCCACACATCTAACCTCTTCAGCCTGGGCAGAGAACAATGGGACATAGCATCCTATGCTGTCCAACATTCTTATTGCAGTCATATTTGGAGAGACGTTTCAAAATTATTCGCCAAGTTTGCGCTTAAATGATGTATGGTGCACTGATGTGAAAGACGCGTAAATTTGGGAATGCTATTCATGTCTTGGCACGTCATAATTTATATTCATTGTATGAACTAGTTTAATTTTCATTCCACACGATCCATAGTCTTTTCTCTCTCTCTCTCTCTCTCTCTCTCTCTCTCTCTCAACTTCTCATGTGCTTGATAAAAACAATGTGTGCTCTCTGCAAATAACATTAAACAGCCGCGTCTACAGTAATGCCCCATAAATATGCCTAAACCTTGAAAAGCAAAAATAATTACTTTCATACCTTGTTCTGAGCCCGTTGCACACATTCATTCGTCTTCCGTCTTTCCCACCGCACACTCCTCCAGCTTCAACCGTGAATGCAGAGTTAAGATGCTATAAAGCACATAAACAACACATTAATTAGAACTGTCAGGGCAATGAATCGCTCATAGGTTTGCGTTAGGTCTCTGTAAAGTTCCATAAAAATAATAATACTAATAATAACAGCGGGCTCACCGACTAACCCATTACACATCACTTGTATTTCACCCGTGCCTGCCAGACGGTCTGGTCTAGAAATGACTTACAGTTTATATCAAACTTATTTCACTCATTTCCCCTTCGCAAATAACTCCCGAGATGAGCACCCCACCCTGTTTATTTTGAATAATACCCTTACGCATTTTAATCAGCGTCCACGTTGATGCATCGCTTTGTGAGGCTTTTATGAATCTCAGAGGGACCTGACAAAACTTTAGAAGAAAACAAGTACTTCATTGCAAAGAGGTCAAACTGGGGGTACATAATTAAAGACATACACCTAGCGCAGCGGTTGGTACGTGCGAGGCATAATTAATGTACAGGCATGCGCTTCCAAGGCACTGATCCTCTGCCAGGTTTAGCATGTGTGGACGCCAGGCTCCAGCCAAGGGCACTGGGGTAATGATTGAGGGGGCGAAGACATCCTCCGATCTTACCCTTTAAACATCTGCAGAGCAACGGGGATATCCGCATGACACGGAAAACCCTAGCGTCAGGGGTCGACCAACCTTTTACAATCCCTGTAAGCAATTCATAACCGTTTCCATCAAAAACAAAACATTTTAATACGGGTGTCTCATAATAACGATTCTTTCTTTTATGGTTTGGGCCACTGAAATGATTAAGATACTAAGGGGGCGGTTTCCTGGACAGACTAAGTTAAATGTTAGAGGTGTCTTGATCGAAAACAACCTGGACTGCAAGCACCAGTAGTGTTTTTTTTATAAAGCATGTTTTTAAAAACTACTTAAACATCCTAATTTAACTACGGCCTAGTCCTGGATTAAGCTAATCCCTGTCAGGGAAACCGCAACTAAATGTTAGCATTAATGTTTTCGCGGAAGGAGTTTAACAGTCACGGTGTGACATTGTGGCATTTTGTAAACTTCTACTTAGCACCTTTCATAACCTAGGTACAAAAGATGTTAGTTTTAGTAGTTCTATTAAATAAAATATTTTTTAATACATAAAAATTCTAGTAAATAAAATAGGAAGAGGCCACAGAAAAGCTATTTTTCTGACTAATTGCTAGTATAAAAATGAGAAATAGGAGGAAAATCAATCTTTTTCATTTAAGGTAAGAACTTTTGAACCCTAACTTCCCCTCACGCAGACCAAATAACCCCAGCACAAAAACAAAGTCAACATAAATTGGAAAAGAAATGAGGATACCTTGTCAAATCTGGTAATTTTTTGTAAACGCTAAACGACTGTGATCATAATACAACAAGCCGCATTGTTCGCACATCTGCATTTTCCATTTAATCCTTGACTTTCATTGGAGCTGTCTGTAATCCCTCAAACATGACTAATGGGAAACATTAAGTACAAGTTCAGGAACAAGTGGTTTTAATTAAAATCTCCTTCGTAGAGGTTTTGAATGGCTGGAGTTTTTTTATAATTCTTCAGAGGATCCAGCATGTGCTTTTTCTTTTATTAGCAGTTATGGACATGCATGGTCCGCACAAGGTGTTGCACATTTTCTGCAGAAACTTAAAAGCAGAGCGCTTATATCTAAACCACATTTCTCTTCAACTTTTTTAAGTTCTTGAGAGAAACTTAACAGCGAAGAATGGGGAGAAGCGATGTAAATGATGGTGTAAATGCTGTAAAGATGAGGCAGAGTTCACCGCACCCATACAATACTTTGTTTTAAACAGGGAAGCAATTTAAAGCATTGGAGATACAGAATACAAACTAAAATAAAAAACACTCCATGACTACCGACTGAGGCGATGGTTAGAGATCTCTACTGGAATCTTCATGGGAAACATTTGTGACCTTGTGCTGAAAGCGGTGTTCCACCCACATGTAGTGAACTGAAGTTTATAAGAGTTAATGAACAGTGCTGCCATAGCGATTTTCAGCACGAGCGTTTGACACTTTGACCTCAAAAACTTTAAAACAAGGGTAGCCTAAAGCATATGGGTGTAATCACGCAAGCACATTTATTCAGATCATGACCTATCAGTTCTCATTTTTGTCACGCCCCCTTTGGAACGAGGAACCCCTCGTAATCTTATCAGTTGCCACTTAATGTTGTTAAGCAATACACAGTATTTACATCAATTTATTTAGTAGAAGATCTTTTTTCTACTACTTTACATCTCTGTGTACAAAAGCAAGCAATTTCATATAATGGACAAAACAATATTTCATTGGTTAAATGATTAAATCCAATGTTGTCAAAGTTGATAAGCACTTTTTAAAACGTTTTAATTGGTTACACATTGGCAAAATCCAGGGATAAACATAATGGTAATTATGGCAAAAATTAATAACACGAAATATAGACGTTTCAACGGAACAACATAAACGTTACTGTGCATGAATGCTTTTGTGGTACATACGCAAAGATTAGAGTAGCTACAAATCAAGTAAATTACATTAGCTAGCAAGTTAAAAGTATGTCTACCCAGTATTATTTTGGGTTACCATGAACCGTTTCTTGGCTAAACTTAAAGGGATACTCCACCCAAAAATGAAAATTCTGTCATCATTCACTTACCCTCAGGTTGTTTCAACCCTATACAAATTTCTTTGTTCTGTCGAACACAAAGAAAGGCATTTGGATGAACGTTAGCAATTTTAAATGCTGGCACATCATCCAATACCATAATAGGAAAAAAATATTGTGTTTTTTTTGTTCTGATGAACACAAAATTAGATATTTTGAGGAATTTAGGAAAACAAACAGTTCTGGGACACCTTTGACTACCATTTAATTTTTCCGACTATGGTAGTCAATGATGTCCCAGAAGTGAAAATTGCGTACATTCTTCATCTTTCTCTGTGTTCAACTAAGGTAAGAAATTACATGAGGGTGAGTAAATGATGACAGAATTTACATTTTTGGGTGAATTTTCCTTTTAAATGCTACAAAGGTACACGACCCATTCAACAAATTATTTAATAAAATTAACATACAATACAATTATACTAATTGATTATTAAAGGGATAGTTCACCCAAAATGGAAAATTCTGTCATCGTTTACTAACCCTCAGGTTGTTCCAAAGCAGTATAAATGTCTTTGTTCTGCTGAACACAAAGGAAGATATTTGTAAGAATGTCAGTAACCAAAAAGATCTCATCCCCCATTTACTGCCATAGATGGGAAAATAAATCCTATGGGAGTCAATGGGGGATAAGATCTGTTTGGTCTGACAGAAATCTGACAGAATTTTCATTTTTGGGTGAACTATCCCTTGAAATACAATTATTACTAATAAAATATAAATAATTATATATTATCAGCCACTAGCGGGACCAATCAACAAACAGACCGGCCAGGCACGTGCATCCGATGAAACCGTCTATAGAGATTCAAAGACGAGGTTTCAGAGAGACAGGAGTGATTTGCACGTTTTTTATTAAAACAGCTGTAATTGTATTTTGCATTCAAATAAGATTTGTTCAAAAAAAATCTTGCGTAAAGAAAACGTGATGTTTTTGTGACAAAGTTCTGCTTATTCTTTATTAGTTGCAGAAAAAAATTAACTTCAATCAAATAAATGAAAAGCATATCAAATGCGAGTCCACCCAACAGTTCAACCTAAAAATCATCCGTGGAATTGAGTACAAAAGGAGATGGATGAGGGAGGAGATGATGGTAATTGAGAGTGTCAAACAATAAAAAACAAAAGCACTTTATCCCACGTCACATCATGTGCACCATATTAATTTTGTCAAAAAGCACTCTTGAACCCAAAGTCTTCTTGAACAAACTAAAGTCGTCATTATTTACTAAACAACTCCTCCACCCTTTAAATCAGACGCAGTAATGAAAAAAGCGTTGTTTACATATGCAGCAGTGAACGCACAATATAAAGAGAGAGAATTACACAAACTTCGTTGGTTTTCATGTGTATCATCAACAAGCTTTAAAAATATGTCTTCTACGTTTGCCCCTTTAAGAAGCAGTAACATATTGTTCACCATAGATTTATGAAAGAGTATTATCTTTCACTTTAAACTCTGAAAACACTGTTTTAACTGTATATAATAGGAAAATAATCATTTTACCAAGACAAACAGTATAGTCCCCGACATGTAAACCGTAACACAACATTGCTTATGCAACATAAATACAGATAAGCTATTAACCAATCCGCATCCAGGATCTAAACTATTCGTTTTATAATATCACTTTAACGCTCTATTGAAAGTCTACCATTTGTGATATCTTATGTTATTTCAGAAAATCTCAAATCTGTACCGTCACTCATCAGATCAATCCACTGGTGCATGCAGGTCACGGCATATTGACCCAGAATAATTTGTGTATTATACTTTTGTCCACCTGGCTTAAATTTTTCCCTTGCGTCTACTCAAAAATGGTGGACAGTACCGAACGCTCAGCATGCTCGTCTGCATCAGAAGAAGTCTGGAAAAGCCATTGGTCCGAGCCCATTTTTGGAGCGTGATTTTTGGTGCGCTCTGAACTACCTCCCGGACTTGGCCGTGTCCGTGACAGTTCCTCTCCCGGTGAGCTTGCTCCCATGATGAATAGCCACCTTTCTATTCTTTATTGCTCCACTAAATCATACAACTGCCATGTGTTTATAACCCATTTTTGCAGCTTTTTATCCCCCTCATTCTTTGGAATTAAACTACAGATGTCTTTTTTCTAATGAGGAACATGCAGGATGAAGAGCGAACTCAAAGTCAATGCAATCAGGCTTCACAAATGCAGATTCCCTCTCTTTTCAACATGCAACAAACACGTGCACGTTCACTTTCAAGTTAAGTACAGGTGGAATTACTGCACTAAGAAATATCAAAGACCTTGAAAAAAACAATCTGTCTGTAAAGTGAGCAGCTTCATTAAAACGTTAGCAAATGGAAAGAAGAAAAACCATTAAGTCCCTTCAACTAAAAGTCCTAAAAGTAATAAAGTGAATATTTGGAGTGGTTCAATTTTGTTGATAATTCAATTCTACAGACGATAGTTTTATGCCTAATGACTAGATGGTATTACGCATCATCGACCTGCGAAGCATAAAGCAATTCACATTCTACACCTTGTGCTCATATATTCTTATGCTCAGACTTTTTCCATTAGAAAAATGCCTAGGTAATGATACAGTGCATTATTTCAGCCATTGATTTTGCTCAATTTCCTGAGGACTGTGTAAAATATGTGGCGCGGATGTGATACATCTCCAGATACGTCCTGTTGTCTTTCTTTAGAAATCAAAGCTTTGTTTTTACAGTTTTTTGTTGTGCGTCCATTTTAAACACTTCCCTTTTTAGAGTTTACAGACGCAAAAACAGCAAATATGTGGGTTTATATTTCATACAGGCATATGTAAACCAACCATAGTTATTATCAGTAAGTTCAGGTGGCCTTGCAGATGCTCTTTCTATGAGGCACGGATCCAAATTTGATTTTCAACAATAACTACGACTCCACCAAACAAAGAAAATCTGAAATGCATCTGTTAAGAGTTTTAGATGCCAGCCCGCTAAGAAGCGCCAGAGACATCGTTTATTTATGTTTGGTTAATAGCCCTAGCCGCATTACAGGCAAGGCTGTGACAGCGCGGAGGAACAGCCAAGTTCAATCCTGCTGCTCTCCACACTTTACCTTTCCAAACTGCACAAGTGCCGGCTCTGAAATACGGCATCTCACAGCCATCCATCATTCTTCAGTGCACACATGCGGACAGGTAGAGCTGCCTCCGGTGCACCTGTGAGGAGTAAATCCTGCCACACTGACAGAGCCTTACACACACTGTACGCATTCAGATTTAAGACAGGTGAGTCACTTATATTTCTTAAGTCACAGACTAAAGCAATGCAATCTGAACCTTTGGTAACTCCGGGAGACTTTCTTTTATTTCATAGTGGGACATGTTTCATGTTTCTCCATAAAGAGATGCAGATGGTCTCAAGTCTGCCACTTCAGAATGTTCCCTCGTCAGAAATCTAAGTATGGCAGTATACGCTGTACTCTGTCTCCCCTTAGTGGTTGTATTTAAAGCATTTGTAATATAAAGGGAGACCATAGCACAGTGCTCAGCTGTGCTGTGCTATGATTGACAGGGTTTGTATGAGCCATCAATCATCTTAAGCATGGTCGTGTGTGTTAGCGTGTTCTGGGGGAGGTCTGACCCACGGCCTAGTGTGACATTTAGGGAAGGACTGAAACTCACCGAGGAAATCCCATTAGAGCAAAGCATGATGGATATTTCTTTTAAAATAGTAATAAGCTGCCTGACATATAATTTGTTATAATTTTTCAAAAGTAAAATGACCACTTTCAGCTTTATCCTTTTTTATTTTTCATGTTTTACCATGTACTGTGTAAGAGAATCATGGCATACGAGTCGAGTTCAAAAAGATTATTTTAGATTAATTTAGAGTTATTATAGTTTTGTTTTTAGTTTTATTTGTTTTTTAGTTTAATTTTAAAATAGCTTTTATTTTTAGTTTTTATGTTAATATTAGGAACATTTTAGCAGTTTTTAGGGGCCAAGCCCCGTAGGGACTATGGCCACTACTGCTTCTGGTATTGGTATTATTATTATTCCCCAGTGGGAGTCTATGGCAGCCCTATGAACCGTACGTAGGAAAATGATTAAATTTGGCACACTTGTAGTGGTGATCCTCAATAGCCATGTGACCAATTATGGGGGCCCTAGCAGAAATTCTACTCGGCACATGTCATCGACTCCTCATGCTCATTGCATTCCAAGCATTACATTCAGACTCCGCCAATTACAGTAGCGGCCATCTTGAAAAGTAAAGTATTACTTTTTTTGCTACTAGTCCTAGAATTTGTGACCGATTGTCATGAACATTGGCTCAGACGATCTTCGGACTGAGCCACACGGAAGTGATGCTCCGGAATTGGGATTTTCACCGTTGTTCAAAAGTTAGAGGTCGCATACTATTCGAAGTTGACCAAAAAATGTATCAGAGGCTGTATCTTGGCCATTCTTTGATCTATCTAACTTTATACACTTCATCGACACCTCGGACCGAGGGTCCTTGTCAAAACAGGGAATACCTATGGGTGGCGAGATTTGAAAAATGCTCGTAACTTTTGAAATGTTTGTCAGAAAATCGTGATTTCGTGTCATGCTGATCATATGATTTCTGTCACGATGGGATGATCGGCCTGTCCGCCATTTTGAAATTTGTCATATATTTTTCAAGTTTCAAGACAGTGCCACATAGCGTTCATGAGATATAACGCTTTATATGATGCTTGAATGCTTTGTCTGAAATTCATTTTCTGACGATCGTTATTTCTCTTGGTCCCTGTCGATTCCATTGATGTCTCATTTGTCATTTTCTAACATTCGGTTCATAACTTATTGTAAATCGTGTGAAAAACGTTTTTGACGCTGCTCATTTGACAAATGTGGTCTATCTTTTTCAAAGCTCCGCTCGTATGATCTTTGGACCAA
Organism: Triplophysa rosa; assembly: GCF_024868665.1. Taxonomy (NCBI): domain Eukaryota; kingdom Metazoa; phylum Chordata; class Actinopteri; order Cypriniformes; family Nemacheilidae; genus Triplophysa; species Triplophysa rosa. The sequence goes on from NC_079890.1 coordinate 34,722,582, forward strand.
GCCGCACAGAAATGGCCGAACTGATTTTTGGGGCGATTTTTCGAGAAATACCTCGGCAAAGTTGACTGTGCCTGTGACATTGTATCTTTCTCGTATTAAACTATTTTGACCGTATGGAACGTGTTGTGCATTACTGTGCAAAAATTATATTCTTGCATTCATTGTCACTTCTGATATCTGTTTCTCTTGTACATTGTATTCAGGGCCGGCCCAGCCTCTGTTGGTGCCCTAGGCAAGACTTAAGATAGCGCCGCCTCCTATACAAAATAAATAAATTAATAAATAGGGATGATTTTCTTTAAAGCAAAATTCATATTTATTTAAATATAAAATGAATTGTGATTAACATAAATAGGAAGTACATAATTAACAACTACAAATATTTGTAATAAAAATGTTTCTAATTACCTTTTCATTGTTTGAAAATACTGTTGCAAATAAAAAACGAATTGTTTTCTCAATAATAGGCTACTGTATTTGAATATAAGAGCTCATAAAACGAATATTTGATTGTTATTATTATTTAGATAAGGTTTAATGAGAAATTGTTTTTATACATTTTGTCATCCTCTGCGCAAATGCGGTTTTGGGTTTTCTTAAATAAATGGCACATACTAAAGTGCCACACACTTTTCAGTTCACTTAGTTGAAAGCAGTAAAATACAGCACGCATCAGTGTTACCAGTAGAGTGGTTCTAAATAAGCAATTGTAATTTATAATTTGCACCTCTATATTGCAACATTTTTTGTTTCCTACCTTTTCACATCTGATATGTTTTTATTTTAACTCACCTTTGTATAAAAGTTTTGTATAAATGGTTTGTGTTTGCACATGTGGCTGACATGTGTAACCGATCCACAGCAAAATCGCCAGTGTTAAAAAGGGTCAAATTAACTCTCACAGTGTTTATATAATCCACACTTTGAGAGTGTGGATTATATATACACCGTGAGTGTTAATTTGACCTTTTTTAACACTGGCGATTTTACTGTATACTTGAACCTGCTCCGAGCGGGGTTCGAACTTCTAACCAGCGAGAAGTACAAAATGGGAAGAAGGCACTCTAACCATGTGGCCACAGACACTAATCAGGCTTCCCAAGTGAATTAAGTTATTTGTGCGAGTAAATTACATACAAAGTCAATGCAAATAAATAGACACAATCTCGTGGCAGGCGATGTGAATGACGCGAAATGGGCTGCGAACGTGCGTAAATCGCGTCATCCGTGCAACTTGAAAAAATTCAACTCGGGCGAGAAATTTGCCTTGCGCAAAAATAACGAACTATTCCCGCGATTCATCGCGTTTGGTCTGAACACAACATAATGTAAATTGTAGTCTGGGAGTGAGATTAGCTGCACAGATCACACTAGGTGACATAATTAATAACGCGTTAAGATGATGAATTATAATTAAAATCTTCACTCATTTTGGCGCCCCTAGGGATCGGCGGCGCCCTATAGCATTTGCCTACTCCACCTATGCCCAGGGCCGGCCCTGATTGTATTTCTGTTATTTTTGCTCTATGCTCTCATTTCAGCCCCATCGGGGATTGGTTCATGTCACTGTTTGAAACTTTGAATGCTTTATTAGCATGACAAAATGTACATTTGTATTGCCAAAGCATTTGCAGCTGGGCTGCGCACAAATAGTGCAATTATCTGAACATACAAAAAGAAAGGTAATTTTAGTAATAAAATATAAAATAAAATAAATTAAGTGTGATCTATGTAGTGCAACTTGATGTATTGTATAATATTTGTAAATATATAAAAACAGAAACAAGGCAAGTACAAAATCACATTCTTTCTTTCATTGTCACTTCTGACATCTGTTCCTCCTGCACACTGCATTTCTGTTACTTTTGCTCTACTGTCTCATTTCAACCCCTTTCTCGGATGGCAGGCAGAGTGCACTACATCAACTAAGTGGCTCATTAAATAAAGCATACGCCTCAGGACCGCAAGATTGCGGGTTCAAAACCCTAGAGGCACTTGCGTTGCTTGTATGCATAAAGTGTACATTGTGATTACATTATTGGCGGTTCTTTAAACATATCCGTTTTTCACGTACATATTGTTCTTGTGGCTGTGCGCTGTCATAGCTGCAACTTTGGTTATTGTGACATATAGCTACTTACACCTCTATCAGCTTTGCTTAGCAACCCTGTTGTGGGATGTCGGCTCAATGGCGAGACTCGGTAAGTCACTAGAGTAAAGTCTTTAGGGTCAGCGGTTCGAATCCGGCTGTGGGCGTGATCTGTGCTTGTGTGTAAATTGTGTGCTTTAAAAGAGTAATGAATTAAGACATCCATTTTAACCCAAGCTTTTGTTATATAAGAGGTAATCGTATTCAGGCGAACATCCTGTCACTGTCAGAACTGAAAACTCCCTTGTTAATGAAATTACAACTGTTATTGACACCAGGCCCAGCGAACGCCAGATCCTGGAATGCATCTATCTATCTATGATAGGTTGAACACCTATCATAGATAGGTCCACAGAAGAATATCAACGTCTACTTCTCTAGCCCCGCCCACTGGTTCGCGCATGACAGTACTGAAGTAACACAAGTTGCGCGGAACTAGATAGAGTGAGCAAGCAATAAACATGCCGTTAAAGATCGCAAAATATTGTGCAGTCAGTGCCTGGTTGTGGAACACACTCGCTGCATAACCTTCCTTCGGATTACGACATTAGTAATGCGTGGTTTAAGTTTATTTTTAAAGACGTTCCAGCTCACGTAGGCAAAACATTGAGTGTTTGTTCGCTTAAACAAGCGTTTGTTCGTAGATTCCTTTGTGAGCAAGGCACAAGTCGACGCTGGATTTGCAGAGAGATTAAAATTAAAAAGCAGTGCTGTGCCTTCAATATTGGATCCGATTGGAATGGCGAAGCAATCTTATGTGAGTAAAACATATTTGTACTATGCGTCACTATTTCTTTGTTAGAGATCGCTTGATATGCCCTTATAGCCCTATTCGCACGGGATTAGTATTACCTGGGGACCTCTAGTCATTTGTAATAATTGCAGAGGTAGTCTGTGATCTTAATCCCGTGCAAATCAGCCATGTCTGTAATTTGTAAAGTAAAAATTCCCCCACAAATTACCTACCATATTTTGACAAACACCGGGGTCCTGTGATAATATTAGTCCCGTGCGAATCGGCATCTCTGTGATTTGGCGGGCTCATATATCATTGTTAAAGGTTCCACCGTTTGAGAATAATGGAGGCTGTTTGGAAGTGTTTTGATATTATTTCGGGTGCTGGGTCATATCCATAAGTTACCTGCCAACACTGTCGTTTTGGCCGGGAGTCTCTGGTTTGTTTATTTATCATGGAAACTCTCGTAACATTTGAGACCAGCGATCGCGGTGATCTTCTGTCCGGTTCGTGATCACGGGTCTGAAATGCTGACGGGCACGGTCATATAGCATTAAACACCATACAACTATAAGCTATACAAACTATACGCAAAGCCTTGCCATCACATCCGGGAAATAAGTCAGTAAATTTGAGTAAAATCACAGGCTTCACCTATCCCGTGCGAATGCGTCACATGAAATACAGATGTGGGGAGGTAATTTCAATTTCTAAATCACACGAGGTCCCCAGATAATACTAATCCCGTGCAAATAGGGCTAATGTGTAACCTAACGTTACATGTCTAACCAAATTCACAGAAGGCTCCAACTAAGTTTACTACGCAAACTGCTATCCAATCATAGCAGTGGGTGTTTACTTCCAAGTCTTCAACGTGGCACACCCATTAAAACCTAGGGATGGGTATGGACCAGAAGGAGTGGGTTGGTTTGCTGCATCTTAAAAAACATTTCTCAATCTTTATAAGGGTAATTGAATTTTACTCTAAATAATTATGTATTTGTGCATGTTTATTTTGTGCATACTGCACTGAATTATTTCAGTTCTCAGTGTAATAATAAATGATTACACATATAGGCTGATTTATTTTTTAAAGTAGTTAATAGAAAATGGATTAAATGTGTAATTTCCTTTCACCCATGTGGAATTAGCATAGTTTTAAGGTTATGGAAACCAGTTAGATCGAATTTACAGTTGTTTTAAATAGGGTGTATGGCATTAGCATATATAAAGAATGTCAGAGTTCAAGTAATGTATGTTAGCATTCAGCATACATAGCTGACGTAGATGGGTAGATGACGTAGATTCATCAAGAGATGAACTAGATTGGGCTAAGCAGTCAAAAACAGTGCATCTCTCTGTCTGTATATGATGCACTTTAGACAGGTGTTTTGACAGATTACTTGTGTTTCCACCAAAGGTTTTGTTGCACTTGTGGCAACGAGCACTGTCACTGTCAGCATCAACTTTGTTGAAGTGTAACCACACTTTTGAACATTTAGTTCTCTCTGCCATCGTCGCGAATTAAGAGCGTCTTTCTTCTGTGCGGCTGTTCGTGTGTGGACACAAACTGCGCGAGAGACACGTTACGTGCCGCCTCTCGCGCTCTGTTAGTAATAATGAATATGCTTGCGCCAAAGACTAAATTCTTGGAAATTTATTGAAAATTAGAAACTATTGTTGAGATAAAATGTGCAAGATAACGTTAATGTAGCAATAACAAAAGTAGAACCGATAAGGGCGGAGCTTATCGATGCTCTTTCAGAATTTTGCCCCGGGGCCCGTTTAATACCGGGCTTCGGTACCCATCCCCATTAAAACTGAGCGTTTGTCGAGCCGGCCTCAAAACCCGGGTAGAAAATAGCCTATTATGTATTGATTTAGATGTTTTTCAATGTAAAACCACGCGAACATCATAAGTAGACCTCATACAACAGTATAAAACAATAAACAAGGCCAGTTCATGACACCTTTAAGTTTGTTTTCACCTATTCTTCTCGACTTGTCTGTTTTTCACGCATGTTCTCTTAATGCCTTTTTTGCTCTCGTTGCTCTGCGCGGCTCCGCGCTGCGCTTGCGGCTCCTTGTGGGCTTGGCCCCATACCACTGCTTGCAGCTATATGGTTATATGCTTTTGTCATTTTATTATTCATTCGTTTACTTTTTTATGTTGCTTTACAAGATTGTTGTTATGTTTATTATATAATTTTAGTTCCTTAAACTTATTTGAGTTTATTTCTGAGGCAACATTCCCATTTTTGTTTAGTTTTTCCAGTCATTTTTAGGCCAATGTTTTAACTGATTTCAATAAACAGAAACGTTTTCAAAGTTTTAATTTTGGTCAACTAAACAGCCATGTAATAAACACTGGAGCATCATATTATTCAAAATGCAATCATATTTGTAAGATTTTATTGATAGTGATTTCATATTTTGTTAAATATTAAAACATATTTTATTTCTGTGATTGTTCCTAATGACAGTTATGGATAAGAGAATAGTCAACAATGAAATAAAATATATTTAAATAAATATCATATTGAAATATTCTATTAATAAATCAAGTAATTCTGTGATTGTTCCTAATGACAATATAGGACAGATAGAAGAGGAAGAGAATATAATAAAAATAGAATAAAATATATTTAAATCAATTTAATGTTGAAATATTATTAAATTAGATAATTATGTGATACGACATATTGGATAAAAGATCATTTTAAAACACAAAAAGTGTGTTTTCCTCTTTGCACAAACCGGACCACCACACTATTCAAAAGTTATTACCTATAAACATCTAAAAAAAAACATCCCTATAATGTTTGATAAACATGTAATAGCAAAACTACTGTACACTGTTAGGTTGTCACATATAGGTTGATTCGAAAATCTATAGCACTCTGTGTTGATAGTTAACAGTGAAACAGTGAAAGAGCTCACCATGATCTAATAACACACGAAATTCAAACTGAAGGGAAAGAATGTAACGCAATAGCACGTTATCACACTACCTTTGATCAATTGCACCGATGACCTGATAGCAAATATACCAAAAGGGCAAAGTTTAACATAAACGCTACTGACTGTCCCTTTGAAGACGAAAATATGGAAAATCAGCCACCAAAAAAAACACCAGACAGAATATCTGACTTATTAAACACACACTACCTCTGGGGTAGTGTGCTGCTACTGACACAAGGCCTTCCATAGTAGGAAAAATGAATAGTCAAACATTCCCCAGAACGGTTGGCTTTCCTAAAATCATCAAAATATCTAATTTTGTGTTCAACAAAACAAAAAAATACAAAAACTATGGTAGTGAAAATTGCTAACATTCCTTTAAATATCTTTATTTGTGTTCAACAGAACAAAGACATTTCTAGAGGTTTGGAACAACTTGATGGTGAGTAAATGATGACAGAATGTTCATTTTTGGTGAATTATCCCTTTCAAGGAGAAGTGCTCTTTTTTACTGCGTAAATACTTTGCCCTAACCCAGACTAACACGGTTTTAAGCAAGGCATCTTTAAATTGATTCATTTGAGTAAAATTTCCCACAGAAGAGTAAGTCATGTTTACTTGTTTTAAAGCCCACCCCTTTATGATTCACTCTACAAAGATAAGAGAACACTCAACACACAAGCTCCTGGCAAAATCTCAGTCTCTCTTACACTCTTCATCTCCAATCTTGGACATTAAGCATCTTAAGAAAATCAAAGAAGTTTAGTCACTTCGTCTGGGGAATTTGCGACGTGTGGCAGGCGACTGAACATAAGGTCTCGAGAAAAACATCTACACGGTTGATGTTGAAATTTGAACATTTGACGTCTGTTTAAAAAGATCTACAGTAACAGCACACTGATATGCCAAAGCAGAATTGTTTACCAGCTCAGACTTAATCGGTCACTAAGTTGTTTCTCAGGTACGGTAAAGCAGTGGGCCAAATCCGAACCTTTGACTACCATGAAGATCTCAGGAGCTTCGCTGGACCTGAGCGCAACAGAATATGGAGTAACCCTGGACCCTATGTTCACCATGCTGGAGTTTGACGGTCTCCGTGTTCTCCCAGTACAAACAGGTACGTGTGACCTCTACTCTAATGACATACGGCACAATTCATGACACAACATGATGTTGTCTCGAATCTCTTTGTACCTAATGGATTAAACTTCACGGATGTAAAAAACAAGCATGGCAATTCCGATGTTAAAGCTGGCCATGTCTTCAACCTATAGATGTAAAGAATTGAGATGCAAGCCAAGCATGCCTTTAACCCCTTTTATGGTTAAAAGCTTCGGACCATTTTCTCGTGACATGACATCTCAATGACACGAGGTCCTATGCCATGAGAGGCCGCTACTTCAATTACTATCCGGCCATATGAGAAGTTTTCAAAAACCTACACTTAAACCACTTCTAGCTTTCCATTATAATCTCATTTTCTCTACTCATTAGAAGCTCTGCTGAATCAGATGTACTGGATCCATCTTACCAAAGCATACATGCGTGGGTGGCAGAAGCATTGTAGACTCTTAATATAATATAACTGGCCTTTGAACCCGGAGGCTTTCTGTATGTAAGAGTATATTAGCTCTCCGAGCGGGTTTAAAGCGCTGAGTGGATTATTTGCATGCATTAAGCTCGATTCCTGCAGGTTAAGATGGTAAGACGCTCACCGGAGTGGGCTGCAAAGCGGCGGCAATCAAATTCTGAGCGCAATTTAATGCAACACTTGAGGAAATTGAATTAAAATTTAGCTAGCGCTGCAAATTAGCTGGGAATCGGCCGTAGACTCCCGTCTTTTCACTGACCGCTTTAATTAAATGACGTGTCTTCTTTCTAAAAAAAAAAAGTAATAAGTGGAGACACTGACTCTTGGACTCATAGGTTGGACACATTTTCTTCAGTTGCATTAGAATTGCGAGTCTTTTCATCTAGAAAGACACTGAGATGAAACAGCATGCAGGATAGATAACATTTCTTCAGGGATTGTGTTTGCATGGTTCATTTACTTTAGATTGAAAGCAGACATGTTCATTAACCTCTCTCGGTGATAATCACTGATAAGTTGTTACTGTAGTTGTGTTTATCTAGTGCTACACAGCTCGGAGTCGCTCGATCAGACCATGTGGACGCAGTTTTTCACTTTAAAGAGATTGTTGACAGAGTGTTACACATGAGTGAAATTTACAGCATATGGAGACGAGAAATTACAAATTATAATATCTGTTAAAAAAAGTTTTAAGTAACATGTTACAAAACGGTCCCATTTCATGACATTAGTTACAGGGACAGTTCACCCAAAAATAAAAGTTTTCTTTGCACTGATGAACACAGGGGAAGATATTTGGAAGAATGCTTGTAACCAAACAGTTCTTGGCCACCATTGACTACCATAGTAGTAAAAATTACAATGGTAGTCAAAAGTTCCCCAGAACGATTTGCTTTCCTACATTCTTTAAAATATCTTCTTTTGTGTTCATCAGAACAAAGAAATGTATAAAGCAACTTTTTCTACCATGGTAGTCGTTTTTTTTTCATGTTTAAAAAAATACAAAAATCACAAAATCAGGGTTGTATTATGTCCCAAATTCTGCAAACATCATAGAAACTTTATATTGTAACGATATATTATAATTAATTTAAACTCTTGATGTGGACAAATAACAATTTCTGAAGGATAAGCACCTCCTTTATCGGTTTAAAAAAATCCTATTTTGTTGCCCATTCATGGAAAGGGCCACAAATAAAAATGTTAATAAAAAGTTTACCATCTGTAATAGAATGCTGTCAGATGCTACAGACTATTTTGTTCACTCCTTTCCATTTAAGAGTCACTTATACCCAACCCAATGCCTGCATTAGTACCAACACTCGGTCTGCAGCAGAACAGTGTGAATCTCTGTGCCATCTGCGCAGACAGGGCAACAGGGAAACACTACGGTGCGTCCAGCTGCGATGGATGCAAGGGCTTCTTCAGAAGAAGCGTACGCAAGAATCACGCCTACACATGCAGGTGAGAAAACACACACATACTGATACGTGACTAGAATAAAAACACAAATATTTTAAATTCATCACATTTTCTAATATGGCTATCACGAAGGTTGGAAATTCAATTAGACATATGTTAAGGCTTTAAAACATATATGATACATGATTACATGATATTTATCTATACAAGCTCACCGAAGGCTAATTCGGGTCACGCTGGATGTAACCATCCATAGGGGTGAGTCAGAACATCACAGCTGATTTCACAGCTCAGTCTATACAACGGAAATTTGATTTCACAGTTCCACAGCAGCTGATTGTTACACGGATTGTCTTCGTGGCAAGACCCCATCTATTAATGGTCACAGACGCTTGTGTCCTACGAAACAATCTGTGATCTGTGACTACCTTCATCAGAAACTGTAAGAGTGTGACATGAAGTGTTCGATTGGTTTGTTTCCCTCTCTCTGCAAATGTGAGAATTAAAGCATGCAATGTGTGTGTGTGTGCGCGTGTGTGTACAGGTTCAGCAGGCAGTGTGTTGTGGACAAAGACAAAAGGAATCAATGTAGATACTGCAGACTTCGAAAGTGCTTCAGAGCTGGCATGAGAAAAGAAGGTACATTTTTATTAAAGACTTACTTTACAAAGGTTTCGAAAAAGCCTGGACTACACACAAACACAAGTTATAACTTCATCATTTTACTCACGATTCACGGATGCCTGTATTGCCCTTCGAGTTTGAAAAACTGGATGGCAATTGGACTTATACACACCAAAATAAAACATACAACATGTTCTCCAAAAACGTGCCTCTGACAGAGCTATAAGACATCTTGTTGCTTTTAAAGATGCCATCTTTTTTAAAGATGAAACTGAGAGTTAGTAAATCAATCGCTCAACACAAACAAAAACATTTAAATCAATTTCGTGTTTTGATAATGAGATATGAGCTTAACTCTGCCTATTTATTCTTATTAATTCACAGAATGTTGCTCAAGCAAGCTCCTGTTAATATTGCCAATGTTTTCCCTAAAGGAAAAAAGAAAAACAGTAGTGAGTCACGAACAGCTCATTCTTCTATACAAGACTCGAAAAAGCCCAAAATAAGGTGTAGACTGAAAAAGTAGACAAAATTGCCAATGGAAGCCTGCACACTCCAACAATAAAAGGGAAAGACATCAAACGCAACGTAAGTAAATCAGGTGACTTTCTCTTTCATTGTTGGAGTGTGCGGACTTCGTTCCGTATTCATGTTTAGACTTATTGGTAGTACGGTCATAATAAGGGATTGCTCAACACTGACGTATTATAATAATATACATAACAATAATAATCTTTTTCATCCGTTTTTATCAAATTCATGAGCTCCTACTGGCCGTTGTATAAGCTGTAACACAGCAGGACGGCGACCCAAAACTCTGAACTGTCACAGACTAAGATTCATCATCAATCAGCAATGAAGCAGCCATCAGGAAATATGTCACACAATAACATCCAAAGATGCCAATTCTGCCCTATGACAAAATAAATCTTTTACAATTCCCAAAATGTGCCAACAAAACACTGACACTCATTTTATCATCTCCTCCAATGAGATGCATCAGGCAACAGGTGTTTTTGATTGTGCTACCCTGCTTGCTTTCCTCTGATCTCTGTTGCCCAGGGAGACACTGACAGGTGCACAGATGGCTTGCCATCACAGATATTAAGCTTTGTTGCTTTTAAATGCAACAAAATATTTGCCATATCACAGTCCTTTCAGAAAGGCCCAACCAGACGCTCTAATAAGATAACATTCTTGAATCAGTAGCGTAATTTGACGGATTAACTTTGTGCTAATTCGCTTAATGTTTCATAGTCTCTAAATGATATACCATTTTAATGCATTTTCTTTCTATAAAGTACTATTGTAAGTATAAGCCTTCGAATATAATGCCATAAATTAAGTCATCTTTATGCATAGAAACTGATTACAACTGATTACAGATAGACAATTATTTTTACAGTGGGTAATATTAATATACTTCCCATGAAAAAATGTACATACACATCACATACTAGTACTATGAATGTAAATGTACGATTACAAACTAATGTTTTATAATGAGAAAATGTGCAATAATATCATCATGTATTCTGTTTTCCTTATTTTTCATAATTATACCTCTTACTACAATAACTACTGACTAAATGCATGTAAAGATGCTTTGCAACAATGCAAATTATAAAATAAAATGTAATACATTTATAAATAAAAAATAGATAAAAAAATAAAAATAAAATATTAAAAATAAATTTTACTTATAGTAATATCATTAATTATATATAATTAAATTGAATTGAAATATAATTCTTTCTTAGATGAGACATAAACATATTGACGCAAATGATACAATATGAACAACATGGGGTGGAGAATGACATCACACAGCCGAAAAAAAAATCATGCGTAATATCTCAAACAACACACCAGCTCAGACGTTCAAACCCCTTTTATCTGGAAACCCATCAGGTTAACTGAAGCAGTAATAAAGATTCACTGACATTTCCTTGCGTCTTACAGCTGTCCAGAATGAGCGAGACCGTATAAGCAGTCGCAGAGAAGCTCAAGGAGTGGGGACCCTCACCATCGATGTGTTAATGCAGGCTGAGGCCTGCACACATCAGGTAAACTTACTTTCAACATCCACTGTTCATACCTTTTAGATAATACTCATAATTGTTTCCTCAAGTCATTTTAATTTCTTTAGAGCTATAAGGCGCCAGAAGCTGTACTAGACTGTTTGAATACAGTCACAGTTGAAGGGTGTTGTTATTTTTCAAGTTAGTAAAAATTATTATTAGCAACCCTTCCATAAACATTAGTCCCTGACATGTAAACATGACATGCTTCAAAACCACAAACAAAAACGATAAGCTATGAACGATACCAATAGTGGGTCAGTGAAAAGGTTGTAAATAAACAAACATTCGCCAAGCAGCATCCTGGGCTGGAACTATTCATTTTCTAAAGTCTGTTTTCAAGTCTGATTAAATAGGTTAATAAACATTTGTGCCAGAAAGGTGTCAAACAAACTGACACGCATCCAAATGACATGCATACTGTAAGCAATATACAAGAATAAACTGTATGATTGACAGATGAGCCAGAAAACAAACTCAAGTGTTTTCCACCAGATTTCCACATACTTTCTACACTACTCCCAATTTAGATGCTCCTTTCAGTGCAGTAACATCCACAACAAAATCAGCTAAGACGTGTAAATAAGTGCTAGCCAGAGATAACCATTAACCACTGCCACATCTTTTCAATTAACCGCTAGTACAAGCCTTTAAAGCTCTTATATAATAGCCTATATATATATATATAATAGTCCTATAATGGTCTCAGTCATTGTGTTTTCTACAGCATCCCTCTACTAACCCTATGAGGAACATCAATGCTAAGAAGATAGCCAACGTAGGAGACGTGTGTGAATCTATGAAAGAGCAGCTCCTCCTCCTAGTGGAATGGGCGAAGCGCATCCCTGAATTCTGCGAGCTTTCCGTGGATGACAGGGTAGGTCTACACCTGAACTTGGACTTGTTTGATCATTTGCTATTGATTTTCTGTTTGATGTGGGCGATAAGAGCCTCACGCTGTCTGTCTGTTCATATCTGTGCACAGGTGGCACTGTTAAGAGCTCACTCAGCAGAGCACCTCATCTTAGGGGTCACTCGTCGTTCGCTGCCCTACAATGACGTCATTCTGCTTGGTAAAGAAATACAGTGAAATATCAAGCCACTTTTAAATCTATATAGACTACTGAAGCTATAAGAAACCCAGATCTGACAGTATATTGTCTTTTTGCAGGAAATGACTTCATCATTCCTGTAAGAGGCATCGAGCAGGAGATGTCTAAACTAGCGACTCGTGTCTTGGAGGAGCTGGTGAGACCTCTGAAAGAGCTAAGCATCACAGACACTGAATTTGTCTGCCTCAAAACCATCGTGTTCTTTGCTCCAGGTGAGTCAGGGATCATCGAGACCCGGTCTCGGTGGTTCACTCCTGGCACAACACGCCATCTGTGCCAGGTGCTCTTCTCCTTGTTCCTGGCACGATTTGGTTGTACTGTCTTTAGTTTCATGCTGCTTTATGGGGATCTATTAATATCTGGAAAACCGTTGTAGACTTTACTGCTTGTTGGCCTCGTGTCTTGATTATAACACCGGGGCCAGGTAGGTCAGTGAGACCAGACATCTGTCCAACGAGTGTAAATGTCTGTCTGAGATTGCATCTTAGACAAATATACACACGCAGACAACCGTGCACAAAAACGCAAAGACACACAAACAAAGCTGTGATCTTAGTTATCCTTTCCATACATTATATGATGAACGTTATCTCTGATAAATGTGATACGGTAAATCCCTCCTCAAGCAAAGATTTCTTTTTGTATGCCCATGCCACTGAACCCTCTCTATGTTTTAGATTGTCCAGGACTGCAGTGCGCCCAGGCGGTGCGCCAGTTGCGATTTCAGGCCCAGCTGCTCCTGGATGAGGCCACGAGCGAGCAGCGAGGGCGGTTCGGAGAGCTTCTGTTGTTGCTGACCACTCTTCAGAGTGTGGCCTGGCAGATGGTGGAACAGCTGCAGTTAATGCGTCTGCTGGGCAAAGCCAACGTGGACAGCCTGCTTATGGAGATGCTTCTTGGAGAAGAGGCAGCCAGAGGATCGGAATCACTGCATGTCTCAGGTACAAAGATCTGCCATGGCTAAATCCTCTTAAAATTGTTTCTGTCCCATAACTCAGGTACAGTGACACTTAGGCCCAATCCCAATTCTATTTTCTACCCCTTCGCCTACCCCTCGCCCCTTGCCCCTTGAAACAAAGTGGCAAGGGGAAGGGTTACAAATTTTCCGCTATGAAATGGGACACCACTACTACACTGGTATACGTCATCATACGTCGTTGCTAGCTCCTAACGTTACGTCAGAGGACATGCGCCGATGCACCGGGTATATGACATAAAAATATATTTTCTAATATCGTGCAATCATTGCTGTCCGCTAGCAAACTTTAGCGATTTTTTTTGCAAACATTAAAAGAACCACCGTAAATACAAACACAAGATTGAATGTAACATACATAAAATGAAAAATTGTCATAAAAATCCTTATTAATGGCAAAAATGACTTACATGTGGGTCTGCTTGCTCGAGTGAGCAGCCATGTTGGAAATTTCTCTTAGCCCTTCGTTTGAAGTGAGGTCCCGAAAAATCTTCGTTTGAAGGGCTATCTGGCCCTTCCCCTTACCCCTACCCCTCCAACCAAAAGAGAATTGAGACACTCCTACCCCTTCACGTGGGGAAAGTGTAGGGGTAAGGGGTAGAATTGGGATTGGGCCTTAGTATAGTGTACTTAAAGTGCTCTATTTTCACACATTAAGTTTGTACTTAATAAACAAGGCACTGAAAAAAAGAAAGAGACCATTCCAAATATTAATTTAATCAGCATTCTAGATGTATTGTGGTCATTCCAGTCCAGTGTCTGTTGAATTTTACCAAAATCAAACGTCAGGAGTGACAAAGTCATCCAACAGCAATGTGAAAGACTGACAGAATCACCAGACACATGAAAACTGTGTTAAAAATCTAGGTTATCATATAAAAATATTATTTTAACTTTTTCTAAATACATGTACAAATGAAGAGTTTGGTTCCAAAATGCTATAAATCCATCTTGATTCATTTGAGTAAAAATGTGTTTTCTTTACAAAGATGAAAACCACTATTTTCTGTTTCAAAGTTTCACATAGCATCTTTAGGTTCTAAAAACATAAAAAATTCAAATCCAGATTTTGATTTGAAAAGATGCATGACAAAAACTGATCATTTTCCCCCAAAATGCAATAAATCCATAAAAAAATTCAAAATGCAATAAATCCATTGAATCAATATAGAAGTTATTTTTCATATTGAAACTGTTGAAAATACACAACAAAGTGAGTTGATCCACATATGACAGCCTCTGAACTCAATACAATACTAATCTTACATACAGGCACTCGACTAAAAACACATTCAATCAGTCATCGCTCCTAAAATGAATTCAACGGATCATCTTTTTAATGCTATAAATTAGTGCCTCATCTTCTTAATCTCCTCACGTAAATGATTAGATTTCGATGTCTTACGTTTCTTCCCCACCGCAGAAACCAGCACAGGTTCATCAATGCTGTCAAAATTATTCATTTTTTTGTTTGTTTGTTGAACACAAAGTACAAAGTAGATCAGGGAAACTAGGAGCCTACCGTATTCAGAGCGCCGCCATTACTGTTTACAATGCGTGGAATGGTGCGCTGTGATTGGTTGAGCGGATATATCGCATTCTGCAGAGAAGTGACACTGGCGTATATTGCGGTTTGGAAAAAAAAGGGAGAAAACATGACAGAATAACACAGCGGATATCGCATTTTGCGTAAAATTAAAAAGTGACTTTTCAATACTGACCTGATACAATACTGATTTTGTCGGAAACTCTTTTTTTTATATTGGCGTTTATCGCGTTTTGGAACCAAACTCTTCAAATATTACTGTTGTATTGCTAAAATGTGAATATGAACTTGCTTTCTTTGCCGTATTTGAGGTCTGAAAAAATACAGACAGGGCATCTTTTCTGCAAATAAATGCAAATAGAAACAATATTTTTGTTAAATATAACAAAAATAATAATTTTACCTAAACATATGCCTATGGTAAATTCAGAAAAACAGAAAAGGTTTTTTGAAATGGTCTCTTAATTTTTCCGCAGCTTTTTTTATTTTCCCCTTTTTTAACCTGGGAGGAGAGAACAACAATAAACTACAGTATACTTTGATAGTTACTTCTTCTAGACAGCAATAGGGGGAAAAATGGGAATAAATAGGGCACAAACTGAGACTGTCTCAATACATATCAAGTCTACACAAAAGGAATGGTGTTTATATAATAAATAAACCAAACATGACGGAAAAAAATAGACGATGAGAGAAATGTTGAAACTTAGTCCATCAAAGTGACAAGTAAATATTTGTGCTCAAAATCCTCTAAAAAAATTTCACTGGATTCACAATATATTCATTAAGGTATAATATATTCACAAATTAAAATTTGTCAAATGAAAAAAAAAATGTAAATCTAATTTAAATAACGGATTAATTCCCAAAACAATTTTCATTAACATTTTTGCAGTACCTATAGGATTGAGCATAATTAATGAATATTTGAAGAGTTTGGTTCCAAAATGGAATGTAATCATGTTTTTATTGTTTTATTGTGTTATTTAACTGTATTTGTTCAGTTATTATGGCTTAAATCAAAACAAACGAACTGCTGTTCGATTGATATTAATTGGAATGCACAATAAAAAAAACATGATTTTTGAAAATGAAAATCAAATTAAGAAAACATCTAAGAAAGCTAAACCCCATGAGAGATCTTTTTAAAGTAGGACACACGCAGTTTCTGCCAATCTCATATTAATCTTGAGTACCTATACAGTAGTACTGCATATGTCGTATCTCCAAAGAGTATTTAGTTTGATCAAATTTATAAGAGAGACACAGCTGTACGATTATTTCCAGAAAAAGACGAGCTGCTGGAGGCAGGCAGGGGGGACGGAACTATAGCACGAGCACACAATACATCATCGCATTCCTTCGTGTTTTTTTGACCGCGCCATCTATCAGTTTCAAACGATCTCCAAATCCACGTTATAGCCATGTTTATATGTCATCCATCACTAAAATGCCTTGAACAAACAAACACACCTCAACTTCTCTCACTACCGCAAGAGTAACGAGCTGCAACTGCAGGCCCAAAGCGCAGCCAATCTTGATGCAGCGCAGCCAATCTTGATAAGCGGGTCTTCCTATTGGCACGTGGGCAGGCTCTTTCTTTCGCCTTGCCATGGGCGTGCTTTTCTGGGAGACTTGCCCAATAAAAGGAATAGGATCCCTGTTACGAAAAGTTAATAAAAAAAACTTTCCGAAAAAAGTTGGAGTGCTGGGGGAGTGTATCAAGCACAGAAATACTACCTCATAAGTCCAACTCGTTTTTTAACAAGTTGACCATGTTAAGCATGAGAAGCCAGCACATTCAACAGTGTAACGAAGTCAGAATGCATGAAATAGCATGTTACCCGATCTTTAAACACAAAATAAGTGTTAAACTTAAAACTTAAACTTTAAGCACAAAATCAAAATATATATACATCATATATATTAATGCAGTTCAGGTTATGGCAGCTTAACCGAACAGGATTAAAGAGACGTCATAACGTAAAAAAACTAACACATCTCATCTCAACTCAACTCAATTTATATAGCGCTTTTTACAATTTTCATTGTTACAAAGCAGCTGTACATGAGACATATTGACTATAAGCAAAACAATTAAAGTTATACCTGTAAAAACAAGAAAAAGGTGAGAACACAGAAGACAGACATACCCACATACAAAACACTCCACACACACAATATGCACACGTACTAACACACATAGACATAGACACACACACGGACATGCAGACACACGGACGCGCACGCACACACACACAGACAAGCAAGCACACACACACACACAGACAAGCACGCACACACACACACAGACAAGCACGCACGCACAGTGAAAGCACACGTTTAAGATAAAGGAGAGAGAAACACAGGTTAAATATTAAACAGACTATAAATTCCTATATGCAATATTAATTAAGTAAAACTTTAAAATTCTAAAGCAGCCCCCCGGCCAGGCAAAACAGTATGCAAACGGTGGCGGTGGAGACCCAAAACTGAGAAAAAAAACCTCAGGAGAACCCAGGCCCAACCAGGGGATTCCAGTTCCCCTCTGGCAAAAGCTGCTGCCTCTGCACAAGCTCGACAGTGCTTGCACAACAAGGCTAAATAAAAATAAATAAACTTACTAATAAGGTAAATAATAGTTTAAGATTATCATTAATAATCTAATAGCATTTTAAATTTTGTAGTGAAGATGTGTCAAGTCACCGCGTCCTTCTTTATCCAGCTCTATCATCTCAGCTCTTGTCAGGTCGCCGCTTCCAATTCTCCGCTCTACCATCAGGTCTGGGCATGAACTGCATCCTGCTCGCTGTGGTAACCTTGGAACAATGAGACAAGACTGGCTGAGAGTAGAGTACTGTTCTGCACTCTTTGATGCAACAAGTACATCAGTTGTGTTTCTGGTTCCGGTTGATCTAACTAATGCAGCCTAAACCCTCAGAGGATTTATATTATGGAAGTGTAGTGTATTAGTGTATGCAAGATTAAAAAGATGCGTCTTTAGTCTAGATTTAAACTGACAGAGTGTGTCTGCCTCCCGGACAGTGCAGGGAAGACTATTCCAAAGTTTACGCGCTAGATAGGAAAAGGATCACTTGATTTTGAAATTCTAGGTATTACCAACTGACAGGACGCCTGAGAGCGTAATGCACGTGAAGGACTGTAATACAAGAGGAGTTCACTTAAGTACTGAGGAGCTAAACCATGTAGGGCTTTATAGGTAATAAGCAAGATTTTAAAGTTAATGCGATGCTTTATAGGTAACCAGTGCAAGGTTGACAGAACCGGGCTAATATGTTCGAGTTCTCGAGTGTAAGAACTTGAGCTGCCGCGTTTTGGACCAGTTGGAGTTTTTGTAATAAGCCTGCAGGGCAACCACCTAACAGTGCATTACAGTAATCTAGTCTTGGTGTCATGAATGCATGAATTAACTTCTCTGCATCTGACATTGACAGCATATGATGTAGCTCAGATATATTCTTAAAATGGAAAAATGCAATTTTACAGGTGTTGGCGACGTGGCTCTCAAATGATAGATTACTATCAAATAGAACGCCAAGATTCTTAGCTGACAATGAGGGTTTTATGGAACATCCGTCAATAGTTGAGCAGTATTCTTGGTTGTTACGTATGGCGGTTTTCGATCCAGTAAGTAACACTTCTGTTTTGTCCAAGTTCAGTAATAAAGTGAAGTGAAGTGCAGTGAAGTGACCTATTTGTCAAGTATGGTGACCCATACCCGAAATGTGACCTTTGCATTTAACCCATCCAGAGATTAGTGAACACGCAAGTAGGGGTAAGGTGCCTTGCTCAAGGGCACCTCAGTCATTACCCGCCGGCCCTAAGGATCGAACCGGCAACCTTCTGGTCACGAGTCCGATTCTCTAACCATTAGGCCACGACTGCTAAAAAGTTGTTACTCATTATTCGATGGAACTGCTGTGTTTCATGAGGCTTCGAGGAAATATAAAGTTGAGTAACATCAGCATAACAGTGAAAGCTAACTCCGTGTCGCTTTATTATATCTCCTAGAGGTAACATGTCCATTTACATTTAGTCATTTAACAGACGCTTTTATCCAAAGCGACTTACAAGTTGGAAAAACAATGGAAGCAATTGGGTCAACATTAGGAAAACAAAAAGTAGAAGTCCAATAAAACATGTCTCACAAAGCCTACTACAGTGTACAGAGCTAAGTTTTTTTTATATATATACAGATAGAGTAGAAAAGATATAGAAATCAGAAATGATCGGTCAGGTGCTGACGAAAGATATGTGTTTTCAGACGATTCTTAAAGATGGCCACAGAATCTGCTGATCTTGTAGCAGCAGGCAGATCATTCCACAAATGTGGAACCGATCCAGAGAAGGTTCGTGAGAACGATTTTTTACCTTTTGGGGATGGCACCACAAGACGTTGTTCGTTGTGCTGGCAACCTGATCTGTGAAGTTTAGCTGATCATCGATCACCACTCCCAGGTTTCTGGCCATTCTGGAAGATGTGATGGTTGATGAGCCCAGTTGAATGGAGAAGTTGTGGAAGATCTTAGGGTCGGACGGGATTACAAGCAGTTCTGTTTTAGCAAGGTTCAGCTGCAGGTGATGGTCCTTCATTCAAAGTGAAATGTCACTCAGGCATGCTGAAATGCGTGCAGAAACAGTCGGATCATCAGGCTGAAATGACAGGTGGAGTTGTGTATCATCCGCATAGCAGTGATAGGAAAAGCCATGTTTCCGACTGACAGAGCCAAGGGATGTCATGTATACAGAAAAGAGCAACGGCCCAAGCACTGAGCCCTGAGGCACCCCTGTATCGAGATGTTGGGACTCAGAGACCTCACCTCTCCAGGATACTCTAAATGGCCTACCTGAGAGGTAAGACCTGAACCATTGTAGCACCATTCCGGAGACGCCCATAGCCTTGAGGGTCGACAGGAGGATGTGGTGGTTAATGGTGTCAAAGGCGGCAGATAGATCCAGTAGGATGAGTTTGAGGTGGCCCTTGCCAGTCTCAGGGCTTCAATGACAGAGAGGAGCGCAGTCTCAGTGGAATGACTGCTCTTGAAACCTGACTGGTTGCTGTCCAGGAGGTTGTTCTGTGTGAGAAAGGAGGAGAGCTGGTTACATACAACACGCTCAAGAGTTTTAGCAATGCAGGGGAGGAGAGATACCGGTCTGTAGTCATCTAACAGTGCAGGATTAAGAGTGGGTTTCTTCAGTAGTGGGGTAACGCAGGCTTCTTTGAAGACTGCGGGAAATGTACCAATGGTGAGAGACGAGTTGATAATGTGGGTCAGAGTGGGAACAACCGATGGAGAGATGGCCTGGAGGAGATGAGTGGGGATGGGATCTAGCGGGCAGGTCATTGGGTGGTTCGAAGACATGACCTTGGAAACATCATCTTCAGATAGGAGGGAGAAAGAGGGGAGCGAGCATATGTCGGGGGTTTGGGCGTGATCAAGAGGCAGCGGCGCAGAAAAGTGACTGCTGATGGTGGTAGTTTTCTTTACGAAGAAAAAGCAAAATCATCAGCTGTTAAGTCCGATGCAGGTGAGGGGGAAGGCAGGCAAAGAAGAGCAGAGAAGGTTTTAAAGAGAGTACGAGAGTCAGGCGAGTTGTTGATTTTAGCATGGTAGTACTGAGTTTTCGCAAAGGAGACATCAGCAGAGAAAGAAGAGAGGAGAGACTGATAGAGGCGCGATGCTCGCGGAGAACATCAGATAACCAGGGGGCAGAAGGGGATGCACAAGATGGCCTAGATGTAAGGGGGCATAAGCTGTCTAAGCAGGAGGTAAGTGTGGAGCAAAGAGTGTCGGTGATAGTATCCAAGAGAGAGAGCTGTTCGGAGGGAGGGAGCGTGGCGGAGATCGCAGAGGATAAGCGGGAGGGAGAGAGTGTACTTAGGTTGCGTCGGAATGTGACCAGTGGGGAGGCATGTGTAGTGTCTGGGGAAGTTAGGTCGATGAGGAAATGATCTGACATGTGCAGCGAGGTGACCTGGGAGTGATGAGTGGAGTAGTAGCGTGTGTAGATAAGATCTAGTTGATTACCAGACTTATGAGTTGCTGAAGTGGGGACTCGCTTGAGGTCAAATGATGCAGTCAGGTTGTTGAAGTCGGCAGCCTGCGGTTTTTCAAGGTGGATATTGAAGTCTCCAAGAACCACCAGAGGAGTACCATCCTCGGGGAAGGATGACAGAAGCGTGTCCAACTCCTCCAAGAAATGTCCAAGCTGAACTGGGGGACGATAGATAACTATAACATGAGTTTTAACAGGGTGGATTACAGTAACAGCATGTGACTCGAATGAGATGTTGTCACATGAGGGTGCCAGCTGTTTAAATTTCCAGTCGTTAGGGATAAGTAGACCGGTTCCTCCACCCCTCCCTGATATGAGTGGGCTGTGGGAGAAAGTGTAGTTATTAGAGAGGGCAGCCGGTGTGGCACTGTCCTCTGGCTTGATCCAGGTTTCAGTAAGTGCTAAAAGAGAAAGACCAGAATGTTTAGCAATAGCTGTGATGAAATCTGCTTTGTTTACAGCAGATTGGCAGTTACTACCAAACTCAAGCGGGGAAACAAGGAATATACAAAACAAATGACAAGAAACGAATAAATAAAGTGCAATAGTCGAAGTGCAAAAACGTAATACTCAAGTGCCTTGTCGGTGTCCTTGCTCGGTGGAGTCGCACAGGTAGAGTCGCTGTTCTTTACGCTCTTCGGTCTTCACGCGATGAGGGCTGCACGCGGTGGTTAATCGCACTTAAATACCCGTTTTAATCACGCAATTTAATTCAGCAGGACACGCCTTCAAAATGAGCATGAGAACAAACGCAACTTCGACACGTGACACGGCAGTAGTAAACAAAGCAACGATACTGCATTTAAACTCAATAAGACAATATTAATCAATTACACTTACACCCTTCTGTTGACTTCTGCTGCAAAATGCTTCTCCCACTAACTGGGCCGAGAGCACAGTTTAAATACCCTACCTGGCGTTGGACACACCTTCAAAATCTCACAATAACAAGCGAAATCAGCACGAGAACAAACGTGACTTCGACACGTGACACGGCGGTAGTAAACAAAGCAACGACACTGCGTTTAAACTCAATAAGACAATATTAATCAATTACACTTACACACTTCTGTTGACTTCTGCTGCAAAATGCGAACTCCCTTCTCCATGTATAATGCGAAGAGCAGAGGCCCTAAGACTGAGCCCTGTGGTACACCGTACTGGACTTGCGATTTGCGTGACACCTCATTGTTTATTGCTACAAATTGAAAACGGTCGGATAAATAAGATTTAAACCATTTCAAAGCTATTCCCTTAATGCCAATGTAATTTTCGAGTCTGTGGTCAATGGTGTCGAATGCAGCACTAAGGTCTAGCAGCACATAATATAAGCACATAATAGTTCTGCAATATAGCCTACCACAATATACCTTGACACCTCTAGTGCATATCAAACATATCAAAGTCTGTAACAAAAAGTCATTAACAAACTATGCAAGGAGCCACATTATCTTTCTGTACATCAAAAGCAAATAATTTATCATTAATCATTATTTATCCCATGAACTTCTTAAAAGAAACATGTGAGATGACCCTCCTGAGCTACGAAAGAGCCATCTTTGAGCAATATTTTGGGTTTCCATACAGCTGGTTAAGGGTCAGTATATAAAGTCTTAGGTGTAGGCAAGCCTGTAGGCAAGGTGTAGGTAGTCCTGAACCTCATGTAGAATCAGACTTTCTCCAGCATAAACTTTAGTGAAATCAGAGCTGGTTAACATTCCACATGAGATCTCAGTCCAGAGTCCGTCAGTCTCTAAGCTCTCAGGTTTAAGATAAGACTCAACATCAGTCCTTTGAGTTGAGGCTCTCTCTCTGACTTTCCTACAGTTAAGGTCTGAACTGGTTGAAAGTGGAATAATGGTATTGCAAGTAAGTGAGTGTGTTTATCTCTTTCTGCCTCTCTGTAGACTCAAATCACGACCCACTTATATTCACCATACCAACAGAGCCGGTTCTCACCAGAGAGATTCTGCCAGAGCATATCACAATGCCCAACTTCACCTCAGTCATCCTCCCAGTACCCTCCTGTGAGTAATCAGAGCTCACATAGCCAAACTGTCAGTTTAAAGGAACAGAGTTTGAGCTTTTTTGTGTTCCTAATGCTCACTTTGTTGAGCAATGGAAAGGTCATGGGTTCAATCTCAGGGATCACACATACAGTGCTGATAAAATGTATAGATTGAATGCACTGTAAGTCACCCTTGATAAAAGCATCTGCCAAATGCATTATGTAAATGTACTTAGTTTAAAAGACGTTTTATTATTAATGTAACTTTTTGCCTGTTCTGTTTTGACCCCAACAGCTCTACCCGAAGAGCCTTTGCTACCCACACATGCTGTGCCTGAGGTCTTCACACATGGACAACTGGCAGACATGCCAAGAGAAATGGCCAACAGTCTCGCCATCCCAACTGTCCACACATGCCTTTAACCACAGTTACTGAACAGTGACAGTCACATACACACACTGGAAAATGTCCTACGGTATACTGTAAACCCAACACACTCACCAACACTGATATACACATGTGCAGACAGACACTAAAAATAGAAACCCACTGTTATGTACACAATAGAAATGAAATTCAACTTTATTTAAACTGTAAAACATTTCAAATATTTCAATCTAAGCAATACATTTAATTACACATAAAGAAGGTTGTGTGATGCCCTAACAGTGTGAATATTTTACATTGAGTGAAAAATTAACAGACAATAAAGTTTTTACGCAATATAAAATACTTCCTAATGAGATCACTGGTTGATGATTGTCTAATTTATTGGATGGTGGTGACATGGCAGGGGAGCGTGCATAAACATCAAAATACAACAAATATCATGGGTTCATGGTTCAATCTGATACCACGTCACATGTGATCAGGAACGGTTTGACTATATGTTTACAAAAGACTGTCTGATTTCTTCACTTTTTAAAATATCACTGAGGAATGGTCTGTTTGCCTAAATATAGTGTGCCATAAATAAAATCTATCTCACTCGTTAAAAAAACAGTAAACAGAGGAATATACTTTTTTTGTATTGTTGCTTATTTTAGACTTATATTTAACATTAAGAATTTCTTTATCGAGATATTTTCTTTGATTTCGAAATTTGTCTTATGCTAATATTTTCCTAATCCTACAGGATAAATAGCATTTCCACTCTCAAAAAGTCTCAACCGTAACACAAAACAATGCATTAACACAAAACAATGCATTAACACAAACAAACACCAGAGGGCGCCGAACGCCTACCGACGCCTATTCAGACTGCCTATGCTTACCTCTTGACGGCAATGCAAATGCAGTAAAATGCTTTTCCTTTATATGATTTAAGACCTTTTTCTTGTCTGACCGGGTTATACATTTACAACAAGGTATGAGGCGATTTGAAAGCTGTGTTTACACCATACAAAGAATTAAAAAATAATTTGTACAGCTTGTAAAGGACTTTATACACATTTTATGAGCAACCCACTTTAGCAAGAAATATTAGCATTTAAATAGCTGTTTTTAACCTACACACACGTTGGAACAAAATACAACAACATTTAGAACTAAATCGAAATGTTAAACCATACATAGGCCTATATTTTCAATTTTAGCTAAACTGCGACGCTCGTCAAAGTCACTTTCTACTTAGCCGTCCAATTACAGTTAATGAGAGGCGGGGCAAATACCACACCGACCAATCGACATGCTTATTGTACGCAAGATCGCTGCTTTGGAGTTAATATTATTTGCTAACATTGATATCGCTTAGGTGTTTACATTTTCATATCCAGAAAACAATCAGCAAAATCAAATACTAGTAACACACACATTACTTCCGGGCATATTCCGTATTATAGCAACCAAAGCGTATCGGCTGAAAAAACATTTTGCGCACACATGGCCAAAGAGCATGTTAAAATGAACACCCGTAATGGTTCTACCTGACTCATCATCTGAACAGCACAGAGAGTGGGTCAGTCCATACATTAATACAGTAATGGAAGAAGAAACATTTGCACCCTTGGCAACAGTAGCCACAGCGATATCTGTCAAAACTAAAAACAGCTTGTTAACCCGTATTCAACAAGACCTCTTTTGTCTCTCGACCTCTTATAGGCAAAACAATGATTTCATGAAGCCATACACTAAGCAAAACAAAGCGTAACTAGCGAACTATATGCTCCAATTCAATTGCGTCAAGTTCAAACTATTTAATGTTTACCTCTAGAGACAAGTCTTATTGAAAGTCAAAGACACCACAATATAAGATTGAATTGGAGTATTATTAAAAGAATGTATAAGTTAATAGGAACAATGCATGTTAAATGACAGCCCTAGTCATCCCAACCTACTTGAGTTTTACATAGGTGTGACATCAAAAGATTACTTAATTAAACTACTGAGTTTTATATAAAGTGTGTCCACTAAGTTCGTTTATATTCATTCTTGGCCAACGAATATAGATGCAAAACAAGCAGAGCAGAAGCAGACTAGAAACCATTTTGCTTACTTCAAGTGAAGTGACTGGTGGTGCGGTGGCGACAGGCCGGAAGTGCGTCATACGTAGAGCACATGGGTGGAGTTCTGGGGAGGCTCTGCAAGTTTGCTTATATCTAATTTGAGCTGAATAGTTTTTTTTTACTTTATTTAACTTTATCATCAACGCCTGCATATTTTTTTCTACAATGAACGGTTATGAATAAATATGTAACTTAAATTAAAAGAATTCTACGTAATACAATTATGGATAAATAATGGATAGGCCTAATTAGACCTTCCCAGTTGTGCTACCATGATGAGTACGAATATTGTACTTGCATATATACTATTGTCATTCCACTTCAAACGTATAGGCTATATTTTAACACTAATAAAGTGCACTAGACCCTCAGGCAGAAATAATTTGGATCTTCAATATCAAGCCTGTCAATGAAGCAATGAATATCAAGCAATGAATCCAAACCATTCAGTTTAACTTAGGCTATATATGCCTTTCTTAAATAGGCCTATCCAAATCATCGTATTATTGCGTGCCCTACTTGAGTACAACGGTGGAATAAAATAGTTTATCTTTTATTGTCTTGGTTTATTTTGTGTTTTTCTAAGAATAAACCACAGCTTTGATTCAAGGAAATAGAGATCTCTCTCTTCTTCAGGGCGGCTGACCGGTGCTGAAAAGCTGTTCATCATTCTCCAAGAACTATCCAGCTGGCTGCTTTTCACTCTTTCTCAGTGCTCTGGCCTTTTCCATGCTGCTTTAGTCCGTCTTTGCTGTCATCGGAAAAAGGAGTGAATAAATGACAAACCACACAGTCTACTTAAGCACAAATCGGGTCTTTCAGAGAGCCCGTCGCACTTATTGACTCAAAGGCATGCGTCTTTAAGACCTGTAAGGTTGCTTTTTATTTGGATGTACAACTTGTAACAAGTCAGTGACATTATTACTTTTGATATCACATGGATATTAAAATGTTAATGAACAGCTCTTGAAATAAGTACAAAACAGCTTAATTACTTAAAATGTAATTTTGTCCAAAATGACTTACAACTGGTACAAGGTAAAAGAACAAAACTTATTATTTACTTGCGTGTTCATTATTTTAGCAAACAAAGGTTAATTGAAAAGAAAATACAGTTTATTGCAGTATTTTCAGATTGGTCTTTGAAAGACACCTGTAATAGTATTGAAGTTTTCATATCGTAATTGCAAAGAAATTAGGGAGGCTGACTAGACAGCTTCCCCTATTTCTCAATTTCCTGTTTTCACACCAAAATTCCCATATCACACAGGCCATGTGTGTCATATTTCTTCAATAAAAGTGTTAGACCCAGACTGTTAATGACTATCCGTATGAACTAATGGTCATGAATCAACCAGACATTAGTCAGTAGCTCAATAAAAAAACAAGTAAAGAATATACATTACATAATATACAAATATAAATCATTTAAATGTGATTAAAAAGGTTCAAATTTTAAACATCAAAATACTGAAAAAATATTTTCTGCCTCATTTAAATATCTTTGGGATAGTACAGTTACAGTATATTTTAGATTAATTGTTTACACAGTATCCGAATGGGATGTGCTTGGGCTTTTCTAACCAACTGTGTAATTTAAGTTACATAACTCATTTATGTTTATTCTGAGTTTACATGAAACCAATTTCAGTAAGTTCCTATTCCAGTAGCTGAAAGGTGCAGATAAATTTATATGTGCAGATGTTTCAGGGGGACTAAAGGGCAAAAGACAAACACATATCTTGTTTCAGTAGTTCCAACAAATGCTGATTGTTAATCAAAATGGAGATCAAAAGCAACTGTGCTTGTGGAAAACTTTGGACACACGATCCATCTTCGGCTTGTGTACATCTTCAGCTGTCGTGCTGTACTTAACTGGATTGAGTCATCTGTCCTGGCTTTTGCATCTTTATCCAGGTGTTCGCAGAAGGCTCACAGCATGTACGTAGATAATATTTTAAAGCCAAAAAATGTTTGGGAGATTAGATTAGAAACAGACTATTTTGCTCATTTAAAAAAAAAATTTGTAAAACCTGTGGTGGCTGATAAAGCATGTATTCTGGGGGTTTGTTATGTAGCCTATGTGTTGGTTTTATATGAAGCACTTTAATGTAAGAGCATTACTGTGCATATTTGTGTGTTTGTTGCTTGGCTTTATTTTATTCTGAAATTTTCATTTAGTGTGTTTTAGATATTTTCAACCCTGAAAAAAATGTTAATTTAGAGAATAAATGGTATGTAAATGTAACCTTTTATAGAAAATATGAACAGAAAAGCAATGTGCACCTTTTCATTTATTGTCCTTTAAAGACAATTTGTTGCATAACAATGCAAGTTTATTTTAAGACTTTCTTATCTAATTTAATTATTGATTCATAATAAATCTGGCATCACCCTTCCCATCTTTAGTTTCCTTTCTGAACTGTGTTACATACTAAATCAGTCATATTCATCAGAAAGGGCTGTTTGTTCTGCGTGAATGGAGGACCATGAGATCATTACGATGTTTTACAGTAAATTAAAGTAAAGTAAAATAAAAAAGATTTATTGAGTAGAAGCTAGTGCATTTCATATAGTAATATTGAACTTTTCATGAATCCTCATTGAAGTTATATAATTTTATTTTATAGATTTTTCTTGGTGTCAGATGCCACATTGCTGAAAAATTTCACTCATTCTACACTTGGACAGTAAAATCTGGCTTCAATTTAATAGACCTATAAATAGTGTTTAGCTTCTATATAGAAGTGAGTACATCAAAACAATTTCCCAAAAGTTAAAACAACACATGGTTTAAGAGACAGCTGGGAAAATTGATGTGTCTCTTTCTGTATACTTCAATCAAAGACAATGTGGATGGTTAGGCCTCCTAAAGCCCGTCATATTAAAGACTACACACTGACATCACAGCGGTGAGAGTACAGTCACCGTGGCTAGCAGAAGATGCCAAGCTAGAGAGATGTTAAAAGATGACCCGAAGTCAAGCAGCCCAGAACCACAGAAACCATAGTGGACTTGGACACTATCATGAGTCTCTGCTGGTGCCAGGAAAAGACAGGGACCAGAGCACACAGACAAAGACAGAATGGTTAAGTTGTAGCCTGGTTTGCCTTTTATTAAACTCTGCTGAACCATGTCATAAACAGCTCTGCTCTGAAGATATCCTTCATTCTTAACACCCAGCCCACAATAACACAAATATCACTTTGTGAAAGTCAACTTTAAAATGTAGATCTCTGAATTAATGTAACATTTTGTGCAGGGACCTAAATAACAATGTCATGTGATGACAAATGAAAGCCACCTTTCTAGACTTAGAGCAGTAAATTCAAAGGATGATGTTTGCACTGAAGAAATAATAAAGGCAAAAGACTTCAAAACACAACAAGACTCTTCTCTCTGTTTATAATGGCAGGGTAGCCGTTTTTGCCGTCCTTGTCTGGCTCCTGTCATAACTGACAGCATCTTCTACTGTAAAATGAATTTATGACAGGAAAGCCGTTTGCTTAACTGAAGCATGCCCACAGTTATGACCCACATTAAACAGCAAAAAAAGAATGTTGTTTTAAAGGTCCAGTGTGTCATTTTTTTGGAGGATTTATTGACAGAAATGCAATTTAACATACATAACTGTCATGATCCGGTCCCTCTTGTCCAGAGTTTCCTAGTTTTGTGGACAGGGTCATGACAGTACCATGTCTTGTGTGTGTGTTATGTCTTGTGTGGAGACACATGGCTTTTTGTTATGACATTGCGCCACGTGTCTTCTTGTCTCGTGCTTTGGCCCCACCCCTTTGTTGCCTCGTCATTGTCCCATTAGTGTTTCATTCCCCTCACCTGCCCCATGCAATCTTCCCGTTAGTGTTGATTCTCCTCACCTGCCCCTTGTTAACTTCCCTCTTTATTAGTGTTCCCTATTTGTAGCCCCAGTTCTCATTGTCCCTTGTCGGTTCATTGTCATACCTTACCCTGCGTTACCCTCCTGGATGTTTTTGGATGACCTTTTTTCCTGTTTTCTGTGCCCAGCCGTGTCTTGGACTTATTATTTATCATTTTTGGACCTTGTTTGTTTTTGCCCCCTTGTGGGAAGTTTAGTTTGAGTTCTGTTTTGTTAATCGCGTTTCCCCATCGTGGGTTTTTGTGTGTTTAAATAAAACCTCTATTAACCCTTTGCCTGCTGTCTGGGTTCTCTGTCCTCCCCGTGGCCGTGATACATGTCTATATAATATACATAACTATACAGAGGTGTATAAAGACCTTGCATAATGAAGCGTTATGTTTTTATTACCTTAGAATGATTTCTACATACACCGCAGGTCCCCTTACATGAAATTCACCATGTTGTTTCTACAGAAGCTCTAAACGGACAAACTGCTCTACAGAGCGTGTTTCGTAAATAAGTTATCTCCTTCAGCAAAGAAGCGAAAACACGACAACATCTTCGTTCTGTGAGAGCCGCGGTAGTGCTATGAAAGAGAGGGGTGGAGTGAGCCGTTAGTTGCAATTCGTTACCTCACCACTAGACGCCGCTAAAATCTCCATATTGCTCCTTTAAAGGGGAAAAGTGGTGAAATATCATTCTTGCCTGTTATTGGATGAGAAAACAGGTAGCTGTAATCTGTTTTTCGTTAGCTTAGTTATATAAACAGACAGCATAATTGCTACTCTTTAATTTAAAAAAACATTTTTGTTTTTATTAAGCAAACCCAAAATGGGTTGAATGGAGAAAACAAATGTGATTACTTGTATATACAGCATAAATGAAGAAGTAAAGCAACATGTGTTTATGATAATGTCCTGAGTTGATTATTAGTCATTAAAACCAAAATGTGAGAAATACTTGAGCTTTGATATCATAAAATAATGCTTTTATCCAAGTGAGCTGAGAGAGTGAATGTGAATGAGAGAGAAACATTTTGTGATTATATTAGTACAAATAACAAGATGGTAATAGTTTATTATCCTCATTTAATCCCTTGTCATTCCATTCCTTTAATGCACATCCGGTTTTAACAATAGCTAAAACTATCTGTCTTAAAGAGCTTTTTCTAATTATATATGTGTCTGAGATTTTATGAGATGGAACTGGCAATACGCACATCACAGCACGTACTGTAACTCCAGATTTCACACACTGTGTGCAACTATCACAGCCTACTTAGAGTGTCTCAAGTGCATTGTCAATGCTGCTTCAGAGAAGAAATTCTCGAACACATCTTTGGACGTCCCATTTGACTGTGTTCCTTGAATGAATATGTCTTTTGGCCAGTTTGTCCAGAGGAACACTATAAATTATAAAAACAGAGCAGTGTTATTGGCAACACAGGGGCAGTTATGTTTGATCCGACATGGCTAGAACGTGTGTTCAGTGTCTTCCTAATGTTTTCACCAGGCCATTCACAACACCGTTTATGCACTTAATGTATGGACTTGGCAGACACTTTTACCCAACATGATTTACTGTGCATATAAAGTATGCATTTTATATGTGCAGTCAATTTTGTAACATTTGTGTTGGCAGACACACGTGAATGCAAAATGATGATTGAGCCTTAAAGGTCCAGTGTATGAAATTTAGCGGCATCTAGCGGTGAGGTTGGGAATTGCAACCAACGGCTCACTCCCCCTTCCCTTTCGAAGCACTACGGTGGCTGACACAGGACTAAGATGTCGTCACGTTTTTGCTTCTTTGCCGAAGGAGATTACGTATTTATGAAATGCGCTCTGTAGAGCAGTTTGTCCATTTCAACAACATGGTGAATTCCATGCAAGGGGACCCGTGGTGTATGTAGATTACAGAAATAGCTCATTTTAAAGTAATAAAAACATAACGCTTCATTATGTAAGGCCTTAATACACCTCTGAAGACATAGTAATATTGCATTTCTGCCAGTAGATCCTCCAAAAAATTACACACATCACCTTTAAAAGAACAGTTCACCCAAAATGAAAATTCTTACATCATTTTGTCAATCCAAACCTGTAAAACTTTCTTTCTTCTGAGCAGACGAAAGGTGATGTTTTGTGGCAATAAAATGGAAGTCCATGGGGGTTAGGGTGGTAATGTTTTTGGTTGCCAACATTCTTCAAAATATCTTCTTTTGTGTTCTGCAGAAGAAAGAAACACATACAGGTTCGGAACGACATGAAAGTGAGCAAACAATAAAAAATCCTATTTGCTTGAAATATCATATACTGTACTAGTACATGGCCAAATCTGTAGCTTTATGCACTACATTTCTAATACATTTACTGATTCATCAATGTAGTGAATTTGAAGATGAATAACCTTCCTGCAACCTCCAGCTCATATTCTCAATCTCTTCTGCACGTACACGCTCTCACACCTGATGAGGCAGTTTAGGGGGTGAGTCTTGGCATGATACTTTGGCTTCACTTGAGGTCTTCAGCACACCTGATTACATACAGAGCAACCCCAGAGGAAGAAATGTGCACCAGCAAAGAGGCCACAGGCGAGGAGAGTACTTTTCCACTCAGGCTGTTTCAGCTAGGTTCTTAAAGACCAAATTGCTACTAAGAATTAACATAAAATAATATAGAATAAATATGCGAACATAGTTAATACATAAAAGCCTTTCTTGTTCAAATGATACATATTGTTTGCACATGCACAGTACATATATTTTTTTGTTTGTTTCTGTCACGACTGGTGATGTGGAAGAACCCAAATGCAGGCAGGCAGTGAAGGGGTTAACACAAGACTTTAATATATATAAAACACAAAACAAAAACCCACGATGGGGAAAAACTCAATACAATAAGAAAATCAAACAAGTAACAGGGACGTAACCTGACTAAACACTGGACTCACAAAAACTTAGACAAGGATTAACTAAACTAACACTTACTAATGGACGAAACAGCGGGAAACAGGAACAGGCGAAAAAGCTGGACATGACACGAATAACACAACGTACTGGAAACACACGGCACATAGCAAACACATACAATGACCGAACACAGGACAATGAAACATGAGGGTATTATATAGGGTAAGACAAACGAGGGATAACGACATGGGGCAGGTGTGGGTAATGAAACACTCAGGGAAGGATAACGAGGAAACGAGAGGAATGGGGTCAATGACAAGACACTGGAGAGAACGTACACTATTGTCAAATGGACAATAATATGTTTCTCTCCACACATAACCAAAGACTTTGTCATGGCTCTGCTACAGGACCAAGTAGCAAGTGGGCCTGGACACAAGACTGGACACAGGACTGGACACCCGACTGGACACCGGACTGGACGCCGGCTGCACTGGACAGCACGTTCCCCCGTGACGCTCCTTCCTCCTTCTCCGCACCGCCGGGTCTGCAGCCATCTTTGGCGAACCCGTGGGGACCGGAGGTAGTTCAGCGTTGGGGGAACCCCCAGACGTCGTCCCCGAGTCCTTCCCTCCCCACTCGCCACGGTCGCCGCCAGGAGAACCGAGAACCGTGGAGCTCCAGCCAGAGGGTACTGAGTCCCCCCGGGCAGCGGCAGCCAGGACGAGACCCCCCGGGAGGCTCGACCGTGGAGCGGAAGTTCCAAATGGAACCCCACTCCCGGGATCATCCCGGTTGGCCACGTACCTGACCATATCCGAGAACCCGAGAGGAGCCAGCAGCCTCTTCTCCGGCGGTGTGAGGCGCCGGGTGAGGCAGCAGTTGAAGATCGTCTTCAACTCCGCGTCATTGAACCCAGTCGCCTCAGCCACCGCCGAGAATGCTCTGGCGAACTCCCGGTCCCCAAAACTCCCCTGACGGAACCCCAGTAGCAAGTGGGCTAGGCCGGATCGGGGAGACAACGCCTTGCCGTCCTTGAGAGCCGCCTGCTGGGTTCGTTTGGGTTCGGTCATTCTGTCACGACTGGTGATGTGGAAGAACCCAAATGCAGGCAGGCAGTGAAGGGGTTAACACAAGACTTTAATATATATAAAACACAAAACAAAAACCCACGATGGGGAAAAACTCAATACAATAAGAAAATCAAACAAGTAACAGGGACGTAACCTGACTAAACACTGGACTCACAAAAACTTAGACAAGGATTAACTAAACTAACACTTACTAATGGACGAAACAGCGGGAAACAGGAACAGGCGAAAAAGCTGGACATGACACGAATAACACAACGTACTGGAAACACACGGCACATAGCAAACACATGCTTGTGTCATGCCAACACTATCTCAGAACTATTACGCAAGGTGGCTATACACCTGTATTTATATGATCTAATGCGTAACTTGTGGTATTATCAGCTTTCACCCCAGTGACGTTAGGTTTAGGTGAGGAGCTTTGTTTTTGCTTTTTTATTTATGTATGATTCACATCGCACAGATTCAGACAAAATCGTCAACCCAGAAAAACACACATTCCACAAAAACACATATCTGTTATTTTTGTTTCTCTTCCAAAATAAAAACAAGAATACTAAATCTCGGTCCAATCTAAAGCAGTAAAAGATGAATGTCAGCACACCCTGTCCTAGAGCCAGCAAAGAGGATTTACTGCAAGCATCCTCATCTCTCTCCAGAGAACTGATAACCGGGACTTACTGTTGTGGAAAAATAAAGCTTTCTGTGGAACACGAGTAAATCAAAATTCAAAGGGGGCAAGGATGGGGAAACGTCTCAGATTCGTTCCACGGCGTATGTTAGATATGAATGTTTAGTGCGAACTGCCGTCTGTCCCGTGTTTCTTCTCTCTGGCTGAACATGTTGCTTAGTCCAAGAAGGCAAATTTTGGCTGGAAGCGCAGCCGTTGGCTCCTCCTTTGTGCCTGTACGTCAGCAGCCCGTTCAGTGACTCTCTGCCCATGTCAGATGGGTGGGTTTTGTTCCCCAGGGAATTAGAAATATGAATCAACAAAGTTGTGGCGCTTGAGCCCCTTTAAGAACCAACGTCTGCAACGACCAAAACAAGGCCACAGACGTCAAAACACACCATATATAAAGATAATTTATGGTTCGGTGAGACGACTCCAGTTTCACCTCTTGAAGTCATTTGCTTTATCTAACTATATGCTGTTGAACAAATAAAACAATCCACCGCCTACACGGTTAAAATGAGTAAATTACAGCTTGAGGGAATGGAAAACCATGTTCTGTGTGTTTGAAGCCACTTGAATAGGGAGGGAGCGATCCTACTGTAAATCAAACCACACTCCTCAATACAAATTTGGTATGGAGTTAAACTTGTTAAATACATCAGTGATGTTTCAGGTGTTTTGAAAATGAACCAAACCTTAAAGATGACAGCGCAGAAGGTCTATGGAGAGCAAGTAAACTTTGGTCCCTCCGGTCTGGGAGAGAAACCTTTCCGATCACTGTATTACGCATGTGCCGTGGTTTCGCAAACATTGCAAGCTTATCAAAAATATAACAGAGCACATTAGCTCAACCGAGTGGCATTTGTGTTGGCAAGAGGCGCTACGCTGCACAGACCACGTCACGAGTGCACAATCGGTGATATGAGAACATTTGATGATAATTCTTGGAATATTATAAAGTCATGAAAAAGAGGGTATTTCTCATGAATCATTGAACAGTGATGTCATACACTAAGCGTGAGAATTTTTAAAACTCAACACACAAATAATACTTGCCTTACATACTATGTTTAGGGCACTTACGTACTATGATGTGCATTCTTTGAAGATTGTGAGGTGGCTAATACAGACATTTATAAGGATTTCAAGGCACAGCTATCATTTTTTACATTGACTATAATTCTACACACACTATAATGGGCCTTAAAAGAAACCCATACCAAAGATCTCTTACAGTCAATCCTGCAGACGCCAACATAATCTTCTGAGGATCTTAAGAGCATATGGTGGCAATAAAAGGCCTGACATCTATCAAACAGCACCTAAGAACAAGCCACCAGACCATCACTGGTACAAAAACATCTCTTGTTGGTTTAACCCTTTAAAAGCAGCGTGGGTCGTGTACGCTAAACCTGTGGTTAAATGAGAAATGCAAATCTTAGGAAAATGTGTCTTTCAAAAAGTAACTATAAACCACAGACATTATTTGGAGTAATTCACAGCTGAGAATGACCCAAAGTCATTCAAATCGCAGTCTGCGTTTGGTCTTAAATATACAATTCTGTCACCGTTGTCATTTCATAATACCGCTTTTCCAGAACCTTCGATCTATGCTCCTTTCTGGTGAACCAAGCTTGAACTTCACCAGACCTCCTGAGAGCGTCACAAAATTAAAGAAACAGTTGAATCTCTTTCCCGAGAATTTAACTAACCATGTTCGGAATATTGTGCTGATGTATCTCATCCCACATGACCTGGTTTTTACCAGAAAGAATGATTCACAAAGTTAATTTCCATTAGCACGTTCTCAACCATTACCTGACCTTTCCATCCATCCTCTCATTCTCCAGATCTCATCTATTCTCTTTAATCTTAATCTAGTGGTTTTCCTAATGTTAGATCTGGTCTTTCTCACTTTCTCACTGCCAAACCATCAATCTTGTTTTTTATATACAGCCGCAGAAAAAAATAAGAGACCATTTCAGAGACTGTTTTTCTGATTTTAGGTATGTGTTTTGGTAAAATGGACATTTTTGTTTCATTCTGTGAACTACTAATATTTCTCCCAAATTTCAAATAAAAATATTGTTTCTATTTGCATTTATTTTCAGAAAATGAAAACTGGAGAAACAGGTCAAAATAACAGAAAAGATGCTCTGTATTTTTTCAGACCTCAAATACTGTAAACAAACACGTTCATATTCACTTTTAAGCATACAACAGTAATGTATTTAGGAGAATATAACCTGAATTTTTATCACAGTTTTCATGTGTCTTGTCATGCTGTCAGTCTTTTACATTGCTGTTGGATGACTTTATGTCACTCCTGAGGTTTGGTTTTATTGAAATTCAACAGACACTGGACCGGAACGGCCACAATACATCTAGAAATGCTGATTTGGAATAAAAAATCATCTATTCATTTTTTCTGCGGCTGTATATTAAAAACAAAACCTTTCAAGTTTGCATATATTATGCAGTTTGGTTTTTGTTTTAATTACAAAAAACATTATATTTAGTTTTTATGGGTTATATATTGTTTTTATTTTATGGGTTGTTTTCAACTCATGGTTGGGTAAAATATGCACAGAACCAACCATTGGGTTATAAATTAACCTACGCGTTTTTAGACTGTTTCGGTTTTTGAAAATAAGCACAGGCTTGGCCATCAAACGCTCCTTATCTAAGAAGCTTCATGTAAACAGATGCAAGTCCTGCTATAACTCAACTCTTTCTCTCTCGCACGCATACAGTAAAATCTAGCGGGCTCTTGTTTCCTGCAGGATTTCTAAATGTCATTGAGTTCTGTGATCTTAAAGTGACCAAAGCTACGAACAGACTTGTTCTGCTTACATACACAGACGTTCGGCTAGATAGTTTCCACCATGCAAAGCGGCGAGCTGATTAACAAAACACGTGAAATAAATGAAGCCCGTGAGTCATCCTGAGACATTTTCCAAGTGTCAAGACATAAAATGGATAAAATAATTGCATGTGTCTTTAAAAAGTATCTGGATTCTTGTTTCAACCCGTCATGGTAGATAAAAGTAGGGCACTGCAGATAGAGTGAAAGAAAAGGGATCTGTCACATATATTTCTATAATGAATAAGGGGACATACATTTACATTTATTCACGAAGCAAACGCTTTTATTCAAATCAGAGAGCATTTAACATTTGGTCAGTGAGCTAAATTTAAGCACAGTCTACAAAGCCATGTTTACAAGAAGAACCAAAGTTAAAGCTAGGGAAAGATAAAATACTTTTGAATATAAATATAAACAGGGTAAGATTGTGGAAAATCTGACAGTTAGAGGTTGGTCATTTGAGTATGGAACAGGTGTGTGTTTGTATATTTAACCCCCTTTTTTCTGTCATCATTTACTCTCCCTCTTGTCATTTTAAACCTGTATGACTTTCATTCTCCTGCAAAACACGACAGATATTTGGAAGAATGTTGGTAACCGCGCAACGGCAGTACTCATTGACTTGCATTGGTTTCGTGTCTATACAATAGTTTACCAACATTCTCCCAAATATCTTCTTTTTTGTTCTGCAGAAGAAAGAAAGTCACACAGGTTTGAAATGACAAGATGGTGAATACTGCACTGTAACAAAAATAACACCAATTTCAGCTGCCTTAAATGTTGAAGTTACATAAAATTAGCTTTATAAATCAATTGAACTTAATTATATTGAACTGACTTTAAAAAAATCCAGCTGTAAAATACAACTAGATTTTTAAGTCAGTTCAATATCATTTAAATTTTATTGATTCATAAAGCTAATTTGAGTTTTTAAGTTTTTTTTTTACAGTTTGTAAATACAGTTTGTAACAGAATTTTCTTTACTTTAACGCTTCATCTCTTTGAACAGAATATGGAAATTGGCAGACACTTTTACCCAGAGCGACTTACAAGTTCTGTGTCATTACTAGAATATCACTCTTGTGATTTTCGATTTTTTTTCGATTTTGCCAAGTGAGAGATGTTCTGATTCTGAATCTGGATTTCTGTAAAAAAACAACCCCAACCCAAACCAAAACCTATGCCTAAAATGAGAGAGAAATGATAGATGAATAGCAATGGTGTAGAAATGCCTAACCCTGGTTATAAGTGTAAACACCACATTGGCTGTCAACTAAATCTGATTGGTTAATTGGAATGATGTTGACACTATAGGTCATCTTTCCCTCGGCAAAGTCCTTAAAGCCTTGATGCTGATTTCTATATACATGTATGACTGACTGCATTGCGGATGGAATTCTAAACAAGCAGCAGGAGGTGAAGTCATACTGGTATAAGCTCAACCACCAGAGGATGTCAATGAACTAACATCCCACATATCAGCTGAACATAACAGTTACATTCACATATGAAGCCTGGACTAGTCAGATTTGGTCCTGGAGGGTCAGAATTGACCAGACATAATCTACACTAAGACTAGAATTTGTAATCTCTCGTGAGTGCATGTCTTTTACAGGAAATCTTAAACCATTCCAGAACAGCTGTTGAGTAAACACGGGTCTGTGTGCGTAAGCAGTAAGTTGTGAAATTAAAAGAGCTTCTGGTCAGTGTTTAGTTACTGTTACAGTACACCTAAAGTGATCCTTCCTGTCCCGATCAGGAAATCATGATTAAAGGACGGATTTGATGTGCAAAGACATCAGTAGACATCAGTATTGGACATACGTTGAACAAACACTGTGATTTTGAGCATGAATACACATCTCAGTATGTTTAGATGATCCATACTCAAAGACTGAGGATATGGTCTGGCAAGGAACCCAACAGTCATTCC
The DNA here is from genome assembly GCF_024868665.1 of Triplophysa rosa. Lineage (NCBI taxonomy): Eukaryota > Metazoa > Chordata > Actinopteri > Cypriniformes > Nemacheilidae > Triplophysa > Triplophysa rosa. The sequence continues at coordinate 34,761,728 of NC_079890.1, forward strand.
TTCTAAGAACAGTTTGGTTCGGATTTTGAGAGGGTTCTTTCAAGTGTATCTTTCTTCCAACAAACGACTTGCTTTCAGGTGTTTGTATCTGTGCCAAGAATCCCTTTCATAACATATTGCATCATACCCCAGCAATTCTGACCAGCTGTAAACCTGAGATCTGTATAATACTATGCATGTTTGCAAAAAATTAATAATGTATCTGTGGTGCAGGAAGAGTGTTTGGGTGGTCTATGAGAGTTTTGATATTTTTGTTGATACGGTTCCCATTTCACGTGGTCATTTGGAATGATTGAAAAACGACATTGAAGATTTTCTTTTTATTAGGCAGTATAAAACTCATTGGCCCAAATAAATATATTTATACATGAAGCGAAAGGCAGAAATTGTTTTAAAATTATACATTTTTATATTCTTGTGCAAACACAATTTTCTAGTTTAAAAAAGCACGTACCGTTCACATTCATACTTTTAAAACACCGACTTGAAACAAAAAATAAACCTGAATATTTACAAATACCATTTTCAAAAGGTATACAAACATTTACTAAACACAATAATCCTAAAATGTAATGCTGCAACAGGACTGAGGTAACCAATTTAATGGATTAGAAATACAGGAAATACAGGGAAAAAGGCAAAATAAAGAATAAAAGCAGCAAGAGGAGGCCTTCGAAAGGGTCACACAAAAGGTTACATTGTGCTAAATCCTAGACTTTATCCAACTAAAAAATTACACTTCAAAAAAGTTTTTTTCTAGCAGGCCCTTATCTCACCGATGCGCTATTGTTCCTGCTTTCAGCTTGAGTACCTTTCTATTACTTTGCAGAATAAAAGTGGTTTAAACAAGATATGAAATGAAACACAAATGGGGTTTCTATACAGCATTTAACCAAACAGGAACATGTTACACATTAAAAGACGTTTCATTTCAATTGGGCATATCGTGTCACATTCATAAATATTTGATTCTGTACCACACAATTTGCAGTTCCAAAAAAGGGGTTAAAAGGCATAAAATAAATAACAAAAAAACGTAGGTACCGTAATGACAGATGAGTAAACTTGTACCCAGTGCCTCCACAATCTGCCGGGACTGAACATTGTTGCAATGTTTTTGCACCTTAACTATAATGTCTGAGCATTGTTGAATCTGGACGGCTCACTTGCATTATAAAGGATAGATCTCTCTTCTTTGGAGGTCTGACTCCTTCCCTTTTCCATTACTCTGCATAGCATCTGTCTGCCCGCTGCAGATTCAACAGATCCCACCTACTGCACACATCACATTCAACTATCACCGTTACGAAAAAAGAACCAAAATAACTTTAACATGACAGCGAAGAGAAATTAAACAAATCTACTTACAGATTAAACACAGTGTAATCATTATCAATTCTTTGTATAGACGTGAGAAATTTGCATTTATTTTATTATAAAATTTGAGTAAGATATTATTTAAAATATAAACGGACTGAAACGATGATCAAACCAGCGCCGCTGTTATATTATCTCTACCCCACTGCATCAAAAAATATTACACACAAACAGATCAAACTTTTGGAAACGCTCTGAATAGACCAACAGTAAGAAAGGAAAGTTTAACTGGTCCTTTGGTCTTATGTAGGTGTCTCTTGATGAGAGGTTGCGTTCCACATTGACACATTCTGCTTTTTGAGAGCCATCAGGAGTGCTTTGCTTTTGCAGAAATGGACGAGAGACTCACTCTCTAACAGCGAAGACACGGAACGAACCACCTTCTGTATTGGTTTTACTAAAAAGACAGAGAAAAAATAGATTAGAATAAAAATAAAATAAAAATTTAAGAAAAAAATATAAAAGAAAGAAAACAATAGGGATTTGCAATGTGTCAGTGCAACTAAAAGGCCTCTCTAACAGAAATACTAAGTAAGCATACAAACCGTTGATTTATAATGATATATACAACTTATTTATTAACTTATTTTAATAATTGTCAACCTGGACCACAAAACGGGTCAATTTTTGAAATTGAGATTAATACATTATCTGAAAGCTGAATAAATAAGCTTTCCATTGATGTATGGTTTGTTAGTATAGAACAAAATTGGCCGAGATACAACTATTTGAAAATATGGAATCTGAGGATGCAAAGTTGTTCGCATTTTTCTTCACTATTTTGCTACATCCATAAAGTTTTGATATATTTATGGTAGGACATTTACAAAATATCTTTATGGAACCCAAGGTTATGGGTTCGATCCCAGGGGATTGCACATAGTCAGAAACAAATGTATAGTACAATGCAATGTAAGTCGCTTTGGATAAAAGCGTCTGCCAAATGCATAAAAAAACATTATCTTAACTTTATACCCTAATCATTTTTGGCATAAAAGAAAAATCGCAATTTCCATTTTGCGATGACTCATCTGATATAGGCTAAAGCCTTTCAGAGACTACAGATTTTTTTTTTTTGACAATCACTTATTAAACTCCAAGTAAAGACTGTTTATTGTGACATTATATTGCCTTTGTAACTGGTCTTGTAATGTAATGCTTCGTATTATCTTGATAAATCATAAAATGTGTCGAAACTCTCCAATCAACCTTAAAAATTATTTTATTCAGAGCAGTTCTGGAAACGGACATTCAAACCAACTCATTGTTTCATGTTTTCATTCCATTCAACTTATTCCTTCCACAATTTTGGACCACTTTTTTTGGCCTGGCCGTTCTCTCTATTTATTCTGAATCAGACCGGCCTTCAGGTGGTGGTGTATTGGGACGTGTCGGAATAAAACTGCTTCCGTTGGCTTCAGTCGTGCTGTAATTACCCTTGCATGGAACCACTAAGTCAGTCACTGACAACTTTTCCATCCATTGGTAAAATAGAGCAATTCCTGTTAATACAGAAAAGTTAACACAACTAGCCACCCCCCCTTTCCCCCATCGTGTGACTAGCATGAGAAAATCTCTTTAAGCCCTTTGTGAATGACTTTACTAAGATTCGCCCATCGAGCAGTCAAGGCCGGCAACTTGATAAAAGCCAGGGATCAATTTAGTCGAAGATGGTTTTTAATTCAAGAGATTTCATTACACTGGAGCGAATTTCGTCTATATAAGCAGTTTGCACGCAGCATTGAAGTGCTCGTCTAGAGTAAGCAAAGAGTCCCCGTGTGGTCCACCCTCAATGAGAAACCACACCATCACTCTTCAACCGCTGACGTGCCACGGACAGATTTGGCCCTCGTAGAGTTCAATCATGGCGATTTTCGAATCTGGGTTATTGGAGGAAAGCTAAGGAAGGAAGAGCAAAGGTGAATCGAGATACAGGACGTGTACCTCTCAGATTGGATGCCGTTCTTCATGGTCCCAGTGTAACTTTTCCTCTTGTCCAGAGCCAGGACATCTACATAGCCCCCACTAGCTTTGATCACTCCGGCGTGGATAGCTGCTCGACAGACACTGGAACCCTGGACACATGGAAACAAAAGGGTATTCTTTAGTCGACATGCTTTCCCTTTTAGTTCTTAGAAAGGGGCATTCATGTGCACTTCTATTACATTGGCCTACATCCGACTGACCTTCATGCTAGAGGTCATTCATACATAGATTGTGCATTTGGATGCAAAACAAAACAAACCCCACCACAGATTTACAAAAAGTGATGAATGTTCCTGCGAACAGTAGTATTGAGTGGTTACCAAGTAAAAAGTAGAGATCCTTAAAAGTAGAGATGCATCGCTATATCGGCCAATAATCGGTATTGGTCGATAAAAGCTTTCAAATTTTCACACCATCGGCCGATAGTTTAAAAACAGCCCATGATCAGGGCCGTTATATCCTGTCAATCAAAAGAGGACAGGAAAATGCAATGAATTTGTGCTTTGTATATAGAAAATGTTTAGAAACATCACCAGTTTGATGTTCAATATTGATAGTCATTACATGAATTAATAACATTCAGAAAGTTAAGAAATATTAATTTAATCTTTAGAATCGGTATCAGCAGATATCCCTCTGAATAACACAATGTAATACATTATATGTAATGGACAAAATCACATAATTTTTTTACCACAAAAAAACGAAAAAATATTTTCACACATTTATACATTGCGGTATTATTACTGGTGCGCAGAAATGACAAGATACTGGCATAACACTGCGCTCAAAACAACAGTTTAACATAACAGTTACTAAAAATGACTCGTCCAAAACTTCAGAAGTGTACATTTGATTGTTTTTGTCTTAACCTAGTCACCCATCATGGCTTTGTACCACCTTCCCTTTGCTACAGAAATTTCTAGAATTTTCTGACAGTGACAATTGGAAATTTATTTTTTAAATATGTGAAAATTTTTACAGTTTTTGTTTATCCGCCATATGCCGATATATCGTAATTAATTATATAAGCTTAAAGTTTACTTGAGCTAAATATACAATAAGACATTGATGCTACATGAAAATAAATATTACCACAATAATTAGCACCACAGAATTGTACAAGAACTTTAAAAAGGTCGGGCGAAACTAAAACTTCTTACACTGTGTAATCGGTATCGGTGGAGAAATTTTGTATCGGTGCATCTCTATTTGAAAGTCAAGGTTTGTTTCAATCCCGAACTTAGAAATAACGTCTTAGCAAGCACCACTGATATGTGAACAGTCTAAAGCAGCCCAGACAAATGACATCACTTCTTAGTCTGCAGTACACACCAGAGAAAGCCACAGCTCAAGAGCTCCAGAAAAGCAAGTTGGCCTGAATTCTTTCGTCAGACGACCTTAGCGTTCATGACCAGGACATGGGCACACATGCACTTTCTATGCTTTCATTGCTGAAAAGGGCTACATTTTTTGCTTCTCTTAGTCCATAACACAATCCAAGTCTCCCTCCATCTCGAACTGAAGTATTACCCCGGGTTCCCCCTGCGGTCCCTCACCTGGACCAACAGTAATGAAACCCCACAGCTCATAGCACACGCCTGGGTGCCGCTCATCCAGTTCCGTTATTATAAGCAAACTTTTAAACAAAGGCTACCTTTATAAAATACTAAATATAAACCACAGAATATTGAGAGTTAATTAGCGCTCTGATCTGAAGCCAGCTGTGCAGGTACTCAGTCGAAACAAGACAAGAGGACCGAAAGGCAACAAGTTCGGCTGAGTTCATACTCGGCCCATTCTGCAGCCATACACCTTTAGACATAACCACCTTACATAACCAGGGTTTATTTGGTGAAAATAATCGACTGACTGTACATGAATCGTATGTGAACCAATAAGAATCAAGAACTATGTGAGTATCAGAAGTAAACTTCATCTCTCTAAGCTGTTCCCTAAACAGTTAAGTAGTCTCTGAGGCCAACCCCTGACCTCAAGTATGCATGAGGCAATGCAATTGAACTCTTCGGGTCCACGTACACATCTGCTGTTCTGCGGTCAGTTTACACACTAGGAGAGAAATTAGTGGCGACAATGTCCATCTCCTCTACAACTTGCACAGACGAATCTCGCGGTTGACCCTTACCGCAAGTGCAACATGCTCACTTTAGCACTCGCAAGTGCTTGACTGCAATGGTCTGTTCTCCCTCATTTACTGTCTCTCAGCTCTTGAAGTTGCTCACAGTGACTAAAATTCTGCAGTTCTTTCTCGCTGTCCCATTGAAGCTAAGCAGGGTTGAGCTTGGACACTATCTGGATGGGAGTCCTTATCATGCCCAGGGGTGTTCCACACTGTGTCTGGAGGTCCATCATCCTCAAACTTAATAAAACACACATTGATCAGCTAATAAGAGTATATAGCTTATACTCACGTCAGCGTAGATGTTTGTGCCAACCACTGGAGCCCAATATGAAGGTTCATTTATGCAGTTCGCAGGGCAGGAAACTCTGAAGAGAGGCAGAACTTTGTTAGTATGACGACTTGATTGAAGAAACTAAGTATTTGAAAAGATTGATTTGTACCTTGGACAATAGGAGGAGGACATCTTGAAGGAACAAATCTCAGCCACTGTCGTGTAGCAATCTATGGATTGCTCTAAATAGGGAAAATAAACCATTGGTCAGCTTCAAAAGTGTTTGGTTGCATGACTCGTGTCCACTGTAAGAGTGGTGAAAAATTTTCAAAATGATGCTGAATAAATTCTTAAAATGAAGAAGACATTATTTACGGATTATTTTTTGAAAACTTTCATCAGGACAAGGGGACGATTTAAAGAGTTTATGTGCAAAAACAGATAACTCCATTTTTATACATTTTCAAAAATTATGTTTTTTATTAAGTTATCCTGTTTTTATTGTGTTAGTCAGCTGTGTTTTTTGAGTTTTTATTGCTTAATCAAAACGACCCAACTGCAGTTTGATTGATATGACCTGGAATGCAGAATAAAAAACATGATTTTTGACTTTTTTCAATCCGAGTTATCTGTTTTTGCAGACGAACTCTTCATTCGCATGTGATAAAGATCAACATACACAAGACCAATATGTTTTATGATTTCACTTACCTTCCACTTTGGATACCATGAATGCATTTCCAGGTTTATATTTACTAAAAAAGCACACAGATAAGAGTGAACAACTGAAATTATGGACAAAGAGAACTATAATGACAACAGAATCACAATATTCAGCTCACCTCAGGGACTCAATGCCATTTCTGTTTGCTTTTACGAAGAATGGCATGTTATCTTTTCTTGTGGTGTCCACGAGGCCTCCATTATTGTCAATTACACCATGATGAATAGCAGCACGACAAATACTTGATTGCTACAAAAAAACCGTTTGCAATTAAAAAATACATTTACATAATAAGGTTATGAAAGTCTGTTAGATCTCAGTGGTATACGTACTACATCATAGTAAAGTGTGCCCCACACTTTTCCTCTTCTGTCCATGCAGTTGGCCGGGCAGTTGTACCTATAAACGAAAAAAATGTTATCATGATAAAAATACTGAAGTTTTGTCTTCAAATCTTTAATGAAAACCACAAATTCCTTTTTTACTGACCTGTTACAGGTTGCTCCTTTACATTTGTCCCTCATTTTCGTCTCACACTTTATATTTTTGGCTGCGAGGACAGTAACAAGAAGTATTCATTTTTGAATAGACACCAAAGAAATTGTTGCTTTATTAGTAAGAAAATAAAAATAAATAATAACAAAATATTAAAAAACATTAAATTGAAAAACAAATGATAAAAAATATATAGAATTGCATAAAAGTGTTCTTGTAGCTCAACTGGCATTGCAGGGCTGTCGATTAATCATAACCAGAATAAAAGTTGTGTTTACATAATATATGTATGTGTACTGTGCATTTTATATTTTGTATTTATAAACACAAAAACATACACATACATGTATATATATATTTAGGAAATGTTTAGATGTGTTTATTTAGATTTACCAATAATTTAAATTATATATAAACGTTTATTAATTTTTATATTTGATATTTTTCTTAAACATAATATGCATGTATGTGCATGTGTTTATAAATACAAAACTAATATGCACAGTACACAGACAAATATTACGCAAACACAAACTTTTAATCTGGCGATTAATCGGTTGACAGCCCTAAAAAACACATACTGTAATGGCATAATGTATATTTGTTACCAATTCAGTCATCCTTCTGTGTGGAAACTGATATCTAACAATTATTTTTAAATATAGTAGTGAAAATTATACATCCTATGAAAATTGTGATCTGAATTGAAAGGTTGTCACTCACCTAGATAGGTGGTGCTTGTAGACAAGGAGGGTTTGGAGTTTACAGGTCTCTTAGGTTTGGATTGTTGTTTAATTTGAGGAGTCTGAGGCTGTACTGGCTCCTGGGGCTTCTCCACCTCATTCATATCTCGAGTCTCCTGACGTTCAGAGTCTCCTAAACATAAAACAAAACTTATGAATTAAACATAGACTTGTATTAATTGTGTTGTTAAATGATCTTTATCAATCCTCACCCTTATAACAGAGATTGTTCCTGCAGACTCCTCCATAACTTGGTGGGCATTGAGAGCAAGGACGGCCAAGTTGGTATGGGGCTTCCCCGATCCAGTTTCCCCTAGAAGAGGGAACAGGTTCAACGTGACTTTGGAAATTACTGCAAAGCTTCAAAAAACTCCCATCACTCAAATGCTCTTCACACACTTTCAAGACTGATTTAAGTAAACAATCCCTGATTGCCAAATTAAATCATTAGCCTGGAAAAGGACAGCAAATTCTGTCCGTGTTTTCGTTTTCTAAAATGTTCGTTTACTTGTTCCTGTAAAACGGAACTTCAAAGCCTCAGTGTTTGGGGATACCAGCTTCAATTTCAAAATGTTTAGTTCCACAGCATCTGGTTTTAAAGGGATAGTTCACCCAAAAATGAAAATTATTAAAGTTCAGCATTTATTCACCCACATATCAAACCTGCATGCATTTCTTCTGAAGAACACAAAAGGAGATATTATGAAGAATGCTGGTAACCAAATAACACGGCACACCATTGACTTCCATTGTATAGACACAAAACCACAGACACATTTCTCAAAATACACGTTTTGAACGACATGAGGCTGAATAAATGACGACAGAGTTTCTTTTTTGTGCACTATACAGAATAGTCAACACAAAGAGGTCATGATCTTACTTGGGTGAGTAGTTGCAAACAAGAGAGATGGCATTCTCCCAGGTCTCCCCCCATACGTTCATACGTGGGCACGTGTGTACAGCGCAGCCCACTCGATTGGTTGTGGCCCAGACCAGCTGGAAAAAAATACATTCATTATTATTAATGACGTGCATCACTAATATCATTGCACACACCCAACAAAACAAACTTATATTTCTTTCGTATACATAAACGCTGCAAATCTCTTTGCTGTAGTTGAAAGTCTAAAGCTGCGTCTGAATTCGCTCACTTGTTCACTATATGGGGAAGAAGTGAATGAAAATTAGTGAAACATTTCAGACACTGACGTAATATATCCTGCGTCTGACAGTGCTGTCACGGACATTCGTCATAACGCTTATATTACACCTGTGTGGCTTTATGGATTGTTTTGTAAAATGGTATAGTTCATTTTTACATTATTTGTCACGTTCATTATAGGCTATTAGTTTTTAATAAAGAGAATAAAACAAATGTTTGACACGTTTATTTACTATTACATTGATTACGTTTAACAAAATTACTTAATATATTTAAAATAAAACATTACTACAGTATATATAACATTCATTTCATCTGTTTAGTCTCAAAAGGTAGAAAATAACCATCAACAAGAACAAACACAAGTGTATAAATGTACATTCGTGGCATTAATGGTCACTCTCCTCCAGCTGATACTAATCAGACGGTTGATTCGCATTGTATCATGGGAAATTTGAGTGAGCGAGTGTACATACACTCAAAATCAGAATGCGTTGTGGGTAAAAAGCAATGAACAAATGTAGGTAACGAGTTGTTTACTCAGAATTAGGACAACACTACAAAATGGTGGACACACCGATACGGTGCACTATATAGGAGACAGGGGGCGATTTCAGACACAGCTTAAGAGACTTTCATCCCCACTGACTGCCCTCTGAGGAGGAAGTGTTGCGCAACAGGAAGTGATCTTCACGCTGGGGCACCAGCGGTAGATTGATGGGACCATGGGGGCAGTAAATAAAGACCGTTCTCTTTCATTCTGCCCCGCAGGGCGGAAGGAGAAGCACCTCAAGTGTGACCGGGGTAGTTTCCTGAAAAACGTGTGCGTTTCATCCACTCTTATCCACACAAACAAGTAATGCCTGCACGCAGTCGTGGTCGAAACCCTCCCGCACAATAGGGTTCACCGAGTGCGACCGTCTGCGCGGGCCAAACCGTTTGACTGCGAAATGAAAAGGAAGTGCTTATTCAGGCCGTTTTTTATACATACAGTGGGTTTGCATCCAGTCCTGTAGAGCACGGGCAGAGCCTCTATTTCCCTTCTGCGCTCAAATACTCTCTCAGGAATGTGCTTCCTGTGCCGAGGCCACAGGCGGTGTCGGCCACGGGACGGTGATTCAGCAAAGTAATCCGCTTCGATATAGCTTCCTCTCCCGTCAAACCGGACACAACGCTAGGGTTAAAATTAAAGTAGATCACCTGAGGGATCGTTGGGCACTGCAGGGCACTTAAGTATGCATGGCACTGTTGGGCACTTAAAGGTACAGTGTATGAAATATAGCATCTAGTGGTGAGGTTGCAAATTGCAACCAACTGCTCGCTCCACCCCTCCCCCTTACTTTCGAAGCACTACGGTGGCTGACACAGGATTAAGATGTTGTCACGTTTTCACTTCTTCGCCGAAGGAGATCACGTATTTATGAAACGCGCTCTGTGGAGCAGTTTGTCAGTTTAGGGCTACTGTAGAAACAACATGACGAATTCCATGTAAGGGGACCCGCGATGTATGTAGACAGAAATAGTTCATTCTAAAGTAATAAAAACATTCATCATGAAAGGCCTTTATACACCTCTGAAGACATAGTAATGTATATTATATTGCATTTCTGTCAATAGATCCTCCAAAAAATTACACACTGGACCTCTAAACAAATGATGCTATGGACACGTTCCACTAAGTTTACAATTGTTTCAATTGTTTTTGAAAGATTTGCTTTTTAAGAGCTCCAAAAGTGGTCAAATACGTTTTAGGGCCCTGTGTATAATACACGTATACATGCTCTGGTTGAGCCCGCATGCAATGCTAATGAACACCAGTGGTCAGGTCTGCATTCCACATGCTACATTTTAAGGGCGCTTTTTAAGGTGTACCTGCAGGTCACACATGCTACTTGTTAAACACGGCTGGTACAGTAAGCTAACACGTGCACACCTTTGCACGCAATGTTTTTTCATGAACAAAGTCAAGAATGGCGTATAATAAAGCATGATTCACTCCAACAGGGATAATCGTTCATAAGCTGTCTGTACAACTGGTCTCTCTCACCCACCTGGGTGTAATGAGTGCACATGGGTCCAGAGCAGTGTTCGGGGAACTCATGTGGGTATGTGTAGTCCTTCACTTCGTCATACCAGGCCTGCACGTGGTAAGCAGGTGAGCGGTACCTATGAGACACAGAATCATAAGATTATGAGTATTGAACTATGTAAACATAGAGAGGAAAGTACATCATGTGTGAACTCAGTGTTTAGTAGATTATTTATGCATTTACATTTTGCCAGATGTTTTCACACATTACAGTGTTTTTAAGATACATCTTTTAGCAAAATGTCTTAGTGGAGCATTAAGGGTCTTCACAAAAATGTACATTCTCAATACTGTCAAATATTGCATTAAAGCTGCAATACACAACTTTTGCCTCTCTGCTTAAAACATAAAAAGTTACTTTACATACTTATCTTTACGTGTGCTGAAGTTCAAATGGACATTTTCCATTTTTGTTATTTGTTATTATAAATTCAGCATCGTGAATTGGGGTAAGGTGCCATTTTACTTGCCCACAAATGAGATATTGCAGCTTTTCATTAGTGTTTCAAAACTGAAAATCGCAATTTAAAAATTTTTTCCATAGGTTTTCAGTGACTTTGGGAAACCTCTGTCTTCGTGTGGAAAATGTGTGTGCACTCAAAGTGTACCTGCCCCAGTGTACAGCCAGATTCTGCCCAATGGACATAAGAAGATCTTGGGGCCCATGTTCCCATTGGCACTGTTCCGCCCAATAAGTTGCTGACTTCTCCAGTTCATCATCCCATACCTGGTCATACAAACAAAAAACATCAATATAGCACTGCCTCACACACCAGGTTCAACATTTTCAAACATTTGCGTAGATACTTTAACAAAACATTCCTTAAGCCGTCCCCTTGCTCTCGGTGTTCACTATGGTAGCTACTGGGAATGAGGCCCAATACAACTAAAACATTGGCTTCAGGCACGCACCTCAGAGCTTGGCTGGCATCCATTGTAAATCCCCGGCAATCAGGGTTAAATGAAACAAATTTCCCCAGCCTATTTCCCCCCCTTACGGGAGGGAAAAGGCCATTCACACACTCATTCACTCCACAGAACACTAGTTTTCACCTCCATGGAGCTCTCAGTAAATTTCCAACTGCATGATGGGTACAAGCGCTTACACATACTACAACCTCGCTAAATTTTCAAACCTTTACTTGTTCCTCTCAAAGGCACCAACTCAACTACATTAACAAGACTGCTCTATGTATCTTTCCAATATGTATCTTTCCTTTTCTCTGTGCATCTTTGAAAATGCAACGTGACATAATTACGGTCTAAGCTGGAGACTCTTTAAATCTTAAAGGACCAACGTATGAAATTTAGCGGCATCTAGCGGTGAGATTGTTAATTGCAACTAACGGCTCACTCCACCCCTGCCTTTCAAAGCACTACGGTGGCCGACACAGGACTAAGATGTCGTCCGTTTTTGATTTTTGCGGAAGGAGATGACATATTTACGAAACACGCTCTGTAGAGCAGTTTGTCCGTTTAGGGCTACTGTAGAAACAACATGGCGAATTCCATGTGAGGGGACCCGCGGTATATGTAGATAGAAATAGATCATTCTAAGGTAGTAAATACATAACGGTTCATTATGAAAGGTCTTTATACATCTCTGAATACATAGTTATGTACAGTACATTATATTGCATTTCTGTCAATAGATCCTCCCAAAAATTACACACAGCACCTTTAAAAGCAGCTTGACTATCAAGGGCATTTATTTTCAAATATGTCTATATAAACAGTAATGTCACTAATCTCGGACTCTGTTCTCTACCTGTAAGTGTCAGAATAATTGTCTCCACATTAAACAGACATCTCACCACGACTCTCCCCCCTCCCCCTCTCACCCCCAATGAGTTCATCATTTCCAAACAGGACTACACTTGTAAAATAAACACATTTCTTTCCATAAAAGCAGTAAGAGCTGGCAATTAAACCACCTTAAAATATTTACTGCGGCAGAAAAACGATGACCGCAGCTAACACAAAATGCAATTTGTATAAATTAGTGTCATTAACTTTGCAGATTAAAGCTCAGGTTTTGTGTGAGGTCGATATAAAAGCATTGCTTATTCTGCAGGCTAAACCCATAAATAAACACCTCTATTCAACCAGATTTAGTAAGACTACTACTTACATTAGCAGCTAGATTAGGGATATTTCACCCAAAAACTGAAATTCTTTCATCGTTTAATCACCCTCACATCATTCCAAACTTGTATGACTATATCTTTCTTCTGCAGACCTCAAAAGAACATTTTTTTGAAGAATGTTGGTAGCCAAACAACGTTGGCCCCCATTGACGTCCATTGTATGGATACCAAAACGACAGAGACATTTCTCAAAATATCTTCTTTTGTGATCCACACAAGACAGAGTCATATACAGGTTTTTTTGTATGACATGAAGGTGAGTCTTTGTATTGGGTACATGCCTATTGGTTCAATGCAATTTGAAACACAACATAGTATGGTTTTAGAGGGGCAAAGAGAGTCAAAAAGCGCTCTTACCATGTACTCCATGTTTGATGCAGTGGGGTACACTTCACCCCTCAGCTTATTGTGTAGCTGCAAAATCTCCTCGCGATCGGACCACGGGATGGCTCTGCGGGTGCGTGAATGTGCATCTGCATTTGTGCCATTGGACTCATCCTGGTAACGTTGCATTAATCGCCTCAGCTCCGGGGAGTCAGGCAGGAAGAGGGAAGTTGCCAACCTGGCACTCAGGAATAGCAATGCAAGGGGAACGAGTTTAAGCATGGCAACAGCGGTGTGGACGGGTTCAGAGACGGACTACAGTGGACAGCCTTGTGAGAGCGTGTCTTCAGGCTTCTGTTCTGAAAAATCTGGAAGGAAATATGGTTTCCATGAGCGTAAGTGTTGGAAGAGTTGTATTAGCAAACACCGGATAGTAAACACATGTGTGTGTTGTCACCGAGATAAACACTATGAGTGCTTTGAAAAGACATTTCATTTGTACGTCTCAATGTTGACATTACATACACCAAAAATAGCTCAACACAAACAGAAGGCAAGAACAAAAATAGGAAAAGTCTAAAGGAGACTAGTTTGGATGTTTTTAGTGTTACTGAAGTCTAAGCATTGCGCTAGCAATGCAAATGTCAGGGGTTCGAACCCAGGGAAAACACATATAGTATAGACTGAATGCACTGTGAGTCACTTTGGATAAAAGCATCTAGAAAATGCAAAAATGTAATACAGTAGCTTCTTTATTAAAGGGACAGTTCACCCAAAAATGAAAGTTCTGTCATAAATTACTTACTCTCTAGTCTAAACCTGTATACATTTTTTTGTTTTGTTTGGTTGAACACAGAGAAAGATATTTGGATGAATGCTTGTAACCAAACAGTTCTTTGCCACCATTGACTACCACAGTAGGAAAAATTACAATGGTAGTCAAAAGTTTGCTTTCCTACAGTCTTCAAAATATCTTTGTGTTCAACAGAACAAAGACATTATAAAGTAATCTTTCCTACTATGGTAGTCAGTGGGGTCCAAGAACTGTTTGGTTACAAGCATTCTTCCAAATATCTTTCTGTGTTCATCAGAACAAAGACACATACACAGATTTGGAACAACTCGAAGGTAAGTAAATGAAGACAAAATTTTCATTTTGGGGTGAACAGCCCCTTTAAACTGATGCTTGTCCCTTTTTGGGCAAATCACACCCATGTCGCTTCTCAACCCCAAAATCAAGAGGAAAAAAAATAATTTTGCATTTTACCATTTAAAAATGCATGCATACATTTTTACATTAAAGTAATAAGGTAAATATACAAAAAAAATACATTGATTTAATATGTAATTTATTACAGTCCTCTACATCAAATATTTAATGTTTGTCACCAAAGACTCCATTTCTAAGAAAAAAAAAATATTTCGTTTATCAAAGCCTTCCACGAAAAATCCCTTTGAAATTTTCATTTAAAACTCAACAGAAGGAGCATTAAGCCTGATCTGATCTTCTCTAATTAGATGTCATGGTTGGACATCCAGCAGGCTTTTGTTCGATCCACACAGTGAATTTTGTTTATCAAATTTGTTTATCAACTTACTTTTCTGTGGTGACAGTAGGATAAAAATAATTCATTAGTAACATGGAGAGCAGTGTTGGGCAAGTTACTCTGAAAAAGTAATTAATTACTAGTTACTAATTACATATTCAATAGTGTAATTAGATTACTGTACAAATTACTCTCTCCAATAAGTATTTAATTACTTACTACTTATTACTTTCTATATCCTTACATAAAGTAGTATTACAAATGTGAGAAAATATATTAAAGCACGGATTTTGAAGTTAGACTTTAAATTTTGATGTCAATTCCACTATTGCACACACATATATTACACACAATATTTAGTTTAATTACATCAGAAGTAACTGTAATTAAATTACAGAAGAAATAAGAGTAAACCCTTACTTTACTTTTACAAGGGTAAAGTAATTAAATTACAGTAACTAATTACTTAGTAACTAGTTACACCCAACACTGATGGAGAGAGGGGGCTGGAGATGCAGACTTTAAAGGGATAGTTCACCCTAAAATGAAAATTCTGTCATCATTTTCTCACCCTCTTGTCATTTCAAACCTGTATGACTTTCTTCCGCAGAACACAGAAAAAGAAAAGAAAGTTGGTAACCAAACAGTGCTGGCAGCCATTTACTTCTATTGTATCGACACAAAACCAATGCAAGTAAATAGGTGCCGTATAACATCATTCTTCAAAATATCTTCTTTTGTGTTCTGCAGAAAAAAGAAAGTCATACAGGTATGAAATGACAAAAGAGTGAGTAAATGATGAAAGTATTTTCATTTTGGGGTGAACTATCATTTTAAAACAATTGAGTCCTGAGCCAAGTCAGCTGAGACCATCTGAGAATTAAATACAAGAGCAAAATAATTTACTGTTGCTATCCAAGTATCTGTTTAGAGCCTACAGATTATGTGGAAATGTCTCAAACATGTGAAATGATATGCCTCAGAATAATCATGCTATAAGGACATATAAGGACCTACAACACATGAAGTCTCTCTCGCTCGCTCTCTCTCTCTCTCTCTCTGTGGAGCTTTGACACCCAGTCTGAGTAAACACATGCATTGCTTTAGTTCTAGCTGCCTTGCTCTCACTCTCTCTCTCTCTCTCTCTGTCTCTCTCTCCTCATTCTTCCTTTCTGCTTTCTCTCACATTTAGTAACATCTCACCCCTCTCCCGAATTGAATACTGTCATGCCAGGTAAAGCAGCAAAGAAAATGCCAGCCGGGCACCTGGTCAACATAAGCCAAAATGTTACCAGTAGATCAGTTAAATGGCGATGTTCTGCACACCGTGTCTTTTCCTGTGCAACACGCTGCAAGTATAGCTGCTAATACTGGGTTTACATGGCAGCTTGGCAGGTGAATGCATGTTGCATTGCAAATAAAATGCTAATTATTCCTCAGAAACTTCTGTCCAAAACCATCTCATAATGTGCATGCATTGCCACTTCATACATCTTGGCAACATCACATGAAGCCCTCATCTAATAAAAACAGAACATCATATTGCACGTTTACATTAATGCATTTGGCACATGCTCTTATCCGAAGTGACTTGAAGTGCATTTAATGTATTGTATCAGTATGTCTGCTCACTACTATCAATGGACTATAACCCAAATAACCAACTTTAATTCATCTAAGTGCAATGCATTAAAATAACATACATGTAGATTAGGAATCATTAGTCACTTTTTAATACAGAGACTGGAACACAGTATACCTAGATAGAGATGTCTTCTTCCAGAGGTAGGCTACACCAGAGGTTACAGGAGCTGCAGGATCTTCTCAGCTGGAATAGATTCCTTCAAAGTCAAACAAGTGCGAATATTTGTGCCTGTTTGGCAGCGCTCCCGGACGAGCTGTGGAGACTCGGTTCGGACTGAGTCTGTGGAGTCAGCTCAGCTCCTTTTATAGAGGAGGAGATCTATGTGAAGAGGAGGAGGACGGATGGAGGTTACGTTCTTGGCACAACTCGAGCGCACGCGCTGACGAACGATGTCAAAATGAAAACGCAAAGGACGTAAATCATCGCAATTAAACCACACCTCGGGTTTCACAACGCTGTAAATGATGTAAATGTTTGCGGATGAGTAATATAGTTGTGCAACGTGTATTTTGAGCCGTCAATGAATGAATTCAAATTAATTTACGTTTAATGTAGTTTTATAGGAGACTCTGACTAGAATTTAATCTCTTACCACGTTGTCTATTTTTGAAGCGACGATTAAAATACGAATACAATAGTGTATAAGCACAAACTTTATTCGCTATTATATTGTTTAATCATATTTCATTTAAAATTTGTTTTAAATGCCATAAAACGATTCCACGAGGCCAAAACATGCATCTGTGACCACCTTACATACATTAGTATTACTACGCACTCAGCAACCACTTTAAGGACTACATTGCTTGGCGGAAGAATAATGTTTTATCAATATTTAAAAAATGTGTTTTATGAAACCTTGGTAGATATGTGAAACAACCGTTTTATTAAAGCAATGCCCTGTAAAGCCATGATTTTATTAAAGTAAAAGTTTATTAACAAATATTTTTTGGGAGATGCCATGGTTAAACTGTGGTAATCGTGGTAATTTCAACACAAACATTATGATTACTAATTTATTCACATCAACCCTGTGAGATCATGATGATTTCCATCCTGTTACAAAAAAATATATTGAAAAGCCTTGACTTAAAGCAATACAATTTGGGCCCTTTCTGCAGCATAGGTGGAAAGAAAAACAATCCTCAATTTTCTAAATGTTTTTAGCATAAAAAATTAACACATTGACTGCAGTCTTCAAGTTTAACCATTCAACCCCGCTTACATCCATTCTAATCATTCTTAATTTGCAGTACACCAACCTTTAGTCCCAAATTAGTTGTCCCCTAAAAAGTGATAGTTTAACCCAGGCTAAATCTGCAACCCTCTTAACCATTCAGTCATTGAATTTAGACCACATTCAACTCAAGATTTTTGCCTCTATTTGTACCCTTTGGTTTACCGCAACCAGTTCCCAAAAGTGTCGATAAAGGACACAAGTAGCTTAATTTTAGAATGATGGCACTTTGAAATGGCCTTGTTGTAGAGTTCAACAAGTAGATGTGACCATCAGCAAAGAAGTCTGGTGTGTTTGAAAAGGCTGAGCAAGACGGATTTCTTGATGCGCGCCCACCACTAAATATTTCACATCTTCAGTGCAGACAATATAGGGTTTAGATACTTTACACAAGGGTGTGCAATTTTGGTTCATAGGAACCAGAATAGGATTAGTAACTGTCTGGCAACTCTAAATCCAAAATAAAGTGCTGACAGGACAGTTTAGGAAGTCTTTTATTTAGCTGTTATCAATTTAATCTCAGATTTTATCCTAGCAAACCATGTTTTCTACACATTAAAAACTCATTTCCATATTATTGCGATGTGCTGCATGAAAGATAGATAACACTAATAATATGTAATAAATGTTGCTGAATTACAGATATTTATTTCTCATTAAATTAAACACTTGCACCACATTGCATTACAAGCTTGAACAAGTCTTGCATCATTTGACAGGCAGAATTTTGCTGACCTAACAGCTTCTAACTACCTTTTTCTAAACCAAACTTACGTACTTGAATCCCTTTTTTACATGAAAACCGAGCTGTGACACCCTGAAGTCCAAACACAACAGCAGTGCAAAGCGATGAAAAAGGAAAGCCATAATCTAGAGATTTATAGCTTAGTTTGTGGCTCAGCCATTAGCATATTAAACATCATGTTGGGTTTTTTATGAGAGAGGAGATATGGGGACCAGCGCATCCCTCCTTGCGTCACCAGAGAAACTTTCAGTAAACTCAACAGTTTAAACACAGCGAGTGTTCTTTGGCTGGCTGTACTTTTCTTAAGAGTCAACAGAACAGCCGAAGAGGTGTCCTTGGTGCTTGTTCATGGTGTTTGTACTGGCTTCTCGGGACCTTTGACTACATCACGATTTCGCTCCATTGGCTTTCAGAAATGGTACAAAAAATAACAACGTGTAAACCATTGGTTTTCGATTAAGCTAAGACTTAATTCTGTAAGTTATACAGGCAGAATTTTATAAAGTCAGATTGGTGAATGTGGTCAATGAGAGAAGGATTTGTACTGGGATCATACCTGTACTTCAGAATAGCATACTACCACACTATTTTATACCTCACTATTGCGTGTCTTTTAAAAATACTGTATCTGTATTATTTTTTATTTGTGGTATTTAACAAAATACTGTGGTGAACTAATCCCACAATGCAATGTGCTTACGTTATTATTCAACTGCCAGTGTGATGAATTAACTAGAAATAATTAGGACATACATCAAAATGATCATTTCACTGGACAGTCGAATGTGGTCATTTTTACACAAACTTGGACTAATGCATCAAAATAATTGTATTCCTGAGACAAAAACTAAACTCAAACGGTAACATCATGTGACAACATAGGAGACTACTGTTATTTAGGTCATGTAAATGCTGTACAGTATGTAAGCTGAATATGGTTTAACAGCTTTCATGTTGCTCAGTGGTTAGAGCGTGGCGCTAACAATGCCAAGGTCATGGGTTCACTCCCAGGGGATTGCATATACTAAGAGACAAATGTATAGGATAATGCAATGTAAATCGCTTTGGATAAAAGCGTCTGCCAAAATGCATAAATGTAACATTTTTACCCAATACTTATACCTCATGTATCCACTGGAGGGCACTAGCCCTGACTTGCACACAAGAATTCAGCTTTACATGAGGTCATGGTCCCTCAAACCACTTAATATGTCCCAAATTGATCCAATATTCGCACCAATAATCCGTAATCTTTCTTTGAACACAAATAGGATACCAAACAGAAAACCTGCATGACTCAAACACCCTAAACCAATACTGATTCTGTCATGTAAGAAAGCAATTGCCAGTGTTTATTCCAGCACAGATCACAAAGTGTGACCTTGACTAAGTGATGCTTAAATCGAGATGGTGAGTGGGCATGAGATGAGAGTGTACACTGTCCTCATTACTAACGTTAGTTGTTTATTTAGTGAGAGTAGTGAAGACGGTCTATAAGAACTGTTACAATGTGTATATGTTTTACTATTTTCACTCAAAGGTGCTGTGCAGTGCACCTCACACTGAGATGTGATCAATCATAGTACCATATTTTTTGCAGCCCATTTCAGTTTCTTAAAATTTTGAGGCAACATCATTTTCTATAATCATATTCGAACCCTGAATTATAATTCATATACTATAGCACCTTTTTAAACTGGATTCGAATGATTGTTTCAGCCCAACCCGGAAGTTAGCGTCGCGCTGGTTCCCTCGACCGAAAGCATACGCATTTCTCACAGACTTTTGGAAGAACGCAAAAATTAAGACCTGTGATAAACAAATGTTCATGACGTTTACACATTTTGTCTAACAAAATAATCTTTACAGATGAACACAATATATGCTATTATTGACGCCTAAATAAAATCACCAGAAGTAAAAAGCTAACATAAACAGACTACACCACGGTCGATCGATATCAACGTCACCACCACCAAGCCTCTGACAACTTTTTCAAACTTTATTAAAAACGTGTTCCCTGGTAAGTAATTACTCCGTAAATTAATCCACATCTAGATTTTTAGATATTTGTGCCCATGTTGCATTATTTGTGAGATCTTTATGACGTCAAACGTCCCCGCCAGTCGCTTTTAGCAAGTTGTTAGCAACCGCCGTTTTAAAAACACAATAAAGGTTTTAAAAAGTCACGAGCAGGTTATAACTGTTGTGTTCTATTTCATGGATTAAAACGTGAAAATATTTAGCGATTTTGTAAACCATAGACCTGATTTCAGGCGATTTACCAAATAACCCTTGATTTTGGGGCGAAGCAACCGGAAGTGCTAAAATGCTAACTCGCTTCCTGGGTTTTCATACAGAAATACGTCATCTTTGAGGTACTCTATAAATAACACCTAAAATCCATTTTAATTTTCTTTTAAGTTAGCCATACCTAACCAAAGAAGAAACCACTTAGAAGTCTGAGTTTACTACCCAGATAGCACAGGTACATCTTTAAGATGTCTGCTAAAGATCTGGAAAACATCTGCCGTGTAAAAAAATCTGCTAAACATCTTAGACAGAGCTGTTGTACATCCATTCTGAATCATACACATCTTACAGACATCTTCTAGAGGTCTATAGGACATCTGACAGCAGACGTCTCAGAGATGTACGTACGTGTGCTATCAGGGTAGTGAACTATATTAAATACATAATGTTCAAGTCAACATCTTAAATGTTACCAAAGAGCTGTGCCAGGATCCACACTGTAACATGGTCATTAAAAACAATCTGTCCGTTTTGAATATGTTCCTATTGAGCCGACACACGTTTTACATTCTTGTGCAATCCAGACTTGCTTCCTGCAGTTTGTTTGAATGAACCAGATTCCGTGCCAACCCTGAATGTGGGGAACTGCTCCATGTCAGGCAAATGCTAATTATGGGATGGTCAGAGGCACAAAGACAATTTATTGTTGTAAGAAAATGTAAAAGGATCTCTCTGCTGTACTAAATGGCATTCTTTTGTTTAAAGGTTGTTCAAGATGCCAAGATAACCATGAAGTTATACTACATCATTATAAGATCATCAGAGCCCAATGCATCACTGTGATGGTGAGGATTCAGGTTACAAGTCAGCAAAATTTTCCAAAAAGTCCCTCATAACTTGAGATGAAACACTGGAAGAAATTATATATGGACCGTATAAATAAAGTCAATAGCCTTTACTCAAGGTTCAATAATGTAACTTGACCCATGATATAAAGTACAGCTAAAGGAACCTTGACACGCCAGAAGTCTCTCCATTCAAAATGCAATGTAATTGTTCACATACAAAAATATAAAAATGATTATTTTATAAACATTGGTTTCGTAAAGGGCAATTCTTGCTGATGAAATGTTTATAAATGAGCATAACTAGAAAAAATGCTTTATAAATGTTTTAATGATTTTTACGGCTTGCAGAACACTTTAAAAATTAATATTCCCAGATTTTCTGTTATGAGAACCTTGGTGGTTTGGTAAACAATCGTTTCTGAACAAAAAACATGTTGAAATCAGTACAATATGACCTTAAAGGCACTTTGTTTGAAATATGTTCTGGCTAATTCAATTGTCTAACAATGGAAACCATTCACTTGTATCAATTTCTTTAAAACAAAAGAGGTTCGTTTAAACATTTAGGTGATCTTAAAAGTGATAGCTCACCCAAAAATGAAAATTTCCTCAACATTTACTCACCCACAAACCTTAATGAATTGCTTTCCAAGGTTATTTTAGTTCAACTAAATTAAAACGTTCCGGTTCATTGACGTCAAATTAAATATTGACCTAAAAATTGTTGGAAAAACTTAACTCAAAGGAAAAATTGAAACGTTGCCTCAAAAATAAACTGAAGTTTAAAGCAGTAAAATTATAATAAAAAAATAAATCTTATATAGTAACATTAAAAATAAACCAATATATTATAAAATGACAAAAGCACATACCAAAATTGCTAAAACTAACTAAAGTTAACAAAAAAATAAGTCTCATAAAATCTCATTCGAAATTTTAATAAAACTAAAATCAAAACTATAACTGTTGCTTTCTTCGACAGAACACAAAATAAGATATTTTGAAGAAAGTTGGTAACCGAACAGCACTGGACCCATTCACTTCTATTGTATGGACACAAAACCAGTGCAAGTGAATTGTGAACACACACAGTGAACATTCTTCAAAATATCTTTTGTGTTTGCAGAATAAGCCATACAGATTTGAAATAATAAGAGAGTGAGTAAAGGATGACAGAATTTTTATTTTTGGGTGAACTCACTTTAAAGGAATAGTTCACCCAAAAATTTGTCAATCCAACCCTGTATGACCCCTTTATTTTTTTCTGCAGAACACAAAAGACATTTGAAAAGCGTTGAAACCAAACAACATCGCCCCCTATTGACTTCCATTGTATGGACACAAAACCACAGAAATTTCTCAAAACATCTTTCGTGTTTTGTCTTGCATTTGTGCTTTGAACAAGCATGAGGGTTAAAAGATTTTTTCTATGTAAGTCTCTTTTTACAATGTAATTTCG
The DNA here is from genome assembly GCF_024868665.1 of Triplophysa rosa. NCBI lineage: Eukaryota > Metazoa > Chordata > Actinopteri > Cypriniformes > Nemacheilidae > Triplophysa > Triplophysa rosa. The sequence continues at coordinate 34,784,926 of NC_079890.1, forward strand.
CCACCCAAGATTGCAGCCTTTTACATATTAAAATGTAAAATTCCACATATAAATCAAGTGATAGTTCACCCAAAATTCTGTCATCAATTACTCGGGCTCTTGTCATTTCAAACCTGAATGACTTCCTTTCCTGTGCAGAACACAAAGGAAGATATTTTGAAGATCGTTGCATCCCTTCACTTCCGTTGGTTTTGAGTTCATACAATCAAAGTGAATGGCCGGCACTGTTCGGTTACCAACTTTCTTCAAAATATATTTTTATTTCCTGCACAAGAAAGTCACAGGTTTGAAATTACAAGAGGTTGAGTAAACGATGAAAGAAATTTCATTTTTGGGTGAACTATCCCTTTAAGGGGAACACAAAACCTGCGTTTCAATAACCATGAGTGAGGGGGTTCCACTTGCTTAAAGACATAACACTCCTATAAAAAACAAACAGCGAGGGCATGTAATCCAAAAACTGAACACTGGACTAGCAGGCAGCCAACTCAACCACAAGTCCATGCAGAATGGCCAAACTGAGGAATATAAGAACTAATTAAGAAATGTTTAATACAACACACAGCGCCTGTTAAAAAAGAAAGCTGAAATTCTAACTCTTCTGGTTAAAATACATGTTAATGGGATGCTGAGGGTGTTTTTTTTTTTGCTCGTGGTTACACTCAAGCGATGTGCCGTGGAAAGACTAGATTGTTTGACCAGCCTAAACTGAAACGCTTTAGACTTACCTGCTATACAAATAACTCCTTGCCACAATTTGTTTATGTTTTATTTGAACATTTTGACAAAAAGTAGAAGGCTGAAGGCCGAGGATGAGACACAGCATATAGTTTTTAGCTCAAATTCTCAACGCATCAAGATATCGGCAGACATAAGGGTAAGGAAGCACAAAATGAAGAGAGACAGACATCATTTTTTAGCTATACACCAGGACTTCCCTTGACCAACATCAGTGAAGAAAGAAAAAAAAACAGTCTTAAGGGTTGAATCAACACAAACACCTTCAGATCTCCACTTTGAAGACCGAACAAGATATGAAGGGTGCATCAAATGCACCTGAATACATCAAATCATTACATTTGAACCAACACTGAGGAATAGCGGTGATTTTCCTAGTGCTCCTCATTGATGAGAGCGGCTGAAACTGAAATCAGGTCAAGTTCTTGGTGCATACTGTATGAAGCCGTCAAAAGTTTGGGGGCTTAAAAACTAAAAAAAAATGCTTGTAGCAATGATGAGGCAACAGTGTCTGTATCCTTTGGTTTCAATTGGGGGATGCGCTTCTAATGTCTCTCTGCAGATTAATAACCAAATTAAAGTTCATAAGGATATAGGGTCAAACAGGACTTGGCAATTGTCATTACACAACTGAAAAGAAAAAGAAATCAACCTCTTGTACACATTAAATCTCACATTTTAATTTCTGCAAGAAAAATGGAAAGCAAGACTCGATGGAGCTTGCAAGGAAAAAAGGGGCTCATTGAAATGGACTATTGGGGTCAGAGACAGGACCATGTAAAGAGCTCAGCACAAAAAAAATAGGGTTCCTGGAAGCTACATCACCTTCTATAACGGCGAGTGTGTGTTATCCAATTAACTGTTTGTCAAATTTCGATGACACCCGAGTGGTACACACAGTCAAAAAATCTTTGCTTACTTAAAATTTGAAGTCAATCAACTTGGCATTTCAAAGTTTTTTTTACATTACGTCAACTGATCAAACTGAACAGTTTTTGTAAAAGATATAACCTCAGTTTTGTATAAAATTGAAATTTGTATAAAGTTGAGATGACTTGCAGATTTTAAGGCAGCAAAGATTGTTTTATAGTGTAGAAGAAAAATTTCTCAAATGTATAAATGGAATTACACGTAAAATGTGTTAGAGTAGCACACTCTTCTTCATAAAACATCAAGAGGATTTCTTTTAAAATATACTCCATGCAAAATGCTGTGTATAGGTTCTGTGTGGGCCTGGCCATGAGCAAGAAGAGCAATCTGCTGCATTAGTTACAAAATAGATATAAATACTCTTCTGGTCAAACGGTACTTTATTGTGTGGAAATCCGAATTTAAATTACAAAAAAAAGAACAAAAGGCTAAAAGAAATAAATATGGTCAAACGTAGCACTTCTATAACTTTATTCATTATTGTGCTTTAACCTTGGGTCACTTTACTTTCAAAATATGAATTCAGATAGAACAAAAAATGAGGGGATTGAGAAACGAAAAAAAAACAAAAAATCAACTCCAAAAATCAACAAAATACAATCCGGTATAATATTAACGATGAGGATGATGCTTCTGAAACAGACGCATTCATGATTAGTTGTTTCTGCACATCTGTGGTAGCATTTCAGGCACTCCTAAGCAGAGGTGAGGTCACCTCACGGTAACAGTTTTAACTGGAGTAAAAGACATTTTCTGCCACTCATTCTGAGATGTCATCCTCAGAGCTGCACACAGAGCCTCAACACGTACACTACAGGCTGACTGCTCAGAGCGGGCTAACACGCAGAATGAGATGCAGATCGCATCGTGCACCTGCATCAAGACAGCTCCTTGGCAGGAGTGGCTTGGTTCTTGCTCCTCTACTGACATCAAAAAGCAGAAGGCGGGTGAGTGTTATTCCTTTGATACAGAAGCGATCTAACAGAAAGCATGATCGATGGCCAGAGGAGACATGAAGTAAACGGGGGTTAATGTTCATGGTGAAATTCTACACGACAGGGATATCCTCACCAGCATAAAAGTGGATGCGCGCGTTTGTGTCAGAGAGTCCGATAAAAGCCTACAGAACGAGCGAAACCCCCCCCCCACCCGGGGAGCCGAGCGAGTTGACCGCCACCACGATTCGGATTGTTGCCCTTCCGTTAATACTTTTAAAACTTAAATATCTGCAAGAAACGCCCATCCGCGTTTTTATTAACCAGTTTAATTCGTTTGCGTGCACAAAGCTTTTAATCGTTTATATTCTAAAGCGCGTTAAAATTGTAAGATAGTCATTCTAATCCTAAACCCAAAAATCACACAGAGGTTCTCTCAAACGAAGGCGATTTTTTTGTTGCTTTTCCCATTTTGCTTTCGCCACTTTAGCACACCGCAGCGCCTTTTCTCTCGCCCGAGGTCTTGTTTCCATGATCTAAAGGGATCTGATGGGATTGCGAAACACGGGGGAGAGAAGAGGAGGTAGAGGTGACGGAGTAGAGTGTCTTGCGTGAGGAGAAACATTGAGATTTCTGTAGCTTGCTGGTGTGCTGGGCCTCTTATGCTGTAGTCAAGAATCAAACGGGCTCCACTTAACTGTCGCAAATTAGGCCGATGACTCCCCTCGCTAAAAGGCAAAACACATCATTTTTTTCTATGCCATAAAAAAAAAAAGTAGATCAAACAGAAACAAAGAATGAAGTTCCCCAGCAGTCCGTCCGTTTTCGACCTCAACCGGTTCGAGTTCTTTCGCTGAGCCAGTCAAACATGAGGCTGTGGACGTTATCAGCGATTCAGGTGAGTCTAAACTGGTTCTCTCCGATGCTAACTTGCGTCCCCCCAACCTCTCCGCACCCGTGCCGGGCCGCGCGTGCAAGGAAAACAAGTCTTTAGATACGTCTCTTGTGTTTACCTCTTCTTCCCCAAACAAACAAACAAACAAAAAGAATAAACAAAGAAGTCGGAAAAGCTGGCTCTCTGGAATAGCAGGATCGAGGGAGGAAGGACAGTCGTAAAGTTGGGCAGTGTTCTTGTGGAGACACGTGGGTATGTGTGTGATTGTATGCGTGTGTCTGCATGTAAACGTGTGTTTGAATGTACGTGTGTGTGTGCGCGCGAGTGTGCGTGTCGTGGGGGTGTGGTTTCTACAGCAGGTCCACGCGACGGTAGTACAGCAGGTAGGCAGTGCGCTCAGCAGTCTGCTTCACCACCTGGTGCTGATTGATGATCTTCACCGCCTGGTCATCAATGCGCAGCCAACCGTTCAGACCGATGTGGAAGACATCTGTAGTGTAGTGGCCACCCGTAGCACTGTTCCCATGGTGATAGACGACTGCAGGAAGACACGAAAAGGAGCGTTCAAAGAACGACATACACAATTTCAATACGGATTCATGACCATACATCCCAACTCTTAACAGCAATTTCTTGTCCGGACTCGTTTTCGTAAAAACTATCAAGTTGTCCTGTTTTTGAGTCTTTTGTGATGAACTTGCGTTACATAATGGGAAGCTGCTATTGCACTGATGCCAGACTCGTTCATTTGTTACGAATAATCGTATCCCTTGGTTTGGTTCCATCAAGTTACAAAAGAAAAAACAGAGACTCGGTGCCCTCCATCTGCAAAGCATTTAACTGACTGGATTATCCACAGAAATGTACTTAACTGCTATGGTAGTCAATGATGTCCCAGAAATGTCAGTTGCTACATTTTTTCCTAATATCCTCGTGTGTTCATCAGAACAAAGAAATGTATACAGGTTTGGAACAACTTGAGGGCGAGTCGATGATGACAGAATTTTCATTTTTGGGTGGACCATCCCTTTAAACTACTAAAAGCCACACATGGTGTCAGAATCCCTTTAAAATGAATGGTGACAGCAGCAGGATACGTGACTGGATAGTACACATGCACAGTTCTGGAAGCAAAAGTGTTTTTATTACATAAAATTGGCCATTTTCACTTCAGTCGGCACTTGGCTTCGACTTCAGCTCAATTCAGACCATCAGGGATGATGAAACATCTCGTGTGCCATATCACAGGCGATTAAATACAAAAATGTAGACCTTCACAGCAGCACTTCTATTTTCCTCTAATACCAGATGGTTAAACACGAGAGACTGCTCGGAAAAGGGACTTCTGGGAAAGTCACTGGTGTAGCAACTGTTGCTAGGGGCTGCTGGATGGGCTACTTTTTGATGAGCAGGGAGCCGTTTTCCCCCAGAAAGAAAAACAAACAAATGAAAGGCAGTCCCGAGGTGGGACAAAGGTGAATAGCAGGCGATCGCCCGTAAGGAAGACCATGTGTGTTTGAACAGGTCAGTGAGCCGTGTGCATGTGTGTGTTGGGGGGTGAAGACTCCTTGGGCCTTCCAAGAAAGAATGTGCTGGAAAAATGAAGGTAAAGCTCCTGATGACAGCTTGCTGGAAGTCATCATAAAAGTATTTACACATAAACCTATCATAAGTTCATATAAACATAATTAGCACCGAACTAATTGTGTACCGAACTGACTTTGGAAAAGGTCCAAATAACAACTCGCTGGGCAGGAAAGTGTTGCGCCATGCTGCTCCTCAGCATCATCAACGCACATGTAGCAACCACAGCCTTACCATCTTTACCATATTTCATTCGTTAAAACTATGACTCGGTCAGTTACGCTGTGTTTTTCCTGCTCGTCTGTAAGCCAAGAAAACTTCAGATATTTGAATCCAAGAGTATCGTGTTTATAAAACACATTCAATGAATACACAAATACAAGTTTTGGATTACAAGCGTCTGCTAAATGCATACATGGACATTAGCCAACAAACATTGATCAAAACACCTTTGCGATCAGGCGGATCTTTGTATTTTGAAAAAAAGAAAATAACATACCTGCAAAGAGCCTGTAGGTTCTTTGGCCTTTCAAAGTTTTGCCCCGCACCCCCGGTGACAAGAGGTCTGCAGAGAAACACCACATCATAATGTACCAGATTCACAGCGGGCCAACAACAACTATTAACATGATCCATTTGTTCATTTTGAGAAAAGAGAACCAGCATTTATAGACAAAAGAAACAATCTACATTTAAGCAACATGTGGGTTCTTTGTTATTTACAGTTCCTAACCAGATTATTTACGCATCCTACTTTCATCCGCAGGAAACCATTCATAATCATTCATGTTATTCCCTCATTACTGCTACTGTTTATTTTGGTCAGGAACATATTTTAGCCAGGACGATTGAGTCTCTTCAAGGAGTTGATTTTAGGGCGATCGCAGGTTCTTGCTCACGGAACGATTTCTCATCCCATTTCAAGAGTAATGACTCGAATAATCCATTAAAACAAAGAGGTTTCAGAGGGAGAACAAGGTGAGAGATCACAAGTTCTCAAACAGACTGGGTCTGCAGTGCATGTGCGCTTGTGTGAGGCTGATAAAGATGCCAGCGCGGACGCCAAAAGATTTGATGATGTACAAGGTGCTTTTTGAAGAAAACCAGGAGTCTTTTGAAAGCAACATGATATGAGCAGAATACACTCAGTGAAGTAAAGCAATACCTTTACTGATCTCCAAATCAACAGGGTAATCGATATTCTTGATCAGTTTCTGACATCCACCGGTCTTCTCAAAAACAAATCTCTTGAGGTGAAGAACCAGCACTGGAGGAAGCTCTTCAAGAGTCACTCTCCGGCTGATCTCGATCTGAAAACAGAAGACCAACAGACAAAAATGTTTGCCTCTACACCAATTCAAAATTATAATGGATCAACTGAACAGCAAAACAGAAAAATTCTGCCTTTATTTTACTCACCATTGAGTTGTTCCAAATCTGTATACATTTCTTTGCTTTGATAAACACAGAGAAAAATATTTGGAAGAATGATTGTAACAGAACAGTTCTAGACCACCATTGACTGCCACAGTACAGGGTATATACAGCAATCATGGAGCTAAATTTAAAACTTTTTAAGACCTTTTTCAAGACATTCGCCACTTTTTTGTTTTAATCGGTTAAATTGGCGACACTTTAACTTACATTTACTATATAATGATTGGAAGACAGCACAACTAAACAGTCTTAGGGTACGATCACACAGAACGCGCTTTTCATGTTCAAAAACGCGAGGCACGCCGCGCTGCTCTTTTGGTGAGGGGCTGTGTCCACCGAGGCACATTCACGCGGCTGAAAACGGCAGGAGCTCGGCTGAAAATGCCTGCTGCAGGCGCTTTTACTACTTTTTAAAGGCCTTAATTTTCTGTAAATTGATTTATCAACTTTTAATACTTTTTAAGACACCCTTAGTAGGAAAAATTACAATGATGGTCAAAATTGCCCCAGAACGGTTTGCTTTCCAACATTTTTCAAAATATCTTCTTTTGTCTTCAACATTACAAAGACATTTATAAAGCAAAATTTCCTACCATTGAAACCCTTTCACAAAGAAATTTGGAACAACTTGAGGGCGAGTAAATGAAGACAATATTGACAACATTTTTGGGTGAACCGTTCCTTTAAGTGTGGCCAGATAATGTTAAAGATTCAAACCTCCTGTTTGCTCTTTGTGGTGTAGCCCTGAACGGACTCTCGCGCCACCAGTATCTCCAGGGCTTCCTGGACTGTGCGGATCTTCTCTGATTGGATGTCCAGCTGCAGCGTGAAGAAGGGCTGCAGGGTTGCCGACTCTTTTGAGCTTTGCTGGTATACCACAGATCTAAACACGAAAATAAAAAAACTGCTTTAAAACGGCCGACTGTTTTTATGAGTGAATGTCATGTTACATCAAGTTGCTTATGACCATTGTGAACCGAGGTAAGATGACAGTTTTGAACATCAATTTGTGTTCTTTCTCAATAACAATTTTGGTTTATTTTGAATAAATAAAATGGTGTCTAAAGAGCAAATTAAGGCCCAGTTTCATAGACAAGGCTTAGCCTAACCCCAGGACTATGCCTTAGTTAAATTAGGATATTTAAGTCGCTTTTATTAAAATGCCGTAGATAAAAACTGGTGTGCATCTTCAGACAAAACAATGGCACTGATATATTTTAAGATATGTCAGGCTCATTTATTATCAGTTAAGACAGCTCAAACTTTCATTTTAGTGTGGGACTAGCCTTAAGCCTTGACTGTGAAACCGAGCAAAAACAGTTTAAACTAAACCATAACCGTCCCAAACTGTAAATGCAAAACAAGTGCTTTGCTATTCAAATTTACCTCCATGTGACTTCGCCTCTTAAGCACTTTTCGCCCAAAACTCGGTTAAAATGTGTGCCAAACCGTAGCCTCAAACACACCGAGTGAGAAAAGGCTTCATTTAAGTTCTGACGCCCCCACATGCTCGGGCGTCTGCTTTTCAGCAGCTACCTAATTTAGCTGGGTGGGTGATGACGGTGGTGGTGAGGAGCCGCAGGGCTTGTTATTGTGCAGTGGAGAGTTTAAGTGAGACTGTTTGGGATTGTTTGTAATGGCTGTGGCCACACAGCTTGGAGGAGCATCAGGACAACATGACGGGTTGGAGATGGCACCACGCTCACCAAGTCCTCATGTCGAACTGTGCAGTGTGAGCCAATAAACAGAAGGCCAAACCCAATTCTGGTGCCACAATTTTCTCTCCCACAAGTATATTTTTCTTTCAAACGTGCTGAATATCTGTTCATCTCGGTGGTTTTGTGTGCCAAAGACTTCAGGCGTCCGCTCCATGACTGCTATGACGGTACAGTAGTGGCTTTTAAAATTGTGCTAACTACGACATTTGGATTAATATCAAATGCTTTTTAAACTATGGTGTCACACAACCCACATCAGTCCCTCGACTAGTCTTTTTAAATAAAACTGAGGTTCACAGACACCATGCGATTTCAAAACGGTTAACATAAACATTTGAAAATGAACATAAGATGAACATTATACACAAAGCTATTATTATAGCTAGCTACATTATATTTTACAAAGTAAAAATACCAATTTAAATGTGTATATTACACTTTAAGACGCACTACAGCATCTGGAAGGACCTGACAACAAAATCCTGACGTAGGTCCATCAAGCCTACCTGATGTGGCCGCCGAATATGTCGGTAATGGGAGTGCGGATGAAGTCGGCCTGGCGGGTGATGGAGGTTTTGTTTTTGGGTCCCACCTGCTCCCACTCATCCTCGCTGCCATCTTCCTGCTTCTCAGCAGGGTCTTCCTCCACACCAGGCTGAGACTCGGGCCCATTTGGCGTGGGATCTTCTGCTCAGGAACACAGAGAATTTTAACCAAATGCTGAGCAAACTCCGTCATCATAAATCCGCCTGAAATTGTGAATCTAAAGAGATGGATTTATGTTGTAACTAGCGCAGAAATCAGAAAAGAACATACTCTCTTCCTCTGGAGAGATGAGCTTCTTCAGTGCCACCATTTCCTCATGCAGTCCGTTCAGAATGAAACCCAGGTACTCCTCTGCGTCCTCTTGCCGACCCTGAGAAACAAAGAGTTAACATCATATACTAACACAGCCAAGTGCAAGCATTTAACCAAACGGTCCCATCAGACGTTACATTCATCAACTCTATCTGAATCCAAACACCTTCATAGAGCTAATATCTACAATTATAATTATCTAAAATAATGTTCAGGGTGTTCCTAAACAGACCAGATAAAGGCATCTTGGTAGACAGGATATTACACAAACATTTTCCAGGTTGCGGACACTTCCGTGTCTGGAAGACCACCATGCACCCAGACTCGCCTCATTAGGAGCTCAAGAACGCTATAACTGAAGGCTTTATCTTTCTGCTTTGATCTCGTTCATCACAGGATTCGGACTCAGTGAGACGTTCAGTACCCAACATTAGTAAAAGTGCAGACAGATACAGAACAGGAAGTTCATGTCTTCAAGGTGCGCCAAGCATCAGACGGTCTATCATTATGACTTAACTGCGACAGCCAAACATACCACTTTCTACTTTTTTCCACGAAAACCGGAAGTGGTGAATGCTCAGACAAAACATGCTGCCACAATCCAGAGTGGAGAGCCACTTTATAATTCCTTTATCAAAAACAGCTCAACCTTCATCGCGCTTACCTTCTCCGAAAGGCTTGATTTGATGAGGGTGAGGAGTTTGTAGATATATGTGGGTTCAAACGGAGTGCCCGGTCTAACGTCTTTCATTATCTTGTCTCCAACAGCTAACAAAAAGAAGCACAGAAGAATACACTTAGCTCTGTGGAATACTTGTGGAACAATTTTGATTGGTCTGCATCATCCCTTGTCCCAGGACCACAAAACCAGTCATAAGGGTCAATTTTCTGAAACTGTGACGTATACATCATCTCAAAGCTGAATTAGCTTTCCATTGATGTATGGTTTGTTCGGATAGGACAACATTTGTCAAAGATACTATTTGAAAATCTGGAATCTGAGGGTGCAAAAAATGTTAATATTGAAAGAAAAGTTTTCCATCAGCAGGCCGTTGCTAAAAAGAAACAGGTTTGTTTTCACACTCTCGATTGGTTTACTCGGGGCTTAATTTGTGCCGGAACAAGCCGGATCCGGTTCCTCATTTGGCAGATCCCGCTTCTCAAGCGCTAATGGAAAACGTTCGTGCTGACCTGTTGCGTGCATATATTTAATAACGAGTAGGTCATTCGAAACTGCACACATGCACTAAAAACAGAACATTGTGCTTTTACAAAATAAAGAAAACGTACAGGATGCGCTCGGTCATGTCCTTTCCTAGAATTTATTTGTTGAGCGCTGCGCCTCACAAACTGAACCAACTCTGCAGCATATTGTCACCGTTTTTCCATTTCGTTTTGTAAATCTGTTATGCTAATTGTCAAATATTCTGCACTTTCCACGAATACATAGCCGATGCACTTCTGAAAGGTGGGAAGGTGTTTTATGAAGCATAAAAGAAACCCAGGGTATAGAGAGATGTATGGCTTAAAACGTTGTAGTAGCCTTGCACTGCTAGCATTTGTCGTTAGAAACGCATCAAATATTTTAATTTCTTTTAAAAAAAAAAAACTAAATGTAATACTCAATTTAACCTAAGGAGGCCGCCATGTTCTTTTTCGATGACGTAAAATGGTTGCACGCACAGGCAGCCACACTCAACACAGACACACTAATCAGTTCTTCAGTAAATATAAGGTGCTGTATGATATAAAATATATAAAAATAATAAGAAATAAGAAAGAAAATAAAGACGCTATTTGTTGTATTTTCATACATTTTAATATTGTTGGTCAGAAACAATACAATATATACACGATGTTTTTAGCCATTATAAAATGCATTTAATCCAGATTTTGACTTTTTGGTGTTGATTAACATCAGTAGCCTATGGTCTTCTCTCTCTCGGTCATTAGCTGAAGGGGGCTAATATTCACGTGTGCTCGAATACAGAATAAATAACCAAAACGCAAGCACCTTATTATTGTGTTTATCAGTATATTCTCATAATGTATACGATAATGGTGGATGACGATGTCTTAAATAGTCTTAACTGTCTTAAAGACGCTAGTTTAAAGCTATGATTTAATGCATGTTTACCTTGAACGGACGCTTACTGAATACATTCTTCTTTTATGGCCGGCTTGTGTCAAGAAGACATACCGCCACCTACTGTCCCTGTGTATTTACAGTATATATCTGATCTTACGTTTGACGTCTCATATTTTACTGTTATATATAGAAAACGTGTGTGCTTCGATGTAGCGTTAAGAGAACGAGTTTAGGTTGCAACCATTTGACGTCACAGAGTTTTTTTCGGCCAAGTCTGTTCTCGATTTTGCAGCATCCACTCACAAAAATGACGTTGCTATATTTACGGTAGGAAATTGACAAAATATCTTCATGGATCATGATCTTAACTTAATACCCTGATTTTTGGCATACAATAAAAATGGATCGTTTTAACCTATACAACGTATTTTTGGCTATTGCTACAAATAAACCCGTCCCGTGCTACTTATGACTGGTTTTGTGGTCCAGGGTCACAAGGTTACTGGAGACTTTACCTTGCTGTTTGGTCTTGGAAGGAACCGGCATATTGCTGAACTCATTTACAAGTCGAATACTACAAGAGAGAGGATAAAATGAGAACATTAGGGCACATCTTTCATTACACGCGATGAACAATACACCAAAATATACGAGTTTTAAAACCATTTTGACAGCATGCGTTGTGAACAATAACAATAACACAAAGCACATGTATGAAAACTGCACACTTCCAGAGCAGGAACACACACGGATAATACAATTTTGATCAACAGAAATGTAAAACTTACAAGTTATCCATCATGGGTGTGGATGTACAGGGTCTCTGCACCTCACTGAAAAGGGGAATATACTTCATCAGATGATACATGGGCGGACACGCAATGAGGGCCTGCAGGGTCTGAAGCTCAGAGTTAAAGGACAAAAAAATAACACACAAGAGGGGCTTGATCAACTCCGTAACGTTAAGCCAACTCAAAGTCTGGAAGAACTGAGGCCAGGAAAAAGGATACAGCATTGATATAGCACCAGTTTCCCTTGTTTATCAGTCCTCGTGGTTGCAAAGACACTGGCTTGTGTATCAACTTCACATTCTCGATTATATCTGATGGAAGGGGAGAAAATGCATCACGCTTGGGAAAGAATAAAACATGATGTCTGAAACAAGTGAATACGGCTGACGTGTTGTCCATCACTTGCGTTGTGCATCACGTGACTGGTGCACATGAAGCTTTTTGGGGCAAAACGGGGAGTTTCTGTGCCACGCCTAGGAAGGGAGACTGAAATAATGTCACAGCTCCCATGGTAACGTGGATTCAATATATTACTCAATAAGAAAAAATTTTCAATAAATTAAAAAAGGTTTTTGCTACTACATCTAAGGGTCAGAGAGAAGACTGTAAACATTCACAGTGCAAAAGACTAACATGTATACATTTAAACCAGGTCACGTCACATTTATCATGTCACGCCTCCAAACAGCAGCAAGGGAAGGAATCCAATGTGAGGCCACAACAAAATGCATAATAGCTCTCTGTAGAAAACGCATCAGACTCAAACAAGGGCAGCCAATGGTCATGACAAGAGCAGAGATTCATCAATGATTAGTCTGTCCAACTCTCTTATATCATTGGAGATTAATAAATGACAAAAAAAATACACGTAATAAGAAACAGATTCACAAGATTCTTCCCCTTAGTAGTCTTGAAGAGAACCACGTATGACATAAACTCATATAAATGCCATCAATTAAGCCAACGCTCTTCCTGTTATGCAATAAAACACACATATAACTCAGGTGAAACATCTAGAAAGGACACCTTTGAGATCAATATAATGCATTCAATCGTAATGTACGGCAAGTCTGTGCAAAACCTCAGGAAAACGTATTTATGACAAGAGATTTGGAAATAACTGTCATCACCAATTACCCTTAAAAAAACAATCTTGCACAATATCAATCTTGCACAATATCGTTCATATTTTAGGAAGAGAAGGGAGAATCCTAGAGCTAGATTTACTGTGGCGGGAGTCGCTGTGTTTCCATGGTTGAGAACAAGCATTCTCAAGCTCTTCTGGAAAGGCACGAAAACACTTCTGAGGTATTGTAAGTAACGGCAATATTAAAGTATTGATCCTTATGGGAAGGTATGCTAATATTTTCTTGTGGTTTCACTGTAAGCAAAAAAAACACGCGTCATTGTCATGATAAACTGGAGCGACAGGATAAGGAAGTGTGACCGTTACACGGATTGCGAGCAAAGTCCCAAAACACCAGTTAGCGTCTGCAATCTGCACAAACAGGGCTTATGACCAATGCCTGAAAATCACCAAAATGCGGTGGTACTGCAGCCATCTTGTGGACAGAAATGCAAACAACAGATTTAAAGCGCACTTTAAAGGGATAGTTCACCCAAAAATGATAATTGTGTCATCATTTACTCACCTTCGAGTTGTTCCAAATGTGTATACATTTTTTTGTTCTGATGAACACAGAGAAAGATATTTGGAAGAATGCTAATAACCAGACAGATTTGGCCCCCCATTGACTCCCATAGTACGAAAAAATACTTTATAATTTTTTTTGTCGTGTTGAACACAAAAGAAGATATTTTGAAGAATGTTGGACAGCAAACAGTTCTGGGGCACTTTTGACTACCATTGTAATTTTTTCTAAAATGGTAGGTCAATAGTGGCCAAGAACTGTTTGGCTACAAGCATTTTTCCAAATATCTTTCTCTGTGTTTGTCAGAACAAAGTGAGTATTTTATATATAGTAATTTATGAACAACTCGAGGGTGAGTAAATGATGACAGAATTTTTATTCAGGGGTGAACCGTCCTTTTAACAAAATTGAGAATTATATTTCTACGATTCAGACTAGTACCACTTTTCTTTTCCTTGCTCCCTTTGCCACAAAATGTATGTCTTAATGTTCTAATCCTAAAAAACCAAACACTAAAACAGGAAGTTAGGGCGGGATGTTGAGTGACACCTCTGTTAAAAATGCTCAAGAGTGTTACATCAACACACACCATGTCATTTTAAATTGAAACCAATATGATGCAAAAAGGCTGTTGCATAACACCCTTACTCAATCGTGGAAACACTCATGTAAGTGGAAAAAAAACATATGAAACAACAGGTATGTGCAATACATTCAATTTAATACACTACCTGCCAATTTTGGGGCCATAGGATCTTCAGACACAGGAACAGGACCCTCATGCACCTCCGTGGCCTTCTCAGGCAACTCGGACGCAGCGGGAGTGACCGTGACCACAGCGGGCACGCTCTTTACCTCAACGTAAGCCTGAGGGCCTCCAGGAAGAGGCTTGGCATTGTGGAAGAGGCTGGCCCAGGATTTTGGAGGGTTGGCCACAGGTGCTGCGGGGGGAGCGGGAAAGACTACCGGCTGGACCTCAGAGTCTACGGGGAGAGGGGTGACAGAGGAAGCCGACCGCACATCGCCCGTTTCAGACGAGTCTTGGAGTCTGTCTGCAGTTTCAGCAGGCGGGGTGGTCTCCGGCAGTCCATTAGCTTCCCCCGAGCCCTCGGCCTCCCTCTCATCAGTAGTAGCAGAAATTGTGTTGACAGTGGGTGTGGCCACAGCAGCAGAAGGGGGAACGGGAGAAGATGGAGAGGGGCTGTGCCCTCCATTACCCAACAGTTCAGGACTCTCTAAAGCAGGGGATTCTGCATGTTGCTCTGCAGTCCTGGCAAAATGCGCCACCCCGCTGCTCTGAGAGGACGAAGATGAAGTAGACAAAGAAGCTCTGTCTGTCAAGTCCAATGTTGAATTCTCAGGGCTATCACAAGTCCTCTGATGGGTAAGTGGGGTGGTTTGGGGCGTTGATGTGGTGGATGTTACAGAAGCAGGGGGCAGGAGCTCAGCCTCAGCTAGCACCTCCCCAACCATGTCGTCCGGAGCGTTCGAAGTGTGTCCATTTACCAGACCCGAACCCCCAACTCCACCTGTGACCACTCCGGGGCTGTTGCTGCCAGAACCCTCTAAATAGTTGTAGTATCCCGGTGGCCGTTTTTTCTTTTTCTTTCGTTGGCCCAAGCCGCCCGAAACCCCGTCCATGTCTGAACAGGCTTGGTGACCGCCCAGCACTGAGATTTCGGAGTTGTCGCAGCAGAGGGAGTTCAGTTCTTCACCATCTGGGATGTCAGTGACCGGCGTGGCTGTGGGAAGGGCCTTCTGAGACGGTTGGCAGCCTAAGATGAACTCAGGAGCCTGAGGATTTAGAGTGCTGGACACGTTGTACAGTGGATCTTTCAAAGCCACTGGCTCCGCACTCATAACCTCGTCCACGCCAAACTCGATATGCTGGTAGTCCTCTCCTGTAGACCAAGACATCAGTTAGATTGACGTTAACAGTGGGTTTGCGTTCTTATAGAGTAAAAAGCAATTAAACAAACAGGTTCTCTTAAAGCGACAGTACACCAAAAAATGAAATGTACTGTAATTTAGTCATTTTTCCCTTGTTCATGTTTACAAGCCATAAGGTCTTAACATGAAATATGCTATAGTAAAATCAAGTTTTTAACTCTTTCCCCGCCATTGACGAGTTATATGGTCATTTAAAAATCAATGGTTCCCTGCCAAAGACGAGGTATTACGCAATCGGTGTTTGAACTGTTGTACAGAAGGTGGCGCTGTTACACACCTTTAAAAAAAAGTAGAATCTCTGAATCTAGAACATAGATTTTATCTGTTTTTTGGGTAAATATTTTCTGTTTTTAATCATCGTTCTGAGTCTAATCTGGGTGGAGTCTTTTGTCAAATTTTTTTTAATTATCTCTGCTTTTTAATCAAAATGATGCATTTTTGAAGAAACCTACCCACATTTAAGAGGCGATAAAGAAGAACACATGAAGATAGAAGATACGGTTTCTTTTGTTTAAAAGCAGAGACTCTGTTCTGTCATTTGATATATTGACTGTCCATATATTCATTATAGAAAACGTACTGTGAGCCATCAAATTTTAGTTAAAATGTTCATAAACACTGGCCGGCAACTTTTTTTTTTTAAAAAGCTAGCGGGGAAAGAGCTAAACATGCATTGGACACATTGGGCCTCATTCTTGAAACATTCGTAAATATATGAGTAAATTCCAAGTAATTTGCGCGTAAAACAGACCTACCCAAAAACTTTCCTCCGGATTCACAAATACTTCGTAAACATCAGATTTAGTAGTAAAATGTGTGTATGTTAATGAATTCCAATCATTCGTAAACAGGGCGTGCATGCACGCTCATTCACAATTAGCATAATCCCAGACTGTGAATTACAGCTATGCGAATTATGTATTTCGGAATGCTGGAATCCTCTGGACTTCATTCTCTGGTTTGGCTACATTATGTTGCATAAATGCATAAGAGACTAATAGGCTATATGCTTGCCAATAAATTTATCAGTTAAACTGTGTCCACCAAAGCGCTTTTAGCCATCTGAAATAATACCTGGTGCTCTTCTGAAAACGACCAGCTGGTGGCGCTTGAGAACGCTTAGGAGGCACTGCCAGTTATCCCGGAGATGGGTTGGTTGCTGTGATTTGAAATATCCGCAACAGTTATCCTACTTGTTACTAGTATCTTATTTTGAAGAATATTACTGAATATGAAAATGCAGTAATAATATTAACTTCTCCATTGTTGTGTATGATGGTTGGTCAATGGAGTGTTTGTCCCGCCTCTTGTTCACAGTGATTGGACGGCTGTGTAAAAAAGGACAGTGACGAGCTCTGCGTTTTACCCAAAGTTAAAAAGTAAAAAATAATAAAAGACTCGTGAAATATCATTATGATACGCAGTGCATCAAAATGCAATGTCAACAGTATGTCTAAAAGAATACAGAACGTTACGTTTGGTTTTACGCACAATTTACACGTGGTATGGAGCAGGTGTGATTGCAGATTTCTTTCGTACCAACTAACATTTTGAAAATACGAACATTTTAATGAAACCGAAAATTTACGTTAGAATGACTTTACGAACGATTTACACAAAAGTTTGTTCTGCTCATGTTTTATGAATGAGACCCATAGAATCTGACTGGACACACCGTGTCGGTATTTGTGGTATTGAACTATGCAGACTTTAAGCAGTGAAGGACAGTTTAAAGTGAATGAAAACAGCGTTAGTGAATGCAAGTCACAATTACTCCAAATAAGACATTCATCCGAGTCTAAAAAGTGTCCAGTAATCAGCAAAAATCAAAGCAATCAGAAGTCATCACGGGAACACAAGCTCCCAAGCAATGGATAAATGAAGAGATAAGACCACCTCCTCTGTTAGTATTCATTTTAGAGGACTTATTTAAGGAAAGCATGGAGGACAAACTCAGTTGTGGACCATCAAGAGACCTTGCTTTTCAGCAAGGTTTTGTTTAGACATCTCGAAAAGACAGTTCCTGGATTCACTCCACTCTGATGAGTTTTGCAAGAGAAGTTTCATAGAAAAAAGCCTCCTGTTAACTCTGTCAAGCACTGCAGGTAGATGCACATATGCGCCAGAGAGAAACCTGGCACCTAAACATGCAAAGCGCCACAGATTAAATGGGCAGGCAGGAATGAGAAGTAAGGGTTTAAGGTTGATAAAGGAGGTTTAAGGTTTAGAAAGTTGTCAGTGTTTAAGATCTGTGTGTTGAGTTCTGCAACCAAAACAGAAGAATAAGGCGCAGTGTAGTGGACCGGACACTCACCGCAAACCTGCCGTCTCAATGATTCCGTTATGCAAGGCATAGCAGGAGTGTAGTAACCTCCTAAATAATTGATACAGATGAGGGTGAAGGTCACAAGTACCCGAGAGGACAATATGATACTGTCTCGGGGCACATTATTAAGACTACAGAGATGGGTATGTAGTCTAAGGAAGTCTACAATCAACGCACTGGCAAATGAGGACCATTCTTTTACATTAAGCATTGTGATATAAATAGGACTTTTTGGAGTTTTCTGTTCCAGGTGTGATATGAAAGCATACATATATACATTAATACAAAACCACTGTTTGAGGGAATGTTTGAGAGCTATTTTTTATCTGTATTTCTGATTCGGTGTTTTTACCTTGCAATGTTGCTTTCATCTTACCTGAGGGATGACTGACGCAGGAGACTTTTTCATTGAAGGGGGGAAGCTGATAAGAAATGTGCACGAGATCACTCAATCACACGAAGGCAATAAAAATACAGATGAAGGAGCAAAACCTTTATTCTACAATCTATTAATATAAATGTGTTATCTATCCTAGGGACAATTTTTCTAACATGTACTTTGAAGTTGAAGGGCAGAGTTTAATTCTTACAGTCAAGGGGACAGAAAACGATGCATCCTTCATATTAAGCACTGCGTACTTAATAACTAAAGTATCACAATAAAAAACTAAAACACGTCGGCTTAATTTTGTTTATGCAAAACATAAAAATTATGCATGTCAGGAACAGGTTTTGTAAGATTCACCCAGTAGCCCATGGCATGAGTGTAAATACATATATATATATATATATTCAAATGTCAGACAGTGTAAAATTTAATAGGGTGTAATAGAGTAATGTTCATATTTATGTAACGTTTTTTACCTCAACATAACAGCGGGGAGTCACAAAGAACTGATTGAACTCATCTGGGCTGAACTCCCCAAAGATGTACTGCAGAGAAAAAAGAAAGAGAGAGAAATACATTTCATTAGACTTGGTTTACCGAAGCATTAGACTGAGCGTGTCTGATACAAATAATAAAAAAATGCCATGAGACAGAACTGGGGTAACCTGTTTGGCATTCGTTTGAGCGCCCCCCCCCACTTGTATTTAATAAAACACAATGCAAGCTCTGTCCACGAGTGTAAATGAGGACGTGGCAGCCATCACTACCACATGATTGCAACATCAGGATGGGTGAAAGCAAAACTTGGAAACTGATGAGTCATGCAGCATGGCAATATGGATCCCTCATGCCCCACTTTACAGGGCAAAGCACGACCAAAGACAGACCCATCATGCACTCACTTTCGCCAATGTGTAACACACTGCCTGAGGGCAGTTACTGAGTGTACCGTGAAGGTTTTTATTTTTGAACATAAGACTGCTACAATAACTTGCCTGTCAGAGTTCATTTGATACATTTACATGTGATTTGCTGGATGTTCAAGTGAAACAATGATAAAACATTAAGCTGTGTGCTCCTGCTGTAAAATTTGGTGAAATGTCAGAATTCTTTGGAAATAAATAGGTCTGACAAACACGTTACATACTTGGTTTGATCTTTAGCATGTCATTTAATCTTTTAATGTACAGTACAACTCACTTCGTCACTTCTCTGATCGGAACAGCGCTAGTTTATTTTGGCTTACTTTATGTTGCATATCACGTTATACAGCAGCTCACGTTAGCGGATAAATAAACATTGGCATATAAAAATGTTTGTGCTTGCCTTTGTAATAAGTTTCGGGGGGACTTGCCGGCAGTCACGCTTCAAGTTTGCCGTGTTTACCGGCGATTGTGAAGGAAAATAAGATGCTTCGTAAACCACGTGGAGACACAGATTGTGTCTTGTGCTTCCCCTTCTCCCAGAGACTTCTCTCTTCCGCATATGTGAGAAGTACACGTGACGCGCTGGCATAAAGTAGGTAGCGTCTTGACCTCTGAACGAATAGAATTAAACATCATATCGTGAAATATCCCCATCTCTCTACGATGCGCATCGTAACATTTTTGCATCGCGAAATATCGTACTACGAAATACCATTATACCCCCCAAAAATACAGAGCATAACTCATACTCTAGTATTTCATAAACACATTTTTTTAAATGTTTTTTACCTTTAATACAGTACTTAAATTAAAACTACTTAAAAGAAAATTGTGATTTTAATGTAATCATGGATTAAAATGTTAAAACAACAACATTTATTTATTAAAATGTAGTGGAGTAAAAAGTATGATACGATTTATAATGTAAGAAAATAATAGAATTTATTATTTATTGGAAGTTTGCCAAAGGATTAAAAAAGATTCTTTATTAGATTAATCAAAAAAATAATCGTAAGATTAGTCGACAACAAAAATAATCATTAGTTGCAGCCCTAGTTTCATGCGTAGCTTGTCCATGAAGCACGGCTCTGTGATCAGTAAGAAATGATGCTCGATCTAAAAGCAGTACGAGTTTGTGTCGCTTATAACATGCATTTAAAAAAAAGCATCACCCGTCAAACATCATCACTATTAAATATACTTTATTATCATGAAAATACCTGACAAGGCTTGAAGAACAGCGATAGAAAGATGCCCATAGGGATTTCCTGAAACTATGTGCGCTATGGTACTTTTTCTGCGGGGCATATTTGAAGTTTCTGCATGACAGTGCCCTCTAGCTTTCAGATGCAGCTGCATTTAACTGTACTTTACTGACAAACTGCGCATGATAAATCGCAGCTAATAATCATTATTTTCGATTTATCGAGCAGCCCTAATATTCATCATTCAGTTAATTTGGAGTGCAAGTGTGAATTCATAGATGCTGCAACAAAAAAAAAAACTAAGTCATACTTTGAAGACTAATATTGACCAATAGGTCTCGGGCACATCTTACCGCAGAGAGGCAGACCTTATAACACTAGACCTCTGAACCCAGCAAATCCCACAGCTTCAATTACAGATTAAGCGTGAAAGCTCAATCCACTAACTAGTGTACTCTTCTAACCTATGACGGAGGTCAAAGTTAAGACACGTATAACTGCTTAGTTTCATTTCGTTTATTTTATTTATAAAGCACTTTTACACAACTGACCACTGACCAACATGCTGTACAATATATAAAACGCATAGCGACAATCACAACCATAAAAACACAACACTAAAACCACAAATAAAATATCTGCGAAATAAACCCCTGAAATCAACTACTGATGAAAACTTTAGATCAGTGGTCGTTAACCCGTCGATCGCGATCTTTGAGACGTTACCTGTCGGTCCCCAAAAGTAGGCTAATAGGAAAATGAATAGACAAATATATTGTGCCTGAATGTTCAGTTTTGCAAGCGCATCCCTCTTTCTCTTCATTCAGCGGTTGTATGTTTTTAGGTTCTGCATGAATCTTTTCATGGCTGTGTAAATAATGATTCCCTGTGGAGTTTTTAATGCGACCATTATCATTAATCGCATTTCAGTGTGATGCGCGAGTGCGCGTGATCGCTCTTCACTGTTTCTAATGTCGGTGATCAGTAGGGATGCCACAATACTCAATATACTGTAATATTGAACCGATCGGTACGATCTCCACGGTTCAATACGTGTAAGTGAATTGCGATTTTGCGTTAAAAATATTCAGTGCGCTTAATTACACTGTGAACTGGCTCTGTCCGTGTTTGTCTGTATGCTGAGATAAATATACGCATCCCCACGAGTAATATCCAATAGCGAGTGGTGGTCGGGCGGTGAAGAGAGACTGCCTGCAACACGAGAAGCAATGTGCTGTTGTCATGCATTTCTTCCAATTTATTGCAATGGCAGTGACGCACCTTGTTAATAAATTATCTTTGGCCTTTCCCATTGAGCGCACGTTTACTTACATTACAGCAATAGCAAGTTTTGCATTACGTCATTTTAAATACTCTGATGCGCAAAACCTCAAGAAGCTTATTTTACTGGCATGTTGATGAACAGTAAACCAAAAACTGCTGTGAGCTGCAAGTGTAAATCTCAATACACCAGGAATTTGTACAAGTTGATTTTGGCTTAAAGATAATAAAATAAGTCAAGTAAAATAAAGAGAATTTCAGTAAAAATTATATTTTTCTTAAGTTTTTACTGTTGCTGTCACATAAGCATAAAACAATGAGAAAAAAAACTTGAATGTGCCGAAGCCATCAGAACCGAACCGAAAACCGTGGCCGAAAAACCGAGGTTCGCATTGAACCGTGGGTGAGCAGTATTGTTGCATCCCTAGTGTTTGGGGAAGGTCACTTGATTGTTGCGGTGCATTACACAATACACAGTTTATTCATATGACATAAAAATGTCACTTGTTCGTTGGTGTACGCGTATTTGTGCGTTGACACTGGATGCAAGCAAGCGCCGCGAGCGCAGATGATGCACGCATTTCATTCTGTCCGCGTATCTGGAGTCGCGGCTCTCTGTCATCAGCGAATATAACTTACAAGTGTGGGAGATGGTGAGAAAGCGGCGCATCCTACGTTTTCCAGGAGTTTTAGATGTTAATGGCCCCTAAACAATACACACCTTCCGCAAGCATTTCTTAATTTCTTCCAAAAAGTGGAAGAATGTTCCACCCGGCAATTACGCCTATGCGCACATGAATTTTAATTGTTGAAATGTTGAGCTTCTGAAAGACAACATCAGTCTCTTCACAAAGTTGTAATCGTGAATGATCTGCGGGTCTGTCAGTGATGGTAATCTGCACAGTTTACAGAACTATCTGATGACATCCCTGCTGACATCCTATTTATGCTTTTAATTAGCCTAATACGATAGCCCATTCCATACTACACTGTCAGACCTTTAGCTATTTTGTGAAACAGATCATTATTACCAAGACATTATTAGACGGGTAAAAGTAAATAGATAAATGATTTAAAATGAATGATTGACGTTGTTGTTATTATTAGGGCCTATTTATAACATTTCCATCTATATACAGTATTTACTTAATAAAAGTAAACCAAATAAATGCATCATAAATAACAATCTTTATACAGTAAATACCTAAATAATTAGGGTCTTGTTAAACTTATTCTTAACCTGGTTTTAATGTCAAGCTGTCATGTGTGAATTAAAGTCCTTGAACTGGTGTTTGAATTCGTGTTTTTCACCTCATTTTGGCACACTGAAAATGGCAACTCTACATGTTACAGAATTTGCTTAGTTGCATCTGAAAAGTGGAACAAAGAATTTCAGGTAATTCAAATAGACCTACAATTATAGGCTAAATAAAAGGCCTCAAGCTGGAGGTTCAATCTGGGCTGGTTTTATTTTCAATTTTTTGAGTGGTAGATCTTGCTTTTCAACAATTCCGAGGTCGGGATCATGGGTTCAATAAGGTTGGTGACCACTGCTTTAGATGAAAACATACGCCCAAGGCATAACAAACCCCTTAAAACTAAAGCATGCAACATTGTGTGCCAATAGAGGCACCAAACGTTTTTTTCAAACAGGTTTTTCTTGGTTAAGCCAAAATTGCTTGGTTGGCCTATTCAAGATGCTCGGAGCAATGTTTTGATACTGTCACAGTTTACTTATCATGAAAACAAATGGCTCAGCCTCTTTAGCCAGGATTTTTTCACAAAGAACAATTTAACTTCTTAACTTAGATGTTTCAACTTGCTGTAGGGCTAAACCCTTAACTGTCCTTCACATAGTTAACACAGGTCATCTGGTACATTAATGGTCAGACTGTCCTGTAGATAACCTGCTTCCTCCGAGGCTATAATTATCTTAATCCTACAAGCACTAACGGTGTAACTCAAAGACTCTTGCACTTACTACTCACACCAACGTGTTATTTAGTAAAGCCCAAAGCATGCTTTGCTCTTGACATCCACGCGTTCGCAAGTAATTTAATGGCCATGCAAATCTTTAGGGCAGCCTGAAAGTGACCGAGGTGAAGCTCAAACGATGCTCTCTACACATGCACGTAATCCTCCCTTCACGTTCGACACTACCAGCATGAAAAGGGAGACCATGAAAAAAAGAAACTGCAGTTCAAGCACATGTAACGGTTTGCAAACCACCGACCTACATTGCTGAAACAGCACCACAAACAGCAAGCAGTAATCCGATGGCCTCTGGATGGCTAGTACAATCACAACAGAACGAATGTTTCTTTGCCCCTTTTTCGACAGGCGGCAGGCACGTACCACACTAAGCTCTCCCTCGCTGCTGATTTTGAATGGGGATTATCACAAATTAACCACTTGCATTACTTCAACATGTTCTGGTGATAAAACATGCACGTTTTACTGAAAAAGATTAAAGAGGAACTGCCTAACTGATGCGTATGAAGCAACCGATGACATACAAAAAGGAAAATGTCATTGTCACTCATTCTATTGAAGTAATCAAACACATTTAGGTTCAATAAAAACAAATGAACCTAACCTCTGTGGTAAAGTGCATAACCAGTGACCTCCTCAACATAAATGACACTTCTACTCTCAGCCAAATGCCTGTAGTTATGTGCACTCTTAGCAGTAACTTTTAAACCCTTTAGTACAGTTATGCAGTATCTGAGAAAGTCAATTTGTCAAGCAACAGGCCATCCATGAATCAATCACATGTGTTACTTTTGTATATACACAGAAGGAGCAAAATAAACCAACTCACAAAATAAAGGTCAAAGCTTAAAGTTTTAATTTAGTGCCAAGAGAACCATTCTAAAGAGTTGCCATCGCACCCCATGCCAAAGCACAGGCTACCAAGTATAAAACAGATGTCATCATACTAGGAGAGTGCCCATCAGCTGCCCGAGTCCCCTCCATTTATCTATATTAGGATCCAACTGAGGGATATCCTCAGAAGTCATCATAAACTGACACACCCGTAATTGCAATACTTTAAACGTTACGTTTACAGCTTCATTCATTCAGCATTCATCTCCTTCAACCTCATGTAAAATATTCATTCCAACATTTCATAGCCCTTGTCACCACTGTTTTGGTCACACATCATTAATAGATACATAAGGTCACAACAAGCTTAGTTATACAAGTATGATGCCAAAAGATTAAGTAATACATAAACTATTGTTTATATGTCGTGAGATTCCAACAGCATTGTGCATTTTTTCTAAACCAGTTAACTTATTGTCATCAGTCCTAGCAGTACTGTTAGCTGGCGGCATAATAAAATCATGGCCTGATGGAGAATCCCACTGCTCTCAGGGGAAGCAAGCTATCGTAATTCATGTTCACAATTTTGTGAACTTTGCTGCTTTTCTGGTTTAGTTAAATGCTTCAGTTCAGTTGCGGCACAACAGCCATAACTGTGTATAAATAATAACCATAACATGTGAACAACAGTAAACATTTATTACAATTACACACAGCTCCGTTTACAAAAAAAAAACACTTTGCGGTTGCATAAGACTTAAAAAAGGACAAAGTTAAAAGAAAACTAAGCATATTCTTACAATTGTGTGACATACCCCAAAGTATTTTGACAGGTAGCCTAAACAAAACTAAAAATTATTACAACGTTTAAGCTTTGTAAATCTAGGCGTCTTATTTTAACACAACAGTCTACATTGTCAAAACATCTCATGATAGCCCAAAATTTACATCTAGTTTTGCCATTAGAAACCACACATTTGTACCACATGGCATTTCTACTAAAGTGAAAGTAAACAGGTTTCTATGACATCAACTTAAAAAAGACCAGTTTGTTTCTGTAAATGCATTAGTAATTTTGTTAATATGACTACATTTTGCTACATTCAGCTCTTGGAGGTGAAATGTTTAATTTATTTTATTCGGCTTAAAGTATCTGTCAAATTAATAAATATCCTAGCAGCCTATATTTTTTTCACTATTTTAACTTAATCTTTGGGGGTTTTCTCGTGTAAGTATACTGCATGTCCAATGCCAATGAAGTGCTTGAAACTGACATTGCCATCCAGTATGTGGCTAACAGTGTGAGCTACAATGATGTAGCATCTTCATGAGAAGAGTTCACATGCTAGCACGTTTAAAGTTATGGCTAACTTTAAGCTTAAAAAACAGTCTACAGCGACTGAAAACACGCGAGGGTGACGAAGTGTCATTTTTAAACGAACTAGCCTTTTATGCTGAAAAACTTCAACGAAAGAGTTTGAATGAGGCTTGCGACGGGAAGCGATACCGCCCCCCAAATCAACAGGCCTATTTCACTAACGTTACATTAATCTAACGCCACGATTCCACTCAACTTATTTTAACTGCAGACACTTCACATACATACTTCAAACTCTCTTACTACATTCTGTCAGAAGTGTAAAATCCGATATAAATGTCATCAAAAGCGTTGCATGTTCTCACTGAGGTAAACATTAGCCTGCTAATAACCGTTATTAAATGAGCACGCGCGCGTGGCCAGGCCGCTGCAGCAGCGCGAGCGGGTGGGTCACAAACAAACTCTCGGATAAATGCACACTCGCCGCAAACCTTCACGCGCGGCCTGGTGACAGCTGAACATGACGGTTGCAGTGTGCTCGCAAGGCCTGCTCGTGCTAGTTACGTGAATGTGAAAGGCTCGAATACGCGCGTGAGTTAGGCTGTGGGCCTGCAAGCATGCTGATGATGATTCAATGAGCTTCACAATGACATATCACGCATACCTTACAGCCCCACGAAAAGCATCGCGTAGGGCGAACAGCCACTTTGAAATATGTTATGACCCTAATGTATATGATCTGTATTTGACACGAGCATGTGTAAAAGATCCCAAAAGTGTCCCCTACCTGATTACTCCGCGAAGCCATGCTCCCGGTGAGACTTCTCCACGATTACAAGATGAATGTTTTCACAGGGGGAAGGGGGGTGAGGTGAGTTTGTGGTACTTGGTTTGACCAGTAAACACCTAATGTGACATGTTTTCCATGTTGCGATGGTTTGTCACACAGCTGTATTACTCGAGTTCAGCGCCACTACTCTAGCATATCACGCTGTTTCACCCACCGTCGCCGCCATCTTTATCTCGCGTCTGTGTGTGTGTGCTGCCTGCGACTGCGAGTGGCTCGCGAGCGCGCGGTGACGTCTGGCCAGGAGGGTGGGCGCGCGAAAATGACGCGCATATTCAAACGCATGACACAAAAAATGTGAAAAATATTATTCTTGGTTTACACACTATGAAAGAGGTGTTTTGTATCAATCTTATTTTGTTCAACTTTTTTCTTGAAGATTTAATTTCTGGTGCTTTTCTAAAAGGAGATTTGCAAATACTGTAGGCCTGGCCTACTGCAATATCATTGTTTCTGAAAATATTGCACGACTAAGCGCTCTCCCTAGTTCCTGATATATTTACTTAATTTATGTTAAGGTCTTAATATTATGTTTCTTTATATAATTTTGTTTTTGGTCTGCCTTTTGTCAATATTCATTTCTCTGCCTGCTTGTGTGTAAAATACAAAATTGTAGGCTAATATGGCCGGCATCATCACCTAATCCGATGTGGTTGTTGGTCATTTTTCCACTCGTTGAAGAATGTTAGCGCGTTGTAGAATCTTGGAAGAATGTTAGCAACTGAGATTTCTGGGACATAAAAAACAAACAGTTTTGGGGCCCTAACTACCATTTTATTTTTTCTACTATGGTAGTCAATGGTGCCCAAGAAATCTCTTTTTTTCTAAAAATCTTTCTTTGTGTTTAACAGAAAAAAAGAAATGTATGCTGTTTTGGAACAACTTGAGGTTGAGTAATGCATGACCGAATTTTCATTTTAGGGTGAACTATCTCTTTAATACACCTTGGTCATATTTTATAAATATATTGTTTTAGATGTATTAATATTTATATTTAAATTGGAGATGGCTCCTGTTCTTAGACCTTTTAGGCGTGTTCGCCTTTATGCGGCGATGCGCAGACTGATCGATACGTGACATCAAAGTACCGCGAGACCCCGTGGTACTCTGCCGTCGTCAACCGATCAGTCTGCGCAGCGCCGCTTGAAATCGAACACGCCTCTCATGACGCTTTTGTAGGGCGGGGTCAGAGTCAGAAAGGTAGGTTTTACAGGTGTACAACTCACAACAAGTGACCGAAACTCTGATAAATCACCAATTCAGAGGCTAATTTCGTACATTCTGAGTTAAAGGTAAGCTATGGGCTAATGAATTGCTTTATTAGTGAGTTGCAGTTAGGATTTACATACCTTTGCATTGTTTAATTTTTACATTGATGAGATTCAGGAAATGTGACCGAGAGAAAGCTCCTGAGTAAATGCACATACTATTGATTTGACCTTAACTGCATCTCAGTTATGAAATACGCAAAACCACAAGCAGTTTTTAACTTGTCAAAGCTCAATCACATCGGTTTGGCTAACTGTAACGACCTGTGAACGGTCTCTTTAAATCAGAGTTTCTCGTTCTTTTTCAAAATGTCTACACAATTGACCAGGGGTCAAAAAATACGTAAATTATCATATTTCTTAGGCAATGCCGGAGTCAAACCAGCAATATTACGAAAGGAACAGAGACTACTTGAGTCAAGAACGGAGAGCTGGAGAGAGGGGACGGGACCACAGACCGGATGCAAGATACAAAGAGGAAAGAACGCCACATGATAGGGAGGGTAAATCACAGAGCCATAGAAATAAACATGGAGATGCTTACACACACAGGGAGGACCCCCGTATACACAAAGACAACAGACATTATAATCAGGCAGCGTAAGTCATGACACCTTCAAAAATACACAGTGAATTAGAAGACATTCTTTGATATCCTGCTGTGTTTAAATATTTTATAGGCCCAGTACAACAACATCATACTATGATGACAGTGAACCACAACATAGAGAGGCACTTTACAACCTAAGATACATCACCACAAGCAGAGGTAAATCTATTGAAGGTTCCAACAAACCAAACCTTTGTCTAGTATTGTATCAAAGTTATATTTGATACTCTCCATGTTAATCTTCTGTAGGCATTTGTCAGGTGATGGAATTCTTCCTAAACTTGTTGATCGTCATCTGCTCTGGAGTTTCTCACAGCAATTCGGGTCAATATAAGGACATCGCCAGCTTAGGCGGTCTGTACCAGTACTACTACGGAGGAGCCAATGCGTTCACTGGAGCCGACGCCAAGAGGGTACAGGAGCTCGATAAACTCTTTTACCAGCTCAAGCTACCGCCTTACATCTTCAGCATGGCATGCGGCGGGGCATTAATGGTTTACGCCTGTGCCATGCTGGCTCTGGGAGTGTTCCGCATGCCGTACCGTTTCCCTCCTCTGTTGCTTGCCGAAGCACTGGTTGATGCACTCATAGGTCTTGGTTTTATTCCCGCCGTGGCTTTCTACTTCATAAAGCTGCAGGAGATCTACAGCAACCCCATCTGTAAAGAAAGGGAAGAGCTGTACATCAGCAAAGGTCACAGGGGATTCGAGTGCAATCTGCATGGGGCAGACATAGCAGGGGGCTTGTTCGGTGTGCTGGGAATTATTATTTATCCCTTAAGTGCAGTGCTGGCCATCAGAGCGTTCAGAAGAGTGTGGAAGATGAAGCAGAGACCGACAGAAGACGGAAACCTCTGAGAGAAGTTCAAATGTTCAGGACAGATTTTATAAACATGTTAATGTTTTAGTTACTGGTGTTACAATGTCAGAAATAGATTTGATTTTCTGATGTATATTTTATAAACAATGATTTTTATCATAACGGTCTTTTGCACATGTTTTTAATGCTTTTTTTTACAAACGTCTCGCATACAGAATGAAGTACTATTAATTGTTTCTTTATGTATACTTCACAGTCATTTATCAATAAATAAAAATACACAATTGTATTAAATACCATTATTATATGTTTAAGATTTAATGTACCAAGCAAAGTTTTTTATTCTTAAATGTGGATCAGTTGTTGTTTTTGATACCCTTTATTATACAGTATCTTGACATTGGAAAAACTTAGGACGCACAAGCCTCTTGAAAATGGACAAAAATGTAAGACATATCACAGTAAAAAAATTTATTGCTACTTGGCTGAAAAGTTAATTAAAAATACAGCTTTCTGCTCAAAACTAAGCATACTGTAGCAGCATCTCAAATGAAAGAATGATTTATCACTCGCTCTAAAAATCCAAATAAGTACAGTCCTAGCTGGCAAACAGCAAAAGGGCTCGCATGTAGTCTTGAACTAAATCAGTGAAACAATTCAAACCATCTCCTACAAGTAAATAATTTACCGCAATGAAAATAAACAGCAGTTTACTGTATGCTAAAATATAAACTTAAAAATATAATATACAGTGCTTTAGATATTAAAACAATTTCATATAAACGAAAATGTACATTTTGTACAAATAATCACATTATATATTCTTTATATATTATATGTATTTATATGTATATATAGTCATTTATAGAGGGCATGCTTCTCACATTAAATACATATCGTTAAAGACAGTACTTAGATGGGTGACAGTTTACTATAGAACCTTTAATCCTAGAGGACCTATAAATTTGCATGAAACAATGAAGTACAAAAATAAACCTCAGCTTCTTGGCATCGTGAGGACATATTAAAGCATCTCTTGAAAAAAAAAGACAAATAATGACAAGATCAAGCTTTGGTCACATGTCAAACAACAGGAACATCATCTGAATCCATGTCTTTTCAAAACGAACCGTGAATATGTGCAAATGTCCATTAATACACCAGATTAAACAAAGTGTTTCTGCATTCTAGCTAATATTATCTCTACAACACACACGTCATGCAAAACCAACCATTCTCTCACACACTGCACACATTTTCAGACTTGTAGGTAAATGCTTTCAGTGTCACATACAGTAAAAAAATCAAGATTGACACGGTATGGGAAAAGATACATTTCTGGTTACATTGTATATACCGTGAGACGAACAGTGGTTCGAAACTTCAGAAGGTGAGAGTGTGATGAAATCAGAAGTGAAGTGTGTAGTTTCCAAACTCACGGGTTGAGACAACATTGCTATTAAGCTCAAACACAGCAAAGTTTTTTGTGGAATCAACAAATAAAAAAATAAAATAAAATTACACATATCACCATTAACTAACAACACTGAAAATATGTACGATTATATATTGTATTAACTTTCCGAGCAGGGTCATTTTAAAGGGAAAATATAACCTGCTAAACTGATTCTCTATAGTGTTGCGCAACCACTTCTCCATCTAACAATTTCAGACCTCACCCATAGTATATCCTCTTTAATATAATAAATAATGATATATTCCATCAAAAATAAAATCTAATGAGAGTGTGTCCATGTAACTGTACTTTTATTCCCCCTTAAGCATATTAATAAGTCCCATCATAGCAGGATGCTTTTGACGGATGAATGTAAACTCAATGGATTAATATCTTCAATATATTAATATATCCTGAATATACTGAAATACACAGAAAATGTGTATTTCCAAGAACATTTAGTTTAACCATGTTTTGGTCAATTGATTAAGCAATAAAACATAATGGTGGTCCAAATATGGCAATAAAACAAATCAACATGATGACAGACTGAATACTACCACACAATGACACTGTTCAACAACATAGTTTTGTTGTCCTCACACATAATTATGCCAATAGTTTTCCCATTATTTTCATTTATGATCTATGATTTATTTTCATTTGATAATACTGATTAATCATATTAAATGATGCGAATATTTTATAACATCAAGTGATGCACATGATGTCATAGGAATAAACAGGTCTAAGGTGCCTTCGGATTGTTAGTAAGGTGGCTTGATGACGGCTGTATAATATAATTGTACCAACATATTAATTTAATTCTCATGAGAAACCTAAAATTTAATTTAATAAAATGCTTTTGAAAGGCTTCACTTAGACTTAATAATGAAGAAAAAGTATGGAATTGCAACTCAATTTTAAAGTCAAAAGTGAATTATGCAGACCAGTTTTAAGGCAAAGGCAGAACAACCTACATGTCGTACCAGATTCATCTAACATAAAATAAAATGTACCTCCTTTGAAATGACACTTTTACATGTCTTTTGGCACAAGCACTACAGCTTCTGGTCAGCAGCTAATTGTAATATAACAGACAAACGTGTCTTTCCGAAGATTTTAAAATGCACAAGACGTAATATCGGTACTATTAATACTATTAATAACTATTAATTCAAGAGTCTTCTAAGATAAAGATATTACTGTAAATGCAGGGCTTCAAATTTTTATCACGGTGCTACTTTTCTCCTACACAAACACTAATCTGTTTGCACGTTTGGCACAAATAGCATGCACATGACAGTGAAGAAAACAGTTGAATGCAAAAATAAATCTTTACCTATAATTTCTAATGTGATTCGATAAGAATTAAAAACATTATTAATGCCAATGCTAATTCATTGTTTGTTTTGCGTACATAAACGTTTTAATGTCCAATGGAACTGTTTCCGGCCTCTGTATGCATGTAAAAATATGATACACACATAATGAGTGTATACAATTAATTATGATATGACATAAGTGCTGATGGCCTGAACATCATACATTGGCAAATGGAAAAGTGGACTTCGTGTGGCAGCATTTTAAATCTAACAAAAAACAGCTGTCCAGTTTTTAATTCCATAGTTTTAAATGAAAAAGGTGAAATGTAGTATTGAAACGTCATTATTCACAATCTGCTAGACCGCTTTATACAGAGGGAAACCCATTACAAAAATGACTGTTGTTTCAAATAACCACCACTAGGTGTCCCCTCATGAGCACGGTGCTTTCCTGCACACATTCCCTTATGATTTGATTGTGGCAATGGCTAACTCGAATGACCCAATACTTCTTTATCTTCCATTCTTTAGATCCTCTTCTTAAAATAAAAAACGTTAACAAGACTTTTTTCTTAAATGTACCACTTGCATGGCAAAATAAAGCACACCCTTCCACACACGCAGCACAATACAACATCATATGCCCTGTACATCTTCATACACTTTTTTTTCACCATGAGATGAAAATAATCCCAACCTCAATCACCTACAGCAAAACTTATATTGAGACCCGATGACATGTTCACGCCGTGATGCAATGGAGTTCTGTCATATTCATGGCACACTCAAAACTTCAAGTACTCGAAACAACCCGAGACAGCTCAAGTTCAGGTTTTGTGAGGTCTTTTTGGTCTTCTCACTATGAGTTTCTCTCTCTGACCTCCATCTTTTCTCTCGCAGGGTCTGAACGTTGGGTTCCTGTTGTCTCATGTACCCATGGCTTTGTCTGGGAGACACAGTCAGTGAGAAGATCAGGAGAGAAAGCTCTAGACTTCTTCAACAACAAAAACTTTCCTGCATAACAGTGATCTGTTTGACCTTCGGAGAACACTGCTCTCTCTCTAAAACCCATCTTTTAATCTTCAAGAGGCACTTTTCTCATCTTTTGGTCTCAGTTTAGCTGATAGCATCTTACCGCCAGAAGGCAAATGTGATGACCGAAACCGACCGAAGTCGACCTAAGCCTGTGACCGTCGCTATAAAGGGCAAATGTGTAAATGAGCTCACGCATGGTGACGTATAAGGTCCTCTAACTCCGTGAGGAGGTTTTTGGTCAGGAACAGCCCATGTATTTCAAGACCTCAATCTTCACGATCTCATCAGTCTTGAAACGTGTGACCTATCTTCCTTTTCTATGACCCGGACATGGCTTGCGCCACCACGGATCCGCCCAAGAATGCACATGCAGGGACCCACACGCGATGACGACGCTAAATAAGAACTACAATATCTCCTTGGCAGGAAGAGCAAGAGCTTGCCTTTTCGATGTGGCACTATGACGTGGAGGTGCCGTCCCGCTACAGAGCTGTGTCATAGACATCCTGTTGCAGGACGGTGCTGGGGTGGTCCCAGTTAGGGTGTCTTGCCGACGGCGGTGTTGAAGGAGGAGGTGGCCCGGGAACTACCGGACTATGGCCTCTCAGCTGTTCTCTTACATCTTGTTCCAGACTGGGCGGTACGATCAACTGATCTTCTGGGTCTTGTTGAGCTGGGGCGGCAAAATACCCCGATTTCTTTTTGGGAGCCTCGAGTGCTACTTCAATGATATTGTGGCTGTCCTCCAGAGCCACTACGGAGCCATTGGATAGCTTTTTTCCAAAAAGGCTGGAGGTGGAGGGAGACTTCTTCAGGTCTGTAATCTCCCTCCCACACACAGCCAGCAGACATCCGTTGGTGGCGGAAACCACCACGCTGTTTTGGCGGCGCACTTTGCTTTTGGGAAAGTCAGAGCCCCGCAAGTCATGGCGGCCATCAAGGTCCTTGGGTCTTTCCGACGGTCCGGAGCGCAGCTGAAAAGCACAGCAGTGAATGTCAACCTCGACTTCTAGCTTGCTCCCGTTAGAGATAACGCCCTCCAAGGGAGCTTCGTCGTCGCTGTCGAGTCCGTTGTCGGAGTGATTGCTGGAGAAAGTGGCGCTGGATGGTTGGCGCTGAAAGAGAGCCGGATGGGCCCCAGGTCCCAAACTCGTCACCGGAACTGCGTTACATGACGTAGCGGCGGGGTGCAAACTGCAGCGGCGTTCTGGGCGAGCAGTCGGACCTGAAGACGGGTGCTCATCTGATGCAGTGGACCCAGCCTCGCTGCCTACTTCCGAGGCGGACATTTCGCTGTTGAACTCGGACGCAATGCCGCTGCTCGACGACAGGGTGGCGGGGTCTCCGGGGGATACTGTGATTGGTAAAGGCGTAGGAGCGGGTGGTCCTCGAGCTTCCACAGTCAAGAGGGGAGGCTCGCACGTACAGCTGTCTTCCCCGATGTGCAATGCCACCACGACGGCTCCGACATTGTCCCGGCAGCCGTAGCTCTGTGCCAGCGTGCAGAGCTTTTTGGCAGCGGCACGTGGGTCTCTGACGGCCAACACGGTGCTTACCGCCTCCTGGTAGGAAACCTTCTGGAAGAGAGCTTTGTTTCCTAGGATGAGGAACTCGTCTTGGGAACACAGAGGCTCCGTGTGCACCCAGGGTTTGGGAAGCACCCAAGGAAACAGGTAGGAACAGCCAAGTAACCGTGAGCAGCACGTCACGCCGCTCACCTTGTTGTCCTACAGATGAGAACATAACAAAGCTCATGAGCAGGTGGGTTTTCCAGCAAAACCAGAATTCAGACAAAGCATCAGACATTCAACATAATCGATACCTCTGTAATGATAGCTTTAGCCAGTTTGACACGCTCCATCTCCTCAGAACACTGTTCTAGGCTGAAAACCTTGGAGAGGGCGAGAGGTTGCCCATCTCTACAAAGCACAGCTTGGCACGTGCCCACGTTGGCCACGGTGAGGCTGAAGTAGCCCCCGGGTTCAGATGACTCATGATGGATGTAGCAGAGCAAAGCAGATGCACCTAGTTTTTGACCTGCCATGCCAAGTTTTCTGCAGAAATAAGAAAAATAAACTTTTTACTCGTGTAGCTATCCGGGCACATGTGGAATTAGTTGTTCATAACACTAGAGATATTATAAATAATTTTGCATAAAGATTATTTTGCAACACTTAAACATGTCCTTTTTATGAAGACATAGTTATGTATATTATATTGCATTTCTGTCAATAGATCCTCCTAAATATCACACACAGCACCTTTAAAGCATATAGTGTTTGATCTTTTCCCATAAATAAACACTTAATCTGGTTTATATCTAAAACACACCTATGAGACGTAAGAAAAGTGTTGCACATGTATACACTGTCCACGCTGGAGTGCCGTATCTCTTCTGCTAACACATCTCCCATGGTGCACTGCAGTAGCCTGGAAACTTCCTCATTACGGTCACCATCGAAAATCCCATAAGCTGCCTCTGTACTATCCCCAAAGCGATCCACGGCCAGCACAGACACACATAACCTAAGAAGCACATAAAAGCAAATACCCGATCACAATAGATGATTTCCAGTAAAACGTTTGTTTTCTAGATCACATTACAAGCTCATTTAAATGGTAATGGATACGCCAATATAGGCACAAACACAAACTCTCTCTGACAAACACACAAAAAGTGACCCCCGCAGTGAAGGAAGGGTAATAAGAAAGGATGGGACATTTGAACCCAGCTGCTTTGAAACCGTGGAGGTAATGTCCTTCACAGGGGGTGCCGGGCACACGAAGGTCACATTAAACATGCAGAAACGTGTTTAAGCCTATGGGAAGCATTCGGCATTTAAAAACAAGATCCTTGTTGATTCTTACCTCTAGCTAACTGCAGCAACTATATGAAAATTGTCATTTCAAACCTGTATGACTTTCTATCTTCTGAAGAACACAAAAGAAGATATGTTGAAGAACGTTGGTAACCAAGCAACACTGGCCCCCATTGACGTCCACTGCGTGGACACAAAACCACGGAGACATTTCTTAAAATATCTTCTTTAGTGTTCCACAGAAGATAGAGTCATATACAGGTTCACAATGACAAAAGTTAAAATCTCTTTAAGCATACTAACCAGGCAATCCACATTTACAAACACACTAATTCTTTCTGAATCCGTCACGTCTGCAGACATTACTCACTTGTTCCTTTGACCGCACATCTCAGCGTAGCCATGATCCCACAGGGTGGACGTGCCCTGCACGTCTCCCGCCGTCACAGCTGGTTTCTGGTCCAGCTTCAAAGTACTTATGTGACTGGAATAGAGAAGACAGACAGGTGGACAGAGAGAGAAAACAGACACAAAAAGCAGTTAACCACCTGGGTCTGTCTGTACACAAACGGCTTATTAATATTTATCAGTTGGATAATGAGAGGAGACAGGTCTGTGGTGAGGAGCGCCGTTTGTCATGTCTCACCTGAAGAGGTTAAGTGTTCTGTGCTCAAGTATTAGACTGCTGTTGCCCGTGAGGTCCAGCTCCTGTAGTGTGGAAGGCAGAGAGTCCGGCAACAGGATTTCCGTCTGCTCATTACAGCTCACGTCTACTAGCTACACACACAGAAAAACCAACATTGTGCATAAACATCCAATACTTTTAGACAAAATACACTTACAGTTTAAAAAAAAGATGAAAATTTACAGCGGTGTCCTGAGATCTTACATCATTTAGATGCTTGTTGTAACTGCATTTCTTTACTGCAACACATTTTTCTTCATTATAAATTATAGCATAACAATTTGATTAAAAACATATTGACTGAATAATGAGCATTGTGCGTTGCGCATTAGACACGAGGAAACGCGTCAACGTCACATCGATTTACTTATTTCTAGTGATTTAGAAATAAGTCCATTTTGTAGACATGTATTCTTAATATCACTTATAACCTAGTAAGTATCATTGCTGTCCTTCTGAAACTTAGGATGGCCAAATTCGTTTTTCAAAAAAGGGGGAAAAACACTGTAGTTTTTGAAATGATGAAATACTGTGTCGTCAAGCACTTTTTAATACTTTTTATTGCTTAAATATTTGCAAAACCCAGTGACAAACAAAGTGTGAATACTAATAATGATTTAAATATTCAAGCATAAAAGTATCAAATATAAAAATATAAATATTTTGTAATTCATATATATAAGGGTCACTTGACTGAAACGAGTCCCATAAACTTAACAATCTTTTCATCTAAAGACGTATGCTTAAATGTTTTACATTTTTTGTATTCATTTCTTTCATTAGATTACTTAAA
Organism: Triplophysa rosa; assembly: GCF_024868665.1. Lineage (NCBI taxonomy): Eukaryota > Metazoa > Chordata > Actinopteri > Cypriniformes > Nemacheilidae > Triplophysa > Triplophysa rosa. Next base: position 34,822,430 of record NC_079890.1, read on the forward strand.
CGCTTTTGACATGCATGACCTGGACTGAATAATGAAAAGCACAATACAGCCAATAAGAGCCCAGAATAGATGCAAACTCTTCAAAAAGAATCTTATGTTGAGACATTAAAAAGCTGCTTGATAACACTATTTTATATATTTTACATTGCAAATTCATCTATACTTTCCATAAGCCATAAAATAATACAGTTACATATTACTGCGTACATCTGAAGAGTGTCCTACTGTATTATTCTAAAACGAGGGAAAAACGTTTGATTGGCAGCGTATACGGTATAAACAAAATGTATTTATTTTTTTAGTCGGTTGAGGTTATAGCCACAGTATGTGCATACATGCCCATGCATCTTTATTGCTTTTCGATTGTTTTTGCACCCTGGAAACTAGGGTGCTTGACCCTAAAGAACCTTGCAATGTTTATGCTCACATGTGGTCATCCTGTGACACACTAACCTTGATCTCAGGCAGGTTAAGGACCTCAGGGAACACACTGATATGGTTGGAGTGGGCGATGAGGGTGTGTAGTCTCTTGCAGCTGGACACAGTGGAGGGAATCGCTTTCAACTTATTCCCACTCAGATTCAATTCCTCCAGCACCTCCAGTTTACTGAGTTTACTACACAACAGAACAGAAAATTTCGACTTCTAATCCCAAATCTAAGGGTTTATTGGTTCACATTTTTACAAAGGCACTGTAGGTACCTGGCAGGGAAGGACAACAGCTGGTTATAAGCCATATGCAGGACCCGCAGGTTCTGGTGGCCCACCAGTAGAGCGGCACAGTTTTCATTCAGGTTGTTTCCTGTGAGATAGAGCTCCTGCAGGGTGCTCAGGCTCTCTTCTGATTGGCTGCTTGGTGGGATTGTCTCCAGTGCATTGGCAGACACATTCAGATACTTTAAACTATTAGAGAAGAAAAGATAAGTTTATTTGAAGGCAATTCAATTAAGCCATGATGCTTGGATGTTGTGGCTGGTTGCCAGGGCATTGCTATGTGGTTGCTAAGGTGTTCTGAACACGTTTTGGTGCATTGCTATTTGGTTGCTCCGACCATTTTAATCATGTAAAATTGTAAATCTAATTGCTCAGTAAAAGCAACCTCGACCCAGCAAGCCGAATGATGCGAGGCATCATTCATGTCTGTTGCAAAACCGGTGCAGGATAAACTACATTCCAAAGTTCAATACTAAACGCATTTGCTCGAATCCCAAGCTCTCAGAATTGGCAACAGCAATAATAAAGTTTATATAAACACACCAATGTCAGTGCAACTACTGTATATATGTTAAGTAATCCTCTATAAATACAGCAGATCTTTAATACAGTAATTGATCATTTTCAATACAGTTATTTATTTTCAATGAGCAAACAAACATCTTGAAAGAACATCTTTGAAAGATGTTTCAAAGCGGCTGTGCATCGTTTAGCATTAGAGATGCTTAATGGCTGACGAGTAAATGAAGCCACAGGAAATGAAAGCGCTCCGGGCTGTTTCGTCTCATATCTCAGCGTCTCACTGAGTCCTCATCCTACAATGTGCAGTACATTAACCCACCAACCCACCAACAATTTTACATTTGTATCATCATAGACGTTGTTTATGTCTCAGCACTAACGATCACTAAAGAGTTTCCAGAGAGTTCCTTGATTCTTGTAAAAAGAGTGAGAGAGAGAGTGAGAGAGAGAGTGAGAGAGACACAGAGTGAG